>NC_137793.1:82741995-83405270 GCF_963383645.1 Muscardinus avellanarius
AATACTTTTATAAAAATCCTTTTATTAATTTCTCTTTCCTAATTTTTTTTTTTTTTTTTTTTTTGGTGGTACTGGGGTTCCTGGAAACCTTTCTACCTCTGAGCTACACTCCCAGACCTATTTTTATACTTTTTTTTTATTTGGAAACAGGGTCTCTTAAGCCAGTGTGCTGGCTTCAAACCTGTGTGATCCTCCTGTCTCCGCCTCCCAAGCGTGGGGATTACAAGTGTGAGCCGCCACGCCTGGCTCCTCACTTCTTTTTTAAAATGATGTTTTGTTTTTTAAAATGTTCTTTGTATATGTGTTTTCTTTAATGTAAATGCTTTTCTATTTTATGCATCAAGGGTCTTCTTTATAAGAATTATCATATTTGCCTATGGTGAGGTTTTTAATGTTTTTAACTTACCTTTGACTTCCAAGAGAAGAGCAAATACAGTTTACATTTTCTTGGAGAATATGGCCGTACTTACCCTTTTCTGCACTTTAGAATTATCCAACAGGAAACAATGATGGATAAAATAAAGAAGATCATGCCAAAGGAAACACCTAGGCAGATAAAGTAAAAATGCATGGGGAAAAGAATCCAGAGGTTTTTTTTTTTTAAAAAAAAAAAAAACTCTATCTTAATATCTAGTCCCATTAGAGGTTACCAGAGATTATTATTATTTATTTTTTTATTTTTATTTTTTGGTGGTACTGGGGTTCCTGGAAGCCCTTCTACCTCCAGGCTACACTTCCAGACCTATTTTTACATTTTTATTTGGAAATAGGGTCTCCTAAGCCAGCGCGTGCAGCTGGCTTCAAACCTGCGAGATCTTCCTGTCTCTGCCTCCCAAGCACGGGGATTACAAGCGTGCGCCACCACGCCCGGCTGAGATTATTATTTTTTTAGACCATAAATTCTCCTTTGCCCTAGGTTTAATCTAGGGTATTAATCTTAGTACCACAGGGTTTATAGTTAAGGGGTGAGCACAGCAGGGTTTTTGGGGGGGAGGAGTTGATTTTGTTTCGTGGTACTGGGAATTGAACCCAGAGTCATTTTATTTTTTTGTTTTTGAAACAGAGTCCTGCTAGGTTTCTGAGAATCTTACTATGTGCTGAGACTGTCCTCAAACCTGTGATCCTCCTGTCTCAGTCTCCTATGTACTGGGATTACAGGCATGCAAGACCAAGCCTGGATAGCAAAGCAGTTTTTTAACCTCTAATCCAACTACTTCTTCTAGTTGCCCTTTCAACAAGTAAGTAGTAAAGATCAATCCAGCTGCTGGGCCCCAGCTCCCAGAGTCCCGCCCCTGTCTCTCAGGAGAGACAAGACACAGGATACTATGCAATGGGAATCACCTGGAAAAACTATGACAAACTGTCATTCTTATATAAGCAGACCACTGGAAAAAACTCAGCAAACTGGCCTTAGGGCTTTGAATTTGTGCAAATAGGCATGATTACTGTCTGGAAGCATATCTCTCAGCTGTAAAGCAAAGAGGCATTTGTCTCTAGCCACATAATAGAATTTTAACACTAAAGAATGATTTTTCATTTATAATGGTTCAAAGATAGTAAAGCAACTGTGTGATGAAGGATACTCCATGTAGATAGCTAGGGACCATACCCTGACCCCAAATGATCATGATTTTCATTTTAATTGAACTTATAAGAGTGATATCTCTCTGCCTCTGCCTCTGTCTCTGTCTGTCCCTGTCTCTCCTGTAGACTGATCCCAGAGATATTCTACCTGTGAACTATACCTCCAGTCCCTTTTTATACTTTTTGATATTGTCTTGAATCAAGATCTTGCTAGATTGCTGAGAGTTTTGCTAAGTTGTTGAGGCTGGCCTTGAACCTGGATACTCCTGTTTTCACCTTTGACCTTCCTTTTTACATTTCATTCACTATAAGTAAATACTTACTGTAAAATAGGCTAGAGTTTCTCAGCAAACCCTTCACAGAACTTACCAATAATGAGAGAGTCACGTGAGCCTACAAAGAAAAAAAAAAGCCACAAAAACATCAGTATGGCACACAAAATAACCGAACAGGAACTCACAGACAGTACAATCATTCCTCTTTCTCTTTAGCACTCAGTTAAATTTTTTTCCTAATATTTCTTTGGTTTCACTCACATAATCTCATCTTATTTCGGGCAGTCAATAAAGATGTGTTCTTCTTAAATTAATAATTTATCATAAAAGTAATTTAATTTCAGTAGAAAGTTTATAAAACAAAACAGAAGGAAAATATTACTTATAACTCTAACAATTAAAAATGTTTTGGTACATGCCCTTCTGGTACATTTTTCCCTGCATCTAAGTTTTTACATAATTATACAATAGAAAGGCAAGTTACAATTGAGGCAAACTAATCTCTTCTAGTGGCTGGATCATAGTGGATTCAGTGATTTCTAAGGTATCTTATTTCTAGTCATCTTTGTCATGAAACTCTTAAAGTGCATCAAATATTCTTATATTTAATATTATTTCATCAGATTGCATTCCTGGGAAGTCCAACTGGAGTGAATATTTGTATTATTCCTCTATTCATTGCATAATTGTTTTTAAAGGTTTTTTGCCAATTTACAATGGTCTTTTCAAACATACAACAATGTTAGTTTTGTCACATCATGCTTTTTATTGGAAGTTCACCTAGAAAGCATTTTTGTTGTCATTCATTTAATGGGTCCAAAATTAAAAAGTTATTTTACTCCTTTCATTTGCATTTCTTCAGTTCTAGTGAGGTTAAACAGTACATCTACGCGCCCAGGTAAATGGGTATTTACATCCTTTCTCCAAGTTCTTTATTCTATGACATTTTCTACATTTCCCTCCTCCCATTGCTGGGCTGTATTATGTTGAGCTGCACAGAACTAGAGAAACTTCCTTTACTTTGGAAATAGCACAGGGACTTTTCTGAACTAAGAAGATCCAGAAATTGAGGGGAATAGTAGGCTACAGATAAACCAACTTATGCTATAGCTTTGAAAATATAATCTGGGTTAGCCGGGTGTGTTGGTGCACGCTTGTAATCCTTGTGCTCGGGAGGCTGAGACAGCAGGTTCGAAGCCAGCCACAGCTACTTAGTGAGGCTCTCAGCAACTTAGCGAGACCCTGTTTCCAAATAAAATATAAATAGGTCTGGGAGTATAGCCCAGAGGTAGAAAGCCCTTGGGTTCCATGGAAAAGAGAGAAGATAGATTCTAGGAAAGCAGTTATTTTAATGAATGGGACCCCAGAGGACCAAAATGGGTGAAGTGGATTTTAGGATATTTTTAAGTCTCACATGGTGTAATCTTTCTTTAAGCTTCTCTTAAAGAAGATTAAAGAAATTCCGGTGAAAACTTCTCTTAGTTTTCACATTTTTCTGGGAATTCAACTTAATTATCCTGTGTGCAATACCATGCTTGTCTCCATCTTGAGTCAACAGAGTTGATCATGAGCTATATGTATTCTGGTGTTAAAGGGGAAACTCAAAACACCCTTTACCTGGAAGTAGATGTGGCTGTAACTCAGACCTCTGAAGCAGCTGTGTCACTGAAATGGGGATATGGTAGACCTGAGGATTCCGGGACACTCATCTCTGATGCTAGTGCTCAGAGGTTGCTTTTCTTATTGGACTGCTCTAACACTCCCAGGTGTGCTATTCCAAGCCTGGACCATCTCCACCATTTACTCCTCAGCTTCCTTCTTAGGAAGGCCTACACCTGATATCTTGAGCAATCAATCCTAAACCTTAGGGTAAAAAAAAAAAAAACTTTTTAAATTTAATTTTTTGTTCCTTTTTTTCTGTTTTTTTTCCCCTTGGTCTCACCTTTTTGCCTCACTACAAAGCAGCAAGATTTCAAATTTCAAGACCAGTTCGGGTACAGAGACTAGGAATAAGAGTGTAAAGGTGCCTGCTTTTAGCCTGTCCTAGTTCTAAGGGACAAAAAGAGTTCACTATCCTCTAGTCCACAGGTGAAGTCTGAATTCCAAAAGTGTACTGGTTAACAGTGAGTTGATTCTATTTCTCTGTATCTATTTCCATCTATCTGAGAACTTCTTATTGCCTGGTGTTGGGACCTTGGCTAAGAGATTTTGTTTTCACTATGATAATACTGAAAATTTTCTCTCTTATGGAATTATATATTTAGGACCTTTGCCCATTTATTAAATGCCAACCACGCAGTCTCTTCAGGTAGGCAGATTGCCTGGTTGGATTCAGCTACCCTATTTTGTGGTCTTGGGCAAGTTACATAAACCCTGTACTCACTTTTTATATCTATAAAGTAGTGACAGTAAGAATATTACCTTCCTTGTAGGTTGTTGTGTGCATTAAATTAGAATCTACCCAGTACTTGGGAAGTTGAGGCAGGAGGATTGCAGGTTTGAGGCTAGCCTCGGCAACTTAGCAAGACTCTTAGCAACTTAGGGAGACCTTGCTTCAAAAAACAGAAAATTAAATAGGGATAGGGGTGTAGGTCAGAGGTAGAATGCCCCTGGGTTCAGTCCCCAGTAACACACACACACACACACACACACACTATGTGCCTATTGACCTATCTCTAATCTTTGAATAGTAGTGCTAAGTCCTCAGTCTATGTTAATTTTTGCTATTGCTATTACCACAACTGCTACTACTGCTTATCTAATAGCACTCTTAACCCTTGATTACATTTGCCATGTATTCTCCATTGATTAATGTTTTCCTACTTTTTAAAGCACATTAATTCTAATTGGTCAATAGGTTAAAAATTTTTTATAATTTTTTTTTTTTTTTTGTGGAACTGGGGGTAAAACCCAGGGGCTTTTCTACCTCCAGGTTATATTCTCAGACCTATTTTTTATACTTTATTTGGAAACCGGGTCTCACTAAGTTGCTGAGAGCCTCACTAAGTAGCTGAGGCTGGCTTCCAACCTGTGTGAGCCTCCTGTCTTAGCTTCCCAAGCGCTGGGATTACAGGTGTGTGCCACCACGTCTGGCTCTGATCTTTTTTTAAATCATGTCTCAGTTTAAAAAGTTGGCTATGAAGCCGGGCGTGGTGGCGCACGCTTGTAATCCCAGCATTCGGGAGGCTGAGACCGGAGGATCGCAGTTCGTGGACAGCCTCAGCTACTTAGTGAGGCCCTCTGCAACTTAGTGAGACTCTGTTTCAAAATAAAGAATAAAAAACAGGGCAGAGGGCATAGCTCAGAGGTCAAATGCCCCTGGGTTCCATCCCCAAATCCGCATAAAAAAAAAAAAAAAAGTTGGCTTTGAGGCCAAGCGTGATAGTCCACGCTTGTAATTCCAGCATTTGGGAGGCAGAGACCAGAAAATAACGGTTCATGGACAGCCTCAGCTACTTAGTGAGGCCCATCGCAAATCAGTGATACCCTGTTTCAAACAAAACAAAACAAAACAAAACAAAAGACTAAGAAATAGGGATGGGAATATAGCTTGGTGGTAGAATGCCCCTGGGTTCCATTCCCAGTGCTGCAAAAGAAAAAAAAAAAAGTTGGGTGTGTGTGTGTGTGTGTGTGTGTGTGTGTCTGTCTGTCTGTCTGTCTGTGTGCTGCTAAGTATCAAACCAAATGAGCTAGCTACATCCTGAGCTCTAGTTGATTGATATATATGCTTTTATTTGTATTTTAGCTTTTTCTATGGTTTGGGTTTGAACCTCTTAACTCTTTATTATATTCCTTATGCTTATTTTAAGATAAAAGAGGTTCTAAAGCTTTTCTGATGCTAATTATACAATTTGATGTTTCCCTTCCCATTGATTTATGATGCCTCCATTATTACATCTGTAAGACAATTTTCATGTTTACTTATAGTAGACCTTTATTTTATTAACATTAATTTTACCACTTATCACTTATTTTTATGCTTATTATTGTGCTTGTGCAAAGTGAGTTAGTATTATGACAATATTTTTGTTTTAATATCTGGTAGGGTTGTTTCCCCAACTGAATTTTCAGCTAGTCCAGCCAGATCTTGAGAACACTCAAAAGACACCCTATTAATTAGACAGGGACCTTTATTTTCCCCAAAGAAATAAATATAAGCTGGGCGTGGTGGCGCACGCTTGCAATCTCAGCATTTGGGAGGCTGAGACCTGAGGATCACGGTTCGCGGACAGCCTCAGCTACTTAGTGAGGCCCTCCACAACTTAGTGAGACCCTGTTTCAAAATAAAGAATTAAAAATTGGGCAGGGTGTGTAGCTCGGGAGGTGAAATGCCTCTGGGTTCCATCCTTCAGACCCGCAAAAAAAAAGAAATAAATATAATTTGATATTAATGACATATGGTGTGTATAATTTAGAAGCATTATAAATTATTAGTAGTTAACACTTTTATGGGATTAACAATAATAAATCTTGAGCAATCTTAGTATATGATCATTTACTATAAAAGACATAAGAGGTGGAAATAGGGAAGAGGTTAGAACTAACGTGGATTAAGAAAAGTTATTTTTTATTAATTTTGCTAGTCTGCTCCTAGAAGTGTGAAAATCCACGAGTTAATTTCTTCTTTATAGCACCCTCTAGCTGCCAGCAGGGGCTCCCCTCCTGTAGAGCTCATTGGAATGTGATTTCTTTTCTTTCTTTCTTTCTTTCTTTCTGTACTGGGGATTGGACTCAGGGGCATTCTACCTCCAAGCTACACCCTCAGCCCTATTTAAATTTTATTTCAAAACAGGGTCTTGCTAGGTTGATGAGAATCTCACCACTTGCTGAGGCTGTCCTTGAACCTGAGATCCTCCTGTCTCAGCCTTCCAAGTACTGGGATCACAAGCCTCCTCCACCACATCTGGCTATTGAATGTGATTTCTAAATGGGCTGTATCTAGCTGCACTAGCTTAAGATTCTGCATCCTAGGACAGTGGGAGGGGCAACCCTGCTACTCTCTGTAGCTTGGAAGGCACGTCCTGACCCATGCTGAACGTATTTCTTGAAAGCCTCTTCTATGGGCTTTTATGGCTCACAGGCTATAGATAAACCATGCATGCAACCGCAGAGTTGTACAGGCAGAAATGGCGCAGCGGGGTTGCTGAGAGACGGATGGGGTGAGAATGTGAGGAGACAAAGGCTGGCCTTCCTCTCATGCTGTGGACTTTTGGGTAAGAGCTGGGAGCTAGAAATGTACCACTTAGCTCCCAGTGTAGGGGAAAAGAGATCCCTTTACCCCCTTCGTTTTTATGTGGGCTTTTTGGCTGGTTCTAAAACCAAATTAACATGAGGCTGATTAACAAGAGAAAAACAGAGACCTTCACAGAAGAGAAGAAATGACTAAGATGGTTTTATACTTTTTTTTTCTTTAACTACCTCTGACCTACACCCCCAGCCCTTTTTTATGTTTTTGTTTTGAAACAGGGTTTCATTATGTGGCTAAGAGTCTCACTATGTTGCCCAGGCTATCCTCAAATCTGCTATCCTCCTGTTTCAGCCTCCAAAGTGCTGGATTATAGGCCTGCACCACCACGCATGGCTGCTATTATACTTTTCCAAGAAAGATGAATTTGTGAAGGAATGATAGCACAAATGATGTATGGACTAGGGTAAACTCTAGGGATTTCACTAAGAGATACATGGGGCTGGGGAATACAAAACCTAGCGCTATATAAAGATTACTCCAACATTTATGCCAGTTTATTACGAACCCAGTTTCCAGTCTCTGGTGATGAAGGTAATTTTCCTGCTTTGCCATGGGGAGAAAATACTGCTCAAAGCATCGTTTTTCTTTTTTCTTTTGCAGTGCCGAAAATCAAACCTAGAGTGTCAGGCAAGTGCTTTATACCACTGAGCCACGGTAATAGCTCATGCAGCAGAATCCTTATGGCTTACTGTATGTGGGGAAAGACGGGCCAAGCGGCCCTGCCTGTCTTACGGTTCCTCAAGTGATTCCAGCTTGAAATCATCAGCCTTCCGGTTTGGCATATTCCAAGATGGCACCTCCTTAACTCCTCTGGTATTTGCTCTAATCATCACACCACACTCAGTGCTACTGTGGACAAACGAGCGCACAGCGGCCACAGCTGGGAAGGGGCTACAATCCTGGAAAGTACTTACGAGATGTGCATGTGGCCAGGGGAGGGTCCCACCTGCCATCGGCCTGGCACCAGCTCCGAGGACTGCCTTCCAGGCTGTACCCATCTGCACACTCCAAGGTAACATTCGCTCCATGGTCGTATTCTGTCATTTCCAGTCCCCGCCGAATTCCACTCATTGACTGTGAGAAGCTACATTTTACCTCTGAAATTAGAAAAATCAGAAGGAAGTTGATATCTTATCGTTAGTTGAAATTGCCATAATAGAAGGATCTATAACCCCAAACTTACTTTGCTCAGCAAAGATGGAGCATGCCTTCAATCAGGAATTTTGACCCTTTCCCATCCTCCCCCACTATGATTTGAAATTCTCAGGCTTTTATTTCTTACACAGTAAGGGAATATGAAATCTTTTGTTATTGTTGTTGTTCTGGAGGTCGAACCCAGAGGCATTCTACATCGGAGACATGTCCACACTTATCTTACTTTTTATTTTGAAACAGGGTCTTCCAAAATTGCCGAGGGACCTCTCTAAGTTTCCGAGGCTGGCCTCTAACCTGTGATCCTCCTATCTCAGCTTCCCAAGTTCTGGGATTACAGGGGTAAACCACCATGCCCAGCTTGGAATACTTTTGACTATTAACAACTCTGAAATTAAAAAGTTGTTCTAACCAGGAATCTACTTTGGTCATAAGGACACAGCAGTATCATGTTAACTCTCTAGGTATACAACACAGTCTGGTGTTTGCTCTGGCTTAAATGGGTGTTTCAGGACCATTTCTATACAGAGCAGAAGGAAGCTTAGTAAGTTCATGATTCTGAATTTAAAACATCATCTTTCTACTTACTTTATTTTATCTCATTTAACTCATCCTTTGGTTTGATTTCTTTTTCTGCCCAGCCATCAAAAACCCCTTCAACTTCAAGCAAAGCCTCTTTTTCCATTGAAACTCTCAAAATTAGCCTATTTTCATCCTTTTTAAGTATTAACAGGATAAAGTGCTATTTTTTAAGTGTGGTCTGTAGCCTGCCCCTCTCTCTCTGTCTCTCTCTCTCTCTCTCTCTGTGTGTGTGTGTGTGTGTGTGTGTGTGTGTGTGTGTGTGTGTGTATTTTACTTGGGATCGAGCCCTGGGGCATTCTACCTCTGAGCTATACTCCCAGTGCTGTTTTATTTTTTTATTTTGAAACAGTTTCACTAGGTTGTTGAGGGTCTTGGTAAGTTGTTGAGGCAGGCCTCAAACCTGCAATTCTCCTGTCTCAGCCTCCCAAGAACTGAGATTACAGGTGTGCACCACCATGCCAGGTTTACATCAGATATTCTGACGGACTTGTTAACTAGACTTCTGAACTCTTCTCAAAACACAGGGTCTGAATCAGAGCCAATGGGATTGAGCTGAAGAATGCGTCATCTCAACAAAATTCCTGGCTGATTTTGCTAGTGCTAAGGACAGAGAAACACTGCTTTAAAGCATGAAGAGGACAGTTATTAATACGAGATGAATTTTATGTAAATGAAAGATAGCAGCTGCCAAGAGAATAGACTATTAGCCTTTAATTTTCAGGAAAAAAGTCTTTCTAGAGTCTCAGCTTGTATCTTTGAAATATTTCCTCATTTTTCAGTCTTTTTTTTTAACGAAAGGGCTGATATTTGTGTGTGTACAGAGCCACAAGCCATCTGTATTTTGTGCAATCTATTCTTGCCAATAAGCACAGGAGATTCATTATCATCTGCAGCTGGCCCGTTTTCTCTTATCTCTAAAAGGAGAGGGCTGAGGTCTTAGAGCATGGGCGGAGCTTCTGAGACTGAGGAGGGCCCAAGGATCTGCATGCAGGGCAGGTCATAAGAATAGCTATTCTCTGACATATGAAAACAGGCATGTCTGAGGTCCCTCTTATGTCATCTATGTCTTCAGCCTCCTTTTCTTTTTTTTACTTTGTAACTAGAAAATTTTATTTTCTTTGATTACATTTGGTTTAAGAATCTCTCTTGTTTCTTAAATATTCTGACAATTTAAGTCCTATAGAACTGTCTTTTGACATGGTGTTATGATGTAAGACCATAACGCACAAATACAAATATAAAAAACCCGAAATGGTGTTAAGTAGTGTACAATGTAAATGACTCATAAAATCGGTACTCTGTTTGGGTTCTCTAGAACTAATTAACATATTTTACATAGTGTAAGCTTATCGAAATTTGGCAGTGGCCTTGACGATATTTTCCTTTTTTATGGTGCTAGTGATCTTACCCACGGTCTCACACATGCTTAGCCTGTGCTTAGTCACTGAACTATCCCCAGCCTTGAGAATCAGCCTTTTATTTCTAAAAAGAAAGAATACATGAAAAAGGGGGGCGGATAACTTACTCAACTTATAGCTTTGTAAAGCCAAAAGGACTATATATAAAAAGAGACTGTCTACAGTGTGGTGTTTAATTTTATTTATTTGTTTATTTTATTTATTTATTTTTTGTAGTACTGGGGTTCCTGGAAGCCCTTCTACCTCTGGGATACACTCCCAGACCTATTTTTCATAGTTTTTATTTGGAAACAGGGTCTCTTAAGCCAGCGCGGCTGGCTTCGAACCTGCGTGATCCTCCTGTCTCCGCCTCCCAAGTGCGGGGATTACAAGCGTGTGCCACCACGCCCGGCTACAGTGAGGTGTTTACAAGCAGGACCTGGGCTAGGGTCCAGTCCTTAGATGGCCACTTGTGAGTTGCATAACAGGTACTAGTTATTGGACTGCTTTGATCTTACTTTCCTCCTCTGTAAGATCCCAAGAAGAGTACTTATCAGCTGTATTGGAGCCTAACACAAATAACTTTGTTTTTGTACTGGGAATTGAACCCAGGGGTGTTCTACTTCTGGGCTACACCCCTAGCCCTGTTTCATTTTTATTTTGAAACAGGATCTCAGTAAGTTGCTGAGGCTATACTTAAACCTGCAATCCTCCTGTCACAGCCCTCCAAGTCCTGGGAATTACAGGCAAGTACCACCATGCCTGGCTCACAAATAACTTTTTTAAAGACCTCAGGTCCCTGCTTAGTTATAGAATATTGCTGTCCATTTCCTATTTATGTAGCTTTATGGAACATTACTGAAAAAAAAGCTTTTTAAATCAGACTTTTTTTATAACTGGAATAAAGAAAATAATTCTTGGGGACTGGTTCCACAGAACAGATGAAATAAACCTTTGGTTTTATGGATTACAATGAAGCTCCATATTGTCATTCCAGGAATGAATTGCTTTTGACATTTATGCTCGTGTGCAGTGGACGAGATACTGTCTTGCTGCAGGCTTCGGGTTTTCTCACAGCAAGATGTGCTGCTAGTCCTTTATTTCCCTTCTAAAGGTTTTTGTGAAGACTACCTGTGACCTGTGTGTTACTGGAAATTTCATCTGCAGCTCCCACTTACTGAGCAGAGTTAAGGACCCGTGGGAAGCCGTCCTTCCTACCCTTCCATCTGCTCTTCTCCTCTCCCACTGAAAATCAATTCACTGTGCTCCCAAGTTTACTAAATTATCATCATTTCAATGATCTTTTAGCCTCATTAGCCTCATGCATCCATTTCCCCTAACAAGCAAAAAAGAAGCAGAAATGCCAAGAAACGAGATACCTTTGCAATAAAGATCAAATTGGCTCCAGATTCTCTGGTGTGTGCAGAAAATGAAATTGGTTCCCACCAACAGGTAGCCAGCGTCACACGTGTAGCTGACTGCCATCCCAGGAAGGTACGGAGAGGCACGTCCTCCACTGATATGCCCATTCTTGATCTCAGGTGGATGTGGGCACGCTGAGAACAAGTTCCCACACAAACACAGGAAAAGACATTCAGTTAAACCACAGAAGTGTGAACATGCCCACGCAAGTATCTCTGGCTATTAGAGGTGTATGAAGACCCAAGACAGGCAGTTCCTAAGCTGCTGATGGTTAGCTAACCAGTGGAAGACTGATTTTTTTTTTCTTTTTTTGGCTTGGGGGATGGCGGTGATTAGAGATTGATCCCAGAGGAGTTTTATCTCTGAGTTATACCTCCAACTCTTTTTATTTTTTATTTTGGAACAGGCTCTCACTAAGTTGCTGAAGCTGGTCTTGAACCTTCTGTCTCAGAGATCCTTTTGTCTCTGCCTTCCAAGCCCTGGGATTACTGGTGTGTGCCATTATGCACCACATTTAAATGCAATTCTCTGTATTCTCTACCTGCAAACTTTTATCAGCCAGAAGTATCACAGGTGTTCACAAAAAAGGAAAAAACCCAATTCAGTGGAGAGCTGGGGTGAGCACTCACAGCTGCAAAGGAGCCTCGGAATGCTGGATTGCTTGGCACTGTCATATAAGGACAGAGGAACTTGTAAAAGGAGCTACTGAGACTAAGAGCACAGCCTCAGACTCCAGGCACTCAGGACAGCCTGAATTCCCTCTGTTACTGCTCAGGCAAGGGTCATCCAAATGCAGATGGCAGCTTGAACAAAACACTTGTAAGTAAGGAAAAGTGGCTACATCTGAGTTTAATTACTTCAGTAGAATGATCAGTTCCGAGGTAAATTATGCCTGCGACATGTTTTATGCTTGGCACACCCATCTAGTATAAAGACAACTAGTAACAGGGATGCCATAAAAGAGGGCGTTTTTGTTTTTGTTTTTGGTACTGGGACATTCTATATCTGAGCCACATCCCCAGCCCTATTTTATTTTTTATTTTTGAAACAGCACCTCTCTAAGTTGCTGAGGGTCCCACTAAATTGCTAAGGCTGGTCTTGAACTTGCAGCCCTCTTGTCTCAGCCTCCCATGCACTGGGATTACAGGCATGCACCACCATGCTCAGCTAAAAGAGTATCTTTTTTGACGCTTGTTTTCAGTGATTTGGAAATATTCTCTACAAAAATTGGACCTCACTGATTCTCTCCATCCTCCACCCCTCTTCTCCTTACCACCCCACACTATTACCTCACAGGAAGGGCCCCCAGAATGCCACCAAATTAGTCTGACATCAAGTTTTTTTTTGAGATGGGGTCTTGCTATGTTGCCCAGGCTGGTCTTGAACTCCTGGACTCAAGGGATGCTCCTCTCTCAGCCTCCCAAGTAGCTGGGACTACATGTGTGTGCCACTGCGCCAGGCTAGAATAACACCGATTGAGACACATCACAGCACATCTGGAACCCCGCTGTTATGCACCTAGAAGGTAATTCTGTCTCTACCATTCATAACAAAGCCATGCTCACAAGCAAAAACGACTGTCACTGTTGAAATACGGAAAGTCTTGCTTAGTTTGTCAGCCCATTTAGGATTTGTGGAAGGGGGTACTGACCAGAAGGAACGGAAGGCTCACAGCGAGGGGCAGGGCCACTCCAAATCCCATTCCCTTGGCTGTCGCTTGTGCAGCGGATGGTGCTCTCCCCAACCAGGTTGAAGGTCACCCCTCCTTCTGGGTGGGAGTCACATGTGTAAGATATTTCTTCCCCATAGAGAATATCTCCTGAAGGAATTCCTACGGGCCTCCCATTAAGGATAGCCGGAGGGTGGGGACAAAAGATTTCTAGAAAGAAGACAAGAGTTTTGAGTTGTATTAGAGTTTTGATTGAAATGAATAATAAAAAAAAATGGTGTCCTATGGCTGTATTATTAATAACTTTTTCTTTTAGATAGAACATAACTAAGGTGGATGGAATGGCATCTGTAAGGCTTTTACTGAAAAGGAACTAAGGGAGGTAAAACTTAAGTTGTAGTTTATTGCAAAAACTCCACAGACCACTCCCAGACCACTCAGGTGGCTAAGTTCTTAATGAAATTGGAAAGTAATTGATTTGGTGTTCTTAAAACAACCATCTGATTGTCTGCTTTAAGTCAGGCATAGTCATAGTCCTGGCTTGACAATGGGATACAAAACAAAGTTTTGGTTTTACAAGAACTTAAGTTCCAGGGAACTTTTGTGAAGTTTACTAAGCGGGTAGTCTCATCTTCCATGTATGTAAATGTTTCCTGGTGACTCAAGACCATCATCATGTACCAATACCAAATGTGTGATGGTGTCGTGAGAATGCGTGGGTCACTGCAGAACTCTGTATTCCAGGCTACACGGCGCTAGAGATGCTTGGTTTGTTTATTTCCCACTTTGGGTTTTATCTTCCAAGTTTCAGCTTTCATTTCTTCCTGATTTTAGTGTATGTGTTTGAAGCAATTTCTTTCTTGAAACTCATTTGATGCTCCTAATTGCTATAGAAATGAAAGTCTATCAGAATTGTGCATAAACAGAGGGAGGGCCTTAGCACATCAACCAATGATTGATTTCTCAGATCTGAATTGCATCAATTTTTTTTTTTTTACCCAAAGGTTGTTATATTCATTTCCAGTTTTATGTTTCTCTGCAAGGATGAGTTTTTTGGATGCTTGAGTTCTCTGTGTACTGAGTGTTCTCATAAGCTCTATTATAATACTCACTATATGAGACTTCCAAGTAGACTTTTAGCAAGATATTTCAATAAAATCCAAAGTACAATGAACATTTTCCAATCAGAGAGAAAAAAAATTTTTAAAAGTCTTACCTTGCTTTATGACACATAATAGGGTAAATCAGTAATGTCTTGGAATATGAAACTTGTACTTTTTTTTTTTGGTGGTACTGGGGTTCCTGGAAGCCCTTCTACCCCCAGGATACACTCCCAGACCTATTTTTATTTTTGGAAACAGGGTCTCTTCAGCCAGCACGGCTGACTTCGAACCTGCGCAATCCTCCTGTCTCCGCCTTCCAAGCGCAGGGATTACAAGCATGCGCCACCACGCCTGGCTGTACTTTTTGCTGAGAGCCTCACTAAGTAGCTGAGGCTGGCTTCGAACCTGTGCAACCCTCCTGTCTCAGCCTCCCAAGCACTGGGATTACAAGCGTGCGCCACCACGCCTGGCTCAGCATGCTTGCTTTAAGGGGGTGTTTGGAAATGTAGGACACCTCATCATTTTAAATACTGATTCCAGCTCCCTGAACCATACTAACTTATCATATAATTCTTGTTTTATTTTTTCTCTTTGAGTCTTCACTATTTAACATACCATATATGTGAAAATATATGGGGGATTGAACCCAAGGCTATTCTGTTTCTAAAGTATACCCCAGTCCTATTTTTTAATTTTTTATTAGAAACACAGTCTTGCTAAGTTGCCGATAGCCTCCCCAAATTGTTGAGGCTGGCATCCAACCTGTAATCCTCCTGTCTCAGCCTCCCCAGTACTAGGATTACAGGCATGCACCACCATGCCACTTTATACATTTTAATTAATTTTTTTTACTTATTTATTTTTCCTGTTCCTGTTATTGTTATTTTCTATTTCCCAACTAAAAAATAAACTCCACGTATACAGGGATGAATCTTCCCAAGTATTGCTCTTTCTATTCATGGGAAGTTCTGGTACATGGGAAACTCTCTGATAATAAGTATCACAGACAAAAGAATAGGCTGAATAAGTGCTTAGGTAAGTGAAGGTACAAAAGAGCTTGTGTATGTATGTATGTATGTATGTATGTATGTATCTGTGCTACTGGGGATTGAACTCAGGGGTGTTCTACCTCTGATCTATACCCCAATCCTATTTAATTTTTTGTTTTGCAACAGGTTCTCATTAAGTTGCTGAGGACCTTGCTAAGTTACTGGGGCTACTATCTTAGCTTCTCAAGTACCAGGATTACTGGTATGTGGCAAAGATTATAAAAATTTAAGAGAGACTACTCTGATGGCAAAACTAATAAATAAAAGGACAAAGAAAATTTGATGTTCTTAACATTCCCCTCCCCCCAAATTTAACATTACCATTGAGCTATTTACTTGTAGATTAGTAATTTAAACACACGATATATAAGACCTACAAGACCTCTCTTAAAAATTTTCCAATAAAGTATTGGGAAGAAATGACAGAAGACAGGTGATTCCATGGGACAAAATAAGGAGGGCTCCCCAGCTGTCAGTTACTCTTTCTACTCACGTTCACATGCAGGGACACTGCTATTCCACAGGCTTTTCACTCCAACCACAACACAATGGCTAGCAGAGCTGCCTTTTAATCGGAACCTTTAAAAAAAGAAAGGTGAAGGAGCAAATGGATGAGCAGTTTCATCTCTCCCTTCATCTTTTCACTGCTAGATGCGCTGCGTCCTCACTTTAGTCTAAAGGGGATTTGGTTCTTAGGTTAAAGCCCAGATCAAAGGAATCTGAATTCAATAGCTGGCAGCAACTTAGAGGCCAATTGGTTCTAAAGAGGCTCAGTGCCCTGTGGCCGGTGAGGTGATTAGAGCAGAGGCACTTTACTGTCATTTAGACTCCATGGCTTGGCATCACCCACGGAAGGCACCGGGCATGGAACCAGACCTCTGCGTGTGCACAACATGGAACCAGACTTCTGCGTGTGCGCAAGACCCATCAGAGCCTTTCTCACTGATAGGGACATGAGGGATACCAACTCTTGATTTGGGGGAGCAAAGCAAAGAATATCTGAGGATAGGAACTGTAAAAGAGTCCTTACTTAGAATGGCATTGCTCCCCCTGGTTCTACAAGTGCATTAGAACAGAAGGAGGCCCAAGAATACTACATCAAATGGTCTAGGGAGGGAAAGAAAGTCAAGGGGAAGAGTCTTGGCCTCCCGAAATTCCCGGCTTATTCTTGGATCCTGTCGTCCTTCAACAGGAAATCTGCTTAACTCTGAAATCATTCTGCAGTCAGAAATCATTACCGGGTGGTGGGTTTTACGAATGCCACAAATTCTATGAAAATTATTAGAAATAACTGCTTGATCGCCAATTCTTGTTGCCTCTCACCAACAGTGCATACCACCAGAAGCAATGCATTCACATAAACAAGCAACAATGCCACCTGAAACGGTCACGTTGACCACTGGGATCCCAATGTCAAAGCCACAGCTAACACGAAGATACAAGATGGGATTAGAGCATACTCATCATACATTATTACAGATTTTACTATTGATTGCTCATAAGTGTTTTAAAACAACCCTTGCTAACAACACTTGGTAATAATATATGTTTTATTCATCAAACTTTCTTGGGGGTAAAACTTCCATAAAATTATGTTTTTCTACTTCCAAGTAACTGTTTATCCACTTACCTCACGTTCCAACCAGATATGAAAGATCAGTGGCCATATCCATTTGCCACTGAGTTATGTCTCATTTTCTTTGTGTGAGAGCTACTGAGTCCCTACCCTAATTTACCCTTCCAGAACTTGATTTCCCTGAGTACTTTTTTCACACTAGGTCAGCCTTCTTTCTGTGTTAACCCTTGAACTCAAGAGAGTTACTATCTAGCATTCAGTCTCCAATCTCTAGCTCCAGATCACACTCACCCTTCATCACAAAGGAAGGACACTTTTGCCCCAGGCTGGAAGTTAAGTGGTACTAGTACACGGCCATTTGGGATGATTTGATCTGGAAAGACATCACATGATTCCACTAGGAGGAAAAAAACAAAACGAAATCAGGAGTAAGACTTCCATGTGAAGATTAAAGAGAATGACCTGCAAACTAGATGTGAGTCTATGTATCTGCACATGTGGGAGGCCCCGGGCTGCAGTCTCCCTGGGATGTATGGTGCAGCCACTCAGGTCACACCTGGGCACACAGTTGTAGAACACTTCCTGCCCAGGAAGAAAGGGCAGGGATCTCCTGCTTGGGATGTGCTCACCATGCAGAACTTCTACGGGCAGCAGACACCCTATGGAAAGAGGAGTCCAAATTATCTGTTAGCTTTGAGGGACTTGCTAAGCCTTCCAGGGAGTTAGAAAATAATTTTTTCTTTTTCTGTACTAGGGATGGAACCCAAGGGAATTCTACCTCTTAGTACACCCCAGCCCTATTTTTTATTCTTTATTTTGAAACAGGGTCTCACTGAGTTGCAAAGAGCCTCACTAAGTAGCCGAGGTAGTCTGCAAACTGCAATCCTCCCGTCTCAGCCTCGCAAATGCTGGGATTACAAGCATGCGACACCATGCCTGGTGGCATTCTACTTCTGAGCTATGCTTCTAGCCCTTTTTATTTTTGAAACAGGGTTTGCTAGGTTGCCGAGAGTCTCCCTAAATTGCTGAAGCTGGCTTCAAACCTGTGATCCTCCTGTCTCAGTCTCCCAAGTACTGGGATTACAGGCGTGTACCAACATGCCTGGCTAGAAAGTCATCATGAAAGGCCACTATAGTTTGGATCTGGAATGTCCCGCAGTGGCCTCTTAAAGGCTTGGTTTTCAGCCAGAAGGCATTCCTGGGAGGTAGTGGAACCATGAAGAAGTGGGGTATGATGGCACACACTTGCAATCCTAGTACTTGAGGGGCTGAGACAGGAGGATCAAGCAGGTTTGAAACCAGCTTCAGGAAATTTAGGAAGATTCTCAGCAACCTAGCAAGACCCTGTTTCAAAATAAAGAATTTAAAAGAGGGCTGGGGGCGGGGTATAGCTCATAGGTAAAATGCTTCTAGGTTAAATCCCAAGTACCAAAAGAAAAATAAAAGTGTGATTTGGTGGAAAATGTGGGGTCCTCGGGGTGTGCCTTCAAGGGGATTGTGAGACCCTGGCCTTTCTCTTCTTTTTTATTTCACTACTGTGAGGGGGACAGTTGCCTAATGCTCCCTCCATGATGTTCTGTCTTGCTACCTGCTCAAAAGCAAAGGGGAGTCGGGCTTGGGGTGCACATCTGTAATCCCATCATTTGGGAGGCTGAGACAGGAGGATCCCAGTTTCAAAGCCAGTTTCAGCAACTAAGTGAGACTCAGCAACCAAGCAAGACCCTGTTTCTAAATAAAAAATAAAAACAGGGCTGGGGATGTAGCTTGGAGGCAGAATGCACCTGAGTTTATCCATAGCACCACCACTACCACCAAAAAAAAAAAAAAAAAAAAAAAAAGCAATGGAGACTACTACTGACTGAAGTGAAACCTTCAAAATTGAATCCAAATAGACCCTTTACTGCCAGGTGTGGTGGCACATACTTGTAATCCCAGCATTTGGGAGGCTGAGATAGGAAGATCCCAGTTCTCAGACAGCCTCAGCTACTGAGTGAGGCCCTTTGCAACTCAGTGAGCTTCTGTTTCAAAATAAAGAATAAAAAATAGGGCTGGGGGTGTAGCTCAGAGGTAGAATACCCCTGGGTTCCATCCCCAATACCACAAAACAAAACAAAACAAATTGACCCTTTAAATCTATAGGTTGATTTATCACAGGCATTTTTTTTTTTTTACAGTAAGGGTAAGCTGACTAACACAAAGGGTTCAGGTATGACAGAGAAAGTCAAATGCTACACCGCCCACCTTATTTTACTGATGTGGAGATGTGACTAGGGAAGACATTAACTAAAGGCTCCATTGCTAAGTAAGAGTGAAGAAATAAAACGCTGTGATCTCAATTCACTACAAGGCGCAAGGTTTCTTCTCCTAGCTTCTCTCTAGTTGTGAGTACTGGTGGATTCTCCAGCTGCATATTTTCTAGGAAGGCAATCCTAATTTTCAGATTTATTGTCCAGGTAAAGAGAGGGTTAGCTAGACCTAAGTCTATTTAATGAATCTTGCTTCATCTTTCTCATTGCATACCTCGACTAAAGTACAGTCAGACAGATGCACTTACATGTCTCTCAACACCAAGCTTCTGTCTTAGTGATTGCGCAGGGCAAACATGGATTGGTCAAAGAATTGCAAGCTCCTTCCCTGTTCCTTTGTATCAATCCCAGCATCCCCAGTCCACTGCTAAGGTAGCTACTGAGGCATCAGAAGACAAGATGAACTATCAAGACAAACGTCCCTAAATAAGCCCGTCCTTGTAATGAGAGGGCATTTCATCTAGGGAGTATTGGACTTACAGTTTGCCTTCATTTATTGTCCTTCTGGTGGGTGCCTAGGTCCTCAGAACACATTTTAACATCAATCTAATCTATAACTAATTAAAAATAGAATGGAAAACCTGTTTGGCTTTGAGTAAGTTACTTTTCCTCCTCTCGACTTCCAATTCTTAAGGATAAAATATAGGAAGTGAATCATAGACAGACTTTAAGGTCTTTGTCACTATTCTGATGTTTTCATAAGCCAGTCTCCTCCTTTCACTGATAGATGCCGGTAAAAGTAGGGCAAGAACCAGAGCAGTCAGGCCCTGGGGTCTGACACACTTGCCTTTTTTAATCCTGGGTGTGTCAGTACAATGTGACTTGGACACATTTAACCTCTGAAAGACCTTCCTTCCTTCTTTCCTTCCCTTCCTTCCTTCCTTCCTTCCTTCCTTCCTTCCTTCCTTCCTTCCTTCCTTCCTGAATGGAATCTAGGGGCATTCTACTTCTGAGCTACACCCCCCAGCCCTTTTTATTTTTGTAATTTTGTAATTTTTTTTTGTGGTACTGGGGATGAAACCCAGGGGCATTCTACCTCTGAGTGACACTCTCAGCCCTAATTTTTTATATTCTTTATTTTTGAAACAGGGTTTCACTGAGTTGCAAGGGGCTTTACTAAGTAGCTCTGTCCGAAAACCCTGATCCTCCGGGCTCCACCTCAAGATGAGTATCTTGGAGAGCTACTTATCTTAATCAAGTTTCTCCAAACCTTAGATGCATGATCTCTTTACTTTTTATTATTCCCTTTGCTTTTTCTCTCCACCAAAGTGGAAGACTTCAAGAAGGGCTAAAGTTAGCTTAGAGCTAAAGATCAAGTAAGCCTTATTTTAATTTAGAACTATGTTCAAGGAGGCTGAAGGAATCTTTGTGGTTTATCTACAAGGTGGCCCAATCTTCAAGGAGAATACACAGGGGTCTCACTCCAAATAATTAATTAAAATAGATTTTTCCTGGCTTTATTTTCTGCTAGCTTGCACTTCCCTCCAAAACCTGTAAAGCTGATATAACTTAGA
Source organism: Muscardinus avellanarius (assembly GCF_963383645.1). NCBI lineage: Eukaryota > Metazoa > Chordata > Mammalia > Rodentia > Gliridae > Muscardinus > Muscardinus avellanarius. Next base: position 82,762,873 of record NC_137793.1, read on the forward strand.
CTAGTTAAGATTTATAGGGATTTACACTCAAGTCCTATGATTTGAAGTTATTTTCCTTTGATTCTAAATGAGGGCCTTCCCACAAGCCACAGCTCCTCCTTTTGCCCCTCTGGCAGCAGAGACCATCAGAATCTCATGTGTTGACATGTCTTAGAACCACTTATTCCTGGATTGGCATTATTGTGTCACGTGCATGGAAGACTACCACCCTAATTACAGAAACTTGGAGGGTTGTTTAGAGACACTGAGCCCATTTGGGATGTGCGGAAATGAGCGCTCACTCAGAAGTGCACAGCGAGGAGCAGGGCCGCTCCAGACCCCATTCCCTTGGTGGTCTCTTGTGCAGCGGATGGTACTTTCCCCGATGAGGCTGAAGGTCACCCCTCTCTCTGGGTGGGGGTCACATGTGTAAGTGACTTCTTCTCCAAAGGGAAAGACTTCCAGAGAAGCTCCGGTGTGTCTCCCATTAAGGATGGCTGGAGGGCTTGGACAGAAAATTTCTGGAAAGAAGATGAAACATTGTACATCAGACCTTCAACAGGAAAAACTATATAAAATGAGATCTCAAAGTCTATTGCAAATGTACAGTAAGTATCTGAATCTTTCAGCTAATTTAAACACCACAATAGCAACTTTACACTTTTTTTTGTGTGTGTGGTACTGGGGATGGAACCCAGAGGCTTTCTACCTCCGGACTATACTCCCAGACCTATTTTATATTTTATTTGGAAACAGGGTCTCACTAAGTTGCTGAGAGCCTCACTAAGTAGCTGAGGCTGGCTTCAAACCCGTGCGATCCTCCTGTCTCAGCCTCCCAAGCATGGGGATTACAAGCGTGCGCCACCACGCCCGGCTAGTGCTCAAACTTTTAAAGAAGAAAAATAACCATTTTGGAAGACTGAAGGTCATTCATTCACTCTTGTCTTAACTGAGCACTTACTTTGTGTCAATCATTTACCAGGGTCCTGGGGTCACAGTTCTAAATAGCACAGACCAGTGTTCATCCTCCAGGGAGCTTATATTACTAGGAAATATTGCTAAACTGTATTCCATGTGCACTAAACAACTTAAATAAACGAAACCTTTTTGGTATTAATCATCAATACTGATGATAATGGTAGCATCATTTCAATAAACTGAAACATAAATGGGTCATTGTAAAAAACTCTGAGTACATTTGGACTGGTTTGCTTTTTAAAATCTCCAGGTATGTTTGTGTTCTTTATTTCCTCTCGGGTTTCAAATTGTTACTTCCTTTTGGTATCTGTTTTTTATTTTATAATTGCCTCTTTTTCACTTTTAATTGACATTTCTAGTTATTCTGGGAATTTGGAAGAAGCCACTTCAAATAGTAAGAGCTGTGAAAAAATAGAGAAAACCCGAGAAGTGCAATCAATAACTGAGCTCTAATGCAGGGTAGTGGGATAGCCATTTGTCATGTGGCTTTAAGGGATTTTGGGTTTCATCAATAGCAGAGATTTATATGTGTGATATGTTCTTATACAATTTCACTAAAGCACTCTAAGATATACAAATGGATTCCTAACAATAAAAATATTTTAGTAAAATCTGCTTGTTTTTAAAAAAAACATGCTGTCTAATATTTAGGATCAAAAGATGGGACATAGATTTATCTCCTAATGGGAAAAGTATAAATGGAGAAATCACTAGTGGCTGTGCACATATGAGACTCATCTTTTAATCAGCTTATTTCTGAATCTTTGTGCATAACTTATTTGGATACATATTTTAGAATTAAAAAGTCTCAAAAGAGAAGGTCTCAAATAGCCTACCCAGCCTAATGTTGTTCCCCTTTCCTCTCACTCCTGCATTGCTCGCATCTATTATGTCTATCACATTTAGTTTTTGCCTTTGTTGTCCACCTTCCCACTTTAGAAAAAAAAAAATCTGTGGACAGGGAATTAGCTCATCTTGATCACTGCTATAACTTCACTGTTGACATGAGCACCAGATACATCATATATACGCAATAAGTAGTTGATTGAATGAATGCATGTTTAGCAAATAAGTAGGAAAATTATACAATGAGTGCACCTTGATGGTGGGACAACAACAAAAGAAAGATAGAAGGGAACAAGGGAAGAAGGAAAAGAAACTTGTCAAAAGTTCACACTATCTAAATTTGCTGACCTAGACGCCAACCACACAGTAAATATCACACAGAATTCAGAATGACAGAGACTAATTGAGAGGTTTCAAAACCAGGAGATATGCACATTGAATCACAAACAAAGTGCTACTAAAATAAGCAACTTCTGTGGATCATTCAGCCTAAAAAATAAATGAGGGAAGCCATGAAGAGACTGGCTCATTATGAGGTGTTAGTCCTTGTACTCACGTGCACACACAGGGACACTGCTATTCCAAAGGCTTTTCGTTTCAACCAAAACACAATGACTATCAGAGTTGCCTTTTAATTGAAACCTGAAGAAGAAAATGGCAGTAAATAGTGAGATGTTTCAGCCAGAAACACAATCCTTTTCTGGTCGGGGGCCCAGCCAAAATAAATCCCAGTATTCTGAGGATCTGAAACCAGCACATGGCAGAGGTACAGTGGCTAAGTCATTCTGGACAGGTCACATTTTTCCAGCAGGGGACATTGTAGAATGGTAAGGCACAGTAACTTGGTCCCACAATAGACCTAGTTTGAATTGAAGAAGGAGGTCGTGACATAGCTGCCATCTCCTGGACCCTGGACCCAGACTCAGAGCCTCACTGATCACCCCACGCTAAACCTAGTAGGAACACTCATTCTCATTACCGCAAACTCCGCCTTCTAAGACAACATCCTCCCAACCCTGACACCAGGACATAGGCAAATTAGCTCTCAGTTTGGATTGGAAAAGCAGACAGTAACTGGCAAGAGAAGAGAATGTTCCTGTGTCTCTACATTTGTGAAAATTGTGAAGAAGGCTCACAACAGCATGTTGGAATACCCAACAGTAAATCTGACTATGCAAGGGGGAGAAAAAAGAAAGTGGAAAGGAGCCAACTTTTACATGAAATCATCCAGACATATCAGTACACATTGGGCCCTTATGCTCTCCTATGCCTAAGTGGGTGTTGGTATTTGGTGCCTGCTAAGGATTCTTTGGAACATTTTCAGGTCAGGTACTTTGTTGTCTATGCTTGATAGCTTTCATGCTGAAATTTTCGCATTGTGAAAGTACTAGGTTCACATACAGCAGTTAATGACCTCACCCAACATCAGCTATTGTGGTTCCATTTCAGAGTCCACAGCCCATTACTAACTAAATGATAATTGTTGGATCTTTTAAAATGCTTATTCTAGCCAGCCATGTTGGCACACGCTTGTAATTCCCAGTATTTGGAAGACTGAGACAGGAGGATGGCAGGTTCGTGGCCAGCCTTGGCAACTTAGCAAGGCCCTCCCAACTTAATGAGACCTTATTTCAAAATAAAAAATGAAATAGATGTAGGGGTGTAGCTCAAGGTAGAATGTCCATGGGTTTACTCCCTAATTTCTCTCTTTCTCTCTCTCTCTCTCTCACACACACACAAATACACACAGCTTATTTTTAAATTTTTGTTCCTATTACAAAGTTTATTATTGATGTCTTAAAACTTCCTGAAACAAGTCTTAAATTATTGTTTTCTGGTTTTTTTTTTGGTGGTACTGGGGGTGGAACCCAGGGGCTTTTCTACCTCTGGGCTATACTCCCAGACTTATTTTATACTTTATTTGGAAACAGGGTCTCACTAAGTTGCTGAGAGCCTCACTAAGTAGCTGAGGCTGGCTTCAAACCTGTGTGATCCTCCTGTCTCAGCCTCCCAATAGCTGGGATTACAAGCGAGCGTCACCACGCCTGGCTTAAATTTTGTTATTTGTGAAAACTTTTTGTTACATATGGAGTTTTTTTTTAATCAATACCTCAATTACTCATATTACTTTCTACCTGGAAAATGATTTTTTTCACTTAATGTATCACCTCCATATTCATAATCAGAGTTATATTTACTTGTGAACCTGTGATTTAATGTTCCAGTTTTCCCTTCATATCTCATGTTATTATTCCTACCTATTCCTTGTTCTTCCTTCCTGTACATACTACCAAAAATTAATCTCTCTGAACCCTTCTCTCTTAAAGCCACAATAAGCCTTCTCCCTTTGTACAAAATCTGGAGCTGAGTTTTAATGCCCAGCAGGTCAGATGAGCTCACACCACTTACCCTTCGTCACAGAGAAAGGACACTTTAGCTCCAATCTGGAGAGTTGGTGGAATTATCACCCTGCCATTGGCAAGTTGGTCCGGGAAGTCATCACAGGCTTTTACTAGAAGAAAAAGAAAAACAAACAGAAATGACAAATGACAGTAGTGGTTTTTTTTTTTTTTTTTTTTTTTTTTTTTTTTTTGTGCTACTGGGGTTCCTGGAAGCCCTTCTACCTCCGGGCTACACTCCCACGGGCTACACTCCCAGACCTAGTTTTTAACTTTATGTGGAAACAGGGTCTCTTAAACCAGCGAGGCTGGCTCCGAACCAGCGCGATCCTCCCGTCTCTGCCTCCCAAGCGCGGGGATTACAAGCGTGCGCCACCACGCCCGGCATGTAGTGGTTTTTTTTTTGGTTTGTTGTTGTTTTGTTTTTTTTTTTGTGGTACTTGGGATGAAACCTTTCTACCTCCGGGCTATACTCCCAGACCTATTTTTTATATTTTATTTGGAAACAGGGTCTCTTAAGCCAGGGAGGCTGGCTTCGAACCTACACAATCCTCCTGTCTCCACCTCCCAAACACAGGGATTACAAGTGTGCGCCACCATGCCCAGCAACAGTAGTGTTTTTAGAATGAAAAAAAAACCTGAAATGTCAAGTCAGATGAGAATGTAGGCACCTGCACACAGGGGAGCTGCTGGGCTCCAGTCTCCCTGGGGTGTACAGTACAGAGAAGCAGCCCCTCTGAGGTCATAGCCGGGCCCACAGCTGTAGGACACTTCCTGTCCAGGGGAAAAGTTGTCCTTGTTGCTTGGACTATGTTCACCATGCAGGATTTCTGGGGGTGGCCCACATACTGAAGAAAGAAGAGCATAATACTATTAATAGTGTGAAAAGAACTTTTCCTCAGAGGCAAACTGGCCAGGAGAATAACAACTATAGGTCTACATGTAAAAAACATGGTAGACCAACATTCTTTTGATGAACACACACACACACACACACACACACACACACACACACACACACACACACACAGTGAGGTAATGTCTTGCCACAACTGATACATGTCAAAACTGTGACTAGACTGGGGAATATCCAGATCATTATTATTTATTTGACATTTATACCTATGGCAAACAATAGAATACTTCCAACTTCTGCTCACCCCAGACAAAATTGTTAGGATTGATATATTTCTGTGTCTTCATTCTTCCTTCCAGAAAGTTATGCCGAATTTACAGTTCCACACTTTAGCCCTAAGGACTGCCCCTGCCTGAGTCTTCTCTAACAGAATCTCCAATCTACAACCACACTGGTGCAGCCAGCAGGGTGCACACATCTATCCTCATCTCTTTTCAGGTCCTTGCTCAGTGGCCACCTGGTATGGGTTGTGAAAAACTATGAATCTTCTCTCTACACTGTATAGCTTATGCGGATTCGCCATTATTTTCATTCCAGCTAGAAGATGAGCTATTTCAGTTGTTCAACAATTGAATAACATCTTATAAAACACTTATAGTAATGAGAGTATATTTTACACACAGACTATCATAACTGAGTCTCTGTCTCTATATACAATTAATTTGAACTCAGGGAAATGATGCATGTGGGTCTTTAAAAGTTATATGAAATTGTTTTACAATGAAGAAAACTTAATTTCAGTTTGGCTTTGAGCCAGGTCAGCTCTCCCTCTAGACTTCAGTTTTCTCCAGCATCAAGTGGAGACTGGTCTGGAATAAATAACTTTTGTAAGGACTTTATAAGTATTTTGATGTTATCAACTTTCAGGCCTCATCGCCCCAATGTTTCCCTTAACTTATAACATGTACTGTGATGCGATGTTTAAAGGCTGTGTGGGTAAAATTTCTGTTGACTCCAGGCCTCACACTTCTATCATCTTTTTAAATGCTGTGGCTAGAAGCCTGAAAGCTCTAATTCCTTTGCCAGCTGGGCTGTGGTTATGTGTTCTGCCAATTGGAAGCATATGTACCAAATTAAAAGAAGAAGATGACAGAAGCCACTCTACTTCTAGGGGCGGCTCTGGCAGTGGCAGCTCTCATGGTTTTGTTAGTAGCAGCAACTTTAATTCTAGCAACGCCAATGACTTTGTCTCCAGCAAGATCAGCTCTGTCCCTGGAGCAGTGGAGGTCGCTGGGGCAGTTCCAGGGACTGGCCACTTCACCATGAGCATAGACACCTGTGCTCCAGTCTTGATGTGTCAGCAGCTCCAGGTTTCTGGCAGTAGTGCCTTCCTCCTTTTGCACTTCCGGATCTTTCAGCATCTTTGTGGCCCATTCTCTGTATGAAATCCCTCAGCCTTTAAAACATTTACAGTGGGTGCTGGGCGAGATGGTGCACACTTGTAATCTCAGTATTTGGAAGTCTGAGATAAGAGGATCTGGGTTTGCGCCAGCCTCAGCTTTAGTGAGGACCTCTGCAACCTAGTGAGACCATGTTTTAAAATAAAGATTTAAAAAATTGAGCTGGGGGTGTAGTTTGGAGGTAGAATGCCCCTGGGTTCAATCCCCAGCACCATTCACACACACACACACACACACACACACACACACACACACACACACAGCACACAGGCTGGAGGTATGACTTGGAGGTAGAATGCCTCTGGGTTCAATCCCCAGTACCAAACACACACACAAATTTACAGTGGTTTTTGATTTCCTGAATGGAAAATGACTGGCAGAGCCAAGGATCTGGAAGCAGACAGACTTAGGTTCCAGTCTTCAAGTCTAAACGCATCTGTTTTATCTTGTAATGTTATCTAAGCTTTCTAAGACCATAAAACATGAAAAAAGTAATAACTACTTCATAGCTTCTTTGGCTGGACATAGTGACACACCCATGTAATCCCAGAACCTGAGAGGCTGTCACAGGGAGATCGCAGGTTTGAGATCATCCTCAGTAACTTAGTGAGACTCTCAGCAACCTAGCATGACTCTGTTTCAAAACAAAAAATAAGGCCGGGCATGGTGGCGCACGCTTGTAATCCCTGCGCTTGGGAGGCAGAGACAGGAGGGTCGCGCAGGTTCAAAGCCAGCCTTGCTGGCTTAAGAGACCCTGTTTCCAAATAAAAATATTTAAAAAATAGGTCTGGGAGTGTATCCCGGAGGTAGAAGGGTTTCCAGTAACCCCAGTACCACCAATGAATGAATAAATAAATAAATAAATGTAAAGGGCTGGGGGTATAGCTCGAGGGTAGAATGCTTTTGGGTTCAGCCTCCAGCACCACATACACACAGACACAAAAAATATACACATAGCTTGTTGTATGGTGCCTGGTCATACAAATCACTCATCACACGTTATCAATCATACTCAAAGATAGATAGATAGGTAATGGAGGCTGGAGAATGTAATAGGGACAGAAAACTTCTATTTGTAAGAATCCCAAGGAAACATCACGTTCCTTGCTCAGATTTAGCTTTGCTTCTCAATTTGAATATACGTGCATGTATGCATACACATATATTATTTATTTCATGTTTTTCTCCCAAAAAAAACTTGCACCCAGCCTGCTCACACTGCATCCCTCCTCCAGAAGCATCACTAATCTGGTCCACCACCAGTTTATGCCATTTGTAGTCCCCGCCTGCGGCCTCCAACTCACCCCTGGAGCAGCTTGGCAACTCCGGCCCCCACGTGTTCAGGGGCTGGCACCGCACGATGCCGGGTCCTTTCATGATGAAGCCGGGCTGACAGCGCAACTCCACCGCTTCATTTAAGGAAAACAAGGTGATGCTGTCAGGTACCACGACTGCGTTCTCAACGTGCGGAGGGGTGCACGTATTGGGTTCAATGCACTGAGGGGGAGGGCCGCTCCAGACGCCCGTGTGTCCGTCACTGCTGGTGCAGTATATGGAGGGCTCACCCACCAGGCGGAACCACCGCTGCCTTCTCTCTCCATCATTGCAGCGATATTTCACCACCATCCCGTAATAAAAATCTTCTCCATTGGTGCTAAAGAAATCTCCATTGGCGATGGCTGGGGGCGGCCCACAAGGAATCCCTGGACAAAGGGCAGGTTGAAAACAATGAGTTTAAGTAAGGCGAGAGAAGAAATCTAATGATTCACTATTTTTACACTTGCTTTTAATTTGCTTCTAATCTTTGCTAACATATACATATGCTTTGACAAATTGTACCTTAGGTGGGCAAAACAGCATATGTTCTGTCTTTCCTACTTATTTCCTGTGAACATATGCATTAATTAATACAATCTGCCTTCTTAATCATTGTGTGTGTGTGTGTGTGTGTGTGTGTGTGGTAATAGGGATGGAACCCAGGGGCTTTTCTGCCTCTGGGCTATACTCCCAGACCTATTTTATAATTTATTTGGAAACAGAGTCTCACTAAGTTGCTGAGAGCCTCACTAAGTAGCTGAGGCTGGCTTTGATCCTATGCTATCCTCCTGTTTCAGCCTCCTAAGCGCTGGGATTACAAGTGTGCACCACCACATCTGGTCCCCTTCTTATCATTTTTAACAGCTTTTTGATCATATTTTACATTTTACACAGTTTTCTTCTTTCCCACTTGTTTAATTTTTGTTTTTGTCATTAACGGAATATAGGTTTTATTTTTAAAAATAAAAACCTTTGCTAAAAGAACAAGTGTAAGAAAAGAAAACACAACTGTATAGAAGAAATAGAATTTGAATATGTTTGCATATATGAGAATATAAAACCATAGAGTATGTATGGTTTAAACATTTTGAAAATCTAAATGATCTAAATCAAATTATTGGTAAATATGAGACAATATAAAGAACTTTAACAAAATAAAGAAAAAGACATAGTAATAAAGGATGGGCACTGGGTTTGAGCAGGCATTTTATAAGCATGAGAAGTAGTTTAGCATTGCGAGTCATTAGAGAAATGCAAAGCCCTTTGGAAGGGTGTGTAGCAGTAATCTGCTGAAACGGTAATCAAACTGCTTTGACGACAGAGGTCTTTGTCATTGGCTAATTGAACATAGAGTGTTATTTGATCTGCACAAATAGAAGAGATCTAGGTCTAGGGAATAGGAGTTTGGCATGAATCATTGCAAAAGAGAGTCATGGGTTATCGCCAGTTTCCAGACTTGAGCTAATTTACAAACCCAGAGCAGACAAAAACAGAAATTAAGTTTCCCTCTGGTTTTCCTTAAGGGGACTTAAGGTATCTGCTAGAGTCTAATTATAGGGAAGTATACAGAATCAGAGCTATGATTTCATATAGGACTGCGATTTAGCTCAATGGTAATGTGTGAGACCCTGGATTTGATCCCTAGCATAATAAAATGTTTCAATTCCAGGAAAAAATTAGAATCTCTTGGTAGCAGTGATAGGAAGGAATATTTCAACTCACTCTCACAGATAGGCGCTTCGTTATCCCAGGCAACTGTATTGTCTGAGATGATGCATGTAGCTTCAGAGGGACCAATGAGTCTGTAACTGAAAGTAGAAAATAAGGAATATTACATGCTCAGTACACAGGAAGCTACACGCTTAAATTGCTGCTTCCCAGAGGTAATAATCTTGGAGACTTGAGAACATTTTCCACTTGTCAAAGTACTATCACTTTCTCAGAATTCACACACTTCTGCGGATTTTTAAATTTTATTCTTCACTCCTCTTCAACTGGATGAGATCTCTCTTCTTTCATCTGATGGAACATTTTTATACAATCTAAGGTAAATTAGAGTGTTTCCCGTAAGTCTCATTTTTGAAAGACATTATAGGCTTTGTAAGTACAGGGAAGATGCTGTATTACACACATGGATCCGTGCACATGTTAACTTGTATTTCTTAAGTTTTTTTTGTGTATATGTGGTACTGGGGAGGGAACTCAAGGGCATTCTACCTCTGAGCTAGACCCCCAGCTCTATTTGATTCCTTTATTTTGAAACAGGGTCTCACTCAGTTGCGGAGGGCCTCACTGAATCTGTGACCCTCCCGTCTTAGCCTCCCAAGCACTGGTATTACAAGCACATGCCGCCGCGTCTGTCTTCTTATGCTTTGCAAATATAAAATGGGTAGATGATTGCTTTATCCATAAGATTAATTGAACTAAAACAAAAGTAAACCCAAGCTGACCCAAAAATAGCTGGTCATGTAAACCAGGCCTGGTGGAGCATTCTAGTAATCTCAGTACTTGGGAGGTTGAGACCGGAGGGTCACAGACAGGTTCAAGGCCAGACTCAGCAATTTAGTGAGAACCTGTTTGAAAAAATAAAATGGCTGAGGATGTAGGTCAGAGGGAGAATGCCCCTGGGTTCAATTCCTAGTGAGAGAGAGAGAGAGAGAGAGAGAGAGAGAGAGAGAGAGAAAGAAGAAGAAGAAGAAGAAGAAGAAGGAGGAGGAGGAGGAGGAGGAGGAGGAGGAGGAGGAGGAGGAGGAGGAGGAGGAGGAGAAGGGGTAGGGGGTAGAGGGAGAGGGGAGAGGGGGAGGGGAGAGGGGGAGGGGGGAGGGAGATAGATATGGGGGCAAAGCTGAACAATTATTTCCTACCTAAAATGTTAAAGTTAGCAATTCTCAATTAGTATGCCACAAACCATTCAGAATTTAGAACAATTTTGCCATCTATTTTACTGTGCCGTAAGCATTATACACATTTTGTTAGATTTTTACCTAAGTGTGTCATTTTGGGGGATGCCAATGTAAATGGTTTTGTGTATTTAATTTCAAATTCCCTTCGCTTGTGGCCAGTATATAGGAAGCTGACTTCTTTACGATGCTATATGTGTAAATCTGTGTGTCTATCGCCACAGCAAGAGCCAGAACATCCCATCACCGCAAGAACCCCGCCCTTTATTCACCCTCCTTCCTTCTCTCCTTCCCACTCTGACCCCCCAGCCTGCAATTCTCAATCTTGTTTCTAGAAAAACTTTTACACACATAAAATTATACAGAATGTAATAATAGGAGATCGCCTTTTTTTTTTTTAAACTCAGCACAATTCCCTGAAAATTTATCAATCGTGTGGATAAATTGTTCTCCTTTTTCCATTGTTAGAGTCCATGGTATGAACATACCACAGTTTGTTTAACCATTTACCTCTTGAAGGACATTTGGTTTCTTTCCAGTTATTTTCTATTATGAAAAAGGAGAGCCGGGCGTGGTGGCGCACGCTTGTAATCCCAGCATTCGGGAGGCTGAGACCTGGAGGATCGTGGTTCGCAGACAGCCTCAGCTACTTAGTGAGGCCCTCTGCAACTCAGTGAGACCCGGTTTCAAAATAAAGAATAAAAAATAGGGCAGGGGGTGTAGCTCAGAGGTCAAATGCCCCTGGGTTCCATTCCCAGACCCGCCAAAAAAAAAAAAAAGGAGGCATGAATATTATGAGCAGCTATTATAAACACAAATTTTCATTTATCTGGGAAATTTATGAACTGCATGGTAATTGCACATTTAGTTTTAAAAGAAATAAAATTCTAGAATGGACTTTTTCTTTTGGTGGTACTATACTCCCAGACCTAATTTTATATATTTTATTTGGAAATCAGATCTCACTAAGTTGCTGAGAGCCTCACTAAGTAGCTGAGGCTGGCTTTGAACCTGTGCGATCCTCCTGTCTCAGCCTCCCAAGCGCAGGGATTACAAGCGTGCGCCACCATGCCCGGTAGATTTTTTTCATTTTTTACACCCCATCAGCAATATCTGCATAATCAGTTTCTCTGTATCCTTGCTAGCATTTGGTGTTATTATTTTTATTTTGGCCATTTAGATAGGTGTGTGATATTATCTCACTGTGGTTTTGATTTCTTTTCATGTGCCATATATATGCTTCAGTGAAATGTCTGTTTATTCCTGTACTAAATTTTGAATAGTATTGTCCTAAATTTATGTCCACTTGGAACATTTTGAAAAAGGCTCAGTATGACTATTTGGAAATAAGACTTGTTGCATGTATAATAGATTTGAGATAAATTCACGCTGGTGGGGTTCAATGACTATCATCTTTAGAAGAGGAGAGAAATCTGGACAGAGAGACATGCATAGGAGGAAGATGCTGTTAGCAGATACAGGAGAAAAAGCCATGTGAGGACAGAGATTGGAGGGATATGTCTATAAGTCAAGTGATGCCAAGAATTGCTGTTAACACCAGAAGTCAGGAGAAAAGAACGGAGGCTCCCTTGGAGCCTCCAGTAGGAACTAACATAGCCAATGTTAGTTCTAACTTTTAGTTTCTAGAACAGTGAAAAAATCAGTATCTGTTGTTTTAAGTCACTCAAGTTCTAGGTGTTTTGTTTTGGCAGCCCTAGAAAACCAATACAATTATCTTCTATTTTCTAATTGGGTTGTTTGTTTTCTTTCGGAGTTTTGAGAATTCTTGTATTTTCTAGGCACTACTCTTTAATAGAGTATGTGGTTTACAAATGCTTTCTCTCCACCTCTAGTTTTCATCTTTTTTCCTTTATAATCAGAAACAAGACAACAATGTCAATATTACTGCCCACTCGGCACAGTAAGGCTAGTAAAAAAGGGATAAACAAAAAAAGGAATCTCGATTGTAAGAGCTGATAGATCAAGCTTACTTTTAAGTATGTGCATGGTTTGATCTTAAATGTTACAATACATAATACATTTGTGAAAGCTGGCTGTGGACCGTGCCATAAGAGAGTGTGCAACATATTTCAGATAATTACTCTAAAAGAGAACACATTCCCTGAACATAGGACAATAAGCTTAAGAAATAGAAAGACTTTATTTGTTAAAAAATTTATTCTGTTAAAAACACTGCAGAAAATTGGAATAGAAGGAACATACTTCAACATCATTAAGGCAATATACTATAAACCCAAAGCCAACATTATATTGAATGGGGAAAAACTGCAAGAATTTCCTTTAAAATCAGGAACAAGACAAAGATGCCCATTATCACCACTCCTTTTCAATATAGTCCTTGAGACTCTTGCCTCAGCAATAAGACAAGAGAAGAAAATCAAAGGAATTCAAATAGGAAGAGAAGAATTAAAATTATCCTTATTTGCAGATGACATGATCCTTTATCTAGAAGACCCAAAGAACTCAACCAAAAGACTTCTGGAGCTAATTAACAAATTCAGTAAAATTGCAGGATACAAAATCAACCTAAAGAAATCAGTGGCTTTTCTTTACGCCAACAATGAATCCACAATGAAAGAAATAAAACAATTCCATTCACTATAACCTCAAAACCAATAAAATACCTAGGAATAAACCTAACCAAAGATGTAAAAGACCTCTACAACAAAAACTATAAAACATTAAAGAAAGAAACTGAAGAAAACCTTGGAAGATGGAAAGGTGTCCCGTGCTCATGGATAGGCAGAATAAATATCATCAAAATGACCATTTTGCCAAAAGTGATCTATAGATTCAACACAATTCCCATTAAAATACCAGTGACATTCTTTATAGATCTAGAAAAATCAATCATGAACTTTATGTGGAGAAAGAAAAGACCCAGAATAGCCAAAGCAATTCTCAGCAATAAGAATCACGCAGGAGGCATCACAATCCCAGACTTCAAATTATTCTATAGAGCAATACTAGTAAAAACAGCATGGTACTGGCACAATAACAGGTATACTGGCCAGTGGAACAGAATAGAAGATACAGAAACAAATCTACACACCTATTATAGTCAATTAATCTTTGACAAAGGGGCCAAACTCACACACTGGAGAAAAGATAGCCTTTTCAACAAATGGTGCTGGGAGAACTGGATAACCATCTGTAGAAAGATGGAACTAAATCCTTACCTCTTACCCTGCACAGAAATCAACTCGAGATGGATCAAAGACTTAGACATTAGACCAGAGACTGTGAAGTTATTAGAGGAGGGCATAGGCTCAACACTACAACATATTGGCACAGGCAATAACTTTGTCAACAAAACCTCCAAAGCTCAGGAAATTAAAGCAAGAATTAACAAGTGGGATGGCATTAAACTAAAAAGTTTCCTCTCATCAAAGGAAACCATCAAAAACCTAAAGAGGAAGCTTCCAGAATGGGAGAAGATCTTTACCAGCCACCACTCTGATAGGGGGCTAATATCCAGAATATACAAAGAGCTCAAAAGACTCTACACTAGCAAAACAAACAACCCAATCAAGAAATGGGCAATTGAACTGAATAGACACTTTACAAAAGAAGAGAAACAAATGGCCAATAGGTACATGAAAAGATGTTCTACATCACTGGCCATCAGGGAGATGCAAATCAAAACTACACTGAGATTCCATCTAACCCCAGTCAGAGTGGCAAGCATAAAGAAATCAAATAACAACAATAATTGCTGGTAAGGATGTGGGGAAAGAGGAACTCTTTTACACTGTTGGTGGGAGTGCAAACTAGTTCAGCCACTATGGAGATCTGTGTGGAGATTCCTTAGAAAACTGGAAATAGATCCACCATATGATCCAGCTCTACCACTCCTGGGTATTTTTCCAAAGGGGACAAAATCAGAGAACTACAGCAACATATGCATACCCATGTTCATAGCAGCACAATTCATAATAGCCAAAATATGGAACCAACCCAGGTCCCCATCAACAGATGGATTGCAAAATTATGGGAAACACACACAATGGAATTCTATTCAGCTATAAAGAAGAACAAAAACATGTCATTTGCAAGAAGATGGAAAGTTCTGGAAAGCATTATGTTAAGTGAGATCAGCCAAGCACAGAAAGAGGAGGACATATATTTCCTCTAATATGACCAAACTAGGGGGCATTGAGGATACCAGAGGGACTCCAGATAATGGAAGGGAACCTCAGCAAAGTTTGAATGGAAAGATAGAAGAGGAAGAAGGCTGAACTTGATTAATGAGGGTCTACATCTGAATAGGTGTAAAAGTATGAATATAGCATGGTTACCCTGGACAATCATTGTTGGGAGGGGGGGAGAAGGCACCAAGTACAGTTTAAATGTATGTCATTTATTTTCAATAAAACATGTATAAAAATAAATAACTTATAGGCCAACTACAAATTAAATAATTTACTTGTCAGTAAAAGCAACTGGAGATTTAAAACTTTTTAGAACAGAGCAGCAATGAAAATATCATGGGTGAAATTTGTGAATAAATTTAAAATAAACAAGGGAAATTTAGAGCGAAATATATAGCTTTAAATTTATATATTAAGCCGGGCGTGGTGGCGCATGCTTGTAGTCCCCGTGCTTGGGAGGCGGAGACAGGAGGATTGTGCTGGTTTGAAGCCAGCTGTGCTGGCTTAAGAGACCCTGTTTCCAAATAAAAATATAAAAATAGGTCTGGGAGTGTAGCCCGGAAGTAGAAGGGCCTCCAGGAACTCCAGTACCACACACACACACACACAAAATATATATTAAATAAAAAAGGAGAGGCTAAAAATTAATGGGCAAAACACATTAGGAAAAGAACACAAGACTAGACCCCTTAAAATAGATGTATGAAAATAACGGACAACAGAAATTAATATGCCAGGAAAAAAAAAAAACAGATGGCAGGCAAGATTATCAAAGTCAAAGGAGTTCTACAATTGACAAATGTCTGCCAAGACCAGAAAAGACAAGGCACAAAAATATAATAAAAATTGAAAAAATGAAAAAAGGTGGCCTTAACTATAAATGTTACAGAAAGATACTTTTGTTTTTTATTTTTATTTATTTATTTTTGCAGTACTGGGGATGGAACCCAGGGGCATTCTACTTCCAAGCTACACCCTATTTTTTATTCTTTATTTTTTATTCTTTATTTTGAAACAGGGTCTCACTGAGTTGCAGAGGGCCTCACTAAGTAGCTGAGGATGTCCGCAAACCACGATCCTCCCGAATGCTGGGATTACAAGCGTGCGCCACTACACCCAGCTAGAAAGATACTTTTATGATAATAAACATGAACTTAAATCAAATGAAAGGATTATTAGGAAAATAAAGTTTACCTAAATGGGTTCATGAAGGTGAAAACCTTTATCATTTTGTAATAATCATATATATATATAAATTGTTAAATTCTTTTCAGATAGGAAGTAGTAATCAAGCAGGCAATCTGAGAGGTCTGTGGGAGGTTTACTGCTGGAGTCCTTGCATAGGCTGGTCTGGTGTCCAGTTCAGGATGTCAGTGGGCAAGCAATATTTAAAGATTTCATTTCTTCACAAACTTGCTAACACTTCTTGTTGTCTATCTTTTAGAGGATAGCTATTTTATGTATGAGGTGGTGTCTCAAAGTGGTTTTAATTTGCATTTTTTTCTGATAACAGAGATATTAAGCATGTTTTTCTTTTAAATAGTCCATTTACATATTATCTTTGGAGAAATGTTTACTCAGCCCTTTGCCTATTTTTATATTATTTGTCTCTTATTACAAATTTGTAAGAGCTCTTTAAATATTATGTATATACTCTTATATGATCTATCATTTGCAAATATTTTTCTTTTCTTTCTACTTTCTTCATTTGTCATTCTAAAACAAATGCCTCAAAAATATTTTTAAAGCAAAATGTACTTGATTTTTTGGGGGGTGGATAGCAGCACAAATTTAGCTCAGATGTAATATGGGCCCATTTCAGAGTTTCTGACTGGCATCTAACAGATGGCCTGTTTCAAACCGAATATGATTTTCCCTTTCTCCCCTCTTTTCATCTGTCCCTATCCTCACCCTGCTAATAAGTGACATGAGCTATTGACTGCAAGAATGAAGAACTGGTGTCTGTGAGTTTGAGAACTCATCTCAAGGACAATGTGGGTGTGCATCGTGCTTTTCTGATAAACACTTATATCACCCTGATGTGTGAGTGCTAACAGAGGACATTCTTTGGGCTCTGGAGAATCAACTTTTCAGGTTCCCCGATTTCCTCGTAAATTAACAATGTTTCTTTTTTTTCTATTCAAAGACTTATCCCTGTTACTTGATTTGACAATCTGGAGCAAGTACCAAACTTTTGTTTACCACATATTCTTAACTCGCTTAACATTAAGAGTAAGCTCAGGCAGTGCCTGCATCGTGTGTTGAACAAGAGGAAGCACCAACCACACGGCTGTGCTCTGAGAGCACTTGATGTGTGACCTTGTCAAAGGGGATCTCTTATGGGTTGAGTTGTGACCTCACAACGATAGGTTGACCTGAAGCCCTCTGTCCCAGTGAATGTGAGTTTATTAGAAAATAATCTTTGCACATGTAATTAAGATGAGGTCTTTTGCGAAAGCCCTATCCCAACACTGGTGTCCTTATAAAAAGAGAGGACATTGAACATAAATATACACAGGAGAACACAAGGGGAAGATACAGGCACAGAGGGATAAAGGCCATGTAAAGGCAGAGATAGAAATGAGTGTTGCTGCTTATGCCGAGAAGGGCCTGGGATTACTAGAAGCTGGATGATATAAGGAAGATCTCTCTGCTAGAGAATTCAGAGAAGGAATGACCCTGCCAGTGTGTTGATTTTGGACTTCTAATCTCTAGAACAGAATCATCCAACTTTCTGTTGTTTGAGGTCACCCATTTTGTGGCACTTTGTTATGGCAGCCTTAGCGAACTAATGTTGTTATCATTAGGATTCATTCTCTCCTTTTCTTCTAGCAATATCTAGCCTGGATTGGGGCTGTTTATATGTTTTGACTACAAGGTCCCACCCTGAAAATGCCTCCCTTTTTTTGTGGTGCTATTGGCAGATGATAGAACCTTTAAAAGGTACAGCCTTGTGGGAGGAAGTTAGGTCATGGGAGAAGGAGGTGTGCCGTTAGAGAAGATATTAGGACTCTGGCCCCTTCTTGTCTCTTCCTTTGCTCCTGAGCTGCCATGAAGGGAACAGGCCTCCCTCACTGCAATGTAGATGCCACCATAGGCCCAAAGTGATAGGGC
The DNA here is from genome assembly GCF_963383645.1 of Muscardinus avellanarius. Lineage (NCBI taxonomy): Eukaryota > Metazoa > Chordata > Mammalia > Rodentia > Gliridae > Muscardinus > Muscardinus avellanarius. The sequence goes on from NC_137793.1 coordinate 82,780,894, forward strand.
CAAATGACCATGGATTGAGACGACTTAAACTGTGAGTCGAAATAAACTTTTCCTCCTTTTATAGTGATTACCTCAGTTATTTTGTCATAGTAAAAGAAGGCTGACTAATACTTATGAACTTACCTGGTTTCCAGCAGGGATACACACGTCCCCTTAGTGTGTCATGCTTTTGTTCATTTCAATCAGGAGTTAAGCAAGTATGTTCAAGTCTTTTAAGACCAGGCAGTAATAGGCTAGGTGTACTTTCTAAGAAGTGACTAGAGGGTGGTATTGCTCTTTAAGAACTCTTGAGCTAAGAGATATTGCTGCCAACTTACCCTTGATTACAAGTGTAACTAATTCTGGATCCGAACCGGATGTCTGAGTCTACATGCACCATACCATTCACAGGCTCTAAAGGAGTTTTACATGGTTTGCCTATGGGAAGAAAGCAGAATTTTGGATTCAAGTAAGGTAATCGGAACATTTTTAAGTACATAAAGTCTCAACCTGACTCTAGCCTACTGTAGAGCATATGTAGTTGTCATGATTTTACAGATTTTGCTTTGTAGAGGAAACTCACCAGACTGAGAATCAGCCACCATGGAGACACATTCAAAAAGACCTCCCTTCTTCCTCCTTCTCATCCCCACATAGTGGTTCCCAGAAATGCATACACTTCATTTATTACTGAAGTATTATACTCTGTCATTCAGTCAGAGAAATTCACAGGTCTCAAAGCCTTATGCTTTTCTCATCTCTTAGTTATTCAATGCACTTTTCTTTCCTTCTGAATCTTTCACTACTTAGTTGCAACTGTGAAAATGGCGAATCAGGATTTTTCCTTCCATCATGCCTTATGATGGGCATGAAATAAACTTACAGCAGAGATGCCAGGAACTCAAAGTAGTTAGAAGATATGAGCTATAAGACTAACTTACATGGACAATATCTCAGGAAAACTTATTAAGCCATATGTGTTTAAAGTTAGAACACATTGGACTAGAGCTTACAAATATTTAACCAAAACAAAGAAGTCTCCAGTCCAGAGTTACTCACGTATGCACATGTCTTTGGGATTTGTCCAGACTGAGTTATTTTGGCAGATGATAGAGAAATATCTTTTGATATAACCAGGGCGACATTCATACTTCAAAGACGTCCCAATGGGAAACTCAGACTCATGAGCTGGACTTGCAGGCTTGGCAAATAAAAACCACGGAGGGGCTGTGCACTGACCTGGAGATTGAGACCACAGAAGCATCAAAGTTAAAGAAAAGACTTCATTTTTTTTTTCTTTCGTTACTGGGGGTGGAACCCAGGGGCTTTCTACCTCTGGGCTATACTCTCAGACATATTTTATATTTTATTTGGAAACAGGGTCTCACTAAGTTGCTGAGAGCCTCACTAAGTAGCTGAGGCTGGCTTTGAGCCTTTGCCACCACACCCGGCTTAAAGGAAAGACTTCTATTCCACTTCCTTTTCCTTTCCAAGATACTTTATAGATGTGATCAAAGAAAAAAATAACTTTTTTATTGGCAAAATTATTGATTACTTTATTAGACATCTTAGAAATGAGCTTTTGGAATATTTTAATCAGTATACATTCATTACAAAAAAAAGTATCTGATAGTTCGAAGACAATCAAGCTGTGCATAGATCCTTTCATTGAAAGAGGAGTACCAATTCACAGCTTGTAATTTTAGCCCCGCAGAAAGTGCCTTGCTTGGGCCTCATCTAGCCCATCCTCCCTCATCATTCTCTGTGTAACTACACGCACTTATGCAGCCCACCGCCCATCCCCACTTTTAGTGGTCCTTCCAGATCTATTAGGACGATATGCTGCCTCTCTGGTCTTCAGTAGGCATCAACAATGTCAGCAATCTGTTGTCAAGGAGAAAACAGACAAAACTCAACAATTTAAGCTATATATTTAAGCATATATTTTCTGATGCATGTTTTGGATTAAATATTAGACTTAGCTACCTCCTTTGAAGGCCTAGCATGAGAAGTAAAAGTAATAAAAATGTCATACAGAGTCAAACAATATGTAATGAAGAAACCTCTGTTGGAAAAAATATCATCGTTTCACTTTAGTTTTAGAAATCTCATTGTTTAGGATTGTTTTGTTTTTACGTATTTTCTTCTCCATACTTTCCATTAATTCAAATTCTGAAAGGTAGACTGAAGCCAGAGATATTTGTATTAGTCATCAAAGAATGAATTTTGGTTTTGTTGCTTCTGCTCTGATTTTTATCTTTATTGTTATGTTCTTTGAGTTTATCCACTCTTCTATTGGATTTCTTGAAAAAATACTGAAAGTTTAAAATTTTTCAGCTTGTAATAGTTTCTAAAATAAGCACTTCAGACTTTTGCTTATAGCTAAGCATAGATTGAGCTGTATCCTACAAGTTTCAATGTGTCATTTTTTTCAGTTCAAAATATTTGATAATTGCTGTTGTGGTTTCTTCATTGACCCATGGTTTATTCAGAGTGATTTGCATAATTTATAAACATTTGAAAAGTCTTTAAACCGTCTATTTATTAGCTATTTTTTAAATTATTTGAGTCATGTTTTATGGCTCAGCAGATGGCCAGCTAACTGTAGCATGCATACTTGTAAAAATGTTTGTACTGAGCTGGACATGGTGGTGAATGCTTGTAATCCCAGTGCTTGGGAGTCTGATGCAGGAAGATCAAAGGTTCAAGGCCAGCCTCAGCAACTTAGGAGGCCCTCAGCAACTTAATGAGACCCTGTTTCAAAATAGGGCTAAGAATGTGTTCAGTGGTAGATTGCCCCTGAGTTCAATCCACAGTGTCACTCATAAGCATTTATGTGTGCCTGTGTGTGTGTGTGTGTGTGTGTGTGTGTGTGTGTGTACTGCAATAATGGCCCAGTAATTTGTTCAATCTATTAGTTATATGTGTTCAAATACTTGATTTTGTGGTATCTGTTTATTCTACTGAGTGCTAAGAGTTGTGTTAAAATATTCCATTTTATTGTATATTCATTTATTCTTCTTTGACCATCTTTTATTTGATATATTTTGAGATTTTTATTATATCATAAAAGTTAAATTGCTATATTTTGTGAAGATTAATCCTTCATTATAATAAAATGCCTCTCTTTCTTATAACAAATCTTGACCCAAATTCAACTTTGTCAGCTGGCTGTGGTGCCCTGACCTATAATCCCAGTACTTGAGAGACAGAGACAGGAGGATTACAGATTCGAGGTTAGCCTTAGCATTTTAGTGAGGCCCTCAGCAACTTAGTGAGACCCTGTTTCAAACAAAATCTCAAAGGGGTTGAGGGGTAGAGCCCAGAGGTCGAATGCTGCGGGGTTTGATCCCCAATACCAGACACACAAATTCTCTTTTGCTTAGTTTTCTTGTGAGGAGTCTTGCCTATGTTTCTTGCTTCTGAGGACACATTCTCTGTCTGCCTAAGCTAGTCTTTTTGTGTGAGATTCTTTTCACTCTAACTTGTACTCTTCCTCCAGGTCTCTGCTCTAATGCCACTTCCTTATGAAAGCCTTCTCTGACCCTCTCACAAATCCTATCATGAATTGTCATGCTCTTCTTTTCCTATAATACCAGTAATGTTTCTTTCTTTCTCTCTCTCTCTCTCTCTCTCTCTCTCTCTCTCTCTCTCTCTCTCTCTCTCTCTCTCCAGGGGAATGCTATCTCTGAGCTATACTCTCAAGCCCATTTTATTTTCTATTTTGAAACAGAGTAATGTTCAGTTTCTGAGGGTCTTGCTAAATTGCTGAGACTGGTCTCTAACCTGTGACTCTCCTGTTCCAAACTCCCAGTACTAGGATTATAGGCATGCACCACCACATTTAGCTGGGCTTTTAAAATTTATGTGTGTTTAAGAGTATTTATTTCTCTCAATAGATAACAGAGATGGATAATGTGAGGATGTGAGGGCAGGAAACCATTTGGCCTTTTTTTCCCCCTTGTTGTGTTGAAGTTTGAACCCAGGTGAATTCTATCTCTGAGCTACACTCTCAGCCTCATTTTATTTTTTACTTTGAAACAGGGTCTCACTAAGTTGCTGTGGGTCTTGCTAAGTTACTAAGACTGGCCTCCAATATGCAATCCTTCCTGTCTCAGGGTCCCAAGCATTAGGATTACAGGTGTGTGCCACCATGCCTGGCTTCCATTTGTCTTTTATTCTCCTAAATCAATACCTAGACCAAATACTTGGCATCCAATTATATACACTAAATGCATATTTGTGCGATGAACAAAGAAATGATGACTGACCCATAACACTTATAATACCATCAAAAGTCTACACTTTATCTCCAGAAGCTCTGACTCATTGGGTCTAGGTTAGAGCCAAGGAATCTATATTTTTAAAAAGCTTCAGAGATGATTTGAAAGATAATGGTACTTGAAAAACGCTGTGACAACCATTTAAAAAGGAAAAAGAGTGAAATGTAGTTCCCGTAAAAACCACCCTGACAAACAGCCAAAAACCACCATGTGAAAAACAGTTGCTGCCATTTCAAATATGGTAACTTCGCCTCTTCTCTAGTTGACATGTGGGGTGAGTATACTACTAGGCATTCGTCTCATCCACTGAAGCTGGACAAGGAAAAAGGCACAAAATGCTGAAGCTGGTGTCAGAGTGTTGGAGGAGAAGCTGAGTGTCAAGGCAGAGCCCCCACGAAGAGCTGGAAGGTGACTTAAAGCAGCACAGAAAATGGCATCAATTAATCTTGAAATGATTTTTCTTTAACTACCTAGATGTGTTACTAACTTGTATATATGAATAGCATATGCAATAACAAAAATGGAAAAAAAAATTTTTGGTGGCACTGGGGGTGGAACCCAGAGGTTTTCTACCTCCGGGTCATACTCCCAGACCTATTTTATATTTTATTTGGAAACAGGGTCTCACTAAGTTGCTGAGAGCTTCACTAAGTAGCTGAGGCTGGCTTCGAACCTGCGCGATCCTCCTGTCTCAGCCTCTCAAGCGTGGGGATTACAAGCGTGCGCCACCATGCTCAGCCCCAAAATGGAAATTTTTATAATGGCCCAAATGCAAAGGTACGTAGGAGCCTTCAATGAAAAAAGCTCGATCTAGTTTTCTATTCCTCCTTCATTATTGATCCTTCAGAGCATGGCTAAATATTATAAATATATTAATAATATATACTCTATTAACTCAAGATCTATTATAAATAAAGGTCTTTTAATATATTTACCAAGGCATGCTACACACCATAACTGATGAGTAAAGTGTACAATTTGATGACGTGACATATGTATGCATCATGAAATTATCATCCAAATCAAGAGAACATACATTTCTATCACACTCTCCATCCCAGAACGTTTCTTCCTGCCTCTTGGTAATCCACTTACCCCTCCACCTCCTTCTCTAGGCAGTTTTCTGACGGCTTTTTCTAACTATAGGTGAATTTAATTTTCTAGAATTTTATATTAACCATGGCACTCACTTTTTTTTATCTTTGGTCTAGCTTTCGCACAGCATACTTATCTTGAGATTCATCCAGGATTTTGTGTGAATAAAAATTGTTTTTAGTGGCTCCATGAAAAATAGGAGAGAGTCCAGTAAAGTAGTATACAGGGAGAAGGAGTTACAGGTTAAAGAAACAGACCAAATACTGTCATGTGCATACACGAATGTATCACTATAGACCACTGTATGTGAATCTCACTATCATGTACAGTACATCAATAATTTAAAATTTTTTAATTTCCTTGCTGAGAAATATTCAATTATATAAATGAATATAACTTAATTTAGTTTATCCATTCACTTCTTAAAAAACAATCGGAAGCCGGGTGTGGTGGCACATGCTTATAATCCCAACATCTGGGAGGCTGAGACAAGAGGATCTGGGTTCACAGCCAGCCTCAGCTACTTAGTAACGCCCTTGAAACTCAGTGAGACCCTGTTTCAAAATAAAGAATGAAAAATAGGGCTAGGGGTGTAGCTTGGTGGTAGATTGTCCCTGGGTTCCATCCCCAGTAAACACACACAAAAATTTGAATTGTTTCCGATTATCCGGTTATTGGTGATTACAACACCCCCCCCCAAAAAAAAAGTCAAAATCTTTGTGCAGAGGCTTTCATTTTCCCGAGGTTAAAAACCTAAGAGTAAAATGTTGATAAGCATGTGTCTAACTTTTTAAGAAACTACAAACTGTTTTCCAAAGCTGCTGTACTGATTTATCTGCCAGTGAACAGTGGATAATCGTTCTAGTTACTTCACTTATTGACAACAATTGGCACAGTCGATCTTCTTAGTGTTAGCCATTCCCATGGGTGTATGATGCTAGATCACTGTTGTTTTTGTTCCTGGATGTCACAGCCCACTTTCCGGTACTCCTGACTCGAGCCTTCTGTTCAAGGCAAGTTGATTTGTGCTGCACTGTAAGCAGGGTGAACTCATACAATCATGTCTGTTCCCTTGTTCCTCTGTGAGCGGCCTGCCTGGGGTACGTTCTGCTCCCATTCTCTCCTTTCATATTCTCTTCTTTAATAAAGGGAGCTGCAAAGGTTTTACTTAAGCATCTCTTTGAAGATTTTTTGTTTTGTTTTTAAAGAGCATGTGCTGGCACATGCTTGTAATTCTGGCATTTGGGAGGCTGAGAAAAAAAGGATCGAGGTTCGAGGACAGCCTCAGCTACTTAGTGAGGCTCTTTGCAACTCAGTGAGACCCTGTTTCAAAATAAAGAATAAAAAATAGGGCTAGATGGAGGTAGAAGGGTTTCCAGGAACCCCAGTACTACAAAAAAAAAAAAAAAAAGGGGCTGGGGTATAGCTCAGAGGTAGAATTCCCCTGGGTTCCATCCCCAGTACCGCAAAAAAAAAAAAAAAAAAAAAAAACTATATGCTTTTTAAAACAATTTAAAGTTATAAGTTATACACATTTTATACAGAAATAAAAAATGTAAAGGCTTATAACACATATGAGATAAAAGTTTCAAATGCTCTGCTAATCATGATGACTTAATATGATCATTAACTAACACGTAACAGGATAAAAGGCAGTCAGAACTGCTGTTTATAACAGTGTATGTAAGCTATGCTTCGACTGGTCTTCAGGACTGTGTCTACACTTTTTGTTATTGTTGTTGATTTGTTGTTAGTTTTGATTAGATTGACAATGTTTCTTCTTCTTCTTAATATCTCTCCAAAACAACAACACAAACAAAAAACTCTGTGTGTGTGTGTGTGTGTGTGTGTTTGAGGAAGGAGGAGAGGGAGGAGGATTATTAGCTCTGCACTTTATTTGATGATGTGTGTGTGTGTGTGTGTTACTGGGGATGGAACCCAGGGGCTTTCTACCTCCGGGCTACACTCCCAGACCTATTTTATATTTTATTTGGAAACAGAGTCTCTTAAAGCAGCTGAGGCTGGCTTCGAACCTGCGTGATCCTCGTGTCTCAGCCTCCCAAGTGCGGGGATTACAAGCGTGTGCCACCATGCCCGGCTGCTGAAATTTCTTTCCTTAGATGTATGTTTCACCCAGTATTTTTGTGCAGGACTTTATCACCCCCCAACCCCCACCAGTGGTACTGGGAATCGAACCCAGGGGTGTTCTACCTCTGCGATACACCCCCTGCTATTTGTTTACATTTAAAAGCAGGGTCTTACTAAATTGTTGAGAGTCTTGCTAAGTTGCTGAGGCTGGCCACAAACCTTCCATCCTTCTGTCTTAGCTTTCCAAACTCCTAGGATTACAGGGGTGTGCCACCACACTTAGCTCAGTGAGGGCATTTTAAAAGTTACTTGTCCAAATGTGAAGGTTATTTCAGAAAAAAACTTGATAACATAAATCATAAATCTACTCACCTGAGCGTATGAAAACTGAGATGCATCACAAAGCACAAAAAGCAAATTGGAATCTTTCTGGATAACAAAACAAGATCCCCAGGAGGACCAGGAGAGGGCGCCAGAGCCCGCCCCATATTAAAAACCCGTCTAGTAACACTTTTGTGCTATTTTTATGGTTCAGGAAATGGTTTATCTTGGGGCATGCTTTGGGAGAAGAACGTACATTGTGCCGTCGCTGGATAAAGTGGTCTATACTTGACAGCTGCATCCAGTTGACCTCGGTGCTGCTGAATTAATTATGTCCTCACTGATTGGGATGCCGAGGTCTCCAACGCTAACATTGGACTCACTGTTTCCTGCTCACAGTTCTGAGAGGCTTTCCTCAGTGATCCTGACACTCTGTCATGAGGCACATAAGGACCGTTCTGTCTCTCAGACCCACCTCTCCCTGGTCTTTTTGGTACTAGGGACTGAACTCAAAGACATTCTGCCTCTGAGCTACATCCCCAGCCTTATCTTTTATTTTATTTTCTACTTTGAAACAGGGTCTCACTAAGTTTCTGAGGGCCTCACCAAGTTGCCAAGGCTAGATACAAACCTATGATCCTCCTGCCTCAGCCTCCCGAATACTGGGAATACAGGCATCCACGATGCCCAATGGAACGTACCTCTATCATTATAGAAGATCCTGTCTTATCCTTTATCATTTCCTGTAGTCTAAAGTCTGTTCTGTCTGAAATTAATATACTGAGTACCCTATACTAACAAAATAATCTCAATTCTGCTGCCATTTGTGTGTGTGTGTGTGTGTGTGTGTGTGGCACTGGGGATGGAACCCAGGGACATTTGATTTAACCTTCAAGCTACACCCCTGCCCTATTTTTTATTCTTTGTTTTGAAACAGGGTCTCACTGTGTTGCAAAGGGCCTCACTAAGTAGCTAAGGCTGTCCTCGAACAGCGATCCTCCTGTCTCAGCCTCCCGAATAAAGCCCCACAAGTCATCTTGCACAACCTGTTCTGACTCATTCTTCAGGCACCGCTAAGGCCAAGCAACTTCCTCGTTGCCCTTTTGGACACTGGATCTCAAGTTGCTTCAGGTTCCCCTGAGGGATTTCTTAATCATTGTCTCTGAGTTCTGCAGGAGGGCCGTCAGGCTATAAAATGCAGCCACATGTACCGCTTCATTTACCAATGACGCTCTCAACACTAGGTCAATTATGTTCATTGTCTGCAGTGGACACTGAAGGTCAGGGTTTTTAACCGACTTATTAGGTCCAAGGTCCCAGCTAGTAAGTAGCAGAAGCTAGAAATTCCAGGACCAACTTCTGAATACACCTCGGAGGCATAGCTTTCTCTTATTCCAAAGTGCTGTGCAGAGTAGACACATTCTATGAGCATTCTCTTTATTTGAGTTACTTTAGCAACTAAATGACTAAATAGTTTAATTTAGGCAGTGCCACATTTGGAGGTTCTTTTGATAACCTAATGAATATTTTCCTTTTATTTTTTTAATATTTATATATTTATTTTGGTACTCGGGGTTGAATCTAGGAGGCATTCTACCTCCGACCTACACGTCCAGTTCTATTTTATATTTACTTTGAAACAGTGTCTTGCTAGGTTATTGAGGGCCTCATTATATTGCAGAGGCTATCCTCAAACCTGCCAAACTCCTGTTGCAGCCTCCCAAGCACAGGGATTGCAGGTATATGTCACCACACTCAGTTTTTTCTTTTCATTTTTTTTTTTTTTTTTTGTACTGGGGATTGAACCCAAGGGCATTTTACCTCCAATCCACACTCCCAGTCCTATTTAATTTTTTATATTGACATAGGGTCTCCCTAAGTTGTTGAGACTGGCCTTGAAACTGTGATTCTCCATATCTCAGCCTTCCAAGTAGTGGATTATAGGCATGCACCTCCATCACCCAGAAATATTTTCCTTTTGTAATTAATAGCTCCTAGGGTTGTTTATAACAGCAACTTAGTAGATACTGGCAGACTGTAACCACTTTCCAGTAAGAAAGGGGCAAATAGATGATATAAGGAACATCAACAACAGGCTCTTTGGCATTCTTCTAAATATAAATTTTAATTGTAACAAATTGCTTCCCTTGGTGTCTAGGGAGACACCATATTAATAACAGCTTTGTGGAATCTTGGTTTCCCTTTTTCCTTGCTGTTAGAAGGACCCACGAAGCAAGGACACAAACTGTCTAGTGGTGGAGAAGACCCTGGAGAAGGACACCCTGGAGAAGCAATGGACACAAACTGTCTAGTGGTGGAGAAGAGGGTGGGTGCACAGTCAGACCCCCTCCGACTCTGGCCAGGAGAGGGAGCACAGGAAGACTTCTGGGAAGTCTAGCTGAAGTTGTTTACCTACTTGAGGTTAAGAGGAAGAGGAAGGAAGAGAAGATGCAGCCTCAGAATTTACCTAATAGTTAAAATAGGCTGTATTTTGTCCCAAACACATTGCTAAAATGCTGTGTGTAAGCTTCTCCACTGGAGCGGAGCTCCAGTGTTCTTCTAACCTCGTGCCTGGCTTGGGAGAGTTTTTCTTAGATTAAGTGCGCGTTGACTGTGGAGGCTTTGGGGGAGGGGTAAGTACAGTCCAGCCCGGGGCAGTTTTTCAGGTGATAGTTGTTCCTCTGGGGCTGTTTATCTAAACACCCTTGGGAGCCAAGTAGCTTAATGGGGGATAGAAATGGACTAAGCGATAGGCAGTGTTAGACACTTGGTACCCTTTTACGCCATGTAGGTCACAACACCATGATGGAAAGATTATTTAGTAGCCCCGGTGTTTACAAATGAGGAAATAGACTCAAACAGGTGCATTAAAATTCCTCATGGATCAGTTCCTAGGATTAGAACCCAGGTCGGTGGATCTCTCCCTGTCTTTCGCAGTGCTCAGCGCTACAGTCTGTAATAGGCAGCCCAGACAGCTAACACACAAAGGCCAGGAATTTCCGGAGCATCGGAGCCCTCCTCCGCTCCGGGGCTGCTCCGGGGCGACCGAGCCTTGCACACCCTTACCCAGGGGCGAGGCGCAGCTCCGGTGCACTGAGGGGGGCCCCGCCCGGACCGCCCTGCCTCCCCCTGCGCTGACCCCACAGGGATGCCGCGGCGTCCGCACCTGCCCGCCGCCTCCCCAGCCCACTGGTCTCACCCCAGGCCGTGGGCAGCACCAGGACGGCCAGCAGCAGCGCTCCTCCGCGGCCGAGGGCGACGGCGGGCGCCGGGCTCCTGGGAGGAGAGGCCCGCATCCTCCCCACGCAGATCTAGGGGCCAGCTGTGATCTCAAAAGAAATTCTGAGTCCGAGAAAAGCCGAGGAGAGAGAGCAAGGGCGGGGCTCCGCGCCCGGGTCCGGGTAGCGCGAGGGGTTCCGGGCCCAAAGCTCTGGACCACAGCTTCCTCTCCCTGCGCGAGCGCTTGTTTACTCCTCATTGGCCCTGTTTCCAAGGTGTTGCGCTACCTCAGGGACACAGGTGCAGCACCTCAATCTGGCGACGATTCGGCCCCCGACCGCTTTTCTCCAGCGAGGACCGGTGGTTTCACACAAAGACCCGGCACTGTCGCAGCTCCGTTTGCACACGCCCCTGCACGACCTTTCCCCAGCGCAGGAATCCGGGTGGGTGTGTCACCACGAAACTGTAGGCTCCGGGAGTTTAAAGGAGGGGTAGCCTTCCGGCTAAATAAAGAACCGATTTCCTTAGGGTGAATTTAAAGGCGTGGTGGCACATGCTTGCAATCCCAGCACTTGGGAGGCTAAGAAGGCAGGATCGCGCGGCTTCAAAGCCAGCCTCAGCTACTCAGTGAGGCTCTCAGCAACTTAGTGAGCTCCTGTTTCCAAATAAAATATATGATAGGTCTGGAAGTGTGGCCCATAGGCAGAAGGCCCCTGGGTTCCATCCCCAGTACCACAAAATACAAAACAAAAAACAAAGGAGTGACTTAATTCTGTTTACCTTTTTTAATTTTTATTTTTGATCTAGGAGTTGAACGCAGGTACACTCTACCTATGAGGTTTACCCCCAGTCCCATTTTATTTTTTTGTTTTGAAACCAGGTCTTGCTATGTTGCTGAGGCTGTCCTTGAACCTGCGATCCTTCCAGGTACTGGGATTACAAGCATGCACCACCATGCCCAGCTTGGGATTTACATGCTATAAATATAATTCAGTGTATAATATGAAACCTAGATTAGGATAGGGTAGTAGTGGATGAAGGAGCTTAATAAGGAGGCTTTACCAGGATCTGAGATCTGAGTGAGATTTGATGGTGTCTGGCTGGGTTGTTACAGGAACAATAAACAAAGATCTTGGAGATGGAATGAACAGGATTTGCTGATGCACTGAATTTTGGTTGCTCCCTTTATTAAAGTTGGTGGCGAGAAAAACAAAGGAATCAGGAGTTAGCCAGGGATTATAAATGAATGGGAGGAGGTACAAATTTAGAGTAGGGGATTAAGAATTAAAGGATGAAGCTGAATGTGGTGGTGCATGTCTATAATCTCAGTACATGGGAGGATGATACAGGAGGATGAAGGTTCAAGGCCAGTCTTAGCAACTTAGTGAGGCTATGTTTCAAAATAAAAAAGAAAAAAAAAAGGGGTGGGGTATAGCTTGGAGGTAGAATGGCCCTAGGTATTCAGTCCCTAGTTCCAGATCAGAGGGGGTGGGGAGAGAGAGAGGAGGAGGAGGAGGAGAAGGAGGAGAAGAAGGAGGAGGAGGAGGAGAAGAAGAAGAAGAAGAAGAAGAAGAAGAAGAAGAAGAAGAAGAAGAAGAAGAAGAAGAAGAAGAAGAGGAGGAGGAGGAAGAGGAAAGGAGGAGGAAAAAAGAAAGGAAAGGAAAGAAAATAATTCAAGTACTAGAGAAATGGGGTGTGAGATAGGTTGTATAACACACCCTCAGACATCCACATTCCAATTCCAAGAACCTGTGCATATGTTTTACCTTGTATGGTATTAGGGACTTTGAAGATGAGCTTAAATCAAAGATGTTGAGATGGGAAGACTATCTTCCAGTACCCAGGTAGCTTGTAAATCACAGGATTTATATAAGAGGAAAGCAGTGGATCAGAGTATTTCTACCACCAAATGCCAGCCACTTCTAGAAGCTGGAAGAGGTAAGAAACAGATTTTCCCCTGGACCTCTCAGAGGGAACCTGTCATGGCAACACCACAATTTTAACTGTGCAAGATGCATTTGGATTTCTGACTTATAAAATTACTCTGAATTATAAAAGAATAAGTAAGAAAAGATAGGAAATTAATGGGGGATTGTATCAAGGGAGAACATCAAAGAGTTTTTTGTTTGTTCATTTTAATTTAATTTAATTTATTTATTTATTTTTTGGTGGTACTGGGGGTGGAACCCAGAGGCTTTTTACCTCTGAGCTATACTCCCAGACCTATTTTATACTTTATTTGGAAACAGGGCCTCACTAAGTTGCTGAGAGCCTCACTAAGTAGGTGAGGCTGGCTTCGAACCTGTGCAATCCTCCCGTCTCAGCCTCCCAAGCGCTGCTTTTTTGTTCATTTTGAAACTGGAAAGGACTTAGGGTATGGGGGCTACTGGTTTTTATTGAAGGTCAGGAAGTGTGGAGATGTTTAGAAAAAGGTTAGGAATAGAGGTAATTTATTGATTGTAAGGCTAACTTCCAAAAAGCACAAGAGCACTTTTGGATAAGAAAATGGATGGGAATGGGTCAAAATCACATGCATTTATAGCTTTGCTTATATTTACTTTTTTTTTTTTTTTTTTTTTTTTTTGGTCACTGAGAAAATAGATGCAATCAAAAGGAACTTCCAGGCCGGGCATGGTGGCACTCTTGTAATCCCAGCATTCGGGAGGCAGAGACCAGAGAATCTTGGTTCATGGACATCCTGAGCTACTTAGTGAGGCCCCTTGCAACTCAGTGAGACCCTGTTTTAAAAATAAAGAGTAAAAAATTAGGGCTGGGGGTGTCACTCGGAGGTAGAATGCCCCTGGGTTCCATCCCCAGTACCACCAAAAATAAAAAGGAACTTCCAGATCTGTCTATCATCACTGCCCAAATCCCTTAAAGAACTCTTTATCACCTGTTAGTATGTTTGTACCGCTCACTCCCTTATCTGAGGACAACTACTCCACTCAAGTCCTAGATTCCACCTGCTCTTTCTTGTCCAGGAGACCACAGCAGGAATTTTCCCAACATCCTTAGTTCCCCGGTCTATTGGACTTTACTATTGACACAAGTTATCCTCCAAATACAGCAAGTGTATCTCCTTTTCAGCATTTCCCCCCACCAAAGTTCCCTTTGCTTAGATTGCTCTTTGCCCAGAAATTTATTTGCATAGCTATTTCCTCACCTCCTTAGTTTTTTTTTCTTCCATTTTTCTTAGAATCGTACATCTATTCCAAGTAGCCTTTCCTTTTTCTCTACCTGGGTAATTAAAAATCAGCTGTGTGTAGTGGCTTATGCTTATCATTCCAGTACTTGGGAGGCTGAGACAAGGAAGATGGCAGGTTTGAAGTCAGCCTCAGCAACTTAGGCCCTCAGCAATTTAGTGAGGCCTTGTTTCAAAATAAAAAACAAAATGGGGCTGAGGGTAGAGCTTAGAGGTAAAACCCCCTAGGTTCAATCTCTAGTACAAAAAGTTTGTAGTTAATTTTTTAATTTTATTACTACTTGATAATTTTGAAAATTATTTTATTAGTGTATTGTGATTATGTATCATAGTGAAGTTTAATGTGATAAAAACATACATGTACACAACTGTGTATTTTTCCCCACATCCCATCCCACTCCCTACCTCCTCACACAACTGAGTGAGATTGGTAGTAATACTTTAACATATTACTACAATATTATTTGGACTGTTTCCTTCTTCAAACCTCCCTCTTCCCCTCCCTATCCTTTAACCCCCTTCAACTGTTCTACAGGTCTCTCTCTGCATTATTTAAGGTTCTTTATAGTTCTTATTTTCTATCTAGCTTCTACAAATGTGAGAAAACATACCACCCTTGAATTCCTGAGACCCAGGTGTCCATCAGTAAATGAACGAATAAAGAAAATGTGATATATGTACACAAGGGAGTTCTATTCAGTCAAAGAGAGGAACAAAAGAATGGATGGAATTACATGATAATTTGCTTATTGTCTATCTCTAGATCCTTGGCTACTGTTCAGAATTGCACATCCATTCCAAATATCCTTTCTCTACTTATATAAGTTCAAAATTGTACTTAATTTCTAAATTTTACTACCACCTGATAATTTATTGCTTGTCTCTCCTAGAATAAAAGTTGCATGAGGCAAGGCGTGGTGGTACATGCTTATAATCTCAGCATTTGGGAGGCTAAAACCAGAGGATCACGGTTCGCGGACAGCCTCAGCTATTTAGTGAGGCCCTTTGCAACTCAGTGAGACCCTGTTTCAAAAATAAATAGGGGGTGTAGCTTGGAGGTACAATGCCCCTGGCTTCCATCCCCAGTACCACACACAAAAAAAGTTGCATGAGGATAGGTCAGTTTATCATGGCTGTATCTCATGACCTAAAACAGTGATCAGTCAGCACACAGAATTTCCATGCTTGCTTACAAATGGATGACTGAAATGTTTAAGACAGTTAAGGTCAACTACTCTTTCAGAAAAATTGGTGGTAGAAGAGAAAGGGGACAATAGAAGAGGAAGAGAAAGTTTAAAAAAGAAACATGGATAGTAAAGATGATGATTCAACATTCATAGATATTGAACGATCCAACATTATCTATTGCCTTAACAGGTCTCTTCCTCTGGAATTTGCCTCCAGACTTTTCCTTTGAGAAATCCATTCTTTTCCCTGGTTCCTTGAGGTTCAGGCAGATAGACTGTGGACTCCACCTTAATATTATTGATATTTTGTAGCAGATGATTCTTTGTCATGGGGGCTGTTCTGTCCATCATGGTATACATAACTGTATCCCTGGCCTCTACCCACCAGATGCCAGTACTCCCCCCCCCCAGTTATAGCAACCCAAAGTGTCTCCAGATGCTGCCAAATGTTCCCCAGGGGGCAAGATTGCCCCATTTGAGAACCACTGAGATAGACTGACCAACCCAAAACTCCAAAGCTGTGAAAGCAATGCAAGCCTTCCTACAAGCTCATCTCATTTCTCTGACCCTAGTAACTGGCTGATTTAGAGACACATAACCCTATCCAAATAGGCAGCTAATATCAGAGCTGTCAAATAATATCCAAATATCAGAGCTGCCAAATGGGGCTCTTTTTTTTTTTTTTCTTCTTGTACTGGGCATTGAAACCAGGGGCATTCTGCCTCTAATCTATACCTACAGCCTTTAAAATTTTTTTTTTGTTTTTAAACAGGGTCTTTCTAGGTTGTTGATGGTCCCACTAAATTACAGATATTAGCCTCAAAAATACTGAGATTATAGGCATATGCTATGATGTCTGGCTTGAAGGGTTTTTGAAGATATTGACAAGAGCAGCTCTTTGTACTGGAATGCTAAGTTAATAGGTAGTAGGTATGGTGTTGTCAGCAAACATTTTGCCAGTTTTTAGAGAGTATCTGTCAGAAAATGAAGTCAGCCAGGTAAAGCACATGGGTGAGAGGAAAGACTCCAGAAGACATGATTGGAATATTTAATTCCTGTTTGGGCCAAGGCCATCTACATCTTTGACCTTTACTGCCCTGTGATATAATAGTCTATTTTTAACATAGGCCAGTGAGAAATGAATTGCTGTGATTTGTATCTGAATGGGACCTGGCTGGAGGAAACTTGTAGGTCAGAAGAAGGAGCCAGGGATGGGAGAGGGTATAACTCATGGGTAATATCCTAGAAGAGACAGAATGGGAGGAGAAAAGGACAGTATAGTCTATGAGAAGTGTTGGATGGTAAAGGACAAAGGTAAATAGATATAAATGAACATAGAAGTGGAGGGCCAGGAAGCCAGAGAATTCCCCTCTGTTTACATTATATGCTAAGGAAAAGAAGAAGGGATGAAGGGGGAATGGATGGTTTGAGAGGAGCAAACAGAAAATGTGAGAGAATGAAAATGGTACCAACTGCAAATGAAAGAAGATGGTGAAGAGCACCCCACCTCTAGGCATGTATCCAAGAGACTTGAAAGAAACAGCTGAAGGGTTATTTGCACAAGCATGTTCATAGCAGCACTAATCAAAATAACCAAGAGGTAGAAGCTACCCAAAGTCCATCGTTGGGTAAATAGATGAACAAGATGTGACATAGACATGTGCTATGGCTTGGAAGTGGCCCCCAAAGGCCCATGTGTTAAAGGTTTGGATGCAAGCCTCTGGAGCTTTGGGGAGGTTGTGGAACCCTTAGGAGGTAGGGCCTAGTTGTAGAAAGTTAAGTCACTGGGGATGTGCCCTTGAAGGGGATATTGAGACCCTGAACCCTTCTCACCCCCCTCCTTCCTGGTCACCATGAGGTGAACAGAGCTTGTCCACCATGATGCACTGTGCTACCACAAGCTCAATGCAATGGGACCGAGTGACCTTGGACTGAAATCTCTGAAGCCATGAGCCAAAATAAACTTTCTCTCCTTTACATTTTTTATCTTAGATATTTTATCTCAGTGATAAAATGCAAAGACAATATGTCATGGGATATTACTCAGCCTTCAAAAGGGAGGAAATCCTGCCACATGCTACCACTGGAGGGGCATGGAGGATATTAAGCTAATGAAATAAGCCAGTCACTAGCTGGGTATGGTGGCACACGCTTGTAATCCCTGCGCTTGGGAGGCTGAGACAGGAGGATCGCATGGGTTTGAAGCCAGCCTCGGCTACTTAGTGAGACCCTGTTTCCAAATAAAATATAAAATAGGTCTGGGAGTATAGGCTGGAGGTAGAAAGCCTCTGGGTTCCACCCCTAGTACTACCAAAAAAAAAAAAAAGGAAATAAGCCAGTCACAAAAAGACAAATATTGTATGATTCCATTTATATGGGGTATCTAAAGTAGTTAGATTCATATAAACATAGAACAGAATGGTGGTTGTCAAGGGGTGGGGAAAGAGGAAAGTAGGAATTTGTTGTTTAATGAATATGTAATTTAGCTTTACAAGGAAAAAAAATTGAATTCTTTTGTATGATCGTGTGAATATCGTTAATCCTACTGAGCTGTATGTTTAAAAATGGTGGCAATGGCAAATTTTATGTTATACATATGGTTTTATTTTATTATTTTTTTGTAGTGCTGGGGATGGAACCCAGGGATATGATACCTCTGAGATACACCCCCAGCCCTATTTTTTAGTCGTTTTAGTTTTGAACCAGTGTCTCACTCAGTTGGGAAGGGCCTTGCTAATGTGAAGGGCCTCACTAAGTAGTTGAGGCTGTCTGCAAATCATGATCCTTCAGTCTCCTTCTCCCATATGCTGGGATTACATGTGTGTGCCACCACCGCTGGCCATGTGTTGTTTTTTTAAACCACAATTTGAAAACCAATGAAGGAAAATAGATGCTGAACAGCATATCTGGTCTAGGAAAAAGTGAAGAGAGGAAATTTGTGGTCACCTATGGGCAGGGTTTTGTTTTTTAATAGTTTAAATAGTTGAACAGAGAAAATTAATAGCTAGATCGAGGATATCGTGGGAAAGGAGGGGCAGGCGGGGGTAGGCGTCAGCCGCACAGTGTAAGGGAAAGGTTTGGTGGTGAGGGAGCTGAATCTGTGAGTTGGGAATTTGGCTAAATTGATCAAGAAGTGAGATCCAGAAATGAGTAACTGTTAAATCATTAAGTCTAAAAACCCTAGGACCATGTCTGTTATTCAATAGTTTATTGTGTCTAGGAAAAAAAATTCACATTATACAAGTGGGTTTTGTTTTTATTTGAATGGCTAATGTACACATCACTAAATGACATTTTTACAAACAACTGGAGCTTATGATATTGTTCAGGAAATATTCAAAGCTTGAATTGTACATCAAATTTCTAGAATAAAATTTGACTCATGCCGGGCACGGTGGCGCATGCTTGTAATCCCTGCACTTGGGGATCCTCCTGTCTCAGGAAGATCACGCAGGTTTGAAGCCAGTCACGCTGGCTTAAGAGACCCTGTTTCCAAATAAAAACATATAAAAAATAGGTCTGGGAGTGTAGCCCAGAGGTAGAAGGGTTTCCAGGAACCCCAGTACCACCAAAACAAACAAAAAATTTTGACTCATAATTTTCATAAAACTTGTGCAAAGTAGAATTACTGAGTGATTATGGAAAGGCAAAGTATACGCAGTATTGTGAGAAAAACTCAACCCTAAGGGGAATAAAAGTGAAGAGTTTAGCCGTATCAGAAGGAAGTTACTATTAAAATAAAGCCAGGCTTTCCCAAAATATATGCCCATCATAACCACAGGAAATACTTCATACTTATTTTTAATAATTAAAGCCACATTATGACCAAAAGCATATGGTAACAGTAAGTATGCAGTTTGCAAAGAGAAGATGGATGTAGATCCAAGGATGGCTTTTCTGTGCCTTCCTTAAGAAGGTGATGCTTCTGGAGCTATGTAAGATGACAGCCACAGCCTGACATAGAAGGTCACAAACAGGACTTCGGCCAGTCTTTGCAGAGAACGTGGTGGGGAATCTGGCTCCTGTCTTTTCTGTCACGCCGACTTTCTTTGTTTGGCTTGAGAATAAGTGCAACTAGAAAGTGATAGCTTATGAAATTTTTTCACTGATGTTGGGACCACACGATGATATTAACATGGTTTCTTTCCAACCAATGCTCAGTTGGATTCCACGCCCGAAGCCTACTGAAATAGATCGTTTCTGTTAGGCAGTGGCATGAACAGTAGCAGTGCAACTCAAAGCTTAAACAGTGAGCATGCTGACAGTCTATATTTCAGTTATAGCTATTATAAAGCCTATTAGAAAACATCATTTGCCAGTATGGTGGTACACAGTTATAATCCCAGTACTTGGGAGACTGAAACAGGAGGATTGCAGGTTCATGACCAATCTCTGTAACATAGCAAGATTCTCAGCAACCTAGCAAGACCCCATCTCCAAAACAAACAGCTGGGCGTGGTAGCACACACTTGTAATCTCAGCATTCGGGAGGCTGAGAACGAATCGCAGTTCACGGACAGCCTCAGCTACTTAGGGAGGCCCTCCGCAACTCAATGAGACGCCGTTTCAAGATAAAGAATAAAAATTAGGGCTGGAGGGGTGTAGCTCGGAGGCACAATGCCCCTGGGTTCCATCCCCAGTACCACAAAAAACAAAACAGAACAAAAAACAAAACAAAACAAACAAAAACAGAGCTGATGGTATAGCTTAGAGGTAGAATGCCTCTGAGTTCAGTCCCTACTACCACAATAAAAAGAAAAAGGAAAGAGAAAGGACAGACAGAAAGAAACCATTTTGTTAATAGGGTATGGAACAAATAATAACTATAGTTTACATTAGTAAATACAAATAAAACCAAGTGAGGGAAAAATGGAAGAAATATTTTCATTCTCTCTTATTTACTTAGTCATTCAACAAATATTTATGCAATGGCTTTCCTCTGGTTCTCATGGTTTGGATTCAAGATCCCAGTGGCATGATGTCCTCACGCTCCTTTTCTATGACTCCCTGGCAGCAAGTAACTTTTCTTCCTCAAGCGTCACACCATTTTTCTGTACCTTGTTTATGGTACTTATCCTTAAAATATGATATGTATAAATCTTTTTTTTTTTTTGTAGTACTGGGGGTGGAACCCAGGGGCTTTCTATCTCCAGGCTACACTCCCAGACCAATTTTATATTTTATTTGGAAACAGAGTCTCACTAAGTTGCTGAGAGCCTCAAGTAGCTGAGGCTGGCTTAGAACCTGTGCAATCCTCCTGTCTCAGGGATTACAAGTGTGCACCACCACACCCAGTGATATGTATACATCTTATTTGCCTTAATTAATAAGCTCCAAGAAGGCAGAGGTGTATCTTTATTTCATTCTTATTTTTATTTTTATTGGTACTGGGGATTGAACCCAGAGGTATTTTTCCTCTGAGCTACACCTCTAGCACTTTTTTATTTCTTATTTTGAAACAGAATCTCACTAAGCTACAGAGAGCCTCACTAAAATGCTGAGGGTGGCCTTGAACCTATGACCTTCCTGTCACCATGCCTGGCTTATTTTTTATTTATTTATTTATTTATTATTATTATTATTATTGGTGGTATTGGGGTTCCTGGAAGCCCTTCTACCTCCGGGATACACTCCCAGACCTATTTTTTAAATATATTTTTTATTTGGAAACAGGGTCTCTTAACCCAGTGAGGCTGGCTCCAAACCAGCCCAATCCTCCTGTCTCCACCTCCCAAGCATGGGGATTACAAGCGTGTGCCACCAGGCCCAGCCCTATTTTTTTATTTTGAGACAGAGCTTCACTAAGTTGCCCAGGCTGGCATCAGACTTACAATCCTCCTGTCATAACCTCCTAAGTACTGGGATTACAGCTATGTACCACTAAGCCCGGACACTTTTTCTTCTTCTACTAGGTAATTACCATTAGCATATAGGAACAGCAGGGCAGCTGCTATTTACCCATTCTTTAAATATATTTCCCTTGACTTCTTATTTCTACCTCTTGCTATTTTATGCGGTCCTCTTTGTAGAAGAACTCCTAGAGAGAGCAGTCTGTAGCTGACATCTGCAGTTTCTCCCTCATAATCTCTTGAGCTCATTCCAGTCAGGCTTCTGTCTCCTTCCTTCCTGCCCAAACTGTTCTTTCAAGTTCACCAACAAAATTTGTGCTGCTAAACCTAATGGTCAGTTTTCACTGTTCATCTTTTGTGACCTATACACAGCATTGGGCAGAGTTGGTCCCTCCCCCTCTATAAACTTCTTTCTTCACTTAATGTCTACAACACCAGCCCTGGGGCATGTCTTCTGCATCCAAGCCTGCTTCTGCTTCCCATACTTGGCCAGTTCTTTCTAGATCCAAGGCTCCTGGAGTTAAAGGATCTAAGACTCAGGACTTGGACTTTATCTCTTTCTTAGCTTCTCTAAGTCCCCTTGATGATTGTACTCAGTCTCATTGTTGTTTACGTTCAGTTACTGACAAGTCCCACATTTGTGTCTCTAGCCTGGACCCATTGTCCGCAGTACAGACTTGTACATCAGCTGCTTTCTCAACACTTGGATATGTTAGTTATCTCATCTCACACTTAACATACCCAAAGTGGAACTCTCAATTTTTTCTTGGTGGTACTGGGGATTGAATCCAGGAGCAGTTTATGCCCATGCCCCGATTTATTTTTTTTGGAAAAGGGTCTTGCTAGGTTGCTGAGAGTCTTACTACATTTCCGAGGCTGTCCTCAAACCTTTAATCCTTCTGTCTCAGCTTCTCTAGTAATTAGATCACAGGTATGTGCCATCATGCCTGGCAGTCTCCGTCATCTTAATGGCAAC
Organism: Muscardinus avellanarius; assembly: GCF_963383645.1. Lineage (NCBI taxonomy): Eukaryota > Metazoa > Chordata > Mammalia > Rodentia > Gliridae > Muscardinus > Muscardinus avellanarius. Next base: position 82,803,093 of record NC_137793.1, read on the forward strand.
TCCATCCTTTCAGTTGCTTAGGCCAAAAAACCCCAACATCATCCTGGACACCTCTCTCTCTCTCTCTCTCTCTCTCTCTCTCTCTCTCTCTCTCTCTCTCTCTCTCTCTCTCTTGTTTTGATACAAATGGTCAGAGAAACCTACTGTTACTGTCTTAAAAATGCCTGCAGAATATGACCTTCTCTCTCCAGCCTGGCGATGGCCACTCACAATTTCTTGCCTCGGTTAAAGGAATAGCCTTCTTACTAGTTCTCCATCTCCTTCCCCGACCTCCCTACAGTCTTTTCTTGACATAGTAGTGAAGATGACTGTGATGGTCCTTGGCTTACAACTCCAATGGCTCCCATCTCTGTAGGAAAACTCACTACGATGACCGAGCATACTCTATGCTATCTCCTCTCTCCATCCCTCAGCTCTCTGATCCCACTTCTCCTACTTGCCGCCTTGGTTAGTTCACTTGAGCCCACCCTTGCCCCTCGCTGTCCGTGTGACACAGCAGGCACACACTGCTCGTGGCCTTCGAACTTGCTCCTCTTCCTCCTCAAATGCTCTTCCTCCACGTGGCCAGGTGGCTCCTTCATCCCCCTAGCATTTTCTCAAATGCTATTTTCTTGCAACTGTGTTCTCTCTATCCCCTTTGCTGGCTTTATTTCTCTCAATAAGACTGATCATCTTCATATTTATTTTACTCTTAATCATTTTGCTACCCATTTAAATATATGTTAAATGGGTGAATAGATTTTTATTTTATTTATTTTATTTATTTATTTATTTATTATTTTTTTGTGGTACTGGGGTTCCTGGAAGCCCTTCTACCTCTGGGCTATAATCCTAGACCTATTTTTACACTTTTATTTGGAAACAGTGTCTTCTAAGCCAGCGTGCGCGGCTGGCTTCGAACCTGCACAATCCTCCTGTCTCTGCCTCCCAAGTGCGGGGATTACAAGCGTGCGCCACCACGTCCGGCTGTGAATAGATTTTTTAAAAAACTAGGAATATAAGTTGGCAATACGAGGCAGGCAAAGTGTAACAATGTTATGCATGATTACTAAAGATTTCTGCAGTAGTCAGAGCTATATATACTTAGTGCTATGCCTATTGATAAAAATTGAGGGAAATCTTGACATATAAATTAATAAAAGTATTTAAATTCATTAGATACCAGTTGGTCTTTTCATCAGCTTGCTGGGTTGTACGGATCAATGGAATACACTTCACACGTTTCTAAATGAAGCACTTCTTTAGGGCTTCTATTTGTGGAATAATTGCTAAGTGGAAGAAATGAGAAAAGAAAGTCAGATCTTCACTCATTGACTGTGACTACCATAAAGAGGTATTGATGGTTTGCTTCCTGTAATTCTGAAGACATGACAAGTACTTTTCATAAGTGATTTCATCGTATTGTCTTAAATATCCTATGAAGTAAACATCAGAACCTCATTTTTTGAAAGACACATAAAACGTAAATAACTTGCTACTGTGGTAAGTGTCCAAGTCAGATGCTGACACTAGATAGGTTTATCCTATGTCTAGGACTCAGTGGCTAACAATTATGATTTTAAAATCTAATAAAAAATTAAAAAGTTTTTATTTTAGGATATTTATCTTAACTTTACCCCCCTTTGGGACACAATTTTCATTCCAACTTAAAAGGAAATTTTTATATTTGATGTTTAATTCAAAATCTTTACATACTCTTACAGCATTAAAACCATTTTCAAGATAATGATTCTACTTTTATTCCTTGGAAGGACCTGTGCTCTACTGTGCTGTGGTGTGTGTGTGTGTGTGTGTGTGTGTGTGTGTGTGTGTGTGTGTGTGTTGCTGGAGATTGGACCCAGAGCTTCGCTTTTGCTAGGGAAGCACTCTACCTCTTAGCTACACCTGCAGTCCTACTATGCTTCTAAAGCCACTTTGCCAGGTGTGATTATGATGTCATGTAGAGTTCTGAATAAATTATCAGGAAAGAAAGATTACTGCAAAGGCTACTTATAGCATATCATTTACTATGATATTTGAGAGGTCAGCTTATAGAAAATATGTCAAAAATATGACAAAATGGTAATTTTAAACAAATGTAAGATTTAGGCCTTGTTGAAATACCTTATATACCTAAAGAAAAAAACATAGTCTTTTTCAATTGCTTGAGTGGACTTTAAAAATACTTAGTTTTAGCCGGGTGTGGTGGTGCACACTTGTAATCCCTGTGCTTGGGAGGCTGAGACAGGAGGATCACACAGGTTCAAAGCCAGCCTCAGCTACTGAGTGAGGCTCTCAGCAACTTAGTGAAACCCTGTTTCCAAACAAAGTATAAAATAGGTCTGGAAGTATAGCCTGGAGATAGAGAAGCCCTTGGGTTCCACCCCAGTACCACACACACAAAAAAAATATTTAGCTTTGTCAGTAGACATCCATTTTTTTGTGTGGGTCTGAGCTATACCCCCTGCCCTATTTTTTATTTTTTTATTTTGAAATGGGGTCTCACCAAGTTGCAAAGAGCCTCACTAAGTAGCTGAGGCTGTCCATGAACCGCGATCCTCCAGTCTCAGCCTCCCAAATGCTGGGATTAGGAGTGTGCACCACCACACCCAGTGACATTCATTTTTAAATGATTTATTACTCATCTAATTTACAAAAAGTATTCAGTGCAGCTCAGATGTCTATATCCATTATTAGAAAACAAATTAGAGTAGGTTATAAAAAGAAAATAAGTAAGCAACACTTAGGAATCTTATTTAACATACATATTTGGTTCATATTAATTGAAGCACTTACATATAATATGAATTAACATATTAATAAACAATAATAATAAGACTGGTGTATTATTTGAGCTTGTAGGTATTCCCCCAATCTGTGAATTTTCCTATACATGCAATACTCTGATACCAAGCTCAGTAGAATGAAGGAAAGAGATAGAGACCACATTTTCTATTTATTAAATTTTTAATTACTCTAGGCTAAAATTATCCTCTAACTTCCTGTGAGGAAAGCCATTCCAATGACAAATGACAGCCTATTTTTTTTTCTTGAGATCTTTTTGTCTCTTAAATTTTATGAAACATTCTCTCTCCTAGTTTTCAACCACGGTCTGTTTCTTCCCCTTCTCCCTTTTTTAAGCATTACTGTCCCTCAGAGATTCTTTCTCCCTATTTTGACCTATTAGATCCCTATTTTGACCTTTTCCATTCTTTTTGGCCTCAAAGATTCTACTGTGACATTACTGTGACCATCCTGAATCCACCCTCTCTGGAAATTGAACCCAGGGGCATTCTACCTCTGAGCGACACCCAGCTCTTTTTATTTTTAATTTGGAATCAGGGGCTTACTAAATTGCTTAGATTCTCACTAAGTTGATGAGGCTGGTCTCAAACCTGCAATCCTCCTACCTCAGCTTCCCAAATACTGGGCGTATAGGCTAGTAGAGCCACCATGCCCAATTCTTTCCTCATACTAGTGAAGCTACCTTTTAAAATGGATGCCATGATCTTTTTTTTTTTTTTTGTGGTACTGGGAATGGAACCCAGGGGCATTCTACCTCCGAGCTACACCCACAGCCCTATTTCTTTATTCTTTATTTTGAAGCAGGGTCTCACTGAGTTGCAAAGTGCCTCACTAAGCATTAGCTGAGGCTGTCCTCGAACCATGATCCTCCTGTCTCCGCCTCCTGAATGTTGGGATTACAAGTATGCACCACCACACCCAGCTTGGATGCCATACTCTTCATCCTTGCTTTGCCCTGCTGCTTTGGTTTTGAGCCTAATACTGCCTCTTCTTTTGGAATGCAAATCTGAACACCTTATCTCCCTGCCTAAAGACTTAGAGGACTTGCTCCAGTTCCTTGTTGTGGCACAGAAGGATTTTGATGGTTTAACTCCTCATGACTATAGATTTCCCTAGTGTCCATTAAGTGGAACATTAGTTGCCTCAGTGCACTTTGATTAGGCATACATTTGAACTTACCGTTCTCTTTGTTTTAATATCATGAATGTGGTGGCAATAACCAAGAGGACAAGAAATACTGATCCTGCAGCAATACCTAAGGGGGGGAAGACAGTGAATATCAACTGCAAGAAAACTATGACCTACATTGCTACAGACTGATGGTGGGACCTACTGCAGTGGTGGGGGAATTGCTGTGTGACTTTTATGCTCAACTCTCTCAATCATAAATGAATCATTGTAATTGGGCTTAAGAGTTTGCTGATTTGCTTTAGTGCATATTTCATCTAGAAAGCACCAAGTACTTGACCATCGGGTCCCAGCCAACTTTCCATTGAGTTTCTCAGTTCCTTTTAGTTTTGTTAGTAACATTCTTGTCACTGGGGTGAACTTAGGAGAATAGGACACCAGGATCTCATGATTTTTAATAATAGTATTTGACTTTCGGTTGTGAAATACACTTGCCACAGCAGAATAAGGCAACCACTTTCAATAGTACCAAATCATTGAAAACACCAAAACAAAATTTCAATTAAAAAATCAGGAACGTTTAACTATATAGTATTTGGTTGGATAAATCACTTATCCAACTCTATCCCAAAAGGACATTTTGTAATATGACATGTACATTAAAATATCCTTAAAACACCAAAGAAGATCATATGTAATAAACTAAAATAAAAATATTGACAAGTAGTATATGGAACATCTAATATTTTTAAAACATTATAAAGTTTATCTTCAAATATTTATGAAAACTTACCAGAAAGAAGAGGAGCCTGTAAACCTAAAGGTAATGTAAAACCATAAAAATATCAGTCAAAACATGATTCAGTTTAACCCCAGCCCCATTAATCTCTGGTAATGTGCCAAAAGTCAACACTCAGCTCCCTTCTAAGTCTATTGATGAAGTATTGGATATCTGAGTTATACTCACTCTTTCATATAACAACTCACTGGATTTTTTTTTTTTCACTTTAATTAGGTAGTTGGGGGAGTTCACTGATGGAAAACAACAGTATACTCAACTTTATAATCAGTGATTTCTAAGGATCAAATGCAAACATGAACTATTCTTAAGGTCACCCCTAAGGTGATCTAACCTGTTTTTAGAGCTCCTGTCAAATGGTGAACATGTACAGATAATAGCTTAGCAAGGAGGAACGTCTCTGCAGCAACCCATTTCAACTGGGAGGCTCTTGGCTTTGTATTTTTTCTCCTGTGACGTTAGTGTTCCTCTCTCTTTAATTTAATTTAATTTACTTTCTGAATCCTCAGAATTCTGCTTTTACTAGGATAGACTACCAGCTTCAAGTATGTCCACTGAAAGCCCAGCAGTTTCCAATATGGAGGTGGCCCCTTGAGCTCTTCCCTCCTTGGCCAGGTGGGAACACTTACGGGACTTGCAGGTGGCCAGCGGAGGGTTCCATTGGTGGTCGCCCTGGCACTGGCTCTGGGGGCTTCCCTCCAGGGTGTACCCATCTTCACACTCCAGGGTCACAATCGCTCCATACTGATACATTCTCCCGGGCTCCAGCCCCTTCTGGATTCCATGGGTAGTCTCTGGGAAGCTACAGTTGACTTCTGCAATTTAAGGAACCTAGTTGCAGTGGAATCATAGTTTGTCCTTTTACTAAGGAAGCAGAAGCTGCCTTTAATGGAAACATTTGTAAAGCCAACTTATTTTATTGTCAGTAAGCAAAGCTTCATTGAAATAGCCTAACACAACATTCCAAGGCACAGTCTTTTAGTATCAGCTATCCTTCTTAATAACCTCCAGTTAAGCCAGGCATGGTGGTGTATAACTGTAATCCCAGTACTTGGGAGGCTGAGACAGGAGAGTCATGGGTTTGAGGACACTCTCAGCAACATTACAAGACTTTCAGCAATCTAGTGAGACCCTGTTTCAGAACAAAAAAATAAAAAAGGGCTAGAGGTATACCTTTGAGGTGAAATGCCTCTGTCTCCAATCCCCACTACCACTAAATGAATGAATGAATGAATGAATATTAAAAATAAGATAACGTCCAGGTAATTTAAACCAGGTTGTTTTCTTCCTTTTTCTTTTTTGCTTCCATATCTATACCAACGGCACTGGATCATCCCAATGGCTTCTTATAAAAATAGTGAGGGATTAGCCGGGCATGGTGGCACACACTTGTAATCCCCGCTCTTGGGAGGCAAAGACAGGAGGATCGCGCAGGTTCAAAGCCAGCTTCTCTGGCTTAAGAGACCCTGTTTCCAAATAAAAATATAAAAATAGGTCTGGGAGTGTAGCCTGGAGGTAGAAGGGTTTCCAGGAACCCCAGTACCACCAAAATAAATAAATAAATAAATAAATAAATAAATAAATAGGGCCAAATGGGTAAAATTAAACATTTTTAATTGCAGAGCCTTTTCCTGCTTCTAGTCTTACTTTCTAACCCTTCACACATGTGTGTGTTTTCATTCTTTCTTTCACATTTCAGCACAGGTATCCATAGTGAGGAATCTTAGGTTTGAATTCTAACTCTACTACTTCCTAGCTGTGTGGCTTGGGTAAATCACCAATATCTCTAAGCCACTGGAACCTTATTGATAAGACAGGAATAATAATACAGATCTCATGAAGACTAAATGACACAGTGCATGCAAATGGCTATGTACCATGGCATATAGTAAAATGTGTCTAAAACATTAGTTTTTAACTTACTATTTGTATTTCATATATATTGTCTATGATAGTGAAAAATCACTTTCTTAAACTTTTATTTTAAAAACTTACCCATAATCCCATGATCACCAAGAGCAGATAAATTCAAAAGACCATTGGGATTGGCAGTGGTAATTTTGTGTATGTGTATATTGTCTTTTGAAGGGTTGTGAAGGGAAGGGAGTGGGGAGGGATACGGGGGTTGGGGGGAAGCTTAACCAAGTGCAGTGTGCGTATATCCATATCGCTTTGAAATTCATTATGATGTATGATTATAATGCACCAATAAAAGTATATTAAAAAGAAGAGCATTGTGGGTTTTTTTTTTTCTGTACTGAGGATTGAATCCAGTGGCATTGTATCTCCAAGCTACACCCTCAGTCTTATTTTTTTTAATTCTTTCTTTTGAAACAGGGTCTCACTAAGTTGCTGAAGACCTCACTAAGTAGCTGAGGCTGGCCATGAACAGCAATCCTGTCTCAGGCCCCCAGATGCTGGATTGCAAATATGTGCCACCACTTCCAACTACCATTATATTTTTTACAGGTATTTTGTTGGCAGCATTCATCATAACATAGCCAGGGCATAAATACAATCTATGCTTCAGTTTAAATTATGAGAACACTTTCTCTATATAAATGACTACATAAGTGGTCATTCACCAGACAGATTATAGCCCAAGCCATTTTTTCTTATTTTGAGGTGATTAGGTTAATTAATGTATTAATCCAATTAAATGCATTTAGTTAAATTATTTGATTAATGCATTTCTTTGGCTATTTAAGTCAAAAGCACCTAATTGATCATATCTATTTGGAACAAATTGGTTTACTAAGAACAACAAAAGAAAAAAATACGGAAGGTACCTTTACAATAAGGGGCAGGTTGACTCCAGGTTCCCTTGTTTGTGCAAAGAAGGAGTGCCTCGCCCACCAGCAGGTAGCCTTGGTCACAGCTATACCAGATTGACATTCCAGGGGAAAACCCAGCTCTCCTTCCACCAGTATGATTCCCATTGGGGATTGCAGATGGAGGCTGACACTCTAAGGAAGCTTAGAGATCAATAAGAAAGGATCTTTAATTCAGCACAGAAGAATATCTGGACAACACTGTCTCAGTGATAGCAAACACTGAAAGGCAATGGGCAATACACCAACTCATTGCTAGCCAGACACATTCATCCTAACCCAACCAAGCAACACTAGACAGAAATATGCATTTCCTATCATTATCAGATATGATATAAAAAGCATCAATGGGAAGATACTGAACACCCTGATTATGGTCCACAATTGTAATCTATCAGCCAATAATATTCTCTTTTTTCCCTTTAAATATCAAATAGGCTGTGGTCTAAGCATCACACATTCAGATGCCTCCAGAAATTAGGAATTGAAGTCACCAAATATGACTCATCATTAGAGAGCCTTTGTCCTTTCACAAGTGGCAGCCACTATAGACCTCACTGTTTGCAACTTTGCTGTTTATCATGGGCTACAGAGATGGTCTTAAAACAAGACCAGTGTGCTGGTCAAAGATAACAGTTTGGGAACTTGAATTCAGTTGGGTCACTAATTGACAGTCTCTGCTGTAGTCACTGACAGAAACGAAGTTGGCAAATAACAACTAAAATTACAAGAAAGATAATTCAGTGGGTATGAAGGCCAGTTTCATTCTCCAGAACAGCCAAAGTTATTCTTCCATTTGATATGATGTCTTTAAATATCAAATCATCAAGCAATATTACTGATACAATTTTCTCCCCAATATATATGTATTTTTCTTCTTCTAAAGTCATAAGAATAATAAGTTTGGAGAATCTTCTGATTTAAAAGTTAACCTTTGCTGTTTTGTGTACTATTGCTCTACATACTGAGAAAGCAAAGGGAAAAAAGAATAAGATAAGTAAAGGCATATGTATTATACTACAATATAACTGCCTTAGCTTTTGTATTCTTTTTCTTAGGGAGAATAGCAAATGCATATCACAAAACCTTCTTTGCTTTGTGTAGAATCCTATATTTTATCCCTTAAAAGATTTTACCTTTTTTGATACACGTTGGCACATCTGGTCCCCATGTGTTATCTCTATGACACCTTATCAAGTGGCTGCCATTCATGACAAAGCCAGGCTTACAGGCAACGTATACTATATCATTGTGGGAATATTGAGAACGAGTTTCATTGAGCTTGTATCCATGTTTGATTTCTGGGTCAGGGCAGTGAGTTATGGGAGGAGATTGTAAGCACTGTGGGGGAGGCCCACTCCAAGATCCATGCCCTGTAGAGTCACTTCTGCACTGTAGTTTTTTCTCTCCCAGAAGATAGAATCCTCTGTCACACGTATAAGAGATTTCGCTTCCATATAGAAAGTGTTCTGCTTTCATTCCTGTGTGTGTCCCATTTTCAATCACTGGTGGATGCTGGCAGTGAATAGCTACAGAAGATATTTAGGGAATTCAGCTTCAGCTAGCATGTCCAAGTAGACCATCTTCATTCAAGTACAAATGACATCATGCAACTCTATTTTACATAACTAGAAAATTGTTTAAATTTTGGAACCTGGATTTCGCTTTTGCTAAACAACCTTATTTCATGTTGTGATTATATGAGTCATAGATACTTATTTAAAAATTCAGAAAAACACAATAAAATATTAAGAAATACAGCTCTGCTCCCATGACCTAGAAATATGAGCTCTATTTTTTATGTCTAGCATAGTTAGCAGAGATACTGCAAACACTCAGTTTTTACTTGACAGTTTATTTCACTCTGCCAGTGTTAATCAAACACTGAAAGATTTTCCATTGTCAAACACACACTGAGAGAGAAGCATAAAGCACTGGAGTATCTTCAGTGGCCTCTTTAGTGGCCTGTCTTCTCCAACCCCTACGTCCACAGTTATTTCTTTGTTCCTAATTTACCTTGACAGTGTGGAGTCTTTTGGAACCAAATCCCATTCTTAGCATCTTGGCACTTCATATAGGCATAGCCAATCAGCTGGTACCTAGGAACAGACAGAATATAATACATTTCTTCTTCCAAATGTCACATCTCTACAACCTAGCCTCTTCAAGCTACAAATATAGAGGCACTTTTATATAGGGACTTTGGCAGAAGGAAGCAAAAACTCTTGATCCTGAAAATAATAAAGGTATTTTAGATTTATAAACACAGCAAAGGTCTTCCCATATAAAGAAAGCATGGAAAAATCAGAGTTTCTAGGTAGGCCATTGGAACCTAATATTTACTGTGGGTGTGCCAATGTGAAACCTGTAAAAGAACTCACGGGACAAGCCAGGGGTAGAGTTTATACACAGCACAGATAGGTCCCCCTTCTCCCACTCACCCATCTTGACAGGACATGTTCACTGGTTTCACAGATGAATCGTCTGGGATCTCTGTCATGTGCTGACATGCTTCTAGAGGAGCAAAGTTAGAATTTACTTATGGATACCTCAGGTCAAAGGGAAAGACAACTCCAGAACAGGAAATATCTTCACATCGTGGGATGGGACTCCAATGTCCTGAAGGCATACAGTGAATGGATTTGTTTCTCACAAGCATGTAGCCAGGGCCACAAGTGTAGTCTACGGTCATCCCAGAGGACTGTGTTTCCACCTGTATGCTGACCATAGTGGAGCCCAGAAGGGGCTGGCAGCCTAAAGAAAAAACTCCCCCCATGAACACCAACACAGAAGAATTTCTACTCCAGAGCTGTAAGCATACGACACTGGACACTAGACAATAGACAATAGACATCTGGAAACTTAGTGGTCAAGGGTCAGGAAGCTTTCATTCGCCCTGGAATGTGCTATCCTGTTACAAAGGAACAAGATCCCTTCAAAAAGGTCCTGTCATTATCTTTCCTAAATATATACCAGATCTCAGAGGGGCATCTACGCAAAGAATACACACAGCACACACAGGGCATTCTATCACAAAATGGAAGTCAGGGGAAAAGCAATCCATGTCCCCCCTGCCTTCTACATGACCCCAGGTCTGAGTGAGAGGTAATAACTAAGAAAAAGCACGTAACTACCTTTTTCATTCCCATTGGGTTTTTACCTTTTTCACAAACAGGTGTTTCAGGATCCCAGGTGCTATCGGCTTTGCAACGAACCTGGTCACTACCCTTTAAAATATATCCATCATTACACTTGAATGTCACACTGTCATTGTAGAAATATGGGGCTTTCTTGGAAGGTATCTTGTATCCATTATCAAGGTTGGGCTCTGAACACTGAGCATCAGGGAGGGAGAGTTTACAGAGAGGAGCCGGGCCACTCCAGATGCCTCTCCCTTGATCACTGCTTGTACAATGGATGGTGGGCTCTCCAATGAGGTTGAAATGCACTCCTTTCTCTGGCCCAGGTTTGCAGGTGTAAGTGACCCTGGTTCCATATGGAACATCTCCTGAGGGACTCCCTGTATGTGTCCCATTGTAGATGACAGGGGGTGGTGGGCAGGTAATTTCTAGAGAGATAAAAAGATATTATAGATGTCCGTCCCAGTATTAGATAGATACCAAAGAATAGAAGCAACATGGGTTATGACCCTCCTATTTTCTGGAGGCTATAGATGAATTTTCATGATGTGAGTTATATCAAAGATCCCTTAGTTTAATCCCACTTCACAGGAAATAAAATCTTTGTTAAAAGTGAACATGATGGCTGATATCATGAGACAGTAAGTTCCAGGAGTCAATTGCTAGTTGAAGGAAGTATTTTTTAATCTGGTCAAGAGAAGAATAAAAGGTACAGGAGAATATGCTTTGTTGAGTGTCATCTATGTGCTGAGGTGATATGACATATGACAATTTATACAGCCAGCTAAAAATTGAGTGAGAACCTACTTTGTAATAGGCAGCTTCATCATCCACAAAGTAATAACAGTAATTCCAATATCCAAAGTGTTTTGTTCTCTGTCTGCTTTACAGATGAGAGACTGGAGTTTCAGAGAGACTACATAAATTGCCCAAGGTCACACAGCTATTAAACAGTAGGAAGAGAATCTGAGTTCAGATTCATACCAATCCCCTCATCTTTTCACTGAACGATAATGTATCCCCAATTAAGGATGGTGGTACACATGCTCAACACTCTCATTATTTTTATAATCCTAAATCACAAAAGAGAATCAGTAAATAAGTGCATTTAATTTAGCTGATTGAAGTAGAAAAAGGTGACAACAGATAGATATGGCAAAACAACATAGCTATACCTGTTGACAACGTTAATGGAACAGAACCTAACACATCGATTCTCATAGCATGGCCTAAAGTTGAAATCTGCCAGGAAACACATAGATCTCACATAGTTTCAGATCATCTGTCATTTTTGCCACTCACCTTTACAAAGACGAACCTCCAAAAACCAAGGAACTGTACCTTGACACAGTTGATAAGCACTCTCACTTAACTGGTACCTAGAGACAAAGGGTTACATCGGTTTGCCATCTGGTGACCACTAATCTAGGGTATTGGTACTAAAACAGATTTACTACATTAAGGACCAGAAGCATCAGGGACAAAACTGTAGCAAGCTTCAGTGCCATCCATCCATTGTGTAGTTTCCATGCATGGACAAACAGTGTGATCAGTGTTCCAATGAACACATAGCAGGAATGGACCTTTGAGACACACTCTTACACAGAGCTTGTACTGTGCATTGATAAGCCAGACTTGGTTCAGGTGAATATACTCACCCTTCATCACAAGAAGAGGAAACAGCTGGTCTAATAAATCCATTCTGAGGTTTTTTAAAGAGCTGCTTTCCCATCGGTTTACACTCCGCCTCTAACAAAAGAGATTAGGATGAGAAATCAACTTAAGAACATCAGCAAAATTCCTGTATTGGATGCCTGGTACCTTTGCATTGGGGAGCAGTGGGTGCCCATTTCCCCTCAGGGGTGCAGTGTATGGATTCTTCTCCCATAAGTGCATAGCCAGGACCACAGCTGTATCTTACAGATGTTCCGGGATCAAAGCGAACCATGTGTCCACCTTCCCTTTGCCCATTGAGAACTATAGGAGGGGCCTGGCATTCTAAAGCAAGGGAAAAAGGAAACCAAACATTTTATATAAACAAGAGAAAGTAACCAAGCCAAATCAATTAACATCAATGCTACAATTCTGCTCTGGTGGCAGCTGTGTGGCACAGGGAGTATCCTGCAGCCCAGTTTTGGGGAATTTTAGATTCTTTAAAAAAAAATTTCTTTTCTGCACCTAGGCTGTTGCAGATTGTGTTAAGTTCCTGCTCAGTATAACTCCTCTCCTATCTCTTCCCTTCATAAGGAATACTTTTATGTGAGATTCTGATATACCCCGGGTGAGGGGCTTTTTGAATACTTCCCTTTTAAGAAATCACTGTTAAGGCCAATAAGTGTTTTGCTCCCAGTTTTTATTTCCCTAAGCAAATGAACAACTTAATGATCCCTAGTGTTCTTATCCCAATTATATATCCACAAGATAAAATAATGGTGGTGGATGCTGACAAGAAAGCCTACTACAGCCAGGCATGGTGGTACTTGAGAGGCTGAGATAGGAGAATGGCAGGTTTGAGACCAGACTCAGCAACTTAGCCAGATTCCCAGCAACGTAAGGAGACCTTGTTTCATTTCAAAAAATGAATGAATGAATGAATGAATGAATGAACAAATGAATGAAGGGCTGGGGTATAGTGCAGCGGTAGATTGCCCCTGGGTTTATTTTTTTTTATTTTTTTATTTTTTTATTTTTTGGTGGTACTGGGGTTCCTGGAAGCCCTTCTACCTCCGGGCTACGCTCCCAGACCTATTTTATATTTTTGAAACAGGGTCTCTTACGCCAGTGCGGCTGGCTTCGAACCTGCGCGATCCTCCTGTCTCCGCCTCCCAAGCGCGGGGATTACAAGCGTGCGCCACCACGCCCGGCATGCCCCTGGGTTTAATCCCCAGCACCACAAAAACAACAAAAGAGAGAAAGCCTCTACAGAATTTATGTCCTTTATATTTAGTATGACCAAGGGTAAAGGAACTAGAAGAGGAGCTGTCTAAAACCCATAACTTCTTCCTCTAACTTTTCAAAATGATGCACTGGGAGCACCTTTTCTGAGTACTTGGAACACTCACCCTTTTCACAGATGGGTGCTGATGGCTCCCACGTGCCTTGGGCAGTGCATCGGATTTTCCTGTTGCCCTTCATGGTGAAGCCAGAATCACAAGCAAATACCACAGTGTCATTATAGGAATATTGATATTTCTTCTCAGATAACATTTGGCCTCTTAGGATCTGGGGAGGTGGACACGGAACTGCAGAAGTTGAAAGTTCACAGCGTGGAACAGGACCACTCCAGATTCCAGTTTTCTGACTATTGACAGTACAACGGATAGTGCTCTCCCCAATAAGGACAAAGGTCACTCCTTTCTCTGGGTCCGGGTTACAGGTGTAAGTGACTGTTCTTCCATATGGAACATTTGCTGAAGAGCTGCCTGAGTGTCTTCCATTGAGAATAGGGGAAGGTGGTGGGCAAAGAATTTCTAGAGAAATTAACAGAGACATATGAAAGGTCACAGGTGTACTGCAAATGTGAATGACCAGGTGCTGCTTGGAACCAGTCACATCCCAGGTTTGGGAACAGTGATATATCTTTAATACTTTTATTAGTGCATTGCAATTATATATCAGAGTGAGGTTCCACGTGATACAAACATACATGCACACAGCTAAGGATAGTGACAGTGAGTCTGTAATGAATCCATGAAGGCAGCTAACACAATATAATTTCTAAGTGTGATTTTCGTTTCAGAGTATATCCATTCTGCTAATCCCTCAATTATAATTACCAAATATACACTTTCCTTTATGACTTAGCAGGTTCACATAGCTTTAAGAAACTGGAAAGACTAGCAACCTCATTTGACTTGAGGTAGAAGAAAATAAAAAGGCAATTGAAGGATGTTTTGGTACAGACCATATCCCTTAATATTTGGAGTTTGTTGCTCTATAAGAGTCTGTGTGCTAATGGATAAACCAAAAAACTTTAGCAAAGCTGTGAGTGCAGCATCCTGTTGAAACACAGCAATTTCTTACAAACCACAGATGTCTTACCTACCTTCACATATAGGCTTCTTGGTCCAAATAGCTTTCTGCCCAACAACTACACATTGACTAGAAGGCTGGCCTTGTAATCTGTACCTGGAGACAGAGGATTGCTGTTCAGAAGTATTAAGCAGTTTGTGCTAAAGGACAATAACCTCCACTTAAGATGGGAGAAAAATCCAGTTAATTTGTGCATACCTACTCCTGTTATCATCACTCCCTCCCAGCTTCACTCAGGCTGTCCATAGATTCTCAAAGATGCCTTCTGCAGGTCGCACATTTATGACATGCATGTGTACTCCGAAAGACTTATCTCACAGATGCTCCTGACACTTACCCTTCATTACAAGAGAAATTCACAAGTACGCCAACCTTGAGACTCGGCGGCTCCTTTACCTGCCCATTGGAAAGTTGTCCTGGAGGTTCACACTGTGCTTCTGAAAAGCAAGCCAAAGATAAGAGAGTGTGGCAAGTAACAGCACAGCCCCGTGTCATGAAATAGACTGTGAATTTAGGATACCTTTGCATACAGGGGCAACAGCACTCCACTCTCCTGAAGATAAACACGTAATAATCTTTTCTCCAACAAGCAAGTAACGAGGTTCACAGCTGTAAGTCACAGACAATCCCGGGGGAAAGTGGCCAACGTTTTGCCCTGTGTGATGTCCATTGCGGATTTTGGGAAGTGCTGGACATTTCAGAGGGAAATCTTAACACATATAACAAGAAAAATGTCATCAGATGAGGCAGTCTTCGCAATCGAGGTGCTAACTTAGAACAGAGAGCCAGACACATGCATAGTATGTGATCTATGGTAACCAGCTGCCATTAACTTTCAACTCAGCATCGTAAAGAGCAAACACATGTGGCTTAATTGTGCCATTTTATGTTACGACTATTGCATTTTTCTCTTTAATCACACTATATGAATTACTTTAGCCTTGGGAAAAAATTCAATTGCCCCAAATGTCCATTTTCACACATATTTTTATTCCTCCTTAAGCCTATTGTGTGTTCTATAAGTAGCACATTATTTTCAGAGGGTTATCCTACCAAACATTTAATAGTAAAGTTTATTGTCATATAACAAATGATATATGTGTATGTACATATATATAATATAAATATGCATGCATTCATTGTGTGTGAAACCCATACTATTACATGCCCTGCTCCCTGTATTTAATAATACAGTATGTCTATGATATATTTCCATATCATTACATATAGATCTACCTAAATCTGATTAAGGTTAGTAGCTTTCATAGCCACTCCGTCCTGTAACAGAGCTCTTAAGAGCTCCTAAGAGCTTTTTCCTCCAAGACTGATTTCTATCATGATTTATCTATTTATCTACTGATCAATCAACTGATGGATGATAAATTGATGATAATTTTAAATATTTCAGGGTTCACCAGCTCTTTAATTCATTTAGAACTTATCAAGATTAATCTTTACTTTAAAAATAAACACCCAGCTTTGATGATATAATTTTTATCAATTATTGCCAAGCCCTGTAATTATAAAATTAAAAGTTAGATTTCACTAATGACATAAACCAAACCCAATGGGAAGGAAATTAAGAACTTACAGTAGTTCTGGTCTCCAAGGGCATTTGAATTGAAATGTGATGGCACGGGACGTGACTTGGGGAAAGAGCAGATTACGAACGTGCTTGCCAAGGCCACAGAGAATAGATCATCATCTGAGCCAGGCCATATTAACAGCTGTTCATAGATGAGTCTACACCCATTGCACATATTTGTGCTACTAGACCCCCACATTACCTTTTATCTTAATAGTAATCCAGAATACAGTTTTACATCACCCAATTCCCACAGCCCCAGTACTCTCCAACCCCATTTAGGGGAGACTTTTCTAATTATTAGGTAGCTTCAATTACAGTTTCACATAATACTTCAAACTCCTTTGCTCAATCGGTGTTTTAATGGATTAACAGTTACATGCCTCTACAACTAAAGAAACAAAAAACCCAGGAAGCTGTAATTTTAAACTTTTCCCTCCCTCCACCCCTGTCATTCACAAACCCATTTCGTTCTTCCTTCAGGAGGATACACAGCACAGTTTGTACAGAAATGCAAGATCCCAGCCTATCACTTTGACTTTGTTCCCGTACTCACCGCTCTCACAGGTCGGTAGTGGTGTTGGTCCCCACTTTTTGTTTGCTTGACACCAAACAGTTTTGTTTCCTTTCATGGTGAAGTTTGTTTTACAGATAAATGTCACGGAATCACCATGTATGTACGGTGGTCTAGATTCTCTGCTTAAGTATCCCCCTGGTACTATGGGCTCAGAGCAAATTGAATTTTTATTGAAACGTTCACATATGGGAGCAGCTTTATCCCAGATTCCATTTACTTGGTCTTTAGTTATACAAAAAATAACTTTTGCTCCAATAAGGCGAAAACCAGGTGAACAAGAGTACCGTACTATAGTATTAAGATTTATGGGGCGAGAATAAAAATTTGTCCGGCCATTTGTGATAGAAGGAGGAGGGTCACAAGAAATCCCTGAAAAGTAGAAAAGGAAATAGGTAGGTATACTGATCATGGCACTAAGAAGATTAAAATTTAAATAAAAGGTCCAAATACAAATCATATCACTTTTTCAGAAATAGACTTAGATATTTTTATGATTTACTTCTTTATTCCCAAGCTTTTAAATTCTTACCTCTCTTGATCCTTAGCAAACACATCAATATAACTCATCTTAACTAAATAATAACAATGAGACAATGTATCTAATAATTCTATTTAATTTTAATAACAAACAAAAGGTAAACTTAGCACATGAAAACAATATGTTACCGGCATGCTAATTACACATAGGGAGGCATCATAGCCTAATGACATTTGGGCGCAGTAAGCCTGCTTTCAAGTCCCCACTGTCATTCAATAGCTGTGTGACCTTAGGCAAGTCGTACCCTCTCTCAGCCTCGGTTTCCTAATCTGTAGTGTAACTCAAGCTACTTCATGAGGTGTGATGAGGACCCAGTGAGACAAATGTATGTGAAAAGGCCAGAAGCAATAGCTGGGACATAGTAATTATTCAGTGCCTGTTTCAAACACAGCTGGGACCACAGGCGTCATGACCACATTTTGTCCTGCCATAAAAGTACTACGGACTCACTACAGGTCACTTGTTATCTCTCCATGCTGGATTCCTTTGAGAGAGACATAGGAAGTGAACAGAAGTTGTGAATGATGATCTTATATCCTTTATTTATGTGTCCTCATGGGCATGAAGCATATTAGTGGTTAATAGTTACGCTAGTATATGCACACCTTTCCTGGGTAAGTCTCAGGATAAAGAGAAAACTGCCCACTTTCATCCTTCCAGTTAATTCCCATTTGGCTCCAAAAGTAGAGAAAGTGACATAGGAAGACACAGTCAGCTGTTTCAGAACATCAGAATTATGCTTGGTTTCAATAAGCCACAATACAATATGAAGTCAATACTTTTGGCCTGTGTTTTCAAACATAAAGAGTCCACATGTGGATAAGACGTTATGTTTATCAAATGTATGGCAACACAGAGTCAAGAGGCGAGACCCACACTTGATCATTTTTGTTTTCTACTCACGTTCACAGACAGGAAATTTATTATTCCAGATTACTGTCATTCCTTCTGGGACACACTGACTAGAAGGTTTGCCATTTAACCGGAACCTTAAACAACAAGTGGTAGCAAAACATCACTAGAAGAAATTGGTTCTCAGTTACATGGAGTCAATCACTTCTTTCAAGGATGCATAGACTCTGTATTCTAAAGCACTTCTGGCTTAAGGAAAAAGTGCAAAGTTACTTGTGACTTCACTATACAATAGATTTGGACTAGATGAAAACACAGGGAATACAGAGCCTAAGAATCATACTCTTTTTCTGAATTCTCCTTCTACTCTTTGACATGTAAATGTCAAGATTCTCTTGATCCTCTTGAAGAGAAAATCCTCAGTTTCTAAAGAAGAAAATATCAAAGACCTTGTTTCTTATGTTCAAAGTATTTCTCTTACTGAACCTGTATCATCTATACACTTTTCATAACAGAATCTTTAACTTCCGTACCCAATAGTTTGATTTTTCAAATGACAAAAGGACAATTTCTGGGTTTGGCCACATATATAACATACACTTGAAAGGCTTTAGTCATAAAGAATAAAGAAAAGGAGAGGAAAATTTCAATGAGAGTAAAAAAAAAAAAAAATAGCTACCCATAGAGCTGATAGTTTATAATGATTTGCCATGGGTAGGTGTCAACACAGGCCCTATCACCTCACACTCACCCTTGATCACAAACAAAGGAAACCTCTGCCCCAAGCTGGAGATTAGGAGGAGTGACCACACGGCCATTGAGAAGTTGGTTTGGAATGATGTCACATGATTTCACTAAAAAGAAGAAAAGAAAAAAAAAAAAGACAGGGCTGGCACATGAAGAGTCAGGGAACAGCTGAGTTCCTCTTAGATGGAACAGAGCTTTAAGCACCTTCACATATGGGAGCTGCATGACTCCAAGTTCCCAAGGATGTACACTGCACGAGTTTAGTTCCAATGAGATTGTAGCCAGGCTCACAGCTGTAGGATACTTCCTGTCCAGTTAAAAAGAATTCCTTATCCCTTTGGCTATAATTACCATGATGGGTAGGTGGAGGTGGTAGACATCCTGAGAAAAGAACAGGACCAGAAGTTCTTTTATTTCTGAAATAAGAACTTTCTTTACAACTTACAGCCAGCATGGGGCCGGGAGGGGTGAGATGAAGGTACTTGTGTCAACTCCCCTCTGTGTGAGGCCAAGACGCCTCTGCGTCAGGTGGAATGGGGCTAACATGCATTATTTTTTTTTCAGATATAATGAACCATGCAGCCATCTCTTTTATTTATCTTGGTATATGTCAGGTAACACTATACTTATTCAAAGTTCATTTCATTTAAATAACGTATCTGAGATACCCTTTCACCTATATTGTAGCCAAGGAAAATCATATGTTCATAAGAGAATTTTAACCACCAAAAACAAGGTTAATGATGTTTCTAAACTGAAGGGACTTCCAGTCTTGCCAGATTTTTAGAAAGTTAGATGCTTCATAAGAGTAGGAAAGAAAGGAGGTAACTCAATCTGACTGCTAGGCTTCTTCTAGAAAGTTCATGTTTTTCAACATACAAAGGTATAATGTCTGCAGCACTTTGAATCAAACTCTGACCTTGCTCAATTTTCCCATTGACATGGCCAATAGGATTGAGAGTTTATTTTATGCTTATTTAAAGGGGAAGCTTTAAATGTTGTGTGCATGTATGTCCGGATCATCAGAACTACATTATAATGTGAGACTACAATGAACAAATAAGTTTATCAAAATAAGTGATAAAATATAACCATATATATGCATTTACAAAAATATCTCTGTTGTGATTATCTGCATTGAAAATTCTTCTTCTTTTTTTTTTTTGTGTGTGTGTAGGTCTGGGGATGGAACCCAGAGGCATTTGACCTCCGAGCTACACCCCCTGCCTAATTTTTTATTCTTTATTTTGAGATAGGGTCTCACTGAGTTGCGGAGGGCCTCGCTAAGTAGCTGAAGCTGTCTGCAAACTGCGATCCTCCCGCCCCAGCCTCCCAAATGCTGGGATTACACGCGTGCGTCACCACACCCGGCTTTATTTTTGTTTTTAATTGCTATAGAATTGTACATATATATGTATACATATACATGCATATATGTATATATGTATACATATATATGTATGTATGTATACATATATACATATATGTATACATATATGTATATATATAATGCCATATGATTCTCAGATACATGAATACATTGTATAATATTCAAAATGTAGTAAATTTATCACTTCTTTGAAGTAACAACTTCCAAAATCCTTTCTTCCAGTTTTTTAAAAAGATAGAGTACATCATCCTTATACAAAGTCATCCTACTGTGCTGTAGAGCATCAGAACTTATTTCTCCTATCTATCACCATTGGTCAATTTCTCCCCATTTCTCCTACTTTCAACACTCCCCAGCCTTTGGTATCCACTATCCTACTCTCAGCTTCTATGAGATTATTATTATTTTTTTCTTTTAGATTTTACATATGAGTGAGACCATGCATTATTTGTCTCTCTGTGCTCGACTTATTTTACTTAACATAATGGTCTCCAATTCCATCTGGGTTGTCACAAATGACAGGCTTTTATCATTGTCATGGCAAAAGGGTATTCTTTTGTGCAAGTATATCTCATTTTCTTTGTCCATTCATCAGCTGATAGACACTTAAGCTGTTTCATTTCATGGCTAATATGAATAGTGCTACAATAAACATGGGAGTTCAGATGTCTCTTCAACACACTCGTTTAATTTCCTTTGGATATATACAGACTTAGGAATGGATTGCTGGATTTATTAGGGTGGTGCTATTTTTTATTTTTTAGGGTAAACTGTATAATGTTTTCCATAATGGATGCACTAATTCTCTACTTCCACCAACTCTGTATAAGTGTTCCCTTTTTCCTCATCCTCATCAGCACTTATTGTATTTTGTCCTTTTTGGTAATAGCCATTCTAACTGGGGTAAGATGATATCTTACTATGGCTTTTAGTTGCATTTTTCTGATAATTTATAATTTTAAACATTTTCATACACCTTTTGGCTATTTCTATCTTTTCTTTTGAAAAATGTCTCTTTATGTCTATTGTCCATTTTATTTTATTTTATTTTTTGGCGGTGCTGGGGATGGATATTGTCCATTTTAAAATGGATTATTTGAGGTGTTTTTCTATTGAGTTTTTTGAGTTCCTCATATATTCTGGATATTAACCACTTGCCAGATGTAGAGTTTGCAAATATTTTCTCTAGTACTGTCCTGGAATATAATAAAATATCCTACCCCTTCAGCAGTTAATATTGCTTCAAAAGTTTACCCTCAACTTTCTTAATCAGGAAGCCTAGTTATATGCTATCTTCTTCCTACTTTTCTATAGTTATCATGCATCTCTTCTGTCAAAATCCTAATTCTACTTCCAGTTACCCAACATTTTGGTCCAACTTACCTGTGAAGCATGTTGGCAGTGGGGGATTCCATTTGCCATTTGGTTGACACCAAACTATGTTGTTGCCTTTCATGGTAAAGCCAGGTTTACATGTAAACATCACGGTATCATTTAAGGAAAATGAGTGTCTAAATCCAGATTGCATAATTCCATTCTCAACTTCTGGAAATGGGCACTTCACTAGAGGAATACACTGAGGGGGTGGGCTGCTCCAGATGCCAACTCGATTGTCTTTACTGGTGCAATATATTGACTCTTCACCAATGAGAACAAACAGCTTTTCCCCACTCCGTCCAACATTGCAATGATAAGTTACCACCATTCCATAGAAAAAGGTGTCGCTATTGCTGCTATAGAAGTCCCCATTGGAGATGGCTGGGGGTGACTTGCATGGAATAGCTTTTTGAGGTGTAGATAAGAAAAGAGAAAAGGCATTCTGATGTTATACTTTCTGAGAATCTTGTCTTCATTCTCATAAACTGAGCTTCAACTCAGTCTACAACTTATGCACTGTCAAATTGAAAAGATGATTCAAAATAACAAGTAGCCAAGTAGGAAGATGCATGGAACTGCTTGGTGAAAATTTAAAAGAACGACGTGCTGGTCACATTCCAGACTACAGATAAACTGTACTGAGAGGCACCTACGGTGGCCTACTTTTTTTCCACAAAATAATGTATAATCACATGGTATAATTTATATTTAAGAATTCATTTACTATAAAATAGGATTATTAAAGAACAGTAACCAAAAGAAAGTATAGGGATTAGGAGCCGTGAAGGAAAACTATCACAGCTCTTTGCCTAGAACTTCCCAAACCAAGTGCCACCCTCCCATGTACTCATTTTGATGTATAGATGCCTTGTTTCCCTATAGAAGGAGATATAAGGAATTAAACAGCGTGCTGTAAAGAGATTGCTTACTCACATTCACAGATAGGCATGTCCTTATCCCAGATTACAGAATTGTCTGAGACTATACATGTAGCAGATGAGTCACCAATGAGTCGATATCTAAAGATAAAGAGATGAGTGATCATCTCCAGCTAGAAAAACCTAGTTCTTTATCTACTGAAACAATGTGAAAATATAGACTATCACGTATGACAGGTAGTGGTGGTATATTGAGGACTCATACAAAAGATTCAACAATCTAAAGCCAAAGGAAACGTGACTTTCTAATCCATAAGCCCTGGAAATTTAACTTTTTTTTTTTTTTTTTTTTGGTGGTGCTGGGGGTGGAACCCAGAGGCTTTCTACCTCTGGGCTATACTCCCAGACCTTTTTTATATTTTATTTGGAAACAGGGTCTCACTAAGTTGCTGAGAGCCTCACTAAGTAGCTGAGGCTGGCTTCGAACCTGTGTGATCCTCCTGTCTCAGCCTCCCAAGCGTGGGGATTACAAGCGTGTGCCACCACGCCCGGCTGGAAACTTAACATTTAAAATGTGCAACCCCAATGTCTTTCTGTCTAAGTATCCTCTCTAGTGGATGATCCTACAGAGCTGATTCTGGAGAGGGTCAAAGAGATGATTCCTTTTACTTTACATATATTAAAGGATAGGTGGCAATGACTCAGGTCTCTTTTGAAGGACTGATGGTTTCTAGTTCCAATAACTATTGGTATCTATGAACTTTGAAGATGTCTACTGTGAACTCACCCTTTATCACAAGAATATGTAATTGTTGAACCAAACTCAAAACCCATGGGTATAAGCACAGAGCCATGGAGGAGTTCTTTAGGATTCATACATGATTTACCTATAAAGAAAACAAAATAAAACAAAAAAGGGATTTGGGGCTAGGAGTCAGGAGATTTTTTTTGTCTTTTGTATTAAATCTTAATCTGACTAGATTAGCTGATGATACTACTTTTGTCTATTAAAATATTTTTGACATTTACAAAAACTGTAACTCCAAAGGAATAGTCAGCTCTGGAGCACCATTAGTTTAAAATATGTGGTCTGTATTTCTGAGCATGGGTGTAAACTTTGTGGTTAATTATAACTTAAAATCTCTAATCCTTCATTGTACCTTCTATTAGTTGATAACATTAACTTTCAAGTCTCTTGGATTAAAAAAAAGCCTGTTAGTCATTGTTTTCTTCCTATAACTCACTCTTTGCTTCTTGATTGTTCCTGGATTAATCAGAAAATTTTAGTGGCTGAGCTCCAGAAATATCTTTCTAAACCAACTATTTTTATACTGTGACAGTGTCCCATTATACTATAGAGTGACATAATTTACCTTTCTGACTCTGGTTTCCCTTGGCCTGGTATATTTTCATAGCACTCCACCTATTCTCTTTTAAAAGCACAAATATGGTCATGCCACTCTACACATTTAAAAACCTATAGTGGCTTACCATCGCTTAAAGGAAAAATCTACATGACCTTTCATGATTAAGCATCAATTTACTTAATCAACTACCACTCACAACATTCCCTGTGCTGCATTTTTTCTATATTTTCACTTTTTTTTCCATTTTTTCCAAAGACATCATGTTCTTTCCTCATACCTTTACATTTTTGCAGATGCAAAAACATCCTCTGCTCAGAAGGCCTATATTTCCCTAATTCTCTCAGAGAGCATTGACTATTTTCTTCTTTACAATCTCATAGGACTTTGTCTTTATATATAAATGATATCACGGTACAGTAAATATTTAAGAGTCAGTCTTTACAACTAATGTAGGAATTCTTTAAAGGCAAAATCTATCAGTTTAATTTTTTTGTCTTTTCTAAGCCCTAGTTTTTAGCCTAGTGCTTCATATCTACTAGCTACTCAAATATATTTTTAGTTGAATGGAGTAAAAAAATCAAAACTAATATTCCTTGTATACTAACTTCTAACCTCACTCTACTAGAGTATAGAAATCATAGAACCAAGTCATGGGAATGACAGAATTAATAATAGGGTGGCCAGTAGTGATGACCTAACTCCAATACTCATTATCTTTAGGAATAAAAGTAAGCATGGAGATGCCAGAAGCTGCCTTCATTTTTCATGAAAGACTAATTTAGTGGTCTTTTATCTGAAAAATAACAGGATATGCCATATAGATCCTGCAATAGACCTAAGGATTCCTTTATGACAGGATTACTCACGTTTACAGAACTGCTGAGCATCTGACCACTTGGAATTCTCTAGGCAGATGACAAAGAATGACTTCTTGTTATACCCAGGAAGACATTTGTATTCCCAAGATGTCCCAACAGCAAACTCAGACTGTTCACTTTCAGTATTAGGCTTAGCAAAAGAATACTTTGGCAGGAATTTACACTGACCTAGAGACAGAACCACAGTCATATCAAAACTAAGTAAGGCTAAAATGTCTCCTCTGCTTTCATTTTGTTGCCCATTATCCTAACAACTGGGGTGTGGTGGTACACACTTGTAATTTCAGAACTTGCGAGGCTGAGTCAGGGGGATCACAAGTTGGAGGCAAGCCTGGATGACTTGTGAGATCTTGTTTCAAAACTAAAAAAGGGATGTAGATTACTGGTTCAATTCCCAGTCTCTCTCTCTCTCTCTCTCTCTCTCTCTCTCTCTCTCTCTCTCTCTCTCTCTCTCTCTCTCTCTCACACACACACACACACACACACAAGCACACAAGTTAGTTAGAATTGGGTAAGAGGTGAATATTGTTTGGGATGAAGCTTACATATCATTGTAGTACGGATGCGTGCACAGAAAAATAAACTCAGAGGTTCAAAGAATTTTTAGGATAGGTTTCAGAGGAGGAGCTGGAGTAAAAACTTACAAAAAATTATGGACTAAATCTGAGGTTGTCCTATCTTTTCACAACCTTATAAGTAACAACCAGTGGGTTTTTAATTGTTATTTGTTTGTTTATTTCCTGGTGAGGTTAGTGCTTGGCTATAAATAGAAAAGGCGAGTGGCAAGAGCCTTGAAGGATGAATACAGACGTTTTGATGTTTTTTTGGAAGGGGGAGGGTCCATCAATATTTTTTTTCCCATCTTTACTGAGTTGAAAAAATTGGTGCAGAAAAATCTGCACAGTTAATGTATACCCTTTAGTGAGTCTGGAACACACACACACACACGCACGCACACACACCATATACACACACAAACTGCAAAACCAAACCCCCTAGTTTTTATACTTAAGAGGTAGAACATTTTTCTTTTTTTTTTTTTTTGGTGGTACTGGGGTTCCTGGAAACCCTTCTACCTCCGGGCTACACTCCCAGACCTATTTTTTTAATATATTTTTATTTGGAAACAGGGTCTCTTAGCTGGCTTCGAACCTGCACAATCCTCCTGTCTCCGCCTCCCAAATGCAGGGATTACGAGCGTGCGCCACCACACCTGGCCGAGCTAGAACTTTAAAAGCAAAAATTTAATAAGTTAAAACTTTGGGGAGGTAGCACTGGGAAACTACAGAACATCAGATATCTTGTAAAAGCTTGACACGTGTACAATCCTTTAAAGTTATCTTAATGAATTTAGATAATCATCTCAATCATTGAAACTTTAAAGCCTAGACAAGAAATATGTTTATTTTTTAAATTATTTTATTCTCTCTATAATGTAACCCTCAGAAAGTTTACTAAATACTTTCTGATGAGTACTATAGGAAAGGAACTAGTCATATTAAGACAGTTTTCTATGATTTAAAATAATAATAATGAAGTGTTATGCTGGGAAATGAGTGTGAAAATGTAATTCTAGGAATGAGTGTGAAGCTCAACCATACATTTGAAGCTGTCCCTAGCAAAGTCACTTTTCTAGGTAAGAGAAAGAGTTTGTTTCCACTCCCAAAATTTATATGCAGAGAACAAGAAATTCATTCTTTCAGATCAGATGGTAATTCATACAAAAAAAGTACCTAGCAATGAAGTCCTCCAAGAACAGATGAGTTTTTGAATATTAAAACTATAAATCTCTTTTTCCAAAAAGTTTTCCTGGTGTAATTTTACATAATGGTGAAATCTATTGGGATATATTCACACATATGCAGAGCATCAATTTTATCTCCCAGTACTTCACTTTTATTCTCTCTCCTCCCTTCCCCAGCCCTTTCTCTACTTTAGTAGCCTCTCTACTACTTTCATGAGGTCTCCATTTTTTTCCCCTTTTTCTCTCTCTAGCTTTCATGTATGAAAGAAAAAAAATATGACCCTTGATTTTCTGGATCTGGCTTATTCCACTCAGCATGGTCTTTTCCAATTCCATCCATTTTCTTGCACATAAAATAATTTTGTTCTCTTTACAGCTGGGTAAATCTCCATTGTGTTCCATGGAGTAAAACTCCATATACTACATTTTCTTCCTCCATTTATCTTTTGGCAGACACCTGGGTTGGTTCCATAACTTGCCTATTGTGAATTGTGTTGCTTTAAACAAAGCAATTCTGAACAACAGGAGCAATGCTAGAGGCATCACAATTCCTGACTTCAGATCATATTACAGAACTGTAGGAACAAAATGCCATGGTACTGGCATAAAAACAGAGAAGTAGCTCACTGGAATAGAATAGAATACACACAGACACACCCAAACAGATACCTGGCAAAGGTACCATAAACACACATTGGAGAAAAGACAAGACTTTTAAACAAAGGTTGCCAGGAAAACTGCATATCTGCATGTAGAAGAATAAAAACAGATTTCTGTTTCTCACCTTGCACAAAAGTCAAATACAAGTGGATCAAAGACCTAGAAATTATAATAGACTGGAAACTGCTAAAAAAAAAATAGGGTTAACACTCCTAAACATGTATGCAAGCATTATCTTCATCAGTAAAATCCCTAAGCTTGGAGAATAAAGCCAAGAATTAATAAACAGAACATCATCAAATTAAAAAGCGCACAGCAAAACCAAACCAAAACAAAATAAAAAAAGATCATAAAGAAAGAAGCATAGGATGGAAGAAAATCACTGCCAGTGACCTTTCTGACAGAGAATTAATATCCAGAATATATATAAATTACTAAAAAACAAACCCACAAAGAACTCCTAGTCAACAAATGAGCAGATGAACCACTAAAGACATTTCTTAAAAGAAGAAATATGAATGGCTGGCAAATCTTTAGCAATCAGGGAAATGAAAATCAAAACTACTTGAGATTTCATCTCACTCTAAGTAGAATGCCAATATTAAGAATTAAAAAGATAATAAATGCTGGTGAGGATGCAGGGGGAAAGGAACACTTATACAGTGCTGGTGGGATGGTAGATTAGTACAACCACTATGGAGATCAGGATGGAGATTTCTTCAAAGATTAGGAATAGAACATATGACCAAGTTATACCACTCAGAATCCAAAAGTCAGCATACTATAGTGATACATTCATACCCATGTTTATAAGTCTCCTCTTTAAAAATAAGTCTGAGACCAGTAAAGGTAAAAGTCCCAAGGTTACAGCCAGATCCATCTTTTCTGTGGCTCTATGCTTCTATTGGAGAATCTAAGAATAACCCACTGTTGGGACCCGGATTTTACTGTTGATCCTCCTTTCACTGATCTCCTCAATGCCTTTGGTTTCCATCATCAACATCTACAAGTGCGCACTCTGTGTGAAAAGTAAGAATTATAGGGAAAATGACAGTTTGACTGCAATGAAGACAAATTTCATGACTCAATGCTCTTTGTACCAGTTATTTTAATTCAGTGTATTAAAATGCAGTTATAAAATGTAAATTAGAACTTTACAAATTATCTTCCACAAGCTGTAAAATCCATTTAAACCTGTAAGATTTAATCAGAAGCAATAATATAGACTCAGATGAACCCGATACAGAAATAGCAAAAGCAGAGGGTAGTTTATAACATGACTTTCTACTGTAAAAGGAGACAGATCTCGCTTTCCAGATGAGAAATAATGGAAAAGTCTCATCCCTAATAAGGAGACTTGGGGACTCTTTCCCTGGGGACAATGGTCTTTATTAATAATGAAATTGCCAAACTCTCAGGTCACAAGATAGAATTTCCAGAGGTGAATTTCTCTTACAATCAGAAAAGGGAAGTTTAGTCTATGAACCATAAAGTAATATGAATTTTCCCCAGGGTCATTATATCCTCTTCATCTTTTTCTACAATCAGGAGTAAAGGTCAGAGTAAATCATGGCTACCTCTAAGATAAGAGAAGTGGTAAGACATTCACACACATTTGTCCACATGTCCCTCAAACCATATTGAAAACTACCAAGGCAAAGTAGTTTCCAGAGAACAAGGATACACTTTATCATATATGACTTAGAAATCCATTTGAAACAAATGAAGGATATATATGTAGCATAATAAAAATAAAACCACAAGGTTTGTAAAAAAGCAGATAGGAGGGAAAGTTATCATTGAGAATTGAGTTATCATCATGATCAAATACCTTAATACTGAGTTTCCTGATTATTTGCTGAATAATTTCTTAATAGCTATGCCTATCAACCAAGTTTCAGACCTAAGCATGGGAGATTTCATCAGTGAACTTTAGAGATAATGTTGCCACCCTCATTAACTATATTCTAATAGAAGGAGATAGGTCATAAATAAACACCAAAATACAAGATGGTCTGTAAAGGAAATAATAAGGTGTCAAAATGCAATGTACCTGAAGGAGGAAGGGACATAGTGGCATACATTACCCTGTGTGCTGGGGAAGGGAGGCCTATGAAGAAGAGACAGTCCAGAGGTGACTGAAGAATTAGAAGGAGCCAGCCAAGCAGAGCACTGGGTCAAAGCATGTGGGGCAGAAGCCCAAGGAGCAGGAATAGATTTTGTGTGCTTTAGGACTCCACAGGAGGCAAATGTGGCTAAAATGTAGTGAACAAAACAGGTTTGGACTGGTGAGTTAGAGAGGTCAACAGGATCTACCACAGAGGGCTGGTTAGGCCACAGTAAGACATTTTGGATGTTACCCTGAGTAGACGTCACTGGGAGGTTTCACACCAGAGAGTCACGTGTTTTCATTCGCCCTCTTAGAAGAATATTCTGGGTGAATAGTGCACTGCAATCCTGCTACTTTTAGAAGTAGAAAAAGCAGTCCAGGGCAGAAAAGGAGGCTTGAACCAAAGGAAGATAGTGAGAAGTGGATGTGTTTGAAATATAATTTATAAGTAGAATTGCTAAACCAGGCGTGGTGGTGCATGCTTGTAATCCCAGTACTTGGGAGGCTGAGAAGGAAGGATCAAGGGTTGTGGCCAGCCTCAGCCACTTAGTGAGGCCCTCTGCAACCTAGTGAGACCCTGCAAGCCAAGAGTGACCACTCACATGCCAACAGCATAAAACAGGTCCACACAGCAGACAACTGACATTTATAGTACCAACCAGCATCTAAGTTCCGTTTGTCTAATTTCATCTGACACTCAGGGCAACTCAGTGAGCAGTAGGGCAGCATATTGCTGACTTCTTTACAGATAAGAAATTGAGGATCAGGGCACTAAACACTTGCCAAAAGTCACCCAGTTATTGAGGTCTGCATACGGCAACTACCTTATAAATTGGGGTTTCATTGTACCTTGGATAATGAGAAAGACTCTAATCAGAACAAATTATGATACTTTAAAATCACACCAATCTGGAAACAAAGTTATGATAAAAATGAACTTCTGGAAGCTCACACCATTACAAAGGCAATAACACAAAGAAACCTTTGAGATTAATTCATATTTCAGCTTTTTAAAGTAACTCCAGATATTTATCAGTAAGAATCTTTTTTATTTTTTTGTGGTACTGGGTATAGAACCCAAAGGCATTCTACCTCCAAGCTACACTCCCAACCCCTTCTTTTCCTTTATTTTGAAACACAGTCTCACTAAATTGCTGAAGGCCTCACTAAGTAGCTGAGGCTGGCTTCGAACCTGCGATCCTCTTGTCTCAGCCTCCCAAGTACTGGGATTACAAGCGTGCGCCACCACGCCAGGCTCGTTTACCAGTATCTTAACAAAGTTCCAAAAAATATCTGAGAACCATGCTCAAAACCAGATATTTTTCTTATTTAGGAAAAGGAACTCTGGTGCCTTTACTGGGCAGGAGAGGAATTCAGTGTGTACAGAAACACGTGTGCACTGCGGTGCGTGCGCACCGGCTGGGTAGGTTGGGGCAGAGCTAGGAGCACCTGCTGAATCCTAGCGGGAGAGAGGGAGCGGACCCGGGTTCACCAGGTATATCCGACAGCGCCCTCTGTGGCTCAGCCTCGGGTGCTGACCGTGAGCTCCCAAAACAGAGCGAGGACGTTCAACGCTGGGAGATCTCGGGGGTCCCTAAAGCCAGCGGCGACAGGCAAACGTCCCGCACTGCCACCACTTTCCCACTTTTTTGCTCCCTGCTTTGCACGGTGGCGCACAGGCTATCCCTACCC
Source organism: Muscardinus avellanarius (assembly GCF_963383645.1). Classification (NCBI taxonomy): domain Eukaryota; kingdom Metazoa; phylum Chordata; class Mammalia; order Rodentia; family Gliridae; genus Muscardinus; species Muscardinus avellanarius. The sequence continues at coordinate 82,834,202 of NC_137793.1, forward strand.
CAGACGCGTCCCTACCTCCGTGCCCCTCCTCCCAGCTCACCAAGGACCCCAGGCGCGAGGAGAGTCAAGACAACCCAGAGGGAGCCCGCGGCGCCCATGCCACGGCGGCGGCCCCAGCGGCGGGGTGCGTTCCGAGACCCGGGAGCCTCCGGCAGCTCCGGGAGGCCAGGCTGGGGCAGCAGGCAGCTGCGGGGCTCGGGAGGCGGGCCCTTAAATAGAGTCTGGCACCACGTGCAAGATTCGACCCACACCTGCAGGTGGCCTGGGAGGAAGGCGAGGAGCCCTATGAGGATGCCAGGGGTGGGGAGGGGCGGGAGGGCCTGACTACTTGGCTGGGACTGCTTCTCAGTGCAGAGGCTTGCCAACTTACTTTCTTTCTTTCTTTCTTTCTTTCTTTCTTTCTTTCTTTCCTCCTCCTCCTCCTCCTCCCCCTCCCCCCTCCTCCACCTCCCCCCCCTCCTCCTTCTCCCCCCCCCCCCGCCCCGCTCCTCCTCCTCTTATAATTCTGCAACCCAGCCTTTTTCTCTTTTTAGAACCGAGACCAAAGTTTCACAACATAGTATTCACACAAATCTACAATGCTTGTATGCTATTTTATTCTTCCTTAAAACTCTGGTTTGGATCTATTAAATTCATTTGAAAAAAATATTAATAGATTCAGCCTTCAGTTTGAAGGGGGAAGCAGTTTAACTTTATCTAGAAAATTTAGGAACAGCAGCCACCTTTGCTATTATGTTCCTTTACTTTGCAGCAATTTCTACAGAAAATTTCTATGAACAACACAAATATTTCCCTTATATCCCGTATGTGTGTGTGTGTAGGGGGGTACTGAGATTGAACCCAGAGACATTCTAGCTCTGAGCTATGTATGCTCTCAGACCTATTTTATTGTTTATTTTGAAACAGGGTCTCACTAAGTTACTCGGGCTGGCCTTGAACCTATGATCCTCCAGTCTCAGCCTCCCAAGTATTGGGATTACAGGCATGGGCAAATATCTGGCTTCCCATATACCTTTCACTCTAATTCTCTAAATGTTAACATTTTACTATATCTTATTTATCATGCTCTCTCTAAATGGATGTATATGTGATTGTACATTTGCAAGTACTTTGGAACCTTTTGAGATAAGTTACAGGAATTTATCCCTTCTCTAAATACTTTAGTGTGTATTTCCTAAAACTAAGGACAATCTCTTCCATAACTATAGCCCATCGATCAAAAACAAGACATTAGCATTGGTGCAATTTTATTGTATAATCTACTCACTGCATCTACATTTTGACAGTCATCTCAATATTCTTGTTATACCAAAACAACAACAAAACAAAAACTAACCTTTTTCTCCTGGTCCAAGAACATTCCAGGTTCATATCTTGAATTTGGTCATCGTGTCTTATTTTCTCCTTTAATCTGGTTTGTTTTTGTAGTTGTCTTTCATAACCTTGACATCTTTGAGGAGTATACAGTAATATTTTTGCAGAATGACTTAAATCAGTCTATTGCTCTGGACATGGCGACACACACTAGTAATCCTAGTATGTAGGAGGCTGAGACAGGAGGATCACAGGTTCGCGGCCAGCCTCAGCTATTTAGTGAGACCCTGTTTCAAAATTAAGAATAAAAAATAGGGCTGAGGATATAGCTCAGAGGTGGAATGCCCCTGGGCTCCATCCCTAGTAAGGCGCGCACACACACACACACACACACATCCCTACTGCATAGTAACAAATTACCCTAAATTCAGTGGTGACAGCCACAAATAACGCTTGGTATCTCCCACAGTCTCTGTGGTTAAAAGTTTAAGAGCAGCTTAGGTAGGCGTGGGGTCTCCTGAGATTGCAGTCAAGATGTCAGCAGGACCTGCAGCAGTCTAAAGAGTTGACTGGAACCAGGAGAGCAGCTTGGAAGATGTCTCTTTCACTCCCATGGCTTCTGGCTGGGAAGCGTTGAGTCTTCTCCCCATCTGGCGGCTAGCGTCTCCCAGACCAAGAAGTGCAGGAGCCAGAATGTCTTTTATGACCTATCCTCAGAAGTCACAGTGTGTTATGCCTGGAATATACTATTGATTACACAGACCAGTGTGGGAGGGCACTATGCATGGATGGACTAGTTAGGATGCGGGATCGTTGGGAACCACAATGCGGGCTGGCTACCACACTGCTCAATTTGTGAATCATTTCTTTGTGATTCGATTCAGGTTACGCATTTGCAGCAGGAATATCAGAGAAGGAATGTTGTATCCCTATCAGGAGATGCCTGTTGTATATTGGCCGGATGACTGGTGGCAGTAACTTTGATGACCTAGTTAAGGTGGTGTCTGCCAGGTTTCTCTAGCATAAAATTACTATTCTTTCCTTTGCAATGGAAAAGTACTTTATGGAGACATATTTTTTTTTAAACTATGTAACTACCTCACGTTTTCATCAAATTTTCACTCAGTATTTTAGCACCCATTAGTGACTCTTGCTTGAATCGATTTTTACTATTATAGTTGCCTAGTTTTATTCTTTCTAATTCAGTCATTACTTCCAAATTCATTACTTGACATTCTATTTAAAGAAAAGCTTTGTCAGCTCGGTGTGGTGGTGCACACTGTAATCTCAGTACTTGGGAAGCCGAGACAGGAGGGTCATAGGTTCAAGACCAGCCTCAGCAACTTAGCCTGACCCTGTTTCAAAATAAAACATAAAAACGGCTTGAATTGCAGCCAGGCATGGTGGCACATGCTTGTAATCCCCGCGCTTGGGAGGTGGAGACAGGAGGATCGTGCAGGTTCGAAGCCAGCCAGCGCGCTGGCTTAGGAGACCCTGTTTCCAAATAAAAATATAAAAAAATGTGAATAAGTGTCTGGGAGTATATCCCGGAGGTAGAAGGGTTTCCAGGAACCCCAGTACCACCAAAAAAAGGAGGGGGGCTTGAATTGTACCTCAAGGGTAGACTTCCCTGGGTTCAATCCCCAGTACCAAGTAAAAAAAAAAAGATATGACCATAGAAATATTACTTGTCCCATTACATCTATTTCTACCCATATCTTACAGGTGCTCTATTTTAGTAGTTTCTTGTTTATATGTCTTTATTCTTGACCAAATTATCAGATACCATTTGTCTTATTTCTTCTTCTTTCTGGTATAACAGTTTGCCTTTTTCACTTAACAAAAATGCTGAATTCACTTCATATGCATTCGAAGATATGCCTTTCTCATTTTTACTGTTGCATGCTACTCCACTGTATGGCTAGACCAGAGTTTATTAAGCCATTTCCCCGTGTATAGACATCCTGGCTGTTTTTAATGCTGTAAGTCATAGGTTCCCAATATACTTGTTTATCACACCACACCCTTTTCAAAAAAATTACGCAGCGCCTACTGGCACTTCTAATGACCCATTATTTTGTCCAATATCCCCAACTACACCTGAGGTTACTGGTCAATACGTGGATCATTCCAAGTATTGGGAATCTAGGCAAAGAATGACCTTGTGCGTATTTATTTATTTTTTTGTTGCTGTAAGTGTATCTCTGGTTCAAATGGACAGAAGTAGGTTTGCTAGGTCAAATGGTAAAAACATGTAATTTTTAAGATAATATTAAATGTCTTCTATAAGAGTTGCAGCAATTTCCATTCCTACTAGGGATGTATCAGAGTGACTGCTTTCTCAGAGTCTCATTAATTAATGTGCTATAGGCATAGTCTTAAATTTTAGCCAGTTTAATAAATGGGAGATTGCATCTTGGTATACTTTAATTTACATTTTGTTTATTATGAGTAAGTATGTATATATCATCATTGGTCTAATAGGCAGTTTTATTTTTCATCCTTTGCTGAATTTTCTGTTTATGTTTTTGTTCATTTTTCTATCATTACTTTTTCTATTTCTTCTCTCACCTTTTAATAGTTCTTTATTTGTATTAGGATTATTAGTCTTGTATCTGTGGTATATTTTGTGAATATCTTCTCTCAGTTTGTCTTGTCTTTTTTTTTGTGTGCTGAGAATGGAACACAGAAGCATTCTACCTCTAGACTACACCCCCAGACCTATTATATTTATTTACTTTTATTTGGAAACAAGGTCTCACTGAGTTTCTGAGGACCTCACTAAGTTGCTGAGGCTGGCTTCGAATATGCAATCCTCCTGTCTTAGTCTCCTAAGTACTGGGCTTACAAATGTGCATATCATCCCTGGCTGTCAGTTCTCTTTTGACTTTTCTTATATAAGTGTTTCTGTTTTACACAGTGGAATTAATCAATATTTTATTTTATTGCACCTGAATTAGAAGCATAGTTAGAAAGCCTTATCTGTACCTAGATTTTATAATAATTTATCCATATTTTCTTTTTGCATCTGTATTGTTTCATTTATTTTATAGTTAAGACTCATAATACTCATAATACATGTGTTACTTATTCCTGTGCTCCTTCCTGGATATATATATATATATATTTTTTTCTATATATTATATTTTCTTTCTATAAATATCACACATATTTTTGGCACTGGAGATTGAACCCAAGGGCATTCCACCTCCTAGCTATACCCTTGGCCTTTTTTATTTTTAAAACAGGGTTTCACTAATTTGCTGAGGCTGGCCTTGAACCTATTTTCTCCTGTCTCAACCTCCCAAGTACTAGAGTTATGGGTGTGCACCACCGCCCCTGCCTCCCAAATATATATATATATATATTCAACTTTAAGGATTTTATTTTATTGTGGTACTGGGGTTCCCGGAAGCCCTTCTACCTCCGGGCTCCACTCCCAGACCTATTTTTTATATTTTTATTTGGAAACAGGGTCACTTAAGCCAGCTCGGCTGGCTTCAAACCTGCGAGATCCTCCTGTCTCCACCTCCCAAGCTCGGGGATTACAAGCGTTCGCCACCACGCCCAGCCCAAATATATTCTTAAAAAATTTTAGTACTGGGGATTGAACCTAAGGGTGCTGTATGTTTTCTTTTAAGACAGAGTCTCACTAAGTTGTCCAGACTGGCCTCAAACTTGTGACCCTCCTGGCTCCGCCTTCCAGGATACAAAGACTGCAGGTGTGCGCCACTGTGTCTGGCCCTCAGTGGATTCTTCTATAATAACCACTTCTCACCAACACCAGGACACAGGTCGTGTGCAGGTGAGGATGTTGAATGTTCTCTCACTTACTGTGATCTAACTGAACCCTTGGTCAGAAAAACAAAGGCACTTCTTTGTGCTGAGAACCCTACAATATCAATTTCCTATCTTATTCACACACACACACACACACACACACACACACACACACACACAAATGTTAGTGCCGACCTGCTCAGCACAGTGGGGTCCTCTGTGGCTTCCCATGTTTCCTCCGCATCTGGTCACATGGTACCCACAGGGGCTTTTAGAAGATCTTGTTTGCCCTTTTGAAGACCCCGCAGGCCAGCTCCCTGATTTCTCTCCCATCTTCACTCAAACATTCCTTCTCAGTGAGGTCTCTCCTAGATATTCTTGTATATATTTTACCTTCTTTTCCATTCACATCCCCTTCTTTGGACAAATTTTCCTCGTTCAGGGCTTAACTCTTTTGTAATTATCTTATTTTTGTTTTTCTCTTCCTCTACAATATGAAAACCATAAACGCAGAATATTTTGTATTTCTGATTGTTTTTCTATGTCCAAACTCTCTAGTTCCAAGAATATTACCTGGCACATGGTAGACATTCAAAAGAACTTTTTTGAATGAATAAATACACCAGTTCCATGGGGGAATAAGGATTCTGCATAATCCAGAATACATATGTGGTGGTGATAATGATGACAATAAAAAAAAATAACTAAATGGAGTTGGGTGTGGTGGCATATACTTGTAATCCCAGTACTTGGGATGTTGAGACAGATTGCAAGTTTGAAGCCAGCCTCAGCAACCTAGAGAGGCTCTCAGCAACTTAACAAGACTCTGTTTCAAATAAGAAAATAAAAATAAAAAAGGCTAGGGTGTAGTTTGGAAGTAGAATGTCCTTGGGTTCAATCCCAAACACCACAAAACAAACCAAACAAACAAACAAACAAACAAACCATTTAAATGGAATTGAAACTGGGGGAGTGACTTATAGGTGGTCACAGAAGGATGGAACTTTCCCTGTGGCAAATGTCACTTTCTACAACAATTAGAAGACTAAGCTTCGTGTGTAGAGATTTGCACAAAGATTTGACAAGATGTTCTTGAATTAAGCTGGGTAACCTGGAAAGGGTGATTGTGGTTTTCTGGCTTCTGATCAGAGAAAACACACTCCTCCTAGAGGCATCCTTGGAGGCTGAAAGATTTTTCACAGACTTAAAATCTAACACAAAGATAAGCTCACAGTTGAATTATTTGGTAAAATTTAACAGATTAGAAACATCTTCTGCCGGGCGTGTTGATGCCCGCTTGTATTCCCCGCGCTTGGGAGGCAGAGACACACAGGAGGATCGCGCAGGTTCAAAGCCAGCCGCACTGGCTTAGGAGACCCTGTTTCCAAATAAAAATGTAAAAATAGGTCTGGGAGTGTAGCCCGGAGGTAGAAGGGCTTCCAGGAACCCCAGTACCACAAAAAAAAAAAAAAAAAAGAAAGAAAGAAAGGAAGAAAGAAACATCTTCTTAATTGACCAGAAAAAGAAAGGAAGTCACTAACCTGATAAATATATTTGCACAGAACTTACAGTAAATATTCTTATGTTTTAGCAGGACTCACATTGTTTTTGTATTCTACTGGTGCATCCCAATTACACATCATAATGAGGTTCAGAGCAATAGAAACGCCCATGAACCCAGCACTTGGTGTGTTTCCCTTTGGGTTCTGTCCCCTTCCTTGTACATAGTATTGAAAATGGAGAATTTATATATGAATACAGCATCATTTGAACTGTTTTCTTAGCATAAAATATTAGAAGCACTATTTTAAATTTTATTTTAAATGTAAAGAAGATGAGATATGTACTAAAATGGATAATGTGAATAAATCTAACAAAACGTGGAAAACCTTTAGGGAGAAAATCGTAAAATGTTATTCAGAGAAATGAAATATGACCTAAATGAATGGGTAAATAAGCATACGAATGGATAGGAAGACTTGATCAAGAAAATGCATCAGCTCTACAAACTGATCTATACCTTCAATGCAATTTTAGTCAAAATTTAACAAATTTTCAAGGAACCTGACAGTGGTAGGTTTGCCAGATAAACTAACCCAGAACTCCTTAGCAAAATGCTTCCCAGTCTGTGATTTATCCCAAAATACGGTCAACTACTATGATCAGTTTTGGGATTTCCTAGCATCTGATGAGTTATACAGGAGATTGCTGTCAATTCATCCTAAAGTGTGTCTTTCTTGTCCCTTTTACTTAAAGAAAAATGATAGGCATGCTCAGCTTCCTCAGGCCATAGGCCTGGATAGGATCCTTGCTCCAGCAAAAAGCAGTTACCAGCATGATAATGGTGCAAATACACCTGATAGTGAGGTGTTCAGTTCTGACAGGGGCTCAGGCCTGAACCTACTGGGGTATCTCGCCAAGAACACATAAGCACGGTGGATGTAGGGGCATGGCAAACAGCACACAGATGGCTTCAAGGGATGAAAGCCCATGAATGATTTTCACATTTTAAATATTTCCAAAATTGGTTAAGGTTTTTTGAAATGATGCTAACATGGAGTTTAAAAACAGCCGCGACCTTTTACAATCAAATTAAACACATAGCTTGGAACGTGGGCGTCTTGCTTACAACAGAAAAGTAATAGGGAAGAAACAAAAATCAATTCCTAGAGATTTTCTGGGGGAAAAACAACAACACATTTTGGTCATTTAACCTGAAGAGCAGAAGAGAAACTGCTCCTGGGGGGGGGGGGATTTCCATGATGTCTTGGGGAGTGTACAATGTTGACCCCTCAGTAGTGAAAGAAGTTTATTCAGGAGTCACACAAAGAAGAATGCCCTTTCCCTTCTGGAAAGCAGAATTAATGTAGCATCAGAATGAGTAGAATACTTGTCTAGATTCTGGCTGGGATAACTCCTTCCCCTCTCCAGCCCATGCCATTGTTTGGGTATATGGCTTATTTAGAGCCAGCATCCCTAAGGTAAGCCACCTCAGCATACTTTTATTGCACAATATTAAAAATGAGCATAGGAATGGGCAAACATCTATTTGCACCTCAGACCTGGAGGCCAGGTGCTGGAGTTGATGGGGATAATGGTGTGGGGTTGGGCGGACGACATGGACAGGGGCATTTATAGGGGTTTTCCAAGCTGCCTAACTCTTAGCAAAAGTTAAATCCCCATTTTTTCACTTGTTTCTTTTCTTTTCTTTCTTTTTTGTGGTGCTGAGAATGGAACTCAGGGGCATTCTACCTCTGAGCTAAACTCTCATCCCTATTTTATTTTGCTTTTGAAACAGAGTCTCACTAAGTTGCTGAGCTTGGCCAGGAACCTGCGATCTTCCTGTCTCAGCCTCCCAAGTGCTGAGATTTGGGCCTGAACCATGCCTGGCTTTCTGTTTTCACTTCTTTGATGTGGAGGCAGAAAAAAGATTTTCTTGCCACTTAGACTTTCCTTTTTGCAATACTCATGGGTTTTCATATTTTTCCATAATTAAACTAAGTATTCTAGATCCTGTGTTTCTGGGATACTGAAAGACTTGATCACTCAGTTACCAAGTGTGTGAAACACCCAAATGACCATCACCCTGATGCCACTGCAGTGGAAGCGGAGGCCTCTCTCTGACTCCTGAGGTGGTGATGGTTAAGAGCAGTGGAGAGCCGGCAGTGATGGGGGGGCAAGGCCTCTCGCACGCCTTCCAGACTTCTCTACCCTTTCTTAATAGCTGCTTTGTCTCTCTAACTTGGGGCTTATTCAACTTCTTAAATACTTTTATTGGTGCATTGTAATTATACATCATAGCAAGGTTCAAAGCAAAACACACACACACACACACACACAGCACTTGGTGTATTTCCTTCTGCGTCCAGCCCTGCTTCCCTCTCCTCCCTCCCTGTACGTGGTCGAGAGATTGGTAGTGATACTTTCATATACGGACATAACATCATTTGAACTGTTTCCTTCCGCAGTCCTTCTTCCTCTGCTCACTTCCCTCCCCCAGCCCCTGCCACTATTCTACTGGTCTTTGTCTTTATTTACCTAAAGTCCCTTTTATTTTCTATTTTCTCTTTTTTTGAAGTGCATAACAAATTTTTATTAGCTATTTACAAACAGTGAAAAAATTTTTTTAATCTGGGGAAACATGTAAGTTCAGTATTCTGCAGGAGAACCAGGTGATATGTTCATTTTTTGCAATAAAGTATTTTATAAATTATCATAATCTCTCTTTGGGGTACTTAGTAGAATTAACCAGGATCATATATGCCAGAAAGGAAAAGAAACAGCTTTTAATTACTTGAACAGTAACTCCAAGTGAGGATGATATTGTTCTTTAATAATCCCTTCCCTTCACCATTTCCTATTTTCTCTTTATCTTCCATATATGAGGGGAAAAATACAACCCTTGACTTTCTGAGACTGGCTGATCTCAGCATAATGTTCTCTAGTTCCATCCATTTTTCTGCAAATGACATAACTTTGTTCCTCTTTATGGCTGAGTAAAATTCCATTGTGTATACATACCACATTTTCCCTTTCTTTCTTTCTTTCTTTCTTTCTTTCTTTCTTTCTTAAGTACTGAGTCTGGCCTCAGTAATTCTCCTGTCTCAGCCTTCGAAGCACTGGCATTTATAGCCATGCACACAGCACACAGCTAATATCACATTTTCTTTACCATTCATCAGTTGATGGACACCTTGGTGGGTCCCATAGTTTGGCAACTGTGAGTTGTGCTGCTAAAACATGGATATGCACGCAGCATCATTATGGTATGATGACTTTAATTATTTTGGAAAGATACCAAAAAGTGGTATAGCTGGATCATGCTTATCCAACTTTTTGTTTAAACAAAGATCTTTGGCTTCAAGAAGACACGAATTAGTGATATCTCCTCATCTTTATTTTACCTTTTCTCTGAAATGCGAAGTCCTTCAGTTTATCTTCCTTACCTAGAGTTTACTTTTTAAAGAACCTTAATAGGCTAAATTATGGTTGACATAACATTTAATTCCAAATGCTTTAAACATAATTGCATTACAACAAACTTACCCTCCCTTATTAATTAACCCAGCATTCAAGTATTTATTAAAAATTTTTCACTGAGGATTTGAGGATCAAATAAAGATATACCAAGTTTTAAAAATTCTTGGTAGTTAATTGATCTACACACACACACACACACACACATACACACACACACACACACACACACACCCCTCAGTGAGATTTCTAAAAGGCGACCTCATGAAGTTCTCACAGGGCCTTAAGCAGTGACTGGCATTAGCATCATGTGAGAGGTTTACAGTAATAACCTGGGGCTCAGTCCCAGAGATTCTGATTCAGCTGTTCTGACAAGGACTCCCCAGGGGATTCTTTTTTTTTTTTTTTTGGTGGTACTGGGGTTCCTGGAAGCCCTTCTACCTCCGGGCTACACTCCCAGACCTATTTTTACATTTTAATTTAGAAACAGGGTCTCCTAAGCCAGTGCGCGCGGCTGGCTTCGAACCTGCGCGATCCTCCTGTGTGTCTCTGCCTCCCAAGCGCGGGGATTACGTGCGCCACCACGCCCGGCCCCAGGGGATTCTAAAGCAAGCCAAGGTTGAGAGACACAGACTTTGGTGAAATGTCCTTCAGTATACTTTTTGTCTCTTTTCTCTGATTCCAATTTAAGTGACCTGCTGAGGGAGAGAGGCTCCATGTAAGATTCATAAATGTACTGGTCCCTAGAAAAGTCCTACAATTTGTAAGAATAGTTCCTCAGGAATCCTGTCATTGTGCGTCTCCACTAGAAAATAATCGATGGCCTTTATGATGATAGAAGCCAGTTTCTGAAACAGAATTAGGCCACGGAACATGGGAACACACACAGGAACTGTGAGGAATCTGTGTGAGTGACCATCCTGACCGACCTTCTCACCATCGCACCCTTTTCCTTCTACCTAATCCTATCACGCCACATAAAATCTTTGACTTCTCACTGTGGTGGCTCACGCCTTTAATTCCAGGGCTTGGGAGGTTGAGACAGAAGGATCACAGGTGTGAGGCCCTCAGCAACTTAGCAAGATCTTGTTTCAAAATAAAAAGGGGCTTAAAGGTAAAATGGCCCTAGGTTCAAACCCCAGTACCCCTCCCCCAGATATCCTTGATTTCTTATTATCTTCAAATAAACCCCAAATATCTTCACATGATCTGTGAGACTTATGACCAATTCCCCATCCTTCAGCTTCCAGCCCTCATCCTCCTCTCTATGCTACTTTCTTGGATTACCACCTGGACTCGCCAAGTCTCTGAGCTTGCGTCCCTGAACAAAACATTCCTTCTCTAGGATCTCCTCTTACCTCCTTTGACCCTATAGCCATTGCCGTTCTTTGGCTCTCATCTCTCGAGTTTCAATCCAGCTCATGCCCCCTGGGACCCTTCTTTACTCAGGGTGACTAGACGAGTGCTTCACGAATTGACTATTCTAAATGTTGTTGGTACCAGAAGGGAGCGAACAGTGGATGCTAAACCACTGTGATGTTTCTCGTTCTAGCTCCCAAATATGACAGAACACATATGACCATTCACTTTATGAGACCGGCTAATCTCACTTAGCATAACATTCTCTAGTTCCACCCATTTTCCTGTCAATGACATAATTTTGCTCATATGGCTGAGTAAAAAGAACTTCAGATAAATGGGGGGAGATACCAGCATAATCATGGATGAGGATTAGGGGAAGAGGGGAGGGGAAGAGACTTTGATGAAGAAAAAAGTTCAAATAATGCTATGTACATCTACAGAGTGATTGACACCAATCTCAATAATGTGTGCGAGGAGGGGAAGGAAGCAGGGTGGGGTCCGGAGGGAAACACATCAGGTGCCGTGTGCATGCATGCTTCTATTGCTCCAAACCTCATCATGAGGTACACTTCCAACACACCCATGAAAAGAAGAGCTCCCCTTTATTGTCAATATTTTTCATCTCAGATGGGGATTCATCCCTATCCTTCCCACACAACTTCCATTTTCTGTAATGCAAAGTTCTTCCTATCAAAACTTTACATCTTTAACTATCTTTATCTCTGCCCCAAATGATTTTTTCCTCCCTCATGCATTTGGCAAATATTAACTGGGAACATACTCTGTTCTAGGCCCAGCACCTCAGTCTTGGCAAATAGCCTAGATAGCCTTGATGAAGGTGATTAATTTCTAGTCATCTTTTGGTCTAAGTCACTCCATCCAGGAAGCATCTCTGGTTTCTCATGTCCAGGTCACACGCCCCTTCATTGTCTTCCATAGCCCTGTGGACTGTCCCACATCCCAGAGCTTTTTACTCTGGAATCACCTACATTTCTGTATTTAAAACTTTAAAATCTGTGAAGGCAAAATTAGTGTATGTACCAGCATATCCCTACTATCTGGGCAATGTCTGATGCCATATTCAGGCCTCTACAAATATTTGTGGGGGAAAAAATTTCTATAACAATGAGAAAGTTTTTGAAATTTTGGGTTCTAACATTTGAGACATCTAAGTAGACTTATGCTGTCAACAGTCACAAGTGTAAAACCAAGATGAGGGGAAAATGACAGGACGTGAAATGTAGACTAAAAATGTTTGGCACAGAGCTGGGTGTGGTAGCCCAAACCTGTAATCTCAATACCTGGGAGGCTGAGACAGGTGAATCTGATATTCAAGGCCAACGTAGCTTGGAGGTAGAATGCCCATGGGTTCAATCCCCAGTACTAAATAAATAAATAAATAAATAGAACAAGCTTTGGCACACAGAAGAGAAATGACCCAAGGAACAATAAGATGGCTTCTCTTGGCAAATGCACACAGGGGAAAATATAGAGACTTGCCCTAGGATTTATCCTTTGTCCTCTATGAAAGCGGCAATAGCAGAAGATGCTGTAGCCATAGCTGCCCCCTGGTGTTTCACCTCAACACACCTAAGGCTGTTTTACAGCAAACACAGACACCCTCTGCCTGAGTGAGTGACTTTTTTCTCCTATCAGAACATGTTTGACCCTATAGAGAAAGTCAGTGCTGCTGGAGAGTTCTGCTCCCATAGCGGGCTGTCAGCTAATGGCAGGTGGGGAGTTGGTAGGAGAGCTTCCCAACTTCCTTTCCCTCCTTTTGGAGTAAATCAGAGGTGGATTCTTCAGTGTCCCGCAGAGTTCACCAGTGGGTCAAAAGCCAGTCCTGTTGGGGTCACTAGTGTAACAACGATGGCGTCCTTTACTGGTTTCCTTCCCTCCCTGTCTCACTTCCTCAGAATCTTACTGGTGTTTTCTGGAATCGTCTCCTCTGTAGATGGCTTACACTCAAATCGGCTTCTGGAGGACCCAAGCCAAGCAGAGGCCAGCAAAAGGAGCTTGTGTTGGGTGAATTAACAGAAGATGTCTGTGATTCAGAGAGGCATTTTGAGAAAGAGTATCCTTAGTCATGTTCAAACTGCATAGGGTTTTCACAGTGCCATCTGCTTGAGGGATCATTGTAGCTAGGGCTCTTAGGAATAAGAAAGGAAGAGATTTCTCTTAGAGAAACCGAGAATGCACACAAATTGCTTTCCTTGCGATTTGAGTACTACTCCCTTTTGGAAGTTGCCATTTATCTCACGTAAAAGCCATATTCTGGATCTTGTCATTTTTTGCAGCTTTCCTAAACTAATTTGGAGTTTTGGTATCCCTGTGCACTCTAATTCTGTGTTTTAAATGAGTTTTTTTTTTTAAACAATTCACTGTTCCTTCAATTGGAATGAAATTATTACACAATTAGAGTGAACATTTTTCTTATGTATTTCCTTTTCACAAATTGTCATTCTTCCTAAATATTTATGATATGATAAAACTTTATTTTATTTATTAACTTCCTTCTGCCAAGTTCCTGGAGTACACATCATATATGAATTTTCACTTTTGGTCAAGGATTCTATTTAACTATTTAAAACACAATATTTGAACAACTTAAAAATTTGGGCCATAACCTATTATACTTAAAACTATACACACACACACACACACACACACACACACACACACACACACATTGCTCTTTTTGATATATATCCAAATACAAAAATTAATTTTACTATTGTTATAGTAATATCTTGCATTTTATTATTCTATTCCTTAAAATTAATTCCATATTAATTATTTATCACAGCCTTGTATGTGTACATCTGACTTCACTTATCCTAGGCTTTTAAGTTTTTTAAATTATTTCTAAAATCTTCATCTGTATCACTTTAATATTCACATAATATCCTACTAAACATGTTCAAAAATTTATTTAACCATATGCCCAATTTAACTATGACTATACTCCAAATCAAAAAGATTGAATGACAGTTAAATTTTCGAGTTGTAGCATTTCTGTAAAATCTTATTTTTTAGTACCTGGCTGTTTTCCAATTCCATCAATGAATCAAAATCCTAAGTCCTTCAAAATATGTGCCATAACATTTTTTTACCAGACACTAGTTTGAGAACTCTTACAAAATTTATCCTAACTTTAAAATTGTCCTGATACTTTAAATTACTTTAGTTTGGGGGGTGGTGAGTTGGCCCGGGCCACCCCCCATGCCATTTTGGCATGGGGCTGTAACTATTTTCTGTATTTCTATCTTTTTAATAAACTTCTTTAAATCTTCAAAAAAAAAATAAATTACTTTAGTTCAATAGCGTGCTGTCACTTTGGTGGAAGAGATGAAGCCATTGCTTTCTATCTATGTATATAGTATGTAAGTCTCTTTCTTGACATTATCACCCCTCCCTCCCTCCCTCCCTTCCTTCTTCCTTCCTTCCTTCCTTTCTCTCTCCCTTCCTTCCTCCCTTCCTCCCTCCCTCCCTCCCTCCCTCCCTCCCTTCCTTCCTTCCTTCCTTCCTTCCTTCCTTCCTTCCTTCCTGTGGTACTGGGGTTCCTGAAAGCCCTTCTACCTCTGGGCTATACTCCCAGAACTATTTTTATATTTATATTTGGAAACAGGGTCTCTTAAACCAGCGCGGCTGGCTTCGAACCTGCGCGATCTTCCTGTCTCCACCTCTCAAGCGCGGGGATGACAAGCGTGCGCCACCACGCCCGGCTCGTCTTCTTTATACACTAAGTTTCTTGCTCTATTTTCTTATGTTCACCTTAAAATGTTTAACAACATCTTAGTAAATACTAACCCAGAGATATTAAATGACCACCCCAATAACCTGAATTTTATTCCCAATTCTTCTATGGCCCTTGAATTAGCACAGTCATTAATTTCTACCACTATCATCCTATGACATATTTTCAACAGGAGAAACAAATTGCGACCGGTTCTCATTGTTTACACCAGCTGTACTGCTAGTTAAATCTCCAGTCATGACTTCCTGCCCTGACTTAAATGGTACTACTCAAGTGGAATTTGAGGTTGATGCTGCTGGGTTTTCTTCTCTTATGGGCCTGGGAATGGAGGCTTAGATTCCAATTCTATCACTACCTAAGGGGAAGGCTTTGGTCAAATCACATAGCTCCGGACTTTCATTTTCTCATTTATAAAAGAGTGGCTGCCCTCTATATTCCTTAAGAGCTATTTCTAAACTTGTGTTGTATGATTTTTAAGTCTTTTCCTTAGCACTTTCAAGATTTATCTATTGAACACAGGCCTGCAGTCTCATCTATAGCAACTCTGCTCTTGCTCAAAGGAGACAAATTACTCTCCAGGGCTGTGGTACCAAATGTGAGCAGGCGAACAAGAATACAGAAATTAAGAACAGTATAAAAACAATTTGTGTTACTGGCTTATATTCATGCTGACTAAAGGATATTTGTGCTTTATGAAACTTTTGATCATCAGCAGTTTTCTTTTTGCTATATTTTTATAAATGAGTGCCCATCTTAAAGTGCAGTTGGATCTTTAGACAAAAGATCCTGTTCTCCTGTTTGGAAAATCCCTATCTCAGACCAAGAAATATTGGTGCTTTTTGCAGGATAGTAAAGGGGCATTATATTTGACCCTGGGACTTCCATGAAAACTGACAAATATCAGCGCTCTCAGTTCATCTGATAGGATAACGAGACAAAAAAACAAATACATATTTGGTTTCCTAATGTTTCCAAGTTCTCTTTCAAATCATGTTTTCTTATAAATTAACTATTGAAAATAAATATAAATTTAATCTTAGCCATATTAAATGTTTTGCTAGGCCACTTGTCCAATAAAATCATATTTTTGTAAGGATCGGGAATTGAATTTTTAAAATAATATGATTTTGCAACTTCTGAACATGGCTGCTCATCCCAATCTCCCAGGACTGTGTTGAAGATACAGATTCCTGTGCCTGAACTTGATCCAAATAATTTAGGAGTCTCGTGCTCAGTTGTATCTTTAATGATTTTTCCAGGTGATAATTTTGATGTAGTCGACTTGTCACCAATATTTGAGAAACTTTGGGGGGACAATGACCTTTTCATTCCTCTGCCTTAGGCAATCCACATTAGCACCCTCGAAGAGCTTGACTAGTTCTGTCTGCACTTTAAGTTTGTTAAGGCACTCTCTCTTTACTTCTTTTGGCATAAAGAAAAAATCTGCTCCACTTGCACCTTTATTTTATCCCCCCCTCTTTTCTTTGGCTGGTGATTGAACCCAGGGCCTCAAGCATGCTAAGTACATACTCTACCACTGAGCTACACCTGCAGCCCCCCACCTGCTCTTCTCAGCCAGTCATTAAGACACCACAGAATGAGTATGATGTTTCTTCACATATCTGACACCGCTATAATGTCCTCCTCTTCTACAAACCAAGTATGTCTTCGTTAGTTAATAATATAATGTGTTTACATTCTTATGCTCATTCCTTCACTCACTGTTGGGTAAAACCCACTTTGTTCATGCTCCATATAAAATGTAGTGTGCAAGGTAACCTCATCTTCGTGCTGTGCTACTAACAAGGAGAAGGGTGAGATTATCATCTGCCTTTTCTCCAACACCATTCTTGCATTAATGTGGCTCACGCTAACACAAGTGAATTTTGTCACATTATTATCCACTGTCAAGTTACTTACATTGTGAAGCTGTTTTCATACGTGTTTCTCTTAAGCTCTGTTAGTTACTGTACTGAATTTAGGAGTGTGAACATTTGAAGATTACAAGATTAACCAAGTACCAGTATTTGTCATTGTATTTATAATATTTCAAGTTAGATTTGAGCTCTTTAGATTTGACTTAAAGTTTTCCAAGGTCAATATTTATTTGGAACCTTGTCTTCAACCAGCTCCGGCTATTGATCCCTACGTCAATCATAAATTTAATATATGTGCCACAAAAAATGTTTTCCATCACCAAGAGGACCAGTGTCAGGACTGTAGTTGGATTGCTAAGAATAGTTATTTTACAAGGTTTAAATGAAAGTAAAATGAGTTTAAGCACAAACTCATAAATTATACATAGTATTTTGTAGTTAAACTATATATTTTAAAGGTATGGGCTTTTTAAAGGGTTTAATCTCTTCTACCTGGAGTTGGCAGGTCTTATTACTATTTTAATCTAGCTATTTTCTGGTTGATCTGACTTACATAATTAAATTTGCTTCCTCTCTTCCCCCATGGGTTTTGTCTTAACTCTCATAAGAGTTCCCATAGGAAATAGGAAACAAGGTACATTGCACTTGCTTTTCAATTCTTCTTTTTCTGGTCCTTCCTAAGTGAAAGAGTGTTTTTGATAACAGCAACTTTGAAAGTTAGTTTTAAGATTCTGATTGCCTACTTTGGGTTAAAAATAAGCTAATATTAGGAATTATATAATTTGAAATAAAAGTAAATATAATGGTTTTTGTTGTTGTTGCTTTTTGCTTTGCTTGAATGGAACCTGGTGGGGGAAAGGTATCTACATGGCTAGACAAGTGTACCCCCAGACCAAATTATTCTTATATTTCTTGTAGTACTGGGGATTGAACTCAGTGGCATTATACCTCTGAGCTACATCCCTGACCCTGTTTTATTTATTTTAAAACATGGTCTCATTAAGTTGCTGAGGGCCTTGAGTCTAGCTTTGAACCTGCAATCCTCCTGTCTCAGCCTCCCAAGTACTGGGATTACATGTGTGCACCACTGCACCTGGCTTCCTAGACCTTACTTAAATCAAAATACAAAAGCTTCCTATTTTGTGTCACTTATAAATATAGTCACTATAGTAGAAAGTCTTTGAACTCCTATAGAAATGTAGAGATACCATTTCCTTCCTTCCTTCCTTCCTTCCTTCCTTCCTTCCTTCCTTCCTTTCTTTCTTTCTTCCTTTTTTATTTGTAGTACTGGGGGTGGAACCCAGGGGCTTTTCTACCTCCATGCTATACTCTTAGACTTAATTTATACTTTATTTGGAAACAGGGTCTCACTAAGTTGTTGAAAGCCTCACTCAGTACTGAGGCTGGCCTTGAAACTGTGCGATCCTCCTGTCTCAGCCTCCCTAGCATGGGGATTACAAGCGTGCACCGCCACACCCGGCTCTAGAGATACCATTTCTTTCTTTTTTTTAATTGGGTGGTACTGGGGTACCTGAAAACCTTTCTACCTCTGGGTTACACACCCAGACACCTATTTTTTTTTATATTTTTATTTGGAAACAGGGTCTCTTTAGCCAGCAAAGCTGGCTTCGAACCTGTGCGGTCCTCTTGTCTCTGCCTCCCAAGCATGGGGATTCCAAGCCTGAGCCACCATGCCCAGCTTAGAGATAGCATTTCTAATCTCAACTTTTCTCTTTTATTACTTTCTACTTTTTTTCCCCCTTTGGATACCTTTTGCTTTTTTTTTGTTGTTCTTGTTTGTAATTCTCTTTGCCCTCATCTTGAATGGAGGCTTCTATAGGAGCTTACCGAATTATCTCTCTTTTCTCAGTTTCCAAAACCCAGATATAGAAGAGAGTATAAGAAAATAGGGGCCATGCATTGTGGTGCACACCTGTCATCCCAGTACTTGGAAGGCTGAGACAGGAAAATCACCAATTCAAGACCAGCTTCAGCAACTTAATGAGTCCCTGCTTCAAAATAAAAAAAGAAGGGTAGAGAGTGTTGCTCAGAGGTAGAATGCCCTGGGATCAATTTCCAGAACCAAAATGAAGAGAAAAAAAAAAGGAAAACCTTGAAATCAGAATCCCAACTTATGCCATTTTACAGTGAAGTCTATCATGCAATTATAACAATACCATATTAAAATTATTATTAAGTGTTACTTTATAATTGAGAAATAATTGAAATAGTCATCCCTCATTTTAAAAGAATATAAAATAATAAAATTGCCTCAATATTCTAAAATACTCAGAGTTCACAGGTAAGCTTCATGAAATGTAAATTTTGGCTCCATTTGCTCATAGTTTACAGTCCTTTTTTCCATCACTCAACCTGACTTGTTTTAAGATGTCCAGAAGTTTCACCAAGTATGGTGATACACACTTGTAATCCCAGTACATTCAGAAGCAGACAGGAGAATTGTAGGTTTGAAGCCAGCCTCAGCAACTTAGCAAGGCTTTCAGCAACCTAGAGAATCCCTGTTTCTAAAACAAACAAACAAACAAATAAGGGATTGGGTATAGCTTAGAAGAAGAATGTCCCTGGGTTCAATTCCCAGTACCACAAAAAATAAATAAATAAAGTCCAGAAGCTTGTGTTGAGCTGTAAGAGGCAGTTGAGAAGACAGAGCAGGTGAGCTGAAGAGTACTTCCCATCTCTCAAGGAAATGGTTGTCATTCTTGACCAATTTTCAGAATCACTTGGGAAGCTTTATTTTTAACATACAAATTCCCACGTTGCACCTGAGAACTACTGAATTAGATGAACGGTGTACAGACTGAGAGTTGCTGTAACTTCTCCAGGTGATACTGATGGTCAGCCAAGGTTGTGAACCACAGCCTTGGGAAACTCTGGTAAATGGTTAAAAGAAATTTGAATGCTGCTGAGAGGAAGTATGCAACCCTAAATATAATTTCTTACAGTTGCTACCAGCCGACAGCATGTAAATGAAGTCAGTGAGGATGTCTTCAGGGACAGGACATGCAAACCTATTTCTATTGGATTTATTTTTAAAAATAGTATATGTCCAAATTCCAAAGTTAAAAATTCTAGTTGAGCCAGGCATGCTGGCACATGCCTATAATCTCATTTCATGGGAGACTGAGACAGGAGGATTGTAATTTCGAGGCCAGCCCCAGAAATTTATTTATTTATTTATTTATTTATTTATTTATTTATTTATTTATTTTTGTGGTACTGGGGATGGAACTCATGAGCACTCTGCCTCTGAGCTACACCTTCAGCCCTATTCTTTTTTTTTTTTTTTTTTTTGGTGGTATTGGGGGTGGAACCCAGAGGCTTTCTACCTCCGAGCTATACTCCCAGACCTTTTTTTAAATATTTTATTTGGAAACAGGGTCTCACTAGGTTGCTGAAAGCCTCACTAAGTAGCTGAGGCTGGCTTCAAACCTGTGCAATCTTCCTGTCTCAGCCTCCCAAGCGCGGGGTTTAGAAGCGTGCGTCTCAATGCCCAGCCCTATTTTTTATTCTTTATTTTGAAACAGGGTCTTACTGAGTTTCAAAGGGCCTCACTAAGTAGCTGAGGCTGGCTGAGAAACATGATCCTTCTGTCTCAGCCTCCCAAATGCTGGAATTACAAACGTATACCACCAAGCCTGGCTAGCCTCAGCAAGTTAGCAAGGCCCTGTTTCAAAATAAAAAGAGCTCAGGGTATAGCCTGGGGGTAGAATGCTCCTCGATTCAATTCTAATACCTGCTCCCCAAATTCTAATTGTAATTATATTGGCTTTGAAAGGTGAGGTTCAAATTTAGTAGGGTTTCAAGAAAGTACTTCCAACAAACTACTTCCATGGTAACATCTTAGACCTGATTGTGTCATAATATCGTCCCACTTCCAAAATCATTAATTAAGTACAACATCTTGCTCTCTGCCTATAACCTCCTCTACATTGAGTTTACTTATTCAAAGGACAAAGTACCAACCTTTATTTGACCTTCTAGGACCTTGTACCCCTTTCCCCATTGTGTTTCCTCCATCTCCCCACTCACACACAAAAAAAGTTGCCAAGACATCAGAAAAATAAGCCTGAGAACCCTGAAAATATGAGAACTAGGAACAGTGGAGAAATAAGGAAAATCACAAATACTGACCTACAAGAAATGTCAGAAGGAGAATTCTGAATCCTGATCTTCAATATGATGAAAAGCCTCATAGCAAGTGTATAGAAAAAGAAAGAAAAAATGGAAACATTAAGAAAGAATCAGAAAGAGGTCTGGAATGAAATGAAAGAGTCAATAAATGAAATGAAGACAGCAATAGAAAGGAATTCTGGAAGATTAGATGAAATGGAAAATAGATTATCACTGTTAGAAGACAGTTCATTCAAAACCAAAAGCACTGCTTGTAATCCCAGTACTTGGGAGGCTGAGACAGAAGGATCACACATGTTTGAAGCCAGCCTCAGCTATCTAGTGAGGCCTTTTGCAACTCAATAAGACCCTATTTCAAAATAAAATATAAAATATATCTGGGAGTATAGTCTGGAGGTAGAAAGCCCCTGGGTTTTATCCCCAGTACCACAAAAAACAAAAACAAAAACACAAAAGCACAGTCAATAGCATACAGAAGTCATTATAGCAACAAAACCTAAACATCCAACAACTATGGGAGAACATGAAACATTCTAACTTATGAAGAAAGGATAGAGGCACAGACCAAGGGTATTTGTAATCTCTTCAGATAAATCAATTCAGAGTATTTTCCAAACATGGAAAGAGACTTGGACATACACATACAGGAAATCTACAGAACTCCATTAAGATCAAAGACGGACCTCTCTATACCATGTAATAACCAAAATGACCAACATAGAAGCTAAGGAAAGAATCTTAAAAGCAGTAAGAACAAAAGAACAGATGACATACAGGAGTGAAACAATAAAAATCATCCCAGACTTTACAACCCAAGTCATAAATGTGAGGAGAGACTGGTATGATGTAATCCAGACACTGAAAGAAAACAACTTCCAAACCAAACTGCTATATCCAGCAAGGTTATTATTCAAAATTTATGGAAAAACAAATGTGTTTCAAGATAAGCAGAATCTCAAAAAATTCATGAATACAAAGCCAACACTAGAGAAAATACTTAAATAAACCATAAAAAAGAAAAAAAGAGGCAAATTTCAGAGCCAGAAAACAGATGAAGTTGATCAGCAGGGCAACTAAGCAAAGAAGAAATAACATCATATCAAACAGAAGGTAGAACACAAAATGGTAGGAAACAAAAACCATATTTCAATCATAACCCTGAACGTCAAAGGGCTTAACTCACCAATTTAAAGACATGACTGGCAATGTGGATTAAAAAACATAATCCAAATATATGCTGCTTGCAAGAAACTCACCTTACATCCAAAGACATTCATAGGCTGAAACTGAAAGGATGGAAAAAGATATATCATCCTAATGGAGACCAAAATCGGGTAGAGGTAGCAACACTGATATCCAACAAGACAGATTTTAAGCTAAAACACAACAGAAGAGACAAAGCAGGACACTTCTTTTTATTAAAAGGAACAATTCACCAAGAAGATATAATGATAGTAAATGTTTATGCCCCAAATGTGAGCTCACCCATATTTGTAAAACAAACCCTTCAGGACATTGGGCCTCAAATAGACCCAAATAATTTAATATTGGAAGACTTTAACACACCACTCACTCCACTAGATTGATCTTTAAGGTAAAAAAGATGAGTAAAGATTCTTCAGAACTAAAGAAAACTATAAACCAAATGGACCTAATAGACATATACAGAATATTTTAACCAGGAACAGCAGAATACACATTCTTCTCACCAGCCCATGGAATCGTCTCCAAAATAGATCACATCCTGGGCCATAAATCAAGCACCAGCAAATTCAAAAGACGTAATATAATTCCCTGCATCTTTTTAGACCACAATGGAATGAAAGTAAAAATCAACAACAGGAAGACCAAAAGAAACTACTTAAATACATTGAGATTGAACAATGAACAGGTAAGATTAGAAATAAGAGGAGAGATAAATTCCTGAAACTAAATGAAAATGGAGACATAACATAGCAAAATCAATGGGACACTTTGAAGGCAGTGTTAAGAGAAAAGTTTATAGCATTGAGTGCCCACATAAGGAAAACAGAGAGTCACCAAGTAAACAATCTAATGACATATCTCAGGACCTAGAAAAACTACAAAAGTCAAATCCCAAAGCCAGAAGAAGGCAGGAAATAATTAAAATCAGAGCAGAAGTAAATGAAATAGAGAATAAAAAATTCAGAGAATCAGCAAAACAAAAAGCTGGTTCTTTGAAAAGATTAATAAGATTGACAAACCACTGGCCAACCTAAGCAAAAGAAAGAGAGAATCAATTCAAATGATTAAAATAATAAATAAAAAAGGGAAAATCACCACAGACAGTGGGGAAATTCAAAGGATTATCAGAAACTATTTTGAAAATTTATACTCCAATAGACTGGAAAACATGGAAGAAATTGATAAATTTCTAAGCACATATAACCTACCTAAATTGAACCAAGAGGACATAGCAAGCCTAAACCAACCAATAGCAAACAAAGAAATAGAAACAGCAATAAAAATTCTGCCATCAAAGAAAAGTCCAGGCCCTGACGGGTTGAAAGAATGAATTGAAACCTGAAATCTACAATATCTTCAGTGAAGAACTAATTTCAATACTTCACAACTTGTTCTGGGATATCAAAAGAGGTGGAATTCTCCCAAACTCCTTCTATCAGCCCAGTATCACATTAATCACAAAATCAAGTAAAGATACATCAAAACAGAAAATTAGAAACCAATATTCTTGATGAACCTAGATGCAAATTCTAAACAAAATACTAGCTGTATGCATTCAAAACTATATCAAGAGAATTGTACATCACGACCAAGTTGGTTTCATCCCAGAAAAGCAAAGCTGGTTCAATATATGCGAATCAATGCATGTTATGCACCACATAAATAGAACTAAGAACAAAAACTACATGATCATATCAATAGATGCTGGAAAAGCATTTGACAAAATCCAACACATTAAAAACAATGAAGAAAACTGGAAATGAAGAAATGTATTTCAATATTATTAAGGCAATATACAATAAACCCAAGGCAAACATCATATTGAATGGGGAAAAACTGTAGGAATTTTCTCTAAATTTAGGAACAAGAGAAGAATGCCCACTATCACTACTCCTTTTCAATATAATCCTCATGACTCTTGCCACAGCAATACGACAAGAGAAGAATATCAAAGGAATTCAAATAGGAAAAGAGGAATTAAAACTATCCTTGTTTGTAGATGACATGATCCTTTGTCTAGAAGACCCAAAAAACTCAACCAAAAGACTACTGGAGCTGATTAACCAATTCAGCAAAGTTAGAGGATACAAAATCAACCAAAAAAAAAAAAAAATCAGTTGCTTTTCTTTATGCTAACAATGAATCCACAGTAACCTCAAAACTAATAAAATACCTAGGAATACACCTAACCAAAGATGTAAAAGACCTCTACAATGAAAACTATAAAACATTAAAGAAAGAAATTGAAGAAAACCTTGGAAGATGGAAAGATCTCTTTTACTTATGGATAGGTAGAATAAATATCGAAATGGCCATTCTGCCAAAAGTGATCTACAGATTCAATGCAATTCCTATTAAGACACCAACATTCTTAATAGACCTAGAAAAATCACTCATGGATTTTATATGGAGAAAGAAAAGACCCAGAATAGCCAAAGCAATTCTCGGCAATAAGAACCATCCAGGAAGCATCACAATCCCTGACTTCAAATTATACTACAGAGTATCAGTAGTAAAAACAGCATGGTATTGGCACAACAACAGGCATACAGACCAATAAAAAAGAATAGAAGATACAGAAACAGACCCACACACTTCCAATCAATTGATCTTTGACAAAGAGGTCAAACTCATATACTGGAGAAAAGACAGACTTTTCAATAGGGACCTGGCTATCCATTTGTAGAAAGATGGAACTACATCCTTACCTCTCACCATGCACAAGAATCAACACGAGATGGATCAAAGGCTTGGAAATTAGACCAGAGACTGTGAAATTATTAGAGGAGGGCAGAGGCTCAACACTCTAACATATAGGCACAGGCAGTAACTTTCTCAAAAAGACCTCCAAAGCTCAGGAAATTAAAGCAATAATTAACAAGTGGAATGGCATCAAACTAAAAGTTTCTGATCATCAAAGGAAACCATCAAGAAACTAAAGAGAAAGCCTACAGAAGATCTTTACCAGCTACCACTCTGATAAATGGCTAATATAAATGGCTAATATCCAGAATATATAAAGAGCTCAAAAGACTCTACACTAATAAAACAAATAACCCAATCAAGAAATGAGAACTGAATTGAATAGACACTTTACAAAGGAACAGATACAAATGGCCAATAGATACATGAAAAGATGTTTAATATCATTATCAGAGTGGCAAGCATAAAGAAATCAAACAACAAAAAGAGGAACTCCTTTACACTGTTGGTGGGAGTGCAAACTAGTTCAGCCACTATGGAGATCAGTGTGGAGATTCCTTAGAAAACTAGGAGGAATGGATTCGTCATATGATCTGGCTATACCACTCCTGGGTATCTTTCCAAAGGGGTTGAAATCAGAGAACTACGGTAACATATACATATTCATGTTCATAGCAGTATCATTTGTAATAGCCAAAATATGGAATCATCCTAGGTTTCCATCAACAGATGAATGGATTGAAAAATTATGTGAAATACACACAATGGAATTTTACTCAGCAATAAAGAAGAACAAAATTGTCATTCACAAGAAGATGGAAAGACCTGGAGAACATTATGATAAGTGAGATTAGCCAAGCACAGAAAGAGAAGGGACATATATTTTCTCTAATATGCCCAAACTAGGGAGTATTAGGGATACCAGAGGGACTCTCGATAATGGAGGGGAAACCTCAGCAAAGCTAGAAAGGAAGGGTAGGAGAGAAAGAAGGCTGAGGTTGATTAGCTGGAGGAGCTACATTCTAATATGTGTATAAGTGTGAATGTAGCATATCAACCTGGACACTCATTGTTGGGAGGGGGGAAAAAGGAGGCAGGGTAGGGGGAGGGCACCAAGCACTGTGTGAAAGTATTCCAGTTTCAATATGACCCACATGAAAATAAAAAAGTGAAGAAATGATAGACAACCCACTTGTTCTCTCCTCTCCCTTCAGTCATGCCCCTGGAAGAATGTGCTGCTCTACCAATCCAGAGCTACTTAATGCAGTTTCATAAGGAAAGCTGATTGTCATTGTCCTGTGACCAAACCCAGAGAGCAGCCAGTAGGATCTGAGAATCTTTGAATGGCCTTGTGATTGCAGGGCCTTGTGATGCTGAGAAAAGTCAACCAGAACAAAGAAGGCAACACTGTGTGCTCTTGAGCAGCTTAAAGGTAGCCATCTTGCATGTACAGGAGAGGGAGAGGCAGAGAGGGAATCACTGAGCTCTTAGTTTTAGTTTTTATAATCACCACCATCATCATTATAACCAGCAGATTTAGCAGCAGTACATTCATAAAGCAAACAACTTTTGTAAAGCTTGAAGCAGCTCTAACATCGGTGGATTGTTTTGAAGGTATCTGTTTACTTCAGAAAAGATTACACTGGGGATAAGAGGCATTAGACAAAAAATTCTGCATGTATTTTAGCTGGACCCTCTCCAATCAATTTCAAATGAGTTTTCCAAGTTCTGATAAAGTAAATAAAATGAACATACACTTTTAAAGAAAGAAAGAAAGAAAGAAAGAAAGAATTGGGGGTGTAGCTCAGGTAAAAATGCCTCTGGTTTTAATCCTCATTACTAAAAAAAAAAAGTGTTATAGTAATTGTACAGGTTTTTAATCCTTCAAGTTGTCATGAAAAAGAAGCATTAAGTTCTAGTTACGACCCATGATTTAAGCACATTTGGAGACCACATTATTACATGAAAACCTTAATTTAAAAAGTGTATTTATCATCCAACACTACAATAATGTTATTTAAGTACCCATTCTAAAATTCAGTGTCTTTCAAACAATCTTTTTTTTCCCCATGCTCCTGTTTCTGCAGGGTGACTCTCGTTCATCCTATCTAGAACGGGCTCAGCTTGGCAAATGTGTTAGGAGTCAGCTGGGCTTGGTTTAGATAAAGTGGATTCAAGTTTATACCACATGGTTTTATTCAGAATCCCAGACTTAAGGTT
Source organism: Muscardinus avellanarius (assembly GCF_963383645.1). NCBI lineage: Eukaryota > Metazoa > Chordata > Mammalia > Rodentia > Gliridae > Muscardinus > Muscardinus avellanarius. Next base: position 82,861,550 of record NC_137793.1, read on the forward strand.
AGAAGCTACCCTTGTTGTGCTCTATATATGGCAGGCTCTTGAAATGCAAATTTAAGGTGTGTGTGTGTGTGTGTGTGTGTGTGTGTGTGTGTGTGTACTATTGGGAATTGAACCCAGGTACATTCTACCTCAGAGGTATAACTCCAGGTCTATTTCATTTGGAAACAGGATCTTGCTTGTACCAGTATTAGGAATGGCCTAAAAAGATTCAAAAAAGAAGTTTTGGTTATTAATATATATTTCAAAAATCAGGTTACAGAAAAGGAAGCACAGATCTGTAAAAGCTGTTTTCAGTTAGGGATTGGGTACTGCCAGGAGTCAGGTAGCTATTATAATGCAAAGTACCCTTGCTAAAAGTAATTAGCCAGTAGATAGTGGAGTTGGGACTTAGGACTCTCACATTCTAAAGACAGGTTTGCATAATAAATGATATCTAGCTAAGGATTCCCTAAGAGGATGGGAGGAGGCGATTGCAGATACCGCTTGGCCTTTGACCTTGTGAATCGTTCTGGTTTAACCAAAGAAAACTAAGTGTATACCAACAGTTAGGCAGGAAGTTAAGGAGCAGACTTAGACCTATGTCATATGATTCCATAGTAGAGCAAGATGGAGGACTTTGGTTCTATAAAAGGCTGTTTTTATTTTGAATTTGGGTGATTTCTTTCAGGCTGTAACTGTCTTCTGTATTTCTATCTTTTAAATAATAAAATCACTTAAGTCTTCAGCAAGAGTCCGGATAACTGCCTATCTATCCTTAGTCTGGACAAGGACCCATGGGAACCTAATAGAGGTCCCCGGGAACAGTTTCCCCAAAAACAATAACAGTTCAAACTGTAACATTGCTTAGTTGCAAAGGGCCTTCCTAAGTTGGTAAGGCTGGCTTTAAACCTGGAGTCCTGGGGTCAGGATGTAGCTCAGTGGCAAAGTGCCTGCTTTGCAGGTATAGTGCTCTGGGTTCAATCCTCAGTTCCAAAAAGACAAAAAAATAAATAAATAAAAAAAAAATAATCCCTGCATTTGTAATAGGATAAAAACAAATGAGCAAAATGCCTAAATGCCCGTCAATAAAAAGATAGTTAAATAAGTTAGTGTGTATCTATGGAATATCATTATAGGTATGTATAAAGATAATAAAGGAATGTCTTGAGTGGTGGCACACGCTTGTAATCCCCGCGCTTGGGAGGTGGAGACAGGGGGATCGCACAGGTTCAAAGCCGGCCGTGCTGGCTTAAGAGACCCTGTTTCCAAATAAAAATATAAAAATATGTCTGGGAGTGTAGCCCGGAGGTAGAAGGGTTTCCAGGAACCTCAAAATAATAATAATAATAATAATAATAATAATAATAATAATGGAAATATTTATGAAATATTGAGAAGTAAGAAGGCAACATGACACATTTACAAATGCACATTTCCCAGGGGCTACTTTAGCATTTTAGAAGGATGACAAGTGGTGAAATTCTTCTTGGGGACTATTCTCCTGAGAGGAAAGGTGGAAGAAGGGGTCTTCTCTACTTGACAGGCAAAGCCACAGGTCACTCTAGATAAAAGGAGGCTCAGAAAATCAGGAGCTAAGGTGTTCAGTCCAATAAAGTAACAAGAGTTTTCAGTGTTTACAACAGCAACTTAAAAGATAGACTGTCAGGGTCAGAGCACTTGAGCAGGAAAGAGAGAAGTAAAAAAAAAAAAAAAAAAAAAAAAAAAGGCCAGTGACCCAGCAGTAGTCTGAGACTAAGGATTTTGTTTATTTTGTTTTGTAATGAAAATAGCTGTCTCCTATACATTAGAATATTTTGTCTTAATTTTTAATTTTACATTGAATATGTTTATATTATGATTCTTTTAATTATAAAAATCATGATAAGTATCCCAGATGAGGTTATAGAATTGAAGCCCAACTGAATTTATAGATAGGATTATTGCAAGTTTGTGCACTTAAGCAGCAAGTTACATCTATTTGTTTTTGTTGTTGTTGTTGTTTTTCGGTGGTATTGGGTTTCCTGGAAACCCTTCTACCTCTGGGCTACATTCTCAGACCTATTTTGTATACTTTTTTATTTGGAAACAGGGTCTCTTAAACCAGCGCGGCTGACTTCGAACCTGCACGATCCTCCTGTCTCCGCCTCCCAAGCGCGGGGATTACAAGTGTGCGCCACCACGCCCGGCCATCTATTTGTTTTAAAGACATTTTCTTGATTTTTTTTTTAATGCTGAGAACTGAAACCAGGACCTTGTACCTGCTGGCCAAGTGCTCTATCACGAAGCTACATCACCAGTCCTGTTATTTTTCCCCCCAGAATAATATCCCTTTGCTACTGCTAAACCTTTGTAAGAATTTTTTACTGATCCCTGTAATTATACATCATAATGAGATGAGGTTCAAAGTGATAGAAACATACATACACATAGCACTTGGTGTATCTCACCCCACTCCCTTTCTACATATAATATTGTAATTGGTATTGATCAGTATATACACACACAATGGAATTTGACCGTGTCATAAAGAAGAACAAAATTATGTCATTTGCAGGAAAATAGATGGAACTACAGAATATTATGCCAAACAAGATTAGTTAGTCTCAAAAAGCAAAGGGCCATATTTCACAAATGAGTAAAATTGGGAAACCAAAGGGACTTCAGAGATAAATGAAGGGAGATACTAGAAGAGTGGAAGAGGATCTGGGGAGGGAGGAAGGGAGGTGAAAAGGGTAACTAAATTTTTTTAACACATCCAGCAGAAATGTAGTTTTGATATTTGGGGAAACACAAAAGTGGAATTAGGCAATAAGAGGAACTAGTAGCAGGTGCAGGGAGAAGTCAGATGAGTTTATGTAAGCTAGAGAAGCTACCCAATAGAACATTCCACAGCAATGGAATGTTGTGAGTTCTGCACTGGCTTACATAGCAGCCACAGGTCATGTGTGTCCATTGAATACTTAAACCATGGCTAGTGTGACTGGGGAATGGAATTTTCAATTTTATTTGAATTTAACTAATGTAAATTTAGATATCCACATGTAGCTAGTAACTATCATTTTGGAGAACACAGAGGGTCTATAGGAAGCCAGAAACAGTAATTCAAAAATAAATCATCAGAAAAATGTATGCATATTCTTTTCATTCAGAAAATTCAGAGAGAGTGCCAGGCTTCTGGCATTAAGTGAAATAGAAGCTTAAATTACTATTATCTTTTGCTTTTAATTGGTGCATTATAGTCTCACATTATAAAGTAAGTCATATTGACAATGACATACATACACACAGTACCTGGTGCCCCCACCTCCCCATTTCCCTCCTTTCCAATACCAAGTACCCAGATTGACAATGGTTTATTCACATGTATACCCATAGTTGAAGGTAGTATTTCCATTAATAGACCTCAGCCTTCCTCCTTCCCTACCTTTTCTCCCTGGCTCCACTGAGGCTCTTCTCTATTATCTGGAGTCCCTCTGGTATCCCAAATACTCCCTAGCTCACGCATATTAGAGAAAACATGACCCTTCACTTTCTGTGCTTGGCTAATCTCACTTAACATAATGTTCTCCAGATCCTTCCTCTTTCCAAAGGGGTTGACACCAGAGAACTATAGTAATATATACATACCCGTGTTCATAACAGCACAATTCACAATAGCCAAACTATGGAACCAACCTAGGTGTCCATCAATAGATGAATGGATTATGGAAAATACACACAGTGGAATTCTACTCAGCAATAAAGAACAAAATTTGTAAGCTTAAATTATTTTATTTAGTTATTTAAGAAAGAACAACTCTAAAATGTTGGACAACACATATATATATGTATATATGATATGTGTATATATAACATATATAATATATACATGATATATAATATATACATAATATATAATATATATTCATAATATATGTACATATATTATGAACTTAAATTTGTAAACTGGACATGGTGGGGCACATCTGTGATCCTAGTACTTGGAAGGCTGAGACAGGAGGATCTCAAGTTCAAGATCAGATGCAACAACTTAAAAAGACTCTTAGCAACCTAGTAAGAACCTATTTAAAAACAAAAATAAACAAAAAGTTGCTGTATGGATACGGGTACAGCTTGGAGGTAGAATGCCTCTGGGTTCAATCTCCAGTAACACACACACACACACACACACACACACACACACACACACACACACACACACGGCAAAATAAGTTGTAAGAGCATAGTTGCATTTAAAGACTGAAAGGATATATATTGAAATATTAAACTTGAGCTGTATAATTATGAATACTTTCTACTTTCATTTGCTGCACTTCTCAAATCTCATTGAACATATATGTTTTATTTTTGTATTTGTTTTAAATCGGATTGTTTGTCTGGGTAGCATTTTGAAGTATGAATGACCTGCCTCTTCCTTCCCCTGCAAATTTCCCTATTTATTTCCCCATTCAAGTGATCAGACAGTTGACTGTAACCTGTTTTATTGTTTTTGGGAATATTTGAGGTTGGCAAGAAAGCAGTTGTCTTTAAGATTTCTGTTCTTTTAAGAGAAATTGGGAGCTTGGAAGAGATAGAAAATGGGAAGGGGGCAGTGAGACTTTCTCCAAAGACCAAAATGATTCCTAGTGGTGGAGAGGGGTTTGAAATTTCAGAGTACAGTCTTCCCTCAGTATCTACCAGGGGTCATTCCAGGACCCCCAACAATACTAAGTCCCCATAAGCTCAGTCCCTTATAGAAAATGACATAGTATTTGTATACAGCATACACACACTCTCTCATATACTTGAAGTCATCTATAGGTTGTTGAAAATACCTAATACAAAGTAAGTGCTGAATAAATAATTTTTATACTGTATTGTTTAGAGAATAACAGTAATAAAAAGTCTATACATTTCAATATAGATGCAAATTTTTTCAAAATATTTTTATTAGATGTTGGTTAAATCTACAAATGCAAAACCCAGAAATACAGAGGGCGAATTGTGCAGGAACCAGAGATGAATTTCCCCATAGTTCTGGACCTTGCATGGCCTCAGAGGGAAATGGTGGCACAAGACATCTAGGGAGCAGAATTTACAGGTGCTAGGGTTCTCTGCTTTACAAGAATATCTCATGTCTGAATTGTAGCATGGCAGATACAGAGACCTTCCAATCCTGAAGATGTCTGACTGTGTAAAACATTTCAGCGATAACCTATAGACAAAAAGGTCCTACCACCAACTCTGTGTGCAAGACCCTTAGACTTTGAAACAGCCTTGGGGTGAGTATGGAGGGCAGAAGAAGGAACAAAGTGCAATTTTCCACCCTCTGAGCAGGAACGATTTTAAAATTTAAGTTAAATTGAATTATTCTGGTTTGTGTTTGTTTCAGTACTGAAGGTTGAACCCAGAGTCATCTCCCTCTAAGTTACACCCCTAGCCCTATTTTTTTTTTTTCTTTTGGTGGTACTGGGGATGGAACTCAGGGGCATTCTACCTCTGGGCTACACTCCCAAACCTATTTTATATTTTATTTGGAAACAGCGTCTCTTAAGTCAGCTGAGGCTGGCTTCGAATGTGTGCGATCCTCCTGTCTCAGCCTCCCAAGCACGGGGATTACAAGCGTGTGCCACCACGCCCGGCAGCCCTATCTTATTTTATTTTATTGTGGTGCTGGGGATTGAACTCAAGGGCTTTCTACCTCCGGGTTCTACCCCCAGCTCAATTTTTTATTGTTTATTTTGAAAGAGTCTAAGTTGCAAAGGGCCTCACTAAGTAGCTGAAGCTGGCCGAGAACGCGGATCCTCTTGTCTCAGCCCCCCAAATACTGAAGTATTTGCCACCATGCGCAGCTCCTATTTTATTTTAAAACAGGGTCTCACTAAGTTGCTGAGGCCAAGCACAAACCTGCAATCCTCCTGTCTCAGCCTCAACAGTACTGGTATTACAGGCATGCACCACCACACCCGGCTTTAAATTATTATTTTTTTCAAGGGAAGAAACCTGGTCTTTTATGCATTCCTGGCAGGGATGCAAAATGGTGTAGCTGCTGTGAAAAACAATGTGGTAGCTCCTTAGAAAATGAAACATGGAATTATCCTATGACCCAGCAATTCCACCTCTAGGTATATGCTCAAAAGAATTGAAATAGGAACGCCAATGGATATTGAATAGCAGTGTTCATGACAGCATTATTCACAGTAGCCACAACATGGAAACAACTCAAGTGCCCATAAAAAAATAATGGATGGCATGATGCCACATGCTTGTAATCCCAGCATTCGGGAGTCTGCAACAGGAGGATCATGGTTCGCGGCCAGCCTCAGTTACTTAGTGAGGCCCTCTGCAACTCAGTGAGACCCTGTTTCAAAATAAAGAATAAAAATAGGGCTGGTGGTATAGCTTGTAGGTATAATGCCCCTGGGTGCCACCCCCAGTATCACAAATAATAATACTAATAATACTACTACTACTAATAATAATGGATTTAAAACATGTGGTATATATGTACAATGAAATATTATTCAGCCTTAAAGAAGGAATGATGCGATCCTCCTGTCTCAGCCTCCTAATACATGCCATGACATGAGTGAACCTAGAGAATATTAAGGGAAATAACCCAGACACAAAGAAAAATATGACATGCTTCTACTTGTGTCCATTTATGTGATGTTCCTAGACAGACAGTAGAGTAGGAATTAGCAGAGGCTGGAGGAAGGGAGGGCTGGGGGGCTGTTATTTGATGGGCAAGTGCCTTTTGGGGGTGATGAAAAATTCTGGAAATGGATAGTGTTATGGTTGTATGAAATAGTGAATGTACTTAATGCCACCAGGTTGAACTCTCAAAAATGGCTAATATATTAAATTTTGTCACGCACGTTTTACCACAATATAGAAAAATTTTAAAAAGAAGTTTTATATTATTCCTGTGTCTAAGTTTTATAAAGTAGGTTCAGAATGGCCTTTAGGTTTCTATCTTATGCCCCATGTGTTATGTATAAGGTCTTTCCACTCTACCTAGTAAGGATACAAATTATTCTTAGTCTGGTCGAGCTTCAAATGTTTTCTGCCTATGTCTTTCTGGTGATTGTTTCTTTGGCCTAGATAATGTCAAATGCATGTATAGGTAGCACTGATCCAAAGGCTTGAGAGTATCCCTCTGCAGGTGTCTGTAGCATCCTCCTCTTGGATACTTTGTTCTCCAAATTACACACCAAACTCCAACCTTATTTCCTTGACTCAGAGAGACTCTGGTTGCTATGGCTGTTGTCTGGCAGTTGTTGCCTGGCAACCATCTGCAGCATCAAGCTGTTGCTGTGGTGAAGCTCTCCTTGTTTCTCTTCTTCCAAGGACCATGATCCCATGATGCCATGTAGAAGATGTCTGACTCAAGGTGACCTATAGACAGATTTCCGGGGCTCTTTCCATCTGATCTCTGTCTGCTATGGACTCTCCTCAGAACATTCCTGCCACTCAGACACCCTGAACTTGTATCTCTATCTCTTAAAGCCTACAGCCTCCTGTGCAAGATCTCTTGGGTGTCCCTCTCTAGAGGAATCCAAAATGTGCCTTCGTGCAGAAAGCAGTGCAATTGTAGAGGTGAACACATTTGTTTCCCTTCTCTTGGAGATTATAATTCTGTTCTGCCTGTTATTTAAAATTAATTGCTTAATATATTTTATTTGTTTTACTTTTTATGATAGCAGGTCAAGTCTGGTACCAATTATGTTTGCTGGCTGTCTGGGGACATGTGAATGTAAATTACCATATTCTTAATATTTAGAATTTCGGCATCACTTTGGCATTCTTTGTCTCTGCGTGTTTCCTAGGAACTTGTCTTCTGTGAGAGTTGTTTCCAAGGGGGATCCAGTGTACAGGTTTGTGGAGGTTTCCCTGTGGCACAGAAACAGTTTTCACTCTACCAAAACCCCAAGGGTTTTAGTTTATATAAGAATTTATCATATGGGGTTTTCCACACAGACAGGTTAATGCAAATTCATACAACATCCTCAGCAAGGGTCAGAGGTGAGCTTCCTATTTTTTTTCTTCACAGCAGAGTATTTGACTCTGCTGCTTCTCTGCCTCAGTAGCTTAGTGAGTAGCATATTCTAGGTTCTACTTTACAGACTGTCTGTCTGAGTTATTCAGGGGCCCATTTCTAGGTGCCAGTGTGTCCTGGGACCTTAGAGTCAAATCCAGAGCCCTGGTATGCATTAAAACCACAGGTGTCAGGTAGGGACCAGATGGGAAAATGGGTAAATCCCCATTCTGGCCTAGTCATAGATGACTGGGTTTAGCTCCTGCTCATTACAATAATTTTGAATATTCTCTTCATTTCTTCTACCTGGGGATTTCCTTAATTTCAATCTCAGTGATGTATTTCAAAAATTAATTTAGATTTATTGCATTCAATCTTTTTATTTTGCACGGGATGGAGAAGCTTCAAAATTCAGCCAGCCTACCATATTGCTGTTTTGTTTGTTTGTTTTGTTTTGTTTTGCAGGTCTGGGAATGGAACCCAGGGGCATTCAACCTCCGAGCTACACCCCCTGCCCTATGTTTTAAATTTTATTTTGAAACAGGGTCTCACTAAGTTGTGGAGGGCCTCACTAAGTAGCTGAGGTTGTCCGCCAACCGTGATCTTCTGGTCTCAGCCTCCCAAATGCTGGGATTATAAGCGTGCGCCACCACGCCTGGCTCCCATATTGCTTTGATGTGTGCTTTATAGGAGGTGCATTATCTGCTCCTCAAGTCACTTTCCTGAGTCATAGCTAGTCATTAACTTTTAGTAGATGCATTATTTACCTCATGCCTCTTTCTCCAAAGAATAACCACTGTAATGTGATATTTTTTTTTTACCATTTTATTTGGGTGTAGACTCTCAATGACAATGGAACATATTGTTTTCATTTGTATACTTTAGGACTCCTAAAAAATAAAGAAAAATGTATATTCTATAACTCCTAATGGAAGTGACCAGCCTAATACAGTTTTGTGTAAGTATCTGTTGATAAAAAAACACAAGGAATTTTAAGTAATAATTTATTAGGAGCTGGGTATGGTGATGCATGCCTATGATCCTAGTATTTGGGAGAATTGCAGGTTCAAGACCAGCCTCAGAAATTTAACAAGACTTTCAGCAACTTAGCAAGACCCTTGTTTCTAACCAGAAAGAAAGAAGAAAGAAAGAAAAAGAAAGAAAGAAAGAAAGAAAGAAAGAAAGAAAGAAAGAAAGGTCTGAGGTATAGCTTGGAGGTAGAATACCTCTGAGTTTAATCCCTAGTAATATTCACAAAATAAAATTATTAGGAACTTGTATTTATTACATTTAATTTTCTCAAAATTTAACCCAAAATGTCACCCTTTTATTCAACTCAAGATAATTGTTATCGAAGTGTGTAAATGATCCCTCAACTCGTAGCATTTTTCTCTAGTAATCCGACAAGAAAATAGAGCATTAGAAAAAAACTCAATAAAAATACTTTCTCAAAGAAGCAATATTTCACTAGCTGGAGTGGAAAGTGAGAACAGATCTGATCTTTTTCAATTTTATGTTATAATTAAGCAATGCAGATATAGAAAGATGTGTAGAGAATGACGCCGCAAATATCTAGCAGCCAGCATAAGAAATAAGACCTTACAAATGGGGATGGGGTCGGGGAGGAAGGAGTGCCGGTGCTCTCCGTGGTGCTCTTGAGCGGCCATGGCCGGATGCCAGGGCAGCATCGGGACCTGGAGAGCGGGATGCAGGGGACAGGGACCCTCCCGAGAGGAGGAGGCAGGAGCTGGTACATGCCCTGAGACCTCTCCACCATTGCTGCAGCTCTAGAACGAGTGTGTGTCCCTCAGGGGGCTCATGTAGTGCAGGGACAGAAACCTCTGGTCTCCACTTGACCTACGAGCTGGAGATCAGGAGCAGCTGGATGCACTCCACTCTTTCTCACTTGAAGAAAATCCCTGGCTAGCCTTCCTTGGAAATCTATGCCCCCGGATTGCCCCAGATTTCCCTGAAGATGACAGGACTTCTTGTGGCCTTCTGTGAAGGAGTGAATCATTTGGAAAAGTTGGGACTCCGGATAGGCTTGTAGAGAATTTTCATAAGGGATGAGGCACAGAATGAACAGGGTGGGAGACATGAGACTGATTTGAGAAATTTATGGAGCATGGCAGGGAAATAACTGAGTTGTCTGATTCTTCTATGGAGCTCTTGGGGAACCTCACATCAGAAGGGTCCAGGATCCCTGGTGGGGCAGAGTAAGGGATGAGGGCAAGTTTTATTTTTATGACAAAATATAGAATTTATATTTTCTTCATTAAAAATGTTTTTAAGCCAGGTGAGATGACACACTCTTGTAATCCAAGTGCATGGGAGGTTGAGACAGGAGGATCGCAGGTTTGCAGCCAAACTCAGCTACTCTGTGAGGCCCTCTGCAACTTAGTGAGACCCTGTTTCAAAATAAAGAAAAAAAAATAGGGTTGGGGATATCACTCGAAGGCAGAATACCCCTCGGTTCCATTCTCAGTACTGCAAAAAAATTTTTTTAATACTTTTAAAAATACTTTTTATTGGTGCATTGTAATTACACATCATGGGGATGTTCAAAGTGATGCGGACACACATTCCAGAGCACGTGGTGTGACTCCCTCTGCTTCCCGCCCCACGCCCTCCCATCCTTACGTGTTAGTGAGTCTGGTAGTGATGCCTTCACATATGGACGTAGCACTGTTTGAACCATTTCCCTCACTGGTCCTCCTTTCCCCTTCTTATCTCTCTCTCCTGGCCTTTCTCCTGTTATCTGAGTCCTTTTGCTTCCTCTTTCCTCTCCAGCTTCCACACAGGACAGAAAACATATAAACCTTGACTTTCTGAGCCTGGCTGATCTCACTCAGCATAATGTTCTCTAGTTCCAGCTACTTTCCTGAAAACATCATCATTTTTTTCTTCTTTATGACCGAGCAAAACTCCATTATGTGTACGTTCCGCATTTCTTTATCCATGCATTTGTCCATGGACAGCGAGGCTGGTTCCAGAAGGCCAGCTGTCTGACCACGTGGTCCCAGCACCAAGTCACAGGTCTGATGGGCCTTGCTGCCTCACGTAGGACAGAGGGCAGTGCTCCCTCCCACGCAGCTCCTCTGTTGGAGAGAAGGTCTAGAAGAGCATCTTAAAACAAAAACAAAAACAAAAACAAAATAACTCATGCTGTGTATTGAGAAAAAGTGAAACACAATGCCATATTTGTAATTTCCAATGATTTTAAAAGGTAGATGAACGGTTACTGACGTAAAGAAAAAGACCAGCAAAGACAACAGTGTTTCTCCAGTGGCAAAGGCATTCCCAAAGATGGGCATCTACCCTTTTGGTATAACCAGAGATTAACTGCTCTGATAGCCAGCCGTGTTAAAGGCAAGTGGTGAAGTGCGAGGGCGTAGGGAGGGGAGTCCTTTCTTGGAAGAGTATGTTGCAAGTTTGCTTCTGTTATCTTCACAGCAGACTCTTGCTCATAGAACTCATTCATTTCTGTATCTGAGACTTTGAAGCAAAGGTCAGCAATTCATTCCCGACTTTTGATGAAATCATAGAATCAGCTTGCCAATGCCAGGAGAAACCTCGGAGAGTCTCTGCTTTTGCCTGTTCAGCTTTCAGAAGAGGAGGTTAAGATCCTAAGAAGTCATGACTTGTCTACCACTTAAGTATGGGACATACATGTTTTTTTTTTCTTTTTTTTCTTTTTACAAATAGTAGTGCGTTTGTCATCATAAATGCAAAGGGGCAAATCTTAGAAAGAACACTGAACTTGAAATCAAGAAATCTAGAAGCTGGGTATGGTGGTACAGCCTGTAATCCCAGGATTCGGGAGACTGAGACAGGAAGATCGCAGGTTTGTAGCCAACCTGAGCAACTCAACAAGGCCCGCCACTACTTAGCAAGAACCTGTTTCAAAATAAAAAATAAAAATCTGGCTGGGGATGTAGCTCAGAGGTAGAATGCCAGTCCCACACAAAAGAAAGAAGGGAGAAGGGAAGGAAGGGTCAAAAACAAAAAGAAAGAAAAGAAAAAACCCTAGACTAAATCTTCAGTTCTGCCATTTACCTATTTATTGAGTTTGGATAAGTTCTAAGATCCCTTTGAACAATATTTTCTTCATGTTAAGTCAGATGTGATAAACATCTTCTCTATCCCCCTTACAGGGCTATGAGAAATAGTAAGTGAAACAACTTGTATAAATTCAGAAGGTATTTAGGGTTTCTAGGTGTTTATTGAAATTGTTACAGATAAAGCAAAGAAGCTTTATAAAGATTTAGTATGCAGATGAAGGAGAGTGGTCACAAAGGTGTGCCCGTTATACCTGAGGCTTCTTTTACTTAATAAGGTCTGAAAGCTATAAAAAAAAAAAAGTGTGCTTAAGACACCTCAGCTCAGAAGTTTGGGCAGAACTGAAAAGGCACCCATAGAGCTAACCAAATCCATAAGTAGGGACTACCAGTGTGTCAAATAGTATTTTAAAATTAGACCTGGACGTGGTGGGGCACATCTGCAATCAATCCCAATATTTGGAGAGCTGAGAGAGGAGGACTGCAGGTTCCAAGGCAGCTCAGCAACTTGGTGAGATCCTGTTTCCAAATAAAAAATAAAGTAGGGCTGAAGGTGTAGGTTGGAAGTAGAATGCCCCTGAGTTTAATCCCCAACACCACAAAAAGTAAAAATAAAAATAAAGATAGAATTTTAAAGGAACAGATCTTCTGAATACTCCAAAGACTTGATGTTACTCATTGATGTGTAGGAATATAAAATTAAAATGGAAGGTATCATCAGCAGAAAAATTATGATTCCATCCTCATAAAACAAGCTTAACTGTGGTGACCCTGATGGTGTGCACCCAGTAACAATCACAATAATTTCTGTATCTTCAGCACTTGGTGTTTCACACAATATGATAACGGCTGCATAAACTGTGTGAATATTTAGAATAGGTTTCTACCGCTAGGTGATCTCATTTACTCTAGGACACAAGGCTCCTCTCAAACTAGGGACACTTACCTTTAATATTTCTTTTTTTTTTTTTTTTTTTTGCGGGTCTGGGGATGGAACCCAGGGTATTTGACGTCTGAGCTACACCCCCAGCCCTATTTCTTATTAATTTTGAAATAGGGTCTCACTAAGTTGCGGAGGGCCTCACTAAGTAGCTGAGGCTGTCAGCGAACCACGATCCCCCTGTCTCAGCCTCCCAAATGCTGGGATTACAAGTGTACACAACTACTCCCAGCTAGTATTTTTATATTTTTGTCTGCAATGAAAATGTTTTATGTATATTATTATATACTTATATCTATGCTATGTCTATGTAGATTTATATGTATATGTATTTATAGACTAGATATCATCAAAGTAAAATTTCTAGGCTAAACATTATATATTTAAATGTTATCAGATACTACCAAATTGCTTTCTATTACCTTCCCACTCTTGAAATTCAGGCTTGTATCACTGATGAATATGTTTCTTTCACTAGAATCTTTCCAACATTGAGTGTTTAAAAGTTTTCCAGTTTGATGAATGAAAATTTATATTATAGCTGGGCATGGTGGCAAAGCTTGTATTCCCAGTACTTGGGAGACTGAGACAAGAGGATTGCAGGTTCACCCCCAGCCTCAGCTACTTAGTGAGGCCCTTCACAACTTAGTGAGACCCTCTTTCAAAATAAAGAATGAATAATAGGGCTAGAGGTGTAGCACAGAGGTAGAATGCCCTGGGCTCAATCCCCAATAACACACACACACACACACACACACACACACACACACACACACACACACACTTTATATTGTTTTACTTGTATATCTCTGATGACCTGTGAGGTTGAAATTCTTTCCATATGCTTATTAACTATACACAATTTCCTACTCCATAATAGTCTATTTTCATGGTGTCCTCAAGTTTTTATTTGGTTCTCTGTTTTTCTTTTCAATGTGTAGAATTCATTTTATGATAGTCATTAACCTGATGTCTAATATCTAGGCTGAAAAAATTTTCTCTCCGGCTTACGTTTACGGTGACTTTTGTCACATAATTTCCAGTATAGTTAAATATTTTCCCTGATAGTTTCTGGGTTTCTGTTATTGTATAAGCTTATTTCAGTTGCCATTCACAATTATATATATATAATATATATTTTATATATAATATATATTATATAAATATAAAAAATATATAAAATATTTATAAATATATATAAAATATTTATAAATATATATAAAATATTTATAAAATAAATATTAAATTTTATATATACATATGTGTATGTATATATTGTATGTATGTATATATATATACAATAGAGAATAAAACATAAGTCTGCCTAGATTTTTTATACAGTATTTTGCTCTCTTAGTTTATCTATTATGAGAGACATAGCAGCATCCTTTATTGTTAACTTGATTCTATGGTTTAATGAGCCTTGTTTTTAAAAATTAAAGATGTCAAAGGGTGGTAGTGTGAACACTGATTGGCGAGTGCAATGTAAGCCTGTGCTTTGGATGGTGATGGTGAGCAAGTTTACTTGCTCGTCTTCCTGAGGCTTCAGAAATTATAAATTGAGATGATTCTTATTTTCCTAAAACCTAAACCCAACATAATATCTTTTGTTTTAATCACTTTTCTACAGTGAATAGTTGAATTGTCTTGATTGGATCAGTAACAGTGTGGCAGATTGTTTCCTAATTTGGCTGAAAGGCCCTTTTCTCTGCATGGGACTTTCAGTAGGGGAAAGCCTGTCTGGCTGCTTAACTGCCTGCTGTCTTGGTTAAAACGCACCCCCCATGCCTCCTGCAAAGATCCAAACAACCACTATTATGTAAAAGTCATCTATGGTTCTTAAGACAGCTCCAGAAAGTGCAGGCTTCTGATTGGTTGTTTTAATTTAGTCCTGGATATGATATAGAAATGTATATGACTGTTATTTAATTTATTTGGTACTGGGGGATTGAACTCATTGGTAGTATACCTCTGAGCTACACCCCCTAGCCCTATTTTTTATTCTTTATTTTGAAACAAGGTCTCATTGAGACAAAGTGCCTCACTAAGTACCTGAAGCTGTCCGTGAACCGTGATACTCCTGTCTCAACCTCTCAAGTACTGGGATTACAAGCGTGTGCCACCAGGCCCGCCCCCTCCCCCGCCCCCAGCCCTTTTTAATTTTTGTTTGGAAACAAAATCTCTCACTAAATTGCTGAGAATTTGCCTCCCATGTACTAGGATTACGGTCTTGAATCACCACGCCCAGTTTGTGGGTATTATTATTATTATTATTATTATTATTATTATTTATTTGGTGGTACTGGGGTTCCTGGAAGCCCTTCTACCTCTGGGCTACACTCCCAGACCTATTTTTACATTTTTATTTGGAAACAGGGTCTCCTAAGCCAGCGCGCGCGGCTGCCTTCAAACCTGAGCGATCCTCCTGTCTCTGCCTCCCAAGCATGGGGATTACAAGCGTGCGCCACCACGCCCGGCCTTGTGGGTCTTATTTTTAAGGAAGAGCTTTGAACGTTTTCTTCTTTTCCATTATTCAAAAGTTAAAAACCCAGTCAGGAGTAGACATACATGCCCTAACAAGGCCTCAACGACTTAGTGAGACCCTTGTTTCAAACTAAAAAATAAAATAGGGATAGGGTATATTTCAGAGACAGAATACCCTTGGGTTCAATTCCCAATTCCACAAAACAAAATAAAGGAAATAAAAAGTAAGGCTGCATGTGGCGGTATATGCCTAGTACTTAGGAGGCTGAGACAGGAGGATCACAGGTTTACAGCCAACCTCAGAAACTTATCGAGAGCATGGTTCAAAATAAAAAATAAAATAAGGCTGGAGTGTAGTCCAGAGGTAGAACATTCCTGGGTTCAATGCCAAGTACCAAAACCAACACATCAACCAACCAAATAGCCGCAACAATACCAACTCCATACAAAATAAAAAGTAACAAAGGTTAAGGTATAGCTCAGGAGCAGAATGCCTCTGGGTTTGATCCCCAGTACCAAAAATAAAAAAGAGATGGGGGTGTGGCTCAGAGGTAGAATTCTCCTGGGTTCCATCCCTAGCACCAATTAAATAAATAACAGATTTGTTGGATTGTTGGATTCCTTATTCAAACTGAATTAAAAAGTTTTTGTATCTCTTTAGCAGTTGTTTGGGGATTGGATGATTGAACTAAAATTGGGGTGTACACCGACAAACAGAAGTAAGGTTAACAAAGCAGGGTGTGGGGACACATGCTTGAAATCCCAGTACTTGGGAGACTGAGGCAGGAAGATCAGTTTTCCACCAGCTTCAGCATCTTAGTGAGGCCTGCCAAAATAAAAAATAAAATAGGGCTGAGAGTGTAGTTCAGAGGTATAATACTCCTGGGTTCAATCCCCAGTACCAAAAGCAAAAAAGAAAAAATAAGAGTATCTGTACCTCAGAGGACAGACAGTAGCCTTCTGTCCCTAACCTGCTGAGGACAACATTGACACAAGCCTCCCACACTGGAGAGAATCTGTCTAGTGACCAACAGAACAGAAAAATTTGTGTCTATCTGGCTGCTTCTGGTTGTTGCCAGGATCCAGAATTTTTTTTTCTTTTACTTTTTCTTTTTTTCTTTCTTCTTTCTTGCCCTTTCTTTCTTTCTTTCTTTCTTTCTTTCTTTCTTTCTTTCTTTCTTTCTTTCTTTCTTTCTTTCTTTCTTTCTTTTTGTGATACTGGGGGCGGAACCCAGGGGCTTTTCTACTCCAGGCTGCACTCCCAGACCTATTTTGTATTTTGGAAACAGGGTCTCACTAAGTTGTTGAGAGCCTCACTAAGTATCTGAGGCTGGCTTCGAACCTGTGCAATCCTCCTGTCTCAGCCTCCCAAGCGCTAGGATTACCGGCGTGCACCACACGCCCGGCAGACAAGAGGAAGTTTGTAAACCTTTTAATTTAAGGAAGACTGATTAAATTCCTAAAATCTACTTTCTGGTTTAACAATTCACCTGGTTAAAAACCTGACTAGAGCATCATTGGGTATCAGATGGAAGACTCCACGGGAAGAGGGAGTGTTTGTCTTCGCAGAGTGAGAGGACAACACTGAGGACCTGTCGGGCTAGAGCAAGTGAGGACCTCACTGGACTCTTTCCTCAGTGGCCGGGACACTGCCGCCCCCTGGTGGATTAACATAGAGCGACATTCTGGTTCCTGGAGCTCAGGGCAGTGATGGGAAGGGTGGAGCAGCCCCGAGGCCAGGCTCTACTTGCCCAGTCTCGTGTGTCCATCCAGCCCTTTCCTTTCCTTGGACAAAAAAGATGGCCATGACCTCTACTGTGGCAAGTCTTTGATGAAATTATCTCATTGCAGGTAATCATCTTTTCCTTCCTGAAAGTCCATGAATTAAAGATGGACAATAGGGAGTTCAAAAGAAATCCAAGAGTCCTAAACAGAGGTGGTAGGTAGCCTTTTACATTTAGAAGCAGTTTAGCTTTCGAATCTGCATTTTTTTTTTTTTTTGTACTGAAAACTGAACCCAACGCATGGTCATTCTATCTCCAACCAACACCCCCAGACCTTTTTATTTTGAAACAGAGTCTCACTAAGTTACTGAGCACCTCAGTAAGTTGCAGAAGCTGGCCTTGAATCTGGAATCCTGTTTCATCCTCTTAAGTACTGGGATTAAAAGCCTGTGCCACCAAGCCCAGCTAGAATCTGCAGTTATCTTGAGAAGTTAAATTGGTATAGTGAGGAAACCTTGGCATATTTTTTAAGAGAATCCAGTTTCCACAGAGTAAAATTTGATCAAGATCAGCTTGAGTATTAATTTTTAAATGCAAAGGCAATTATGTGTCTCAAATGCAGTAAACTTTTATTAATTTTATAAAATATCAATAAAGGCATATATAAATGTGTATGACAATTCAAAGACTTCAACAAAGTTGACAAATCAAGGTAGTATTCCTAATGTTTAAATGTTTTAAATGGAACAAAAAGGCCAGTGAAACAACAACAATAACAAAATACCTTTCTGGATTAGAAGATATTAAAGGAACATGCTAATAGACACTGTGTTTGCAAAGACAATCTTATGTAGGGTGAGGAATTAATATACAAATGATCATTCTCAAGATGTTTTCTGCATTTGAAAACAATGTCCCCTCCAAATAAAAATATGATTTATCCCATTGTTAGAACATCATTGGCTAAAGGCAAAATTGTATTCAGACAAAAGGAGAAAAAATTCATACATTTAGCTGTGTTGAAAAACCTAGTTATTGAAAATATTTTCTTTTCTTTTCTTTTTTTTTTTTTGCCCTAATGTAAATGCTTTCTATCCTTGAAGAAGTTTTTGGATACAGAAAAGGAGAATGTAATTATGTGTAAAGGTCCCAGTATTCCTACTGTATTACAAGCAGGAAGAGACTATAAATTAACAACAACCCAGTAACTAAAAGTCATAACAAAGCAAAAGGAGAAAATAAAAAAAGGAAAGAAAGAAAGAATAAAACACTTGAAATAACTAACTCATAAAGAGAAAAGGGATTATTTTTAAACCCTTTAGCCCATGGTCCATGTTGATCAACTGGCCCCATTGCTTTGGGACTATGGGAGTGTGTTCATGATGGCTGAGTCCTTCAATATGTTGCCATCATTTTTATTTTCAGGAACCTTTATTTTTTGACATCTGGCAGATGTTCCAAGATCATCTACTTTTCCTGTTCTAGTCCAGGAATCAGCTGTTTTTCTTTTTCTCTCTTTCTTTCTTTCTTTCTTTCTTTCTTTCTTTCTTTCTTTCTTTCTTTCTTCCTTTCTTTCTTGTGGTACTGGGGGTGGAACCCAGAGGCTTTCTACCTCCGGGATATACTCCCAGACCTATTTTATATTTTATTTGGAAACAGGGTCTCACTAAGTTGCTGAGAGCCTCACTAAGTAGCTGAGGCTGGCTTCGAAACTGTGCGATCCTCCTGTCTCAGCCTCCCAAGCGCGGGGATTACAAGGGTGCGCCACCATGCCAGGCTCAATCAGCTGTTTTTCTAAGAACCCTCCTGATATACCTCTCACCAAAGAAAGATATTTAGAAATTGGAATCCTGGGTCTCATTGATTCTAGGCTCTCTGTGTATATGTACATATGTGTATGTATTATAAATGTAAAGTACATACATATGTATATATAAAATTCATATATATATAATTCATATACATATGTAGTAATGGTTAATTTCAGTATCAACTTGACTGAGTAAAGAGATGCACAAGTGTTGGGAAAACATTTCTGGGGGTGGGGGCGGGGAGGCGAGAGGCGGCTTCAGGAGGAGATAAGCATTTGAATGAACAGTCTGATTAAGAGATCACCCTCATGATCTCATTCAATCCACTGATCACCCCCCAAATAGGACAAAAAGGTAGAGGAAGGATGAAATTGTGGGCTAGAGGTCTCAGGCTTTAGGACTCCAGGACTTGAATCGGCAAGCAGCTCTCTCCTACATCCTGGCTTCCCAGGCCTTTGGCCTTGGACTGAGAGTTACACCATCAGGGTCTCCGATTTTCAGTCCTTCAAGTCAGAAGGAATGCCCCCCAAACCCCAGCTTTCCTGAGTCTTCAGCATACAGAAGCATTTTATGGAATGTCTCAGTCTCCACAATCATGCAGGACAGTTCCCATAATAATATATGTATAAATCACACACACACTCACATGTATATACATGTGCAAAGACACACACACACACACACACACACACACACACACACACACACACACGGTTGTTTCTCTGGAGAATTATAATACAGACGTCTACACTGACACTGGTATCTCTTTTCCTATCCTCCTGTATACACATAAGCGCGCCTAGCCTTGTCTTCCGGCTGAGCTGCCTCTCTAGCCCTTCAGAAGAGCTCCCTTGGAATGAGGTCTGGCCTCCAGCCTGTGGGCTCGGCTCCTTTGGCTTAATCCTTCTCCGGTGCCACAGGTGTCCTTGGTTCCCCATAGTCATTCTTCCTTTCTCTGTAGGCTGAGGTTTCCTGGCTTCACATTGTGGCGCGGCCTTTAAACTCGTTTCACTCCTTGTTGTTGCCCTTAACCTTGGATAATCTCTTTAAATATTATTTTGTGAGGCACTTTCTTATGCGATTACTAAAAACTCTGTACAGTTGCATTTACTCTGTATAATGAGCTGCAGGGGGGAGAGTCCTAGTTTTGATAAAGTTGAATTATAGCATTACTTGGTAACACATGGCATCACCTTTTATATCATAAAAAAGTGTGCCATAAATACAATTTCGGTATACCTTATGCATACCTGCATATTCTATATACCATAAGTATAATTTAGTTTTATACATTTCCTACAACTTGAGCTTTAATGGTGCATTATAATTAGACCCAATAGTGGGATTCTTTGGGATCTACATGCACATAACATAATTTGGTTAATTTCACTCCCACGTATCCCTTCCCCAGTTCCTATCTACTTAGCATATATAGGTGCTGAATTCTGTCAAAGGCTCTTTCTGTATCTACTGAGATAATTTTTAAATTTTTGTATTTAATTCTATTTATGTGGTATATTCTATTTATTGATTTGTATTTGTTGAGCCATCCTTGCATCCCTAGAATAAAACCAACTTGATCATGTGGTAAAACTTGTTAATGTACTGCTTGTTTAATATGATTTGCTATTCTTTTATTAAGGATTTCTGTATCTGTGTTCAACAAGGATATTGGTCTCCAGTTTTCTTTCCATCTGTGCCTGGCTTTCTATTACTGCTTCAGTCTCATTGCTTGTTATCTGTTTAGATTTTATATCCTCTTTGTTCAATTTTAGCAGGTCATATATGCTAGACATTTGTCCATTTCTTCTAGATTTTCCAATATTTAAAGTAATCCCTAATGACCATCTGGATTTCTGCGATGTCTGTGGTGATATCCATTTTGTTATTGTTGTTGCTAGTTTTGCTAATTTGGATCTGCTCTCTTTTCTTTTGGTTAGCTTGGCTAAGGGTTTATCAATCTTGTTTATCTTTTTCAAGAACCAACTTTTTCTTATATTGGTCTTTTGCATATTTATGTATGTATATATTTATTTTGGTCCTGGGAATTGAACCCAGAGGCATTCTACCTTCATGCTATACCCCCAGCCCATTTAAAAAATTTTCGTATTTGGAAACTGGGTCTTACTAGATTGCCGAGAGCCTCACTAAGCTTCTGAGGCTGGCTTTGAACCTGCGATCTACCTGTCTCAGCCTCCTAAGTCCTGGGATTACAAGCATGTGCCACCATGCCCAGCTTTTTGCATTGTTTTTTTTATCCTTTTTTATTAATTTCATCTCTGGTCTTAATTATTTCTTTCTATTGATTTTAGAATGGGTTTGTTCTTATTTTTCTAGGACCTAGAGATGCATTACTAGCCTGTTTATTTGGGATCTCCCTTGTGTTTTAATATAGGCACTCAGAGTTTTAAGCTTTCCTCTTAAAATTGCCTTCAGAGTGTCCCAGAGATTCTGATATGTTGAGTCTATTTTTATTCCAACCTGAGATTTAAAATATTTCTCACCTGTTTTATTTATTTTTTGATGGGGGGAAGGGGCACTGGGGATAGAAACCAGGGCCCTTCTACTTCTGACCTACATCCCCAGCCCTTTTTTTTTTTTTTTTTTTGGTGGTACTGGGGTTCCTGGAAGCCCTTCTACCTCCGGGCTACACTCCCAGACCTATTTTTACATTTTTATTTGGAAACAGGGTCTCCTAAGCCAGCGCGCGCGGCTGGCTTCGAACCTGCGCGATCCTCCTGTCTCTGCCTCCCAAGCGCGGGGATTACAAGCGTGCGCCACCACGCCCGGCATCCCCAGCCCTTTTTATTTTGAAATAGGGTCTCACTAAGTTGCTAAGGTTGGCCTTAAACCTGTGATTCTCCTGTCTCAGCTTCACAAGCACTGGGATCACAGGCATGTGCCACTATGCTGGGCTCGTTTCTGATTTCTGCTGGAACCTATCCATTGTTTAAAAGTGTATCATTCAATCTCCTTGTGTTTATATGGATTTTGTAGTTTTTCTTGCTGCTGCTTGGTAATTTCATTCCATCAGGGGGTGATAAGATGCAAGTAACTACATAGATATTCTTTTTTAGTTGCTAAGACATGTTTTGGGTTTAAAATATGGTCTACCTTGGAAAATGTTCTATGAACAGCTGATAGAAAAGTATATCTTTTTGGATGCTTTATTCTACAAATGCCTTTTTAGTGCATTTGATTTATAGTAATTTTTAGGTCTCATGTATCTTTGCGGATTTATGTCTGGATGACTTTTCTATTGGGTCTGGAGATGTGTTGAAATCATTCAGTAGTATTATATTGGGAACTACCTGAGCCTTTCTGTTGAATAGTGTTTGTTTTATACAGTTAGGTACAACCAACATTTGGGGCCCAAGTATTTACTATTGTTATAAGTGACTTTATCTCTTTTGCTAAGTTTTGGTTTGAAGTTTGCTTTGTCAGATATGAGCATGGTATTCCTGCTTGCTTTTGGGAATATCATTTTCTACCTTTTATTTTCAGCTTATGTTGTCTATTTTTAAAACTGATTTTGAAGTTATTTCAACTCAAATTCCATTTTTAAAAACTTGTCCAAAGGACTTCATACTTCACTGGAAAATATGAACAACTTAGGACAGTTATGGAAGTCTAAATAAGCAGAATATAAGGAAGAATATTTCTGGATGGGTGTATGGAAGGAAATACATCAAGAGATAGATAGGCACGTGTGTGTTTGTATCACTTTGAATCTCACTATGATTATAACTCATTGTACCCATAAAAGAAGAAGAAAAGAACATTTTCTGGCAGATAATAAAAATAATGTGGTATTGGTACAAGAATCAACAAACTAACCAATGAGTCCAAATAACTCAGAATTAAGAATTTTTCATATAACATAAGAGAAATTACAAGGTGGTAGAGAGAGGCAGAATTCATAAATGAAGCTGAAACACTTGATTGAATATTTGGCATACATAAAATTACACATCACTCTTACCTGTTACCAAAATAAGTCCCCTATATTCTAAAGATTCTTGGAATGTGGGTAGGCTTTCAAAAAATAAAACCTAAGAATAAATACTGAGGAAAATGGTCTAGATTTGACTTAGTAGACATGCAAATTCATTATTCTGGAAAACAACCTATGTTAGAGAGAGCAAGAGTTAATATATTAAACAAAAAACTCATAATGATGGGTTATAAACACTAATAACCCTAAAATTAAAAAAATGAGCAAATAATCTGGTTAGGCAAGACACAGAAGCCATTCACACGAAAATAAAGACATTCAGCACAAAGAACTGTCAACTCAAACAATGGTAGCATAACTTTTTCTACCTACCAATTTGGCGAAGATGAGGAAAAATGATAGTGAACGCTTGGAGAAGTGTCCTCTTCTGCTGGTGGGGATACATACTGGCACAATCTCCCTGGTCATATCATGGTGTAAAAATGGTTCTAAGAAGCCAGCTGCGCTGGCTTAAGAGACCCTGTTTCCAAATAAAAATATAAAATAGGTCTGGGAGTGTAGCCTGGAGTTAGAAGGGTTCCATCCCCAGTACCACCCCCGCCCCCAAAATGGTTCTGATCTTTGGACTCATCAATTCCCCTTGTGTGTAAACAAATAATCATGGCTAGAGACAAAGATTTACCTGGTATTATATGTAATCTTGACTCTTGAGTATACTTTATATTTCCGAGTGACAACATGGGCAGTACACAATTATTTCAAGAAAAAAAAATTGTGCAATTGTTTCAGTTGATATATCAATTAGCTGCCTCCCCCCCCCCCCGCCCCAATTTTTACCTGAAAGAACTAACAATCTATGGTCATTCAGACTTGAATATAAGGTAAACATTTTTTTAAAAATTAACCAAGCTGGGCGTGGTGGCGCACATTTGTAATCCCCGCACTTGGGAGGCTGAGACAGGAGGATCACACAGGTTCGAAGCCAGCCTCAGCTGCTTAGTGAGGCTCTCAGCAACTTAATGAGATCCTGTTTCCAAATAAAATATTAAAAAAGGTCTGGGAGTATAGCCCAGAGGTAGAAAGCCTCTGGGTACCACCCTTAGTACCACAAAATAAAATAAAATAAAATAAAATAAAATAAAAATTAATCAAGTAAGTTTGTCAAATTTAATAAATAACAGATATTTGTTACCAGTGATATAATTCAAGTTTACAAACAAAACTTAAATTTTGAAAAATATTAGCTACTGACTTTTCTGATGAGATTAAAGCTATTAAAATGCAAATTTTTGATATTGTATGACTAAATGTGCCATTATCTGAAAGATCTGCTTGACTCAAGTGATCCCTTATTTCCCAAACAACCAATGCATGATGTCACAGAATTATCTATTCGAAATGTAAGACATATCAATGGGCATCAACATAACAGGGCACAAAAAACTTCACTGATATAGTTTCAGATCCACATTACAACTAACATTTAATTAACTACCAATTGTTGAGTTTTGGTGTTGTGTCAAAGAATATTTACACAATATGGAAAAGGATAAAATACTTCTCCCCCTGGCAGTTATATCTTTGAGAAGCTGGATTTTCCTCATGTACTTTTAACATATGGCTTGTTTCAATAGTATTATTTATTTTGTGGTACTGGGGGTGGAACCCAGGAGCTTTTCTACCTCTGGGCTATACTCTCAGACCCATTTTTTTTTAATATATACTTTATTTGGAAACAGAGTCTCACTAAGTTGCAGAGAGCCTCACTAAGTAGCTGAGGCTGGCTTCGAACCTGTGTGATCCTCCTGTCTCAGCCTCCAAAGCGCAGGGATAACAAGCATGGGCCACCACACCCGGCTGTTGCAATAGTTTAAATGCAGAAACAGATATAAGAATGCAACCATCCTCTAAGTAAGATGTTGAAGAGCTCTGAAAAAGAATGTACAATATTTTGCTTTCTTTCTTGTTTTGGTTTAGGGAAATGTAGTTATTTTTCATAAAACACAAAATTTGTTAACATGGATGGATTTATTATTGTTAGTAACAATGAATGTTATTCACTTAATAAAAATATTTTTAAATGTTTTGCTTAAATGTTGAAAA
Source organism: Muscardinus avellanarius (assembly GCF_963383645.1). NCBI lineage: Eukaryota > Metazoa > Chordata > Mammalia > Rodentia > Gliridae > Muscardinus > Muscardinus avellanarius. The sequence goes on from NC_137793.1 coordinate 82,886,621, forward strand.
TGGTAATATTTTAGAAAGTTGGTGTTAAAGATAGTCTTTGGATTGAGTAATGATTATACTTTTATTGGTACATAATTGATCAAAACAATTTATCTTAATGTGTATATGTGGGAGGTACTAGGGATTGATCCCAAGAGTGTTCTACTTCTGAACTATACCCCAGTTCCATTTTATTTTTATTTTTAAACAAGGTCTCCTAAGTTGCTGAGAGCCATCTAAGTTATTGAGGCTGGCCGTGAACCTGAGATTTTCCTGTCTCAGCCTCACAAATACTAGGATTACAGAAATGTTCCAACACACTTGGCTTACATTTCAATAATTACTAAACATCAAAAATAAAATTTTAGCTGGGTGTGGTGGTACTAGTACTACAAAAGAAAAAAGTAAAAAAGAAATAAAATATTTAGGTACTGAGGATTGAACCAAGGGCATTCTATCTCTGAGCTACACCCCCAGCCTACTTTTTTTATTTTGAAACAGGGTCTTAAAAATTTCTGAGGCTGGATGCAAACCTGTGATCCTTGTATCTCAGCCTCCCAGTTACAAGTGTGCATCACCATGCCTGCCTTAAGTTACATTAATAAATTTCAAATACCACATGAGGTGAAGATGTGATCATTACTTTATTTCTGTTTAGAGAAAATAATATGTACATCTCTTCTTGAAATTTTGTTATACATTTAAACCAAAACATTCACTAATATAAATAAATAAAAATAAATTAATTTTTAAAGTATAAAAGAATAAGACTTACAATTTGGTTATAAGCATCTCACTTCAAAAATACAGAATCTCTTATGATAATGCTATAGTATCTCTGTATTTTCTTAAAGACATTAAGTCAAAAGATACACTATTAATAAGGCTTATTTACTGGGTAAAAGAAAAAAGGGAAAAGATTCTAAGGACAAAATTATAGTTTATTTATTTTATAAGCAAAGAACTAAGTAGAGATGAAAACGCCTTACAGGCCAAAGATATTTTAGAACATGGCTCATCTCTCTTTGGCAATTTTATTTAGAAGAGATAAGATTGTTTTTGTTTTTGATATCCAATTGTTTTAAAATTTTTATTTCCTTCATAAGTAAAAATAACATCACATATCCAGTGAAAGAAATAAGTTATTTCTTTTTCTTCGTGTACCTGCTCCTAGCAGAAATAAATCTCTACATTGACCTATACTTTTAGGAAAGTGGTCACTCCAAATTTTGTGAGTTGTTCTATTTTCCAGAGGTTGTAGGTACACCAGGATTATGATTCCAGACTGACTCTTTTCTCCTTGCTTTGTAGATATTCCTAAAATGTCTTCAAGATAATTATAACATACAAAACAAAGAGTACTATTATATTTATTGTATCCACTCCTCCAGAGAGTTCTAATAAACTAGAAGTATCCTGTGCACTTGAGTACATTTTCTTCTTAACTCTTCTTTGGCCAAGTCAGCTAGCCAATGGTTACTAGCGTCACAAGCAAAACTGTCAAAGTTATATCTATGTGTCCTGAAAGTTAAAAAAAAAAAAAGTTAAAATCAAAACCATTTTATTTACTGAAGATAAACATTAATTTTTAGCTACTATGTGATAAATTACCAATAAGAGTTAGTTAATTTGGAGTACAAAACAAATGTAAAGTTAGTAAATTAAAGAGTACAGACAACCTCTGGCAGGTGAAGATCAGTAGCTATAACAAGATAGAACAGATTTTTAGTTTCTTAGATTGACAGTAGCCAAGATAGAATCATGTAAGATTAAAGGTAAATGAAAATCCCCCAAATATAACATATAGAATAGAGGAAACATTCGTCAAGAGATAAGATACATAGAAAACATCACGGATAGGGTTATATCAAGTTATTGTTATGTAAAGGCATAAAAGATGTCTAAAAGGTCTATAAACATGAGTCACAAAATATAACATATATTGTAATATTTCTTAAACACTGAAAAATATAAAAGCCACCAAACAAAAGGAGAAAAAAAAGGACAAGATAGGCATCATCCCAGTGCAGACTGCTGCAAGGAAAGCACCCTTACTACGCCCTCATGGGTCACCGTTTCCCCCACCAAGTATTTGTGGGCGGGGAACATCATGGCAGCTAATCGGTGTAATAAACAGACTGCACCCCAGGTGGAGATGATGAGTGCACTGCTAGTGAGTGGAGCGCTGACGTCACATGTCATGGTACTCAGAGAACCAATCTGTTAGGCATTCATTCGACAACAACAACAACAACAACAACAACAACGACAACAAAGACAAATCACTTTGGCAATAATAGAGACGTAAGACTCTATTATCCTATAGGAGTCTGCAGAAACGCTAGGCCCATTTTCTTGACGGATGTTTTGCAAGCTACAGAAGTGTGGTCTTATTAAGCCATATATACCATTTATAATTTATCAGAAGGACTTACATCTGAGATACCACCAGTCTCACTTAAATTACGCAACATAACCTTGTGTGCTTTGCTGTTCTCATATGTGTTATAAGAGCTGGATGGTAAAGAAGGAAAAAACTAATTGGATTATATAACTTAAATTTCAATCAATTAGCAAAATCAAGCATTTGCTTACCCTCCCATCCCTACACTAAAATTTATTATACAAGCCCAATAATTTTAAAGATAAATAAAACCTTTGATAGACAGACGTGAAAGATTATTAGTTACATTATCACTTTCATGTTCATTAATTCGGTCCTAAGTTCACATTTTTAATTAAATAAGTATGAAATTATATTCTTTTATGAGTGTGTGTGTGTGTGTGTGTGTGTGTGTGTGTGTTTCTTTTCTATGGGTTTGCATTAATGTCCTGCTTTAGAAACTAAACATTTAGTTTGGATACAAAAACCCCAAAATAAAATTCAAAACAAGCACACTTTCTATATTATAGCACTTTTTACCCAATTGAAAATACCATGGCAAATTACTGTAGCCAAGTATGCAAAGAAATTGATGAACACCAAGATAGGGAGGATGCGGTGAGCGCCTCACCTGCCTCTCCCTCTCAATCCATGCGGTGAGCGCCTTACCTGCCTCTCCCTCTCAATTCATGGAGGCCCAAAGCACTGGCCTTGATACATTGATAATAAATATCACTCTAAAAACAGAGAGCTGGAACAAATGTAAGAAATACCTAAGGCTGGTTTAATTATTTCCCCTCAGTTTTGCTAAGGCATCTGTACCAACCTCACTCACTTTTTTTCTTTCTTTGTGGTTCTGGGGATTGAATTCAGGCATATTCTACCTCTGAGCTATATTCTCAGACTACTTTTTAAATTTTTTATTTTGAAACAGGGTCTCACTAAGTTGTAGAGGGCCTTGCTCAGTTGCTGAGGCTGGTGGAGAACCAGAGATCTTCCTGTCTCAGTCTCCAAGTACTGGGATTACCAGTATGCACACCATGCGTGGCTCTTCTCTTATGTAATATGACTAAGCACTCTTAGTTTATGCTAAACTCTCTATCACATTCTCAAAAAGTTTGAAAAAGTTGTATCTTACTGTATTTGCTACCATAGCATCTAGAATATTTGGTATTAAGCACATACCTGTAATAATTATTAGTCTTCTTCTCCACACACTACCCAGAACCTAATGACAAATATTTTACCCAAAGATTGAACCATTTAGTAATTTTAAAATGCTTATATACTTCAGAATATAAGAAATTGGCTTAAATGCTCTTGTTAATTTAAGGAGAAAAGAATTATAGGAAATAAAAAGTAGATAGCTTGTATCAGCCAAAGAATTAAAACTAGAAATTTAGCAAAAGCATTAAAATGCCTTCTTTGTTAATAAAAAATAAAATATAATTGCTCTTATTAACTAATTTAAAAAGTGAATAGGCATCAGGGCAACTTAGAACTCAAGTTTACATAAACTTTACTACTAGATTTATGAACAGTTAAATTTATTAGACAAAACAGGGTTCACTGACATTATTCTGTGTCAGGACACAGCAGAGCCAACAATGGCATTTCAATGCTGCTTAGATTTTTAAAATAACAGTTTTTTTTTGTTTTGTTTTTTTTTTACAATTGAGTGTGTACTGTGTACCAAACAATGTTTCAACCTCTTTATAGGTGACAACTTATACTATACCCTATGAGGTAGGTATGACATTGTCCCCATTTTACAAATAAAACATGAGGCATAGAGAGGCTACACTGCTCACAGTTTATAGGTCACAATCACAGACTCAGGATCTGAACTAAACAGTCACACTCCACAGCCTGCCCTCTTAATCACTGGGCTGTTTCTGGCTAGACCGATACCTAAGAAGAAACAGTTCAGAAAAATGCCTCATCAAAAACATTTCAACAATATGGTAGAGGATGACTTTTCTTATATTTCTTTGCCTTTGCAAATGTACAGATATTATCATGAATGATGCTGAGTAGAAAAAAGGTGGACTGATTAATAGATCACAAAGCGAGACTTTGGTTTTCAAACTACTTTCAAAATGTACTTTCCTTGAATATACTAAGGGGAGGAAAAAGAAAAAAAAGACACAGACCCAAAGTCTGTTCTTCCAGGATAGTAATCACAGACAGAAGAGACAGTATGTCCAAAAATGCAATAAATCTAAGAATGTTACTTACTCATAGAGTATCAATAAAGCTAATAATAACTTCTAAAAAACCATCAGAATTTCTGCTCACCCTGATTTTCGACAGTCGTAGAAAATTTTGACTAGAGTTACGGTAGCAATTATTAAGGCTGCAGCGACAAATCCTTGAGGGTGAAAATTTTGATAACACGGTTAATAGAAACATGAGCAATTTCAAATACATTGTAGCTTCACAAAGACATCTATCTTAGTTACAAAATAAGTTAAAAAATACAGGAGACATGAATTACATTTTTGTATACAGCTTTCTTGTATCACAAGTTCATCAATAAATATTACATGTTATCTGCCCTATCTTGTTTGAAAGAAAAAAAAGTATTACAGGGCTCAAATATATACTTTTGGAAAGGTTTCAGGAGATTTAAAGTGTTTCAATAGAATCATAATTAATTTTAAATGTTTTTTTTTTTACTATTGTTCATTCAAAAATGATGACTGAGCTATGTCATTTTGGAGCTAGAAAGTACACTGGATTTCACTCTCATTCTGTAGATGAATACACTGAGCCTTGGGGGGAAATAAAAGAAAAATAAAGTTACCTACATGGCTGATGGGAAAGCCACTTACTGAATTCATAGCAGAGATAATAGTAGGTCTTCCCCCATCAGAGTATAGAAACCCGTACTATGATGAGATTGGAGGACAAAATATATTTATTTTTGAATATGCTTTTCAGCATTCAGGCTACCATACATGGCATTTCACTTAGAAAAGCTGTGTTTACTTTTTAAAAATTACATTTTGAGCTGAACAACAGAAAATAATTGGTGAGGTAAGTTGGCCAACGGTGGGTCTAAGCCACTATTATAGCTTGCTTTTTATAATACAATCTTTCTCAAAACCACCAATTGCCCCTTCCTCTCTCCCCATCCTCATTTATCCTTTTCCTTCCCAGCCTACTCACCGAAGTCCCTGGACTCCTTTCATCTGTACTACAAAGAAAATTATAGATGACTCTAGCAGAGCAGCTGAAGCCAATGTGACTGAGGACATTTGGTTTTAAATCAGCAAAATATAGATGCTGTACAACTATACTTCCATAAATATGTATAAGTTTTAAAACCTACCAACAATTTCCACAATAGGTATGTTTTATACTATTTTACCAAGTTGGTTTCTTCAACTGGTCTCCCCAGTGCTGTACTGTCAGCTCAGAAAGACTACTCATAAAATAAATCCCAATTCTTTGAAATTTTGAGTTTCTATTCTTCTTGATAGTTCCCATTAATACTGCCACCTTAAATATCTGACTTGGAATTTGAAAAAAAATGAAGACAAAAAATTAAAAAATGATCTAGAATATCAGGATAAGAGAAATAAAAGGGTATTCCTAGAACATTGATCAATAAGTATATATAAGTCTTGAAGGAAGTTTGTGAAGATGGACAGTTTTAACAGAAATCAGAGCAAAATTATGAGAATCAACATTGTACAAATTCTCTCAGTAAATCAGTAAGAACAAACTATCTCCTAAATTAGAAACAAAAACTTTTAGGTATAAAGGCAATAGCTTATGATCAAAATTCACTTGGTATTTATAGAAAACCAACCTAAAAGTGAAATCAGTGTTCGTTTAAGATTTATGTGACTTGGGCATGGTGGGGCATACCTGTAATCCCAATACTTGGGAGGCCGAGACAAGAGGATCTCAGGTTCGAGATCAGCCTCACCAACTTAGTGAGACTTTTAGTAACCTAGGGAGACCCTGTTTCAAAACAAAATATAAAATAGGCTGAGAATATAGCTCAGAGGTAAAATGCGCCTGGGTTCAATTCTCAATTAAAACTACACTCAGGTAGTGTTTAAAATACTGCAAATCAGTTTGACACCTATTATGTCACTTGGCTACCTTCAACAATCAGCAGAGTGCTAGGAAAATAGTATGAGTGTTTAGCATATATCCATCAGGTTGTAATGAATATAATTTTTGCGATGTTAGAAAATGCAAACGAAAAAGAGAGAAATCAAATATTTTATCACCACCAAAAAATTTATTCCTAGCCCCAGGTTCAGTTCATGATTTTAATTATTCAAAATATTTTCCATAAAAATACCTGAGGTTATTAGGAAATAACAGCAGATGAGTACCATATTACTATATACACTATCATTTCCACTCCCCAATCCCAAGTTGGAATTCTATCTGTAAGAGTTGGTGTTAATTAAATGATGCTTGTTCCTTTTCTGAAGAAATGTGGCCTCACCTCGTTGCTTCAAAAAAATTTTCATCTGGATAGTTTGGGTTTTTGCTGACAATCATACTTAATATAACAGAATAAATAGCCCATGGACACGTGAACGCACACTAGGAAGAGACTTTTGTGGATGGAAAAATAATATGCTTAAAAAACCTTCAAGTTTCAGACTTATAAAGGCATCCTCCACACCACTTCCTCAGAGTGACATCTACAGGACTCCAAGTGTCTTGTCAAGTTCACTGGATTTTCTGTCTTTGTATTTCTTTAAAAGAAAAGTTATTGGTACTGGGGATTAAACCAAGGGGCATTCTACCTCTGAACTACACCCCCGGCCCTTTTTATTTTTTGTTTGAAATTAAGATCTAGATCTCACTAGGTTCCTGAGAGCCTTGCTAAGGTGCTGAGGCTGTCTTCAAACCTTTGATTCTCCTGTCTCAGCCTCCCAGGTACCAGGATTAGAAGTGTACACCACCATGCTTGGTTTCTTCAGAAATTTTAGGGGAACTTGCACACTTCCATTTCTAGGCTGAGCCTATTACAGAAAATGTAAATGACCATATTATCTGACTTCTTAGCCCTGAATAACTGTGGTCATCTCACAGTGGAATTTAAGTATGTAGAGTCACAGTGGTAACCCAGGGATGGGCAACTTACTCATTTCAAACAAATACCTAAGATTCAAGGCTTCTCAAATACACCTGGATTTGGGCTACTTGAGTCATTAGAATTATGACTCAAATCTTCCTAATAATTAAAGAGCTCCTAGAAAAATTAAATAATTGTAGATTATTATAAATATATAAGTAATAATGTAGCATGGTAAAACATACCACATTCAAGTCAATATGCAAAAAATAAACATCTTATAGGAACGTGCCACAGCACCCAGCTCTTTTTCTTTAATATTCTTTCAACTGACCATAAAAAGTCTATGAATGTCACAATATAGGATTTCAGCAATGAAAGGGGAAAATAAAGCACTATCAGCAGCTAAGTAATGCTACTTGGCTGTCTGCCACAGCCTCGCCCCGTTCCTGGGAGTGTGCGCACTCCTGCACTTTTTATTGCCCACTAGCTGTGCAGCTTGGAACCAATTACAAATCATATAAAACTAATTTTCTCAGCTAAAAAATATATACATGCTACATTATAAGACTTATAAGAAACAAATGAAATTATACATATAAAAGTCTAAATATAGTACTTGCCACATAGAAAACATGCAAATATTACTGGAGTTAAAAGCTGTTCTTATTGTTTAGTATGGCCAGAAGGAATGATACAATTGTCACAAGTACGTCTTAGGAAAATAACACTGATGTCTTTTTTTTTTTTTTTTTTTTGGTGGTACTGGGGTTCCTGGAAGCCCTTCTACCTCCGGGCTACACTCCCAGACCTATTTTATATTTTTGAAACAGGGTCTCTTACGCCAGCGCGGCTGGCTTCGAACCTGCGCGATCCTCCTGTCTCCGCCTCCCAAGCGCGGGGATTGCAAGCGTGTGCCACCACGCCTGGCCACTGATGTCTTGAAGCGAATATTTACTTAACTTTCGGCACTGTGCTTGGAGTTGTCAGATCCCTGATCAATCACATTTAAGCTTCTGAAACTTTACATAGGAATCATAATAATCATCTTATAAATGAGAAAATTGGGACTCAGGAGAGATTAACTTAATTGCTTGGGTTGAATATTTCCTAAGTAAAAAATCAGATTCATACCAAGGTCTGACTAACTCTGAAGCACAAGTTCTTTCTTCTTCTTCTAATGCTACTGTCTTAGAAAACAAAAGAAATAACACAACTGTATAGAGCATATACTCTCAATGGTGGTAATAGCTCAAGGTGAAAAAATATTACTTTAAAATGTGTAAAGTCGCCGGGCGTGGTGGCGCACGCTTGTAATCCCCACACTTGGGAGATGGAGAGAGGAGGATCGCGCAGGTTCGAAGCCAGCCTTGGTGGCTTAAGAGACCCTGTTTCCAAATAAAATATAAAATAGATCTGGGAGTGTGGCCCGAAGGTAGAAGAGTTCCATCCCCAGTACCACAAAAAAAAGTGTCAAGTACAAATATATAGAAAGTATATAAGCAGATTTAATGGGTAGTATTAAAATACCATGATTAAGAATAATTAGGAAAAAGTGTCTAAACAGGTTCTTGGCAAAAAGACAAAAAATTTTTTAAAAGGCTTGTGTGTGTGTGTGTGTGTGTGTGTGTGTGTGTGTGTGTGTGGTACTGGGGGTGGAACCCAGGGGCTTTTCTATCTCTGGGCTATACTCCCAGACCTATTTTATACTTTTGATTTGGAAACAGGGTCTCACTAAGTAGTTGAGGCTGGCTTTGAACCTGTGTGATCCTCCAGTCTCAGCCTCCCAAGCGCGGGGATTACAAGCGTGCGCCACCACCACACCCGGCTTTTTTTTTTTTTTTTTTTTTTTTTTTTTTAGAAACACTGATACAGAGCCAGTGGGGGAATCTTTAAAATTCATTATTTTTATAAGGCAATTTAGGATACTGTGAAGATTCATTATTCTCTATTATTCTCTTTTTCTTTTTTTTTCAGTACTGGAAATGGAACCCAAGGATATTCTACCTCTGAGCCCCCAGCCCTATTTTTTATTCTTTTATTTTGAGACAGAGTCTAAGTTGCAAAGGGCCGCACTAAGTAGCTGAGGCTGTCCGTGAACAGTGATCTTCCTGTCTCAGCCTCCCAAATCCTGGATTACAAGTGTGCACCACCACACCTGCTCTATTTCTTAATGAAAATAAAAAAAATCAAACATTTCCAAATTTCTAATATTATCTACCTCATTCACTTATATTACAGTGTAATCAATAAAAGCAATTTTTTTGCAATAGAGTTTATCTTTAAAATTAGATAGTAACATGATATGAAAAATTTAAGAAACAATTTTCAGGTTTATGCCTTCTAAGGTCACACACACACACACACACACACACACACACACACACACATACACACTGCTATATGTCCAATTTAAGAAGTTAAGAAGAAGCCGGGCGTGGTGGCGCACGCTTGTAATCCCAGCATTCTGGAGGCTGAGACCTGGAGGATCGCGGTTCGCGGACAGCCTCAGCTACTTAGTGAAGCCCTCTGCAACTCAGTGAGACCCAGTTTCAAAATAAAGAATAAAAAATAGGGCAGGGGGTATAGCTCAGAGGTCAAATGCCCCTGGGTTCCATCCCCAGACCCGCAAAAAAAAAAAAAAAAAAAAAAAAAGTTAAGAAGAATTACTCTTTATTTTTAGCACAAGCTAGAATTGTACCCAATCTTGAAGGGTTTCCTGGGAAATAAATCATAGGTTATATACTTCAAGAACTTCAGAGAAAAAATAAACATTCCAAACTTTCATTGAATGCCACTGGGTAAGAAAAAGCTCATCTAAGAAACTCATCATGTTTCTGAACATTAAATAATTAAATCAATTTTTTTCATTTAGAGTACATTTATTTCTAATTAAAATATAAAATAAACAAAGTGAATTCCAACTGTTGAAATCTGTCAAGAAAAAGCTTAGCATTCAAAATATGATCATCATAATAACAGTAATAACAATAATAACAAAACATCGCATCTTAGGCTTATTATCCCTTGGCTGATTTGTGCGTGCATAAGATAGGGGACGTCACTGACAAGTACATAATATAAAAATAAACACTTTTTTTTGTAAAAGTGGACATTCTTGTCAGCATGCCAATTTAGCTGTTTTGCCCCTTAACATTTCTCTTATCATTTTCTATAGTTTATTAATCTTCTTGTTAATGCATAACATCATATATGTATAGGCAAAGAAAAAGACTAAAGCAAAGTTTAGAAGAAACTGTAACACTGAGGTATGATTTTCACCTCATCTTTAGAAGCAAAATATTTTCTTAAAGACAACTTTGCTTCAAATGATAAAGAAAAGGGAAAGAGGAGGAAGTAAATGAATGTGGCACTTGATGTCTCATTTGGGAGAGGACAGAGACCTAGAAATGACCTAGAAGCAGTTTATGATGAATTAGCACTTAAAGATAAGAACGGTATTGCTAACAGTTTTCTTCTTCTTGCTCCCTAGAATAATGCACTGAGACAATGTGCTCGCAAAACGACCTGACTGCTTGGCCAGGTGACCTGAAGTTGTCCTAAAATTACCTTGGAACAAGAACATGACTGGGAATATAGAGGAACATATCGAGTCCCTAACGGCGTCCACAAAACACGCTGATAAAATGCATTCGTCCGTTTTCTCTTGGGTAACAGTAAACACTGCATTTTGATAGTTTTCCTAAGACAGTTAAAAGACAATATTCTCTTCCAAGAATATGGATTGTACATCCCACAGTGATGGCAATTTCTTTTAATCGTCTGAGAGCCAAACTTACCATATATAAGACTGTTGGTACCTAAAGAAAAAGAAAAAAAAACCATAATTACAAAAATTAAATTTAAAAAGTTTAAACTGATCTACTAGAAATTTAGTATGTACAAAATTTAGTATGTATATATGTCTACATACATATATCAATAAACCATACTTAAAAGCTCAAAAGCCACTTAAATTTCCATAACTAAAATAATTATAAATTACACAATTATATATTATTTAATCAAGTAACATAAACATTAGTGCCTGTATTTGTTGGACAGAGTTAGCACCATAAATATAAATTGTGTTCATTACTAAATACCAGAACAAACATCCTTTAAATTTGGTTCTATAATTTGACAGCCAGAAATGAGTTTGGAAAGCTTTATAAATAATTGCTGATCTAACCTTAATACCAAGAAACTATCAGAAACCTAACTACTTTTCAGCAGATTCTAACAAAACTAAAAATTACTATTTCATCTTATTTTTTTCAGTGATTATGAATGAGTCAAAAGTATGACTGAGAAAAACCCTGGCTACAACAGATGGGAGACTACTCAGTCCTGTGATCTTGATTAGGTTCACATTTCCATCATAGCAATTAAGAGTCACACTCAAGAAACGTGAACAAGGTCAACTGACCTGAAGGGTGTCCTTCTCCTTTAGGTACGCTTGCTGTGTAAGACTTTCTGGTTGTCTTGGCAGCAGGTACATCATGTGTTACTGTAATATGAGCAGAAGTGAGTCTTTGTGTAACTTTGAGGCCCTTAGTCCCTGGGACATGTAAAGTAGTGGATTTGCGCGTTGCTGGAAAACTCTGTGTAAATGAAGCTTTTGCTGTGGTGACTCTTTGGGTGGCTGCTGTGGTCTGTGTAGCAGAAGCATTAGTCATGATGGGACTCTGGGCTGCTGGACTGGTCTTTGTAGATACAGCCTTTGATATGAGGGATGTCTGAGCTGCTTCTGACCCCTTTGTGGCTGAACTGTTTGCTATTGTAGGTTTCTGAGGAATTGGTGGGAGTTCTGTAGGTGGAATTTTTACTGTGGTAGGTTTCTGAAGAGTTAGTGAGACTTCTGTATCTGTGATATTTACCGTGGTGGGCTTCTGAGGAGTTGATGGGACTCTTGTAGCTGAAATATTTACTGTGGTGGGTTTCTGAGGAATTGGTGGGACTCTTGTATCTGGAACATTCACTGTGGTGGGTTTCTGAGGAGTTGGTGTGACTTCTGTATTTGGAACATTCACTGTGGAAGGGTTCTGAGGTGTTGGTGTGACTTCTGTACCTGGAACCTTCACTGTGGTGGGTCTCTGAGGAGTTGGTGAAATTTTTGTACCTGGAACATTCACTGAGGTAGGTTTCTGAGGTGTTGGTGTGACTTCTGTACCTGGAACCTTCAGTGTGGTGGGTTTCTGAGATGTTGGTTTGACCTTTGTATCTGGAACATTCACTGTGGTGGTTTTGTGAGGTGTTGGTGTGACTTCTGCACCTGGAACCTTCACTGTGGTAGGTTTCTGAGAAGTTGGTAAAATTTTTGTACCTGGAACATTAACTGTAGTGGTTTTCTGAGGTGTTGGTCGGACTTCTGTACCTGGAACATTCACTGTAGTGGTTTTCTGAGGTGTTGGTGGGACTTTTGTAACTGGAACCCTCACTGTGGTGGTTTTCTGAGGTGTTGGTGTGATTTCAATGTCTGGAACATTCACTCTGTTGGGTTTTTGAAGTTTTGGTGTGACTTTTGTACCTAGAACCTTCACTGTAGTGGATTTCTGAGAAGTTGGTAAAATTTCTGTACCTGAAACATTCCCTGAGGTGGGTTTCTGAGGTGTTGGTACTACTTCTGTACCTGGAACATTCATTGTGGCGGTTTTCTGAGGTATTAGTGTGACTTCTATACCTGGAACATTCACTGTGGTAGTTTTCTGAGGTGTTGGTGGGACTTTTGTACCTGGAACATTCACTGTGGTGGGTGTTTGAACTGTTGTTGCTGGGAACTTGGGAACTGTAGACTTTGCTGTGGAAGAAAATGTTAAGGAAAAGATTAGCTAAATATTGATGTTCAAGTTAAACTTTCTTAACCATTGCCTGCTCTATAGCTATTTCCTCTCTCCTCACAAACACCTAGATATAGCTTTTAAAAAAACTAGTCATATATAGAGAAAATAAAAGGCTGTATCATTTTGACTTTGATATTAATAATACCTGCACATGATGAAAGTAGATATATTCTGAAATATTGGGGTTTTAAAGCTGTTTCCTATCTGAAAAAATAAATCGAAGTTAAGAGTTGCCAGGCATGGTGGCATACACCTGTCATCCCAGTACTTGGGATTCTGAAAAAGGAGGACTGCAGGTTCAAAGCCAGCCTCAGCAATTTAGTGAGGCTCTCAGCAACTTGGTGAGATCCTTTTCCTAAATAAAAAATATAAAATAGGACTGGGGGTGTAACTTGGAGGTAGAATGCCCCTGGGTCCAATCCTCAGCACCACACATACACAAAAAAAGTTTGAGTTAATAGTAATCTTATTCTATGACATAGTCTATTTTCTCTCTAAAACTGTTTTCCTTTATGCATGCCAAAACCAAGGAATAATGGTCTATAACCACTGAACAAATAGACACAGTCTCAGCATTATCACTTTTCCCAGGACTTACAGGACATGCTAGAGAGCCTGGGAACTTGTTTGAAGTCATTCCTATGTCTGAGCAAAAATGACTCCCTTTCCTCTTGTGCCAGTTACCGACTTTATATACATATTTAGTTCCTCTTTAGATTTCAGTTCATATAAGGAACAATAAAAACTTCTGTTAAAGACATGTCTGAGAACCATAAATCTAAGCACAGGGAGGCTTGGGGTCATTGGAGCCTGTCTGCCTTTGGCTGCTTATACAAACAATGGGCAGTGCTGAGCAATGCTGAATGCCAGGGACTTAATCTCTACTCCTCTATCCCTCTAAGCTTTGCTTTCCCTGCCTAGAGCTGATTTTAATTCCTCTGATTTGTTATACAACATATACACACACTGAAACATCACATTGTACCTAATATATTTGTGCTATTGTGTCAATTTAAAAAATAAAAATTTAAAACAAAACCCTTCTCAAAACAGTCCATATCACATGACATTATTGCAAAGACTAGGGAAGTTATTGACACAGCACCTGTCCCAAGACAACAGGCTATATAGCGGCCAGTACTATTATCGCCAGCATCATCACACCACCATGTCCTAGGTGCTCAGATGGTGTGTGCCACTATTTTTTGTTTGTTTCCCTTATACATCACTAGATGCTATAAAGAATAAGATTACAGTTAATAGGTAACATTGCACTTAGCAGGCACTCAATAACAGATATTATTATTAGGGTAAATGAAGTTTTTACATGGACTTTTCATTTTAAGATATATAAAAGTGATTCCACCATGTTAGTTTTCACTTCCTAGCCTGAGGATTTACATACTACCATAGAGTTTAAATTTCCTGAGAATTTCCTAATTTTGTTGTTGTTGATAATACAAGTTAATTCCACTGTGATCAAAAAGCTTGTCTGGATAATTTCAACCTTCTGAAATGTACTGCAGTTTAGAGCTCAGCATATAGTCAATTTTAGTAAATGTCCCATTTACATGTGAAAAAAATTGGTCTGTCCTTAATGGCTTCAAAGCTCTTAAATATAAATTTTTCTTTTCTTTTCTTTTTTTGTGGTACTGGGGACTGAACCCAGGGGCATTCTACCTCCAGTCTACATCCCCAATCCTGTTTTTTATTCTTTATTTTGAAACAGGGTCTTGCTACATTGTGGAGGGCCTAAGTAGCCAAGACTGGCTGCGAACCTGCGATCCTCCTGTCCCAGCCTCCCAAGTACTGGGGTTACAAGTGTGAGCCACCATGCCTGGCTTACATGTAAATTTATTAAAACTTCATTGTTGCTCAGATCTTCTACATTCATTCATATTCATTCTCATTCTCATATTCTCTCCCCCCCCCCTCTGTACTAGGGATTGAACCCAGGGACATTCTGCTGTGGAGCTACATCCCTATCCCTATCTATCTATCTATCTATCTATCCATCCATCCATCCATCCATATTGTGAAACAGTCTCACTAAGTTGTGGAGGGCCTCACTAACTTGCTGAGGCTGGCTGTGAATCTGCTATCCTCCTGTCTCAGGCTCTAGTACTAGTATTACAGGTATGTGCTACCACACCTAGCAGATCTTCCATATTTTTCATGGGTTTTTGTTGCTTATTTCATCAGTTATTGAAACTCTATGTGGATTTCTCCAGCTGAAACTGGATTTGGTCTAGTTTTATTTCTGTCCATTTTTCATTTATACCAATTGAGAATATTATTCAAATACATAAATATTTCATGTTATAAATTTCAGATTTCTTGAATTTAATGCCTTCATTACAAACTGTTTTATTTCTTAAAGTAGGCGTTGATATTAGTGACATTAATATAGTTATACAGTATATTTCCCATTATTTTCAACCAATTCATGTTCTTATCATTCAACTATGACTCTTATCAACAGTAAATAGTTAGGTTTTATTTTTAAAATCTAGCCTGACCATCTTGGTCAAATTACAATTAATGTATTTACTGATGTAGTTAAGATTCAACCAATTGCCCAGCAAGGTGGCACATGATTGCAATCCCCACGCTTGGGAGGCTGAGACAGGAGGATCGCACAGGTTCGAAGTCAGCCTCAGCTGACTTAAGAGACCCTGTTTCCAAATAAAATTAAAATAGGTCTGGGAGTGTAGCCCAGAGGTAGAAGGCCCCTGGGTTCCATCCCTAGTACCACCAAAAAAAAAAAAAAAAAAAAAATTCAACCAATTTATTACTATTTTTATATCCCATTTATTTTATATTTCTGTTTCTCTTCTTCTCTTTAGGACTAAATACTATCATTCCTTTATTAGGTTGTAAAATATACATTCTTTTACTATTCTTTTCTGACAGTCCTAGAGATTACAATATGTATTAGACTATAAATCAAGCATGCAAATTTATCACTTTTACTTTTTTAGCACTGTCAGTCTGGTCTGCTAGTGCTAAGTCCCTCAGTTTTTGTCTGACAATATGTTTACTTTGCATTCAGTTTCGGAGGATATATTCATTTGATACAGAAGTCTAAGTGAGCAGCAATTTTCTTGCAATAATTTAAACATTTCTTCTTATTGTCTTCTGGCTTCCATCATTTTTTGTTGTCATTGTTGAGAATTCAGTGATCAGTTTTACTATGCCTGATGTATTTCATCAGCTTCGGAAATTTCTCAGTCACTATCTTTTTAGATATTTATCTTCCTCCCCTTTCCTCTCTTTCTCATCCTATCTTCATTCCCTCTCTCCTTCTCTTACTTCTTCTTTTTCTTTTCTAATATATGTTAAAAGTTTAATATATCTCAAATGTCTCTTAAATCTCTAATTTATGTTTTATATTTTTTGCATGTGTGTATAGAAGTGACACATCCCTCCAAGAATCTGACGAAAACTTGTGCCCCGCAGAAAACTGCAAATGTACATATAACACAAAATGCATATAAACAACATTACACATTCACTTCTCAGATAGTTCTTAGAATCTTTACAGCCAATACATAGACCTAAGGGCAAAAAGAAAGCAAAAATAAACCATGCAAATTGATTACCTCTGCATTCAGGTGGCGGGTCGCTCCATTCTCCATGGTTGTCTTGTACGGTACAGTAAATAGAGGCCTTTCCAACCAAGGTGAATCCTTTAGCACATGTGTATGTTACAGTCTGACTATATGTGTAAGAGTCCTGTTCCTCCCGAATTATGCCATTTTCAATGGTTGGTGGTTCTGGACAGTAAATTTCTTAAAAAGAATTACAACATCTTTTAAATGAATATAACTGGCAAGGCATTTTTACAAGTAACTGAGACAAAAACATGTAAAAGATTTTTTTTGCAGGTCTGGGGATAGAACCCAGAGGCATCTGACCTCCAAGCTACACCCCTTGTCCTATCTTTTATTCTTTATTTTGAAACAGAGTCTCACTAAGTTGCAGAGGGCCTCACTAAGTAGCTAAGGCTGTCCGCGAACCCCGATCCTCCAGTTTCAGCCTCTGGAATGCTGAAAGCGTACGCCACCAAGCCTGGCTTAAATTTTTTTTAAAAAATCAAAATATACCATTTTTCTCAGCTTGTGAACAGGCCCTCCTATTTCGAATCAAAAGATTTAAGAATGCAGCTTATATCTTTTTCTTTTTTTAACTGAGGATTGAACCCAGGGCCATTCTATCCCCAGCCTACGCCCTCTTTCTTTTTTATTCTTTAAAACAGGACCTCACTAAGGTGCCAAGGGCCTCACTAAGTATCTGAGGCTAGCTGCGAACCTGTGATCATCCTGTCTCAGCCTCCCAAGTACTAGGATTCCAAGCCTGCACCACTATGCCTGGCAGTTTATACCTTTTAAATACAGCGTGAGAACCCGCACTTTTTAAGGCTTTTTTTTTTTTTTACCCCCTTGTCAAGCTTCATCTTATGCTGAGAATAGACACTGCTCCAAGCCCCCATGCCAGGAAACCAAAAAAAACCTAGATTTATAGACCAGAAATGCAACATCCTATGCGTATTTATTGGCTTTTGTCCAAACTAGATTTGCAACAAGCTATGCAAATTTATTGGCTTTTGTTCTCCTTGTATACAATTCTATATTATTTTCAGTTTGGGGAAGACAGGCTAGGGCATTCCCAGTTTTAGCTAAACTTTGAATAACTTTCTTTTTGATTCACTATCATTTCTTCTGATAACCAGACTCCCAATGAATATGGAAGACTAAAGCAAACTTTTTTCCTTCTTTGTGGTGACAGGAATCGAACTGAGGGGCAGTCTACCCTCAAGCTACACCCCAAGCCCTATTTTGTTTCATATATAAGAAACAGGGTTGCCGGGCGTGGTGGCACATGCTTATAATCCCAGCATTCGGGAGGTTGAAACAGGAGGATCGCTGTTCACAGACAGCTTCAGCTACTTAGTGAGGCCCTCTACAACTTAGTGAGACCCTGTTTCAAAGTAAAGAATAAAAAATAGGGCAGAGGGTGTAGCTTGGAGGTCGAATGGCCCTGGGTTCCATCCCCAGACCTAAAAAAAAAAAAAAAAAAAAATGGAAACAGAGTCTTGCAAAGTTGCTGAGAACATCGCTAAGTTGCTGAGGTCGGCTTCAAATGAGATCCTCCTGTCTCAGCCTCCCGAGTACTGGGATTACAGGTATGCACCACGACTCGTGGCTTAAATCCAGTCTTTTGAGACCCCAAAAGTCGAGCCACAGGTGGGGGAGGGGATGGGCAATCACAGAACTGGCAACCACCAGGGGATGAGTGAATTTTTTCCTCCCAGCCAGTGCCCTTACTGCTTTTTGATAAAGCAGGGAAACTAACTTTTTTGAACTTCTAGGCTAAATTTCACCCCTGGTAAGTTCTCCCCAACTTAACGCCAGGCCTTGCCCTCCCTTTGTTTGCTTGTTGTCCAGAGCTCTGCTGAGCAGTTCTGGGGTTCTTCTGAACTCATCTTGAGGTTTTTGTCATTTGAGTAACAGGAAAACTTTAATCTTTGTGACTTCTGCATCAGTTTGCAGGGAAGGAACAGAATGTACATAGAAAAAATGTGGTTATATATTAAAAAATGTTTTAAGATGTCTTTCTTCTTAGGTCCTCACTAAAAAAAAAAAATGAGGTTATACCAAGAGTTAAAATTCTAACATGTAATAAAGCTGTTTTAATAAGATGAAAAGTATATTTTATCTTATTTGTCTAAATTCAGAAATTTTGTAAGCATGCTTTCAAAATATAAAGCTAAGCGATAAAGCAAGGCAGCAGAAACAACCCAGCAAAACAGAGATAAAGAGATAAAAAGAAAGCTTGGACATGGGATATATTTTGGTGAGAATGGTTAAATGAAAGACAATGAGAAAATATTTTATAATGTAAAGTGATTTTTGTCCTAAAATGACTGGATTCTCTAAAATGAGAACAAAAATAGAACAAAAACTAGAGGGTCTAAAATGTCATAGCATCAATATAAAACCAGAATCTAATTATTTTTTATTGGTACTAGGGATTGAATCCAGAAGTATTCTACCACTTAGCCACACCCCTAATCCTTCTCATTTTTTATTTTGAAACAGATCTGTTAAATTGCCCAGGTTGGCTTTGAAGCCGAACTCCTGTCACAGCCTCCCAAGTACTATGATTACAGTCATGTACCACTATGCCTGTCTAAGAATCTAATTCTAATACTTTATGTTTAAAGGAACACATTTTTCTTAAAATGTTGATCAACGCTTTAGGAAAGCTTACAAAAGGCTGACTTAAAGAACAAAGGGCACCAAGCACTGTCTGAATGTATAACATCTTCAATATGATCCACATGAAAATAAATTAAATTAAATTAAAAAAAACAAAGATTTTGTAATTTATCAAGATAATTTTTCATGTTTTCTATCATCTTTGTTTTCAGTTAACTAAGGAAACTGCATCTTAAAAGAATTAAGACTTGTTAAGCATCTATTTGTTCTAAAGTCTTGTTTCAACCTTACCAAAAATAAGCAGACCCAGAAAACCTAAAAAAAGGTTGTCACGATTGTCTAAGAGCAGAAGTCTTTCCACTAGGTGGAGCTATTGGCTACTTTCAGACTGGCTTCCTGAAATTGTGGATTCTACAATTTATAATGGTACTTCTTTCAGGCTCTAACATCTTACACCTTTTGCCTATATTCTCCAAATGCCCTTAATAGAATCTCTGCACCGATTCAGCAATAAACAGATCACACAAAGCTCCAAGTTCCTTAAGATTAAGAAATGGACAAAAATAAGGGGCATTGTAAATGGGGCTGTCTTTAAAATTAAAAGATTTAGAAGAAGCACCCAACCTATATCTTTTACGTTTTTATTGTTTTTTTTGGTTTTGTTTCTTATTTTCCTTTCCAAACTCCACTTCATGTTGAAATCAGAAACTTTCTCAAGCCCCATGAGAGCAAACAGAACTAGATTTATAAACTAGATCTGCAACATACTATGTACATTTCTTGGCTTTTAATTCTCATCCTATATAATTCTGTGTTAATTTGGGGTTTGGGGAAGACAGGTTAGCTGTCTTCCCAGTTTGCGCCAAACTGCAAATTCATTTCTTTTTGCTTCACCATCATTTTTCTTTCATTAACTAGATTCCTGATGCGAGGGGAAGCAAATGAATGCAGTCTGTTAAGACCCCCAGGGTCAAGTCACCGGCCAGGTGGGGGGCAGTAACAAGTTGAACATTATCAACAAGAGATGCTTATAAATGCCTATTTAGTGATGGGTTATGTATTTGTAGCTCTAAATACAAATTTGTAGAACACGAATGCTAACATGAGACCAATTTATAAAAAGAATAAGATTTAGGGCACATGTGCAAAACAAACTACAATAAGGTTGTACATGTTATAGATCAAAGTGTTGCGAGAAGAGCAAATGTTAGGATTTCAGATGCACAGACAAGGCAGTCAGAGATGACGTTAGGGAGGAAACTGAACTTGGGTTTAATCCTGAAATGTACCCCTACCCCAGAAAAAGTAGAGGAGAGAGAGCATTGCTATTCATTCCACGGGGGACATGACACTAAATAAAGGAGTTGGGGATTTAAGGGCATGCTCAAGAAATTAGTACAGATTGTTTTGAATAAAGTAAAAAGTCTTAAGTGTCAGGACTATATTTTCACTTCTAGGGTAAATTTTTCTTTTCTTTTGCAGTACTGAGAATTGAACCCAGGGGCTCTTTACCACTGAGCGACATTCACACCCCTTTTAATTTTGAGACAAGGTCTCACTAAGTTGCCAAGGCTGGACAGGTACCTGCAATCCTCCTGTCTTATCCTCTCCCATAGTTTGAATTATAGATGTGCCCCCATCCCCACTCCTGGTTTAGAATAAAAATTTTTAGCATGTATTAACTCATAGATAGAGACTCAGGATAAATATTAATGAGCAGGATAAATCTTAATTTGTAAAACAAATACAAGTGGAGGTATTCTAGTGTTGTAAAAAGAGCTCTTGCAATGGCAATTACCCTAATAAGAAGTTCAATGGTTTCATATTCTTTAGGGCCATGGAATTGTGTGTGTGTGTGTGTGTGTGTGTGTGTGTGCGCACACTGTTGGGATTGAACCCAGAGGCATTCTACCTCCGAGCTACACCCCAGCCCTAATTTTTATTCTTTATTTTGAAACAGTGTCTCACTAAGTTGCAGAAGGCCTCACTAAGCAGCTGAGGCTGTGGGCAAACCATGATCCTCCAGTCTCCGCCTCCCAAATCCTGGGATTATAAGCATGCGCCACCACGCCCAGTTTAGAGCCATGGAATTTTGTAAAGCAGGAAAGCAACGTGTTCATCAGGTTAAATTATATCAAATGAGCCGGGTGTGGTGGCTGAGACTGGAGGATCACAGTTCATGGACAGCCTCAGCAACTCAGTGAGACCCTGTTTCAAAATAAAGAACAAAAAATAGGGCTGGGGGTGTAGCTTGGAGGTAGAGTGCCCGAGTTTGATCCCCAGACATGCAAAAAAATAAAAATAAACAAAACAAAAATAAATAAATTACATCAAATCTACTTTAGCATCTATAGAATAGTAGCAAATTTATAAAGTACGTTTAGGCCATTAATCAAAACAAGAACAAGCTATTTCAACTAACACCAAATTTGGGTGTTACAGGCACATCCCATTAGTTCCGGATATTTTCAATACAAAATGTGGAGGTTATCACAGAAATATGCACGAGATATAGAAAGAGAAGAAGAATGTGAACCAGCCTGGGAAATCTTCCTGAAGGACTAGAACAGACTTTTCAATGAGGAAAATAGAGCCGAGCAAAGAAGGGACTAGAGGACATTCTAGGTGGAGCACAACGTAAGGAGTGAGCGGAGGCAGGAAGAAGCACAAGGTATATGGAAAAGCACAGAAACGTGAGTGGGCAAAGCATAGAACATGAGCACGGAGAGGTGAGCAGACCAAGGCAGCCCTGGGTGCTATATGAGGAGTTTAGATTCTCTAAGTGATGAGATATAACAACAAGCTTTAAGAGACAGACAGAGAGAGGGGGAAGGAAGGGGAGGGAACCTAGGGACATTCTACCTCCAAACTATACTCCCAGCCTTATTTATTCTTTATTTTGAAACAGGGTCTCAGCAAGTTGCAAAGGGCCTCACTAAATAGCTGAGGCTGTCCACAAACCACAATCCTCCTGTCTCAGCCTCCCAAATGCTGGGATTGCAAGCGTGCGCCACCACACCCGTCTTTCAGTTTTTACTTTGAAACTCACTAAGTTACTGTGCCCTGCTGGCCTTGAAAATGTGATCCTCCTGTCTTAGCCTCCCAAGTACTGGGATTGAGGGATGTGTCACTGTGCCTAGCTTAAGTTTGTTTTTAACTCTTACTCTATACAGTTCAGCATACCAAGTCTCAGAGAAGCTTGATAGTGTATCCTCATAGCTAATTAATTAGTAAACATCACTGAATTAATGAAGGCACATACTGAAAGGTGAGGACGCTACAAACATACACTGTGGATCATTCCCAACGAGCAGAAAGTAATTTATCATTAATTTATCATTGATTATTACTTAACCCTACAACCTGAGTGCTTATATTTTTAAGATTTACCTGTGCACACTGGAAATGGAGTACTCCACCCAACGCCATTGTCCATCACAATACAGTAGCTAGAAGTTTCACCTATTAATTTAAACCTAGAGCAATAGGAAAAGGAAAAAAAACCAAGTTATATTCACACATATTTGACTCTTCTCAAATTCTCAAGAGTATATATATCTGAAAATGTTTTAAATTATAAGGCATATACATACAAATTCTTCATCTGAATCACTGGTATTTACTATACCAGTTGATGGAGACAAAATGATAGTTTTAAAAAAGAAAAATATAGAAATCTGAAGGAAGAGAAAAAATTAAGTTATAAAGATGGCATGGCTGTATGATGGAAAACATTTTAAAATGAGATTGGGGATGGAAGCCAGGGGCATTCTACCTCCAAGCTACACCCCCAGCCTTAGTTTTTGGTTTTTAGTCTTTTATTTTTTTTGAAACAGGGTCTCACTGAGTTGCAAAGGGCTTCACTGAGTAGCTGAGGCTGTCCGCGAACCACAATCCTCTGGTCTCCACCTCCCAAATGCTGGGATTACAAACGTGTGCCATCACACCTGGCCTCTTTCTGGTTTCTAAAAGAATCCACTCAGGCTTCACAGAAAAATTAAATGTATTTATATTTAAAGGATTCAAAGTATTTTCTGGATTTCACATAAATGACCCAACCAACATCTATGTTTAATGTGGGACAAATGATAGTGCTATTTTTTTGTAAATGTTTACAGAAAGATTGCATGTATACTCAAGAATGAACATAATTCAATCTGTAAGCATCAAATAAAAAAGAATAAAAGTTTCTCTGTACTTAACACATTTATGGTATTATACTAATATACTTAATAAAAATTATTAGCTGCTAATGATAATCCTAACTTGTCCTTATGTATCAAGTCCTTACTTGTCCATATATATCAAAGCATAAAAGGCTTTAAGTTAGAAGGATATTTTCAATCTAGGAATAAATAAATGTTTTTAAGCTATGATATCTCTTAAGTTTGTTTGCACATGAAAAAACTCAGGTGCAAATTTATTATTTAGGTCAACTAAATATTGGTTTTATATTTAACCATTGATATCATCGCTATATCTCAATTTTCCTTTATTAATCACATTTAAAATTGTGTTGTTTTATGGCTTTATTTTTGTATATATTTTTATTAGTACATTGTAATATATATCATAAAAAGGTTCAGAGTGACAAAACTTACCCTGTGTAACATGAGAAGGTGATGACCGCACCAAATAATATGTCAGTTGTTATGTTGACATTACCATTTTTTATTTCTCCAGGGTTAGAACAAGATTTTTCTAAGAGAAAATATAAATTTTTTTTATTAAATGACTCACCACACACACACAAAAGTTAACTATATGGTAGATATTTTAATTAGACTGTGATCATCATTTCACAATGTCTATCAAAACATCATGTGTTATCCGTTGAACATATCTAATATTTATTTGTTAATTATACTTAAGAGGCATAGAGCTGGGATTTCTAATTACACATGCATACTCATCACCTGAACCACTATTTCTAAAACTTAGGCTTTTCCTTAATTCTACCTTCATTTTGTGATGTTTCAAAAGAGCAACATAATTAGAATATATAGTCATTTTTGGTATCTTTCAACTAAGTAAATGTGAAATTTGTGATAGAATAAGCATTCCTGTCACATAATAAATATTTAGCTTGTCTAATCTAAAGCAGAATGACACCCCTGGCTCTTTTAAGAACCGTTCATTCTAAATAATAATACATATACACAGAGCTCCACTCCACCCCTAACACCAGGTGTGTGGAAATACTTTTTAAGATTATACTCACTTTTACAAAATTCAGCTGGTTTGGTCCATTCTAAATCTTGAAGGCAAGTTATTCTTCCTGACAGAAAACCATCCCTTCTGTATCCTGGCCGGCACTCATATTCCACAACTGTACCAACTGGGAAATAATTCAGTCTAATGTAATCCTTTTTGAGGGATGCAAAAAGTAGCCTAGGTGGGGCATTGCAGCTACCTGAAAGTATTAATAAAAACAACAACAAAAAGTGTCATTTTATTTTATCACCTATATTGCTTTATTTTATAATCTGTATTTAATTATCCAGTCTTTAAATCACCCCCTTTTTACTGCTTTACACATATTTGATATTTAACAAAATATCACCAGGCATTTGCACTGCACCAGGTATATTCGCATATGTACTTTCACCTAGTTACTAAAGCCCTGTGAAGTAGATTTAATAGATAAATTTCATTATCCCACTTTTCAAAAAACACAACCTACTTAAGTTGCCTGGAACTCATAAATATTAACTACCTTACCACAGCCCTAAGGAATTACACAGCACCTTATGGTAGTGATAAATGAGAGCAAATATTTCCAGACCTGTGGGCTAAAGTCTTAGATGACAACAACAAAAATAGCTAATATTTGTTCAGTACTTCTAAATGTTTTCTTCTTCTTTTAAGTATTGGGAATTGAACTCAGGGGCATTCTACCTCCAAGCTACATTCTCAGCCCCTTTTTTTTATTTTGAAACAGGGCCACGCTAAATTGCCGAGACTAGCCTAAAACCTGCGATTCTTCTATCTCAGCCTCCCATGAGCCACCACACCCAGTTTACTTCTACATGTTTGACACAAATAAATTGATTTACTCCACAACAAACAATGGCAACAGGGATCTTATGAGCCAATAGTGTATATATAAAGTATGTATAGATTATAAACAGCTGGACAAATGTGAATCTAGAGGACATGCTATATGGGAGGGGACATTAGATGTCAGAAGGCTAAGCTCAAACTCAACCCTGGCTCTTCTGCATAAAATTTCTTAATCTTGAGGAGGCTATTTACCTCGTGGGAGCCTGCTTTCTCACCTGTTAAAGAGGAATGAGGGTCCCCACTGAATTCATGGGGTTGTTTGGGGGATTTGCTGAAGCAAGACAGGTAAAAGAGTTGAGAATTCTACACTGCATGATCCACCAGTGCAAAGGTGTCTGCACTTCATCCTGCTGCCTCCCATCAAGGATAGACAAGAATAAACTGGGAAAGCCTATTTCCCATGTGACTCCAAAAAGTTTTTGTGACAGTGTCTATATTTATACCAGCTTACACGAGCCCAAGTTGTTCAAAGGCAGGGATCAAGACTTATTTTTATCTTTACTTCTGTATAGTCATGTACTCCACAATGATGCTTCGGTCAACCATAGAAGCATATACCACAGTGGTATAAAATTATAATGGAGCAAAAAATTCCTATCACTTAATGATGTCACAGTCATCGAAACATCATAGTGTAATGTTTTATTCAAGTAAATGCTGGTGGAAACATACTGTGTGAGCAGTCATATAAAAGTGCAGCATGGAATAATTGATAATAAGTACCTCTGAGACTGGCTTATGTATTTACTATATTTTTACTATATTTTATTGTTATTTTTAGAGTGTACTCTTCTACTTATGAAAAAAAAAGAGCTAAGTGTGAAGCGGTTAATTTTGGAAAGAGACTTTAGAAGGAGGCATTATTATCACAGGGGATGAAAAACTCTATGCGTGATATTGTTCCTGAAAACCTTCCAGTGGGACATAATATGAAGGTGGATGACAGAGATAGTGATGATCTAGACTTTGTTTAGCCTAAGCTATGCTATTTGTGCCTTGGTCTTTGTGTGCAAAGTCAGTTTTATTTGTACAATAATAGCAAAAAGTCAGTTTTATTTGAACATTAATAGCAAACAACCAAAAGATGAAATAAAAATATTTATAAGGGAAATATAAGACCAACATTACTTAGAAAGATATTTTTCTTTTTTTTTTTCTTTTTCTTTTGGTGGTACTGGGGTTCCTGGAAGCCCTTCTACCTCAGGGCTACACTCCCAGACCTATTTTTACATTTTTATTTGGAAACAGGGTCTCCTAAGCCAGCGCGCGCGGTGGGCTTCGAACCTGTGCGATCCTCCTGTCTCTGCCTCCCAAGCGCGGGGATTACAAGAGTGCGCCACCACGCCCAGCAGAAAGATATTTTTCAAAAGCTATTAGCCAGGAATGGTGGTACATGCTTGTACTACCAGTACTTAGGAGGCTCTCAGGGTAAAGGCCTCAGGTTAGTAGGATCTCTGGTTCAATGTGCCTTAGTTTTTAACATAAAAAGGTGTAAAAGTAAAATAATAATAATAATAATAATTCACTAATAAAGAATTTTAAAAATAGAAAAAAAGTACATAAAACCAAATCCAAATATCTGTGTGCAGCTGGATAATCTGTGTTTTAAATTGTTATTACAAGAATAAAAAGATTAAACAATTGAGCTGGGCATGATGGAACTATGGCATGCCCATAGTCCTAGGTACTTGGGAAGCTGAAGCTGGAAGATATTTTTGAGCCTAGGAGGCTGAGATTAGACTGGCCATATTGTAAACTTGACATAAAAAAGTTATAAAAATTTTAAAGTTTGTAAAATTAAAAAAATTATAGTAAACTGAGCCAGGAATAGTGGTGCTGAGATAGGAAAATCTCAGGTTCGAAGCCAGCTTTGACAACTTAGCCCTCTGCAACAGAGGCCTTTTGCAATTTAGTGAGACCCTGTTTCCAAATAAGAAATAAAATCAGGCTGGGGGTTTAGCTCAGTGGTAGAATGCCTCTGGGTTCAATTCCCAGTGCAAAAAAAAAAAAAAAAAAAAAAGTTATAGTATGCTAAGTGTAATTTACTATTGGAAAAAGACTCTTAAAAAATAAATTTAGTCAATCCCCGTTCATTCAAAGACTCCTGCAGAAAATGCCAGTCCTGCATGCTCCATTCATGGTAAATGTCCATTTTTTTTTTTACCTTTTTTACTGCATTTTCACTGCATACCTCTGTACTTAGACATGTCTAGATACACAAATACTACTGTATTATAGTTGCCTAAGTATACAGTACAGTAACATGCCATACAAGTTTGTAGCCTAGGACCAACAGGCTACACCATACAGCCTAGGTGTTTTGCAAGCTGTAACATCAAGGTTTGTGCAGGTACATTCCATGATGTTCAGATAATGACAAATCACCTAAAGACACATTTCTCAGAATATATTCCCATTACTAAATGAAGCATGGCTGTATCTCAAGACTCATACATACTTATATATACATATTTTATATCCTGGTGTAGAACAGATTTGGAAGTAAATATGTAGAGTTTTAGATGCCATCACAGAGTTGTATTTGCCAAGTCCTACTTTGTGAAGTGAAATTTAACAGATCGCCTAGGTATGTGTCTCAAAGTAATTGTCAAATATATTCATTTATAATTTACTTCCCTAAACGGTACCTATTGTTTATTACTCTGTTCAGGAAGTACAGTGCTGTAGAAAGAGAGAGACAGAGAGACAGAGACAGACAGCTCTTAATGAAGAAGCAGTACCTGCTTTGGGAAACAAAGCCTTTAATTACCCAGAGTATGAAGTGCCAACATACTATACCCTAGGGTTTAGTAATGCTAGTAAACTATCAATTAGCAGTCACTCCAATGAGGTGTAAAAATAACCTTTAGAAAGTTACATCCCATTCCTGTAACTTTTTAAAAAAAGAAATGAACTTACGATTACAGAATTCTGCAATTTGCGACCACTGATCATTGGCAAGACAGACCACTGCATCTGGTCTGCCAGGAATTTTTATAAAGCCTTGGTTGCATTTATACATTACAGTGGTATTTTGAGGAAAACTAGTGTGCCCTCCCAGGACTGGCTGTGCGTTAGGCATGTCTTGAGGAAGGCCGCAGTCACCTAGAGAAGCAAAAGCAGGAGTGAAGGAAATGCTTTTCAGTTAAAAACAACATTCTTTCCCAAGACTTCAAACAGGCTCCTGACAAACCTCTATTTCCACCTAGGGCTGAATGGGCATACCCAGAATTTAGCAGGCCTCGTGGCTTGCTAAATTAATTCAAAACTAAAATAAGCTGAGGGCTAACCTCCTTCTCATTTAAAAAAAAAAAAAAGTGGTTTGGACTTTGCCAGTGTCCAGGAGACACTGTTGCGAGGCACACAGGTGAGCTGGTCCCGTGCAAGGGGGAGTGGCCAGCTGCTAGGCCCCCTTCCCTTCAAAAGCAGAGCTTGTTGGGGGTTGAGAATTCACCCTGTGAGCCTTTCGGGTGGTCGGGAAACTCGGCCCGTACTTCCCCAAACCCCAACACCTGTCTCCAAAGCTGTGCCAGGGCACCCCACAAGGCGACAGCCTCTTCCAGAACCAGGGGTCGCGTCGGTAGGACTCCCAGGTCCCAGAGGAGAGGCCGAGGGCCCCGCTCCCCTCGGCCGGCCGCTCGCACTCACCCCGCACCGCCGGGGCGCGCAGCAGCAGCAGCAGCAACAGCAGCAGGAGCCCCCAGAGAGGGCGCAGCACCCAGAGGACGCGGGCAGGCGCGGAGATCATGGCGCGCGGAGCGGAGGACCGGGCGCCGCGACCCCGCCGAGCCGGCAGCCGGGCAGGTGGCAGAGCGCGCAGCGGTCGGCGGAGCGGCCCCGCGCTTCCCCAGTGTAGCTAATTTAGCGCTCCGGGCGGAACTGGGGCTGGGCGACACCCAGGGGCGGGCGAACGGTCGCGGTGGGGGAGGAGGTTGGCTGACGCCCTCTGGTGGGCGTGGCCTCTGCCGTCATTCGCGAGTCTCCGCCCCCGAGGGGCGGGTCCGGCGCGCGGGGCGCTCGGCCGGGGAGGAGCCGCTGACGCCCGACGCCCTGGCTCTTTACGCTTGCTGGGTGGGGCCCGCCGCGACCTGCCTTTGGAGAAGTAAATATCTCCTTTGCAAGTAACAGAAGAAAACTGGGGCGTGGGGGGTGGGGAAGGGAGGGCGGCTGGGAGGTAGGCGGCGGTCCCGTGGCGTAGGCTTCGCTCCCATGGAATCTGAATTAATTTAAGTGGTTCTCCAGCGCGATGGAGGGCTGACACGCGGGGGGGAGGTGCAGTGGAATTCGGAAGCTGGGAGCTGACCAAGCGTGCGCGCCCAAACAGGGCCATTGTTGCTTCGCCGGGGAGAGCTGTCAAGTGCGGTGAGAGTGGAAAAAAGGAGTCTGCTGTCTCCCCGGACACTCCCTACGATGAAAACCTCCAGTAGGATGCGACCCCAGAAGATGGGTCTAGACAGCAGCACAGCAGGGAGCGCGGTCTTTGGTTGTCACAGATCGCTTTTTTTTTTTTTTTTTTTTTTTTGCCCTGGTTCTGCCAAGGGAATCTCTTCAATTCCACTTCGGGATGTTTCTAGTCTGGCTAGCTAGAGAGTGAAATTTGTCACCCAGTTGGGGAAAGAATCCGAGGATAATAAGCAACAGGCCAGAAAGCTAAACAGGGAGGTGGTTGGTTTTAACAGGAAGTTTTGTTACATGATTGTGTGTGTGTGTGGGGGGGGTACTGGGGAGTGGAACCCAGGGGCTTTCTACCTACGGGCTATACTCCCAGACCTATTTTATACTTTATTTGGAAACAGGGTCTCACTAAGTTGCTGAGAGCCGCAATCAGTAGCTGAGGCTGGCTTCGAACCTGTGGGATCCTCTTGTCTCAGCCTCCCAAGCAGAAGGATTACAAGGGTACGCCACCATGCCTGGCTTGTTACATGATTTTAAGAATAATCAGTCATTTTCAAGGCTGGACACACATTCGAATGACACGGGGAGCTTTTTAAAAATTCAGAGAACCAAACTGCACCCCAAACAAGTTAAACTAGAATCTCTGGGGATGGGGCCTGGCATTAGGATTAAATTGTTCCAGTTGTGCAACCAGGTTTGAGAAGCCACAAATGTTTATAGTATCAAGGTAAAGATCCACCCAGCCCTGTTGAAACACAAAGACACTGATGGAAATTATTCCTCACTTATCTTCGTCGAGAACAGCTCCAATAACAAGCTTCCCTTTAATAATTTATCTCGATCTAGTTTACAGAATCCTAGCTTAGATTTCCTATTCCCTAAAATTCCTCACCTGGTTAATGACATCTCTTACTCGGAATTGTGCCTTGGTGCATGGGCCAGCTGTGATACATCATATCATGATATTCTTTCCTGACTGATTTCCGATAGCTGCTTATTGGTTAGAATGAGCTTTAGAAAGAAAAAAAACCAACAGTTTCCAACCATACTATTTTCTGACTTATGCTTCCTTAGAAAAACAAACCCTGTGTTCCCCAATGCAGGAATTAACCCTACAGAGATCCTAGAGAAGGGATTTGTGCTGGTATTGGAAAATGACATTGGTATTGTATTGGAAAACGACTTTGGTATTAATGTATCAGAAATTAGTTTCAAAATGTAAAAAGTAGTCATACCTTGGTTGCTGCCAGGCACTCAAGGCAGCTGTTATAGTGCAGAGTTCCCTCACCAAAAGTAATTAGCAAGAACACAGAAGAGTTGGGACCCAGTGCCTTCATATTTTAAAGACAGGTTTATATAATAAATAACTTCTAGCAGATAGGCTGAAAACCCCCAAGAATGCAGGAGGAGGGTACAGGCCTCTGTCAAGGGGGCGGGGTGGGGGGGCAGATACCACATGACCCCTGACTTTGTTAATCATTCCAAGTCTTAACAAAGACCTGGGCCTACACCTACATCAAGGCAGGGGGAAGGCTTTTGGACAGAGCAAGATATCCTCATAATCATAATCCCTATCATCATAAAAACGCGGCCTGCACGGAGCTAATGGGCAGGCTCACACTTAGGTCAGAACATTATTGGTTGGGCAAGATGAAGGATAATGTATCTTTATAAAAACTGTTCTATAGTCAAAACCTCAGTGACTTATTTTCAAGTTACTCCACTGCATTTATTTCTTTAATGCAGTGCTTCATTCTGTCCCTTTTTCCTGCCTTTGTGATAATAAAAATTGCTTAAGCTTGTAGCAGTCCTGGCTATTCTTTTCTACTAATAGCTAAGAACAAGAACCACTCATACCATTACAGTTTCGACGCCCAACAGGGGCACTGTTACAGTTTTGGTGTGGCACCATAACAGGACTCCTATAGGCTTTCATTAAACCTAACAGTATCCAAACATTCTAGGGTTTAGAAGTCAGGGGAAGGGCATTTAGTGTGATCCTTATATTGATACTAAAACACCTTATTCCCACGTTTGATATAAAACACAAGTATGCCGGGTCCCAGAGTGTTTTAGAAGTGGTACTGGCTCTTCCTTTATTCCCCCTAAGGGCCTCCCACAACCATGACCGCCACTCCCTTCTGCCATGTGTAATAGACATGTGGTCCTGCTGCCACTTGGGCTCATTGAATAGATGTGAAAGGCTAGACAGCATCAGGAAAAGAGCTGAAGGTCATGACCAGCTAGGGAGCTGTCAAGAGAGTTAGCTCCTGTCAAGACAGAGCTCTCTGAATGTTTATTAAGTGAATAGTCTAGCCTTTTATCCAGATAAAACAATGAGCTCAGCAAAGTGTCAAAAAACACCTCTATCACCCATCTTATCTACACTAAATGCTCTGCATGCACTTTCCAAAATACTCTGGGTGATAGGTGTTTTTTTTTAAAGGAAATTTCACAAGAAATAATGGGGTAAACTCTTAAGTAATATTTTAAACAGCCCATATAATTACAGCATTCTGAGGGGAACGGGGGAAAAGCCCATGATGCACTTCCGCAATTTAGAAAAGAGACCTGTGCTAAAATCTAAATAAAGTCTGCAAGTTTATCATTTATTGAAAATTATTTAAAATAAGAGCCTCAATTTATTTTTTTTCTTTTATTTATTTATTTATTTTTATTGGTGCACTGTATTCATACATCATAGTGGGATACAAACTTTTGTAGACATACATGCACACATCACCCAATCAGCCCCCACCCGATCCCCACCCCATTCTCTCCCCATTCCTCCTTCCCATGCTTGGCTTAGCGATTGACACCTAGTATTATAGCAATTTATCCAAAATTAAAAATGATAATCTCACATAACAGTTTCATTTGTCTGATACCAAGCTTTTGATGACTTAAAGATAACATTTCAATATTTCTTTTTGCTTTCTTTCTTACCAGAGAATATTTTTTTCTATTTTTTAGGTGAAACTATCATATATTTATATATTTATTTTTCAGAAAAAAAAATCTATCCTAATATGGAATATGGATTCTAGATACCCAAAACGATCTTGAAAAAGAACAAAGCTAGAAGATATATATTTTCTGATTTCAAACCATAGAAAGCTAATTGAAACAGTATAGTACTGTTCTAAAGGCAGATATATAAACCATTGGAGTTAAATACAAGCCTAGAGCTAAATTCTTCCCTATATTGTCAAGTTATTTTTGACAAGGTTTCCACGAACATTTGGTGGTGGAAATAATAATCTTTTAACTAAATATTGTTGAAAAATAATACTTACATGGAAAAGAATAAAATTGGACCCTTACCTAATCCCATATACAAGTATTAACTCAAAATAGATAAAAGACCTAAATATAAATCTTAAGACTATAAACTTTTAGAAGAAAATCTGGGTCATAAAACCTCACAACATTGAAATTGGCAGTGATTTCTTGGATATGATTTCAATGGCACAGGCAACAGAAGAGTATACAAACTCCCTAAAAAATAAAAAAATATTGTATATCCAAAGACAATGTAAACAGAGTTAAAAGTTACTGATAGAATGGGATAAAATATTTCCAAATGCTATATCTGAAGGTATATTAATATTCCAACTAGAAATCCTAAAAATTAGCAACAATAAAAGCAAACAATACAATTTAGAGATAGGTAAAAGACTAACATAAATAATGAATCTCCACAGATAACCAATCTTAGTTGTCTGTTGGATGGAGAATCTTGTTTCTCTGGTTCTGGTGTGTGTTACTTATTTCTTCTTTGTAGTTAATCTCTTTGAGTATTTTCTCTAGCGCTGGTTTTGAAGATATAAATTCCTTCAGTTTCTGTTTGTCATGGAAGCTTCTTATTTCTCCATCTAATTTGATAGAAAGTTTTGCTGGGTAGGAAATTTTTGGCTGGAAGTTGTTTTCTTTCAGAGTTTGGAATATGTTACTCCAAGCCCTTCTGGCTCTCATGACTTGGTTTGGGAAGTCTGGAGTGATTCTAATTGGTTTGCCTCTGAATGTCACTTGGCCCTTTGTTTTTGTTGCCTTTAAGATTCTCTGCTTGGCTTCCACATTGGTCATTTTGACAATTATGTGGCGTGGGGATCCTCTTCTCTGATCCTGTCTAAAGGGAGTTCTGTAAGTTTCCTGGACCTGTGTATCGACCTCTTGCTCTATGTCTGGAAAATTTTCTGCTATTACTTCCTCGAAGAGATTGTTGATCCCTTTGGTTTCACTTTCTTTTCCCTCCTCTATTCCAATTATTCTTAGGTTAGCTCTCTTAAAATGGGCCCATATTTCTTCAATGTCAGATTCCTGCTGTTGGATATTTTTTTCTAGATTAGAAACTATGCGTTCATTTTTGGAATGATCATCTTCTAAGAGCGAGATTCTGTTCCTCATGTGGTCTAATCGGTTGTTTGTGCTTTGAATTGAGGCCTTTACTTCATTAATTGCATCCTTTATCTCTTTTTGGCTCTCTCTGAGTTCTTTTCGAAGCACCTCTATTATTTCTACAGTTATTTTCCTGATTTGATCTTCTAGAAATCTCTGATTTTCTGTTTTATCGGGTTCTGATGTTGTGGGGTTGTGGGCATTCATTGCACCAGTGTTACTCCTCTTTCCCATGATTTTGGAAGTTTGTGCCTTCTCTGGGTTCTTTCCTGGGTCACTACGGCTTCACTTAAGGTGCTCTGGATCTCGAGTCAGTAGTATCTCAGACCCCACTACTCCTTTACTGGGTTGTATCACAGAGTCTCCAACCCAGGGAGTCGATAGAGGCTGCTTTAAACTATGGGGGGTGCCAGGTTGCACGTTCTCCTATGGTGTGATATCTCTGCCACCGCCACTCCCCCACTGGGTCAAGTACCAGGGAGTACAGTACTGGGATTTCTCCTCTGTGGCCCACAATTTGACTCACTATTCTTGAGTACGCAGATGTAGCTGTACTGGACTCGTTGAATTCGCTGCTGCTGCTGCCGGTGGCAATATGGCGCTGCTGCCATGCCCTCGGCCGTGAGGCTGGCGTATTTTTTCTTCTCTGGTTTTGAGTTCCACTCTGAGTCCCTGCAGCGTGTGCTGAGCTCAGCCACTGGGAGCTTTAGATGCTCCCTGTGCCGAAAGATCCCGCCTGGCTGTTCCGCAGCGGCTCACCTCGGCTTACCGTAGCCGTCCGGTGAATTCAGCGCTGCCGCCGCGTCCTCGAGCGTGAGGCCGGTGTATCTCCTCTGTGGCTCTGAGCTCTGTTCTCAGTCCGCTTTCTCTCTGGAGCCTGGTGATTTTTTTGTTTCTCTGGTGATGGTGTTTTCTGGCTATGAAAGGCGCTGATTTTGTGGTAATGGAGATTGGTTGTTAGCGGGGCTCTTAAGCCCCGCTTTTCTCGGTCGCCATCTTCCTGGAAGTCTCCTCAATTTATTGTATTACAAATAATTCAGACACATCCCATTTCACCAATACAACTTCACAAAGTGCAGATAATCACCCACATTTTGCAGTTGAAGAAGAAGACTAAGAGGCTTTTTTTTCCTTTTTCTTTATTTTTTTTTTAACCAATATCTGCTCAGCTAATAATTGACCTGGTCAGAATCTAAACCTAACATTATTCCCAAACCTAGATTTTTCCTCTGTCAATTGGCATGGGGGAAGGGCTTATTTCTCAACTCAGAATCAGGGGAGTCCTTGGCTTATGTGACTGAAAGGAATTTCAGCATGTGCCAGATAGAGACAGTGATTTTTAGGAAAATGAGAAATATACATTCAAATGAGAATTTGAGCCACCTCAAAAATGAGAAATGCCCTTTCGAGATACAGGGATCTTCTTTTATAGAGAGCGTTCATGAGAGAGTGGCAGGAGGAAGTATGTGAGTATGACCTCAATCCAGTAGTCTCAAGGCAGTTTCTCGTGGTCATCTTTAGAGTCTTCAAGCTGATAGGTGTCTCCATTATCTGATCAATATCTAAGTTGGAGAATTCCCTAAATTATAAGTTTCTCAAGGTACTGTATTGTAAGCGTAGGACAGTTAAAATTTCTTTTGGAAAACTTCAGAATCTACAGATTTCCCAGGAATTTGGGAGAGACAGTCCTAAAAAAGAGAATTGGTTTGGGAGTAAAGGTATAAAGAGCCTTAGCATCAGGTTCTCATATTAAAGTTATAGTTTCTACCTATTTCTACTGTTTCCTGTCTGCCTACACTACAACACTACATTCTTTGTATTAGAATAAGTCTGCAAAAAAAAATTTTTTTTATGTGGAGGACACTGAGTTAGGTATTTTGGCAGGTAATTGGGGAATCCAGAGGCCTCTGATGTGAGGGGTATCTCCTAGTCTTCACACTTGACCTACCAAAAACTAGCAGTGTGTTCTGACCTGACTCACTCCACCTTTTGGCATCTCTTCTCTGTATTGATTAAAAAGGCATTAGGACTAAAATCTCTATAGAGTGTTCCAATTCCAAAATGATAAGCTTAGGTAATTAGGTAAAAGAAAGAAAGAAAGAAAGAAAGAAAGAAAGAAAGAAAGAAAGAAAGAAAGAAAGAAAGAAAGAAAGGAAGAGAGAGAGAGAGGAAGGAAGGAAGAAAGAAAATAGATAGGTCTATGTTTTTGGCAGAGCAAGAAAGCATGTTACTGGAGTCTTAGGCCAGAGGCCTGACACTAGGGATTCAACAAATCAGGTGTAGCCACTGGTCCTGAAGTCCAGACAGAAAAGGTAATGGTGAAAAGCAAGGGTGAAGGAAGCTTTAATCAGTGCAGCTACACAGAGAAGACAAGCAGGCCCTGTCCTGATTAGCCCTGCCTTTGAGAGACCAACAGCAACTATGAAGTTTTACAGAAAGGGTTGGGGGTTCGCACAGCTGGAGGCTTTAAACAGCTGTCAAACCAGGAAATCTCAAGCATGTGTAGTCTGGTCCATCATTATCTCAGGACTTGTCAGGGGGGGCCTCATGACATAAGAAAGTTGCTGTCACCTAGGAGTGGCTTCGACTCATTGTAGGATGTTTATTGATCAGATCTTTACCTGGAAACCAAAGTGATTCAGAGCCTAGGAGACAGATGCAAAGTGGAGGCAGAGGTGGAAGCTCTTTCATTCTGCCTTAGCCACTCATTGGACATTTGCAAGCAAAAGTGAAGAGTCTAAGTTCTTGTTAAAAACACAGCTCTTACCCTTGACTCAAGGACTAAATCAAAGATTAAAGTTTAATCAATTGGGGAGTCAGTACTCAGAAACATACTAGCAAAGTGTCAATGTTTGCGTTCAGGAATCCATAATCTAATAGGGAGGTTTCATGTGATAAATGCTGAGAAACTGCCACCCCTGGAGTGGTGTGCGTTCTGAAAAGACAGAAAGGCACAAGATAATTGGGGTGGGGAGGCTGAGGTCCTGTTGATTCTGTGAAATAGGACAAATGAGGGTCAACATGATAAACCCAAAAGTATGAAAAAGTCAAGTAAAGGTTTGTAGTCAGGAAAAGGCAAGTGGTTCCACAAGAGTAAGGAATTCAATTTAGGGAGAATTTGAAGTGCTGAATTAGAGCATTGGAAGAGGTTGACAGGCTGGAAAGAGATTGAGGGTGCCTTAAACACAAGGCCTCTCTGCCTGGTATGTACTCAGAAACCTTGGAGACTGTTGGAGATTTTCAGCAGTGTCAGAAGTAAATTTTTATGGCTTCATTTTAAAAAAAAGACTCATTTTTTTGGTGTGTATGCTTTTATTGGTACATATATTCTTATAATGTAAATTATGTTGACAATAACATACATGCACATAGCACTTGGGGCCCCCCCTCCTCTTCCCCATATCCCTCCCTCCCATTACAGAGTACTCAAATTGACATTGGTATAGTCACATGCATACACAGAGTCGAAGGTAGTTTTTCCATTAATGAACCTGTCCTCCTCCTCCCCTATCCTTAGATCTCCTCCCTGACTCCACTGAGGTTTCTTCTCCATGACCTGGACTCTCTCTCGTATATCAGAAAATGGAAGGGCCTAGAGAACATTATGTTAAGTGAGATTAGTCAATCATAGAGAAAGACATGGAATTTAAAGCAGCTCAGCAAGGTGAGTTTTACTTCTTGCAAAAGGGATCCTGCCACCAGTAAACTCAGGTTTACAAGAACAACATGGAGCAAACTTGCTGGGTATTTTATTTTCAGCGGGGTTTCTGTGCTGTGCTCCCATTGGTGGGAACAGAGCTTCACAATCTTTACACCATTGGCTGAAGAGGGTGCTGGGGGAGGAGTTGGCACTCACAACTTTCAGGAAATGCTAACTTTATAAAAATATAAGCACACATAAGCTCACACAATTGCTGTTTTACAAAATGGATCCCAAGTCAAGCTATTCCTTTGACAAAAAAAAAATATAGTTATTTCTCACAGGAGGGAAGCACATTGAATTGGAAGTTATATCAAGATGCTTGGATGGTAGTGTCTGGAAGCCAAGACCCAATATAGATAAATATACAGTAGTTAAGACTAAAGAACCAAAATGTCTTTTAGGCTTTTTTTGTTGTTGTTGTTTTCGTGTGTGTGTGTGTGTGTGTGTGTGTGTGTGTGTGTGTGTGTAGCTGA
This sequence comes from Muscardinus avellanarius, assembly GCF_963383645.1. Lineage (NCBI taxonomy): Eukaryota > Metazoa > Chordata > Mammalia > Rodentia > Gliridae > Muscardinus > Muscardinus avellanarius. The sequence goes on from NC_137793.1 coordinate 82,925,129, forward strand.
GAGTTGAACCCAGGGGCATACTACCCCTGAGCTACACCCCAGCCCTACTCTTTTATTCTTTATTTTGCAACAGGGTTTCATTGTAGCTGAAACCCTGTGAAGGGCTTACTGAGTAGCTGAGCCTGGCCTTGAATTTGTAATCCTCCTGTCTCCGCCTCCTAAATACTAGGATTACAAGCCTGTGCAACCTACCCACCTAATTTTAGTCTTTAAAGGAATAAATCTATGAGCCAGGGTTGTTGCTCAGTAGAGCACTTGCCTAGCACACACAAGGCCTTGTGTTCAATTCTCAGAATTGCCAAAAAAGGAAAATAATAATATTTAGAAAACAGTTGTATTATTTTTTAAACAAACAAACAAACAAATGCTGACAGAATTATTATAAAGCTTTGGGTATTTATTTCTTCTCTGAAGAAGTTTCAAAGGAAGAGCTAAATGTGATAAGGAACAGAATTTGGTGACTGATTAGATAAAGGACAAGACAAACAAGCTTATGGATGACTCAGAAGTTTAAAGTCTGAGAGATGATGGGGTATATTTTCAACTGTCTATTCCAAGGTTAGGAAGAAGTTTAGGGAAGAAATAGCATTTGGCTTTACCCTGGTTGTGTAAAGATGCCTTGATTGGGTATCTATGGAGATGTACAGCCTGAGTTTGCAATGTAGGCAAGACTGGGCTGGAGAGTAGATGGAGAAATGGCTGAAGAGGAGGTAGTCAGGGGAGTGAGCAGGGATGGAAACTCAGAAGTACCCAAGACAGGAGACTTGAGGAAGCCCTACCTTTGAACATCTGAAAGGTAATGGGGAAATAGAGCTGGTAAAATGATTAAGAGGTTAATGCAATTTCCCGAAGGCCAAGGATATAAAACGGAGTCAGTTTCGTAATTGTAGTTATGGAGGTGTTTAGAGTTAAGGAACTAGTCACAAACCATGGGCTGGGGGTGGAGGGGTAAAGCTGGGGCTTAGGATCTTAAGAGCTCCATTGTGTTTCAGCAGCCCTCCCTTCCTGGAAATCTCCCCACTCATGACATCATGACCAGTACCTTCCTTAATGCCCAGTACCCTCCTCCACACCACAACACATTGTATGTGTCCATTCCTTAAGTCTAAGGAATTATTCCCCACCTATCTTAAAGTGGCCAAGGGAAAACAAACCTTTATATTAAGGTATTTTGGCATGCAACCACAAGTACAGATCTGCTTTGTAGAATAAATAAAGCGTATTTCTTAAAATTAAATGAAGTACTTGGGAGATTGAGCCAGGAAGATCGCAGGTTCATGGTTAGCCTCGGCAACTTAGTGAGGCCTTCTGCAACTTAGTGAGATCCTGTTTCAAAGTAAAAACTAAAATAGGGCTGGGGATGTAGCTCAAAGGTAGAATGCCCCTAGGTTTAATCCCCATTACGACACACACACACACACACACACACACACACACACACACACACACGAAAGACAAATGAACAGAGCCATATTGCCCTACTTCTTATAAAGCATTTTATTTTCCAAGAATTCGCTAATCAAAGTATCATTGTACTTTGGAAGACAACATTTATTGTTGTTTTCACTAGGTGCAGATTCAATACTTAGTAAAAGTGGCCCAGTGCCCTGACATTTTTGTCTGACAGGGTGGAATCTTACCCTGCTGTTGTTATCCCTGTGTATGTGAGAAAAGGCTGGACATGTAATATATATGTGGAAATGTAATCATGCTGGACTCACATGAGCATGTACTTTCTTGTCAACTTTGAATTTCCTAAGTCTAGCGTGGTAGCACACGCCTGTGCCTGTAATCCTACTACTTGGGAGGCTGAGACAGGAGGATCACAGGTTTAAGGACAGTCTCAGCAAGTAATGATACTCTCAGCAACCTAGTGAGATCCTGTTTCAAAATAAAAAGAAAAATAAGGCTGGGGATGTAGGTTGGAGGAAGAATGCCACGGGGTTTAATCTCTGGTATCACACAAACAGAAAAAAGAATTTTCTGAGATTGCAATGAATCTTTGCTACCAAAGTATAAGAAGAGAAAGCAAAATGTGTGTGTGTGTGTGTGCACGCGCATGTGCACAAGCATGCATGTGTGTGATGGGAGACAGGACTGAGGAGGCAGGTTTAGGCAGTTGTAGGTTCAAATATTGACACCATTGCTTCCTTGCTTCTCGTATAGTCCAGTACTCAACTGCTCCGTGACACAGATGTCCCATTTACAAAATAGGTGTGATCAGGTTACCTATTTGTAGGGTGTTTCACTTGGTACTTTGCTTGGCCTAAGAAAATACTCAGTAGATATTATTAACAATGAATGGCAATAGCTGACATGAACAAACATTTCATATGCCCAAATTTGCTCAATTTTCATGACATCTATAAAAAGGGACATGTCATGGCACAGAGTCCGAAACATCTGTTTGAGAAATAGAAAATTTTCAGAGGAGATACTAGTACTGTGAGATCATCCTGTTCTCTATCATAGAATTTGTTCTCTGGCAAAGATTAGGTCATTTATGAAAAGATTCAAAATTGTTTAAATATTGGACTTTCTCCCTACCTCCAGTGCAGTCCCATCTGCAGTGTATTTTTCTTGATTTATGATTTTGCAAATTAGGAAGCAGATTTACAATCTGACCCATCAGAATTTCACAGAGTGAAGAGAAGAGAAAATGTTTACATTTAAGGATTACTCACTGTGTGCTGCTCTCAGTTTGAGACCTAACATTGCTTACCCATCCCAACAATACCATCTGTGAATAAACCACTGTTACCTTCATCTACACGTGATGAAACAGAGGTGCAGAACAGAAAACAATTAGACCAAACAGTACAGATAGCAACTCCAAAATCTGAACCAGGTCTTGGTAGCTTTAAAAGTATGCTCTCTTGCCAGGTGTAGTGGTGCACGCTTGTAATCCCTGCGCTTGGGAGGCAGAGACAGGAGAATCACGCAGGTTCAAAGCCAGCCTCGCTGGCTTAAGAGATCCTGTTTCCAAATAAAAAATACAAAATAGGTCTGAGGGTGTAGCCGAGAGGTAGAAGGGTTCCATCCCTAATACCACACACACACACACAAAGTATGCTTTCTCCATTCAGGGCATGGTAATGGGGATGGAACCAAGGGGCATTCTACCTCTGAGCTACACCCTCAGCCCTATTTTTATTCCTTATTTTGAAACAGGGGCTCACTGAGTTGCAAAGGGCCTCACTAAGTAGCTGAGGTTGTCCACGAACCACAATCCTATGGTCTCAGCCTTCCAAATGCTGGGATTACAAGTGTGCACCACCACACCTGGCTTTTTGTCAACTTCTTATAAAGCTCAACAGATACATAACTTATGACCCCATAAGAGCCATTTCTATGTCTGGAACAAGGAAAAATTAAAATATGTCTGCAAAAGACTTGCATATAAATGTTCATAGAAGCTTTAATCATAACAGCCATGACCTGGAGGCAGTTTATCAACAGCTAAATGGAGAAAGTATAGTACTTTCATGATAAGGACTGCTACCTGGTATTAAAATGAGTGAATCAATGACACATAGACATGGATGAATCTCAAAAGCATGTTGAGCTAAATAAACTAGATAGGAATGAATATATACCATATGATGTCATTTGTGTGAAATTCTAGGGCATGAAAATTGAATTGATGGTGGTTAAAATAAAATACGTGACTTCCTGTTTTGAGGAGAGCAAAAGAGTAAGAGAAAAAGGAACTTTGGGAGGCAAAAGAAAAAATTTTGTATATTGACTGAGACAGGGTAAGAAGGTATATATGTTTGTCAAAACACATCAAACTCAGTACAGTTGGCCCTTCATATCTGTGAATTCCTCATCCACAGATTCAACCAACTGCAGATTGAAAATGTACTAAGCCAGGAATGGTGGTGCATGCCTGTAATCCTAGTCCCTTGGAGACTGAGACACGAGGATTGCAGTTTCAAAGCCAGCCTCAGTAATTTAGCAAGACTCTCAGGAATCTAGCAAGAGCCTGTATTAAAAACAAATTAAAAGGGTTGAGGGGCTGGGTGTGGTGGTGCACGCTTGTAATTCCAGCATTTGGGAAACTGAGAAAGGAGGATCATGGTTTGCGGACAGTCTCAGCTACTTTGTAAGGCACTTTGAAATTCAGTGAGACCCTACTTCAAACAACAAACAATAAAAATGGGGCTGGGAAATGTGGTTCAAAGGTAGAATGCCTCTGGATTTCATCCCCAATACCACAAAAAAGGAGGTTGAGGATATAGAATGTAGGTAGAACTCCCCCCAATTCATCCAACCCTTAGTACCACAAGAAGGAGGAGGAGAAGAATACAATGAAGGAGAAAGAGAAGGAGAAGAAGAAGGAGAAGAAGGAGGAGGAGGAGGAAACTATACTGAAAATATAGACATTTTTCTTGTCATTATTCCCTAAATAATACAGTAGAACAACTACTTACCATTTATGTTATGTTCTATATTATAAGTAATCTAGAAATGGTTTAAAATCTACGAAAGGATGTTTATAGACTATGTGTGAATACTGTGCCATTTTATATAAGGAACTTAGGCATCCAAAGATTTTGTTATCCACAGGGATATGGAGAGATAGCTGTACTTTAAATATTTCAATTTATGAACCTCAATGATGTTGATTACAGATCAAAATGAGATCAAAATTTTCACCTATGGAATTGAAGGGCATTGGCAACAGAGAACCAACTTGGTCATTCTGTCAAGAATAGCACAGCCAAATACATATTCTTTTTCTTTTTGCCCTCTGATTTAGTAGATCAGTTGTGAGTAGTGTTAACCTTGTGCCATGGTTTTGATATGGTTCAATTGTGTCCCTTTCCCAAAGGTGATTGGATGCTTAGTTCCCAGGGAGGCAATATTGGGAGGCACTATGGAACCTTTAGGGGTGGGGCCTAGTGGTAAGATCCTGAGGTCACTGAATGTGCTCTCAGTAGTTCTTCTGTGACATGCATCCCTTTCTTGTGCAAGAGTTGCTATAAAGAGAGTAAGCCTGGCCCCACCTGGCTCATGTATCACTTGTGTGTTTCTGCAGTCCTCTGGCCATTGCTGTCCACTGTGATCTACCCTAGGAGGTGAGGCAGAAGAAGGGTGTTCTTCACTGGGTATCCACTGTGCCCCTGGATTTATAATCTCCAAAACTATGCACTAGATTAAACCTACTTTTATTCATAAGTAACTTGTATCAGATATTTTGTTATAGGATGAGAATCTAATAAATATACTATGCATATAAATTAATCATAGCCTATAAGAAACATTAGTGGGTTTCATTCAGCTCTAAAAAAGTCAGGTATATATATAAATATATATGTATATAACATATATATAAATATCTGTATATACAACAGATATTAAATATAAATATGTATATAGCAGATATATAAATATATATAACTGAGATATGTAGCTATCTGTTTTTCAGAGGTAAATAAAACCCACTAATGTTTCTTAAAAGCTAAGATTATTTCATATGCATGTTTTATTTGTTACATATATATTTATAAGAATATATGTATATATTTACAAGAAAACTGACAAAATCACAAACAACTATAAGCATATAGGATCAGACTGCTTATTATATTTTGAGAGGCACAATGTCAAATAAGTATGCCCACCAATTACCAGATGTCTATTAGAACTTCTGATTCATTAAGAATAAAAGGGAACCAAAGAGATTTCATTATCCATATTGTTTTGAGCCCAGCCTGCTCTCTCTGGTCCATCTGAAGAGCTAGCTGCTGATATATACTCAAAGCTAATGAGATGGATTTTTGGCTATCCTCGAAATGACCTCTTCCCTGCTCAGTGAATCCCCACAAAGTCTCCTGCCAGATTAATATTGCAGACAGAAGTGATGGATACATCAACCATAAATTTTAGGTGTACATAGGACTTTTTCCCCCTCTGGGTTATCTTTCACAGATGTCATTCCATTTTCTGTTGCTATAACTGAATATTACAAGGTGGGCAATTTGCAAAGAATAAAGGCTTATTTGCCAAATGGTTCTGGAGGCTGAGAGGTCCAGCTGCCCCTGCTGAGGCCTTCTTGCTGATGGGGACTCTGCAGAATTCCGAGATAGGAAAGGGGATTGCAAGGTGCCAGGGACACATACAAAGGACAGAGCCAAACTGGCTTTCATTACAGATCCATTCTTGAGATAACTCATATCCACTAATTCATTATCCCATGAGTGGACTCATCCATTTATGAGGACAGGTTACATTCATTTATGACATCTTTCCTAATATATTGAGTTGTTCCTTACATCTCAGAAGGTTTGGTTCTGTTTGCTGTTTCCTTCAACTAGATTATAACATAGTTTAATGCAGTAGATAAGAGCACAGACTCTTAAGCCTCTGTCTGTGTTGAAATTCTGCCTCCATCTCTTACGAGCTCCATGACCTGGACAAGTTCCTTCATTTTAGAGGGCCTCAGCTTACTCATTTATAAAATAGCATCTTTATTTTAGTATTTAGTATTAGTGTCATAGAGCTAAGTAAGATAAGTAAAGAACTTGGAACAGTGACTTGTGTGCATTTAATACCAGTTCAATATTAGTCGTCAGAGCTGTTATTAGAAGTCATTTAAATAGATGTGAAGGCAATGCCTGTAATTCCAGCTACTTGGGGGCTGAGGCAGAAGGATTGCAAGTTTGAGGCCAGTTTGGACAACTTAGTGAGACCCTATCCCAAAATAAGAAAAATAGGAAGTGCTGGGGGTGTGGTTCAGTGATAGAGTGCTTGCCTAGCATGTAAAAAGCCCTGGATTCAATCCCTGGTACTGAAAAAAAAAGTGATTTAAGGATTAGCTTTAGTATTTCTTCATATCTTCCCCAACACATAGTTAAAAATGTTTTACTAAGCAATAATGAAGTAGAAATGTATGTATTTGTTGACTTCTTTGTTAATGCGACTACTCTGTATCACAAATGCACATCTTGAGGAATCTAATACTCTCTGATGTGTTGTCTATATTTTGTGTTGCACAGACATTATTTTATTAATATATACAATAATTCTTGTTACACATGACTTTTGAGAGGTTTTCTGAGTTTTGGCCTTTTGTGTGTGTGGTGTATAGGCCATTAAAAAAGTGGCACATGCTTTTAATCCCAGTACTTAGGAGGCAGAGAGGATTACAGTTGGAGGATAGCCTCAGCAAATAGTGAGACTTTCGTCAACCAATTGAAACCCTGTTTCAAAATAAAAATAAAACAGGGCTGGGGATATATCTTGGAGGTAGAATGCCCCTGTGTTCAATCCCCAGTCACACACACACACACACACACACACACACACACACACACGCGCCAAATAGTCACAGGAACAATGGTTTCCTAACACAGTACCTCTTCAAAAGCAATATTCAATATTTTAACCTATATTTTTAGGTGCATACATCAATATTTCTATTTTATGTATTTTTATTTCTTTACAAATTTTATATATTATCTGTTTTAATCCTATTACAGGAGATCAGGATTTAACTCTCCTGTACTTCCACCTCCCCCATACTTCTCATCTCTCTCCCTCATGCTCACAATAATTTATAAATTAATGTTCAGTGTTTATTAGTCCTACTACTAATAGCCCTATATAAATATTGTTAACAAATTATTAGTCCTGTATAAATATTGTTAACAAATTAGCTGAAGTATATTATTAAATTTTCCTTCCAGTAGCACAATTTTTTTCCAGTTGATAATTGCCTCATGCTATTGCTTATTTCATTTTTATGTACTTTTTATTAACTTTGCACAGAACCACACATTTCCTTAAAATATGGCCTAAGACATTGGATAAAGTATGATTCCAATTTTTCTTCTTCCTGAAGTAAGGATAAGATTTTATATATGATTCTGCTAATTTTACAGGACTTTTTTGTGGCTGGGTATTTTCTTTTTCTTTTTGCATTGTCTGTTTTGTGAATTCTGTTTTGTTTGCATTTGTTAGTTTCAGAGACCAACACTGGGAATTAACAAATGCATCTCAAATCCATCCTATAAAAAATAATATACACATCTCCTTCCCTAGCAAGTAATTAAAATCTCTTCTTCACTCCTGAACCAAAATTCCATTTTCTCCAGTGTGTCTTATAACTAATGGCATCTTCTGAGTAATCTTCTGAGTCAGGTATGGTGGCATATACCCAAAATCCCAGTACTTGGGAGCCGGAGAAAGGAGGATCTCAGGTTTGAGGCTAGCCTCAGCAACTTAGTCAGATTTTTTTTCCAAAATAATGAATACATAAAAGTGGCTGGGGGTGTAGCTCAGAGGTAAAATGCCCCTGGATTTAATCTCTGGTTTACAAAAAGAAAAGTAATCTTCTGGCTTTGAATTCCCCCTGTCCTCACTCATTCCCAATCCATCATATTAACATTGACATCTAAAATGATTTATTTGAAATCCTACATAGTCTTGACTTTCTGTGGATTCGAATTTCAACCCCTTGTCATGACATCTAAGAACCTTCAGGATATGATCCCTGTCTGCCTTCTAATGTATATCACCTTCTCCTCTTCATATAACCTGTGCTATATTTATTTTTTTATTCTGTGTTTTCTTTACCTTAACTGTTTTGCCCTATACCTAGGATGCCTTTACCATACATATCTGCCTAGCTCCTCTTATTTCAGGATGCAGATTAGCTATTGTGAGCCTCCTGAAGCCGACAGTGACCTTCCCAATCACATTGTGCAATTATCTGTAATTATTCTATTATGCCACTAGACTGACTGTGGCCTCTCAAGGACAAAGACTAGGGATTAGTCACCTTTATATCTCTAGCAACTATCGTAGTGTATGACGTATAAGATAGATTCAACAAACGTAAGAATGAATGGATAAAAAGCTGCCAAGATCAGATATTTAGCTCAGTTTTATTAGCCTCTCTCTCTCTCTCTCTCTCTCTCTCTCTCTCTCTCTCTCTCTCTCTCTCTCTTCAGGGATTATATACATAATAGCCATCATCTCATAGACTTATAATAGTAATAATAACACAACACTTAGTTGAAAATGAGTGATTGTCTATCAGTCTTTCTTAGGACTGGGTACAGTGGCACACACACACCCATAATCACAGTACTTGGGAAACTGAGACAAGAGGATCACAGGTTTGAGGCCAACCTCAGCAACTTAGCGAGTGCCTATCTCAAAATAAAAAATAAAAAAAATGGCTGAGGATATAGCTTGGAGGTAAACATCCCTGAGTTCAATTCTCAGAACCACAAAATTAAATAAATAAATAAATAAATCTTTCCCCAAAATTGCAAATCATGACTCACAGGATCTAGGTGTGGTACATTATATGCTACGTCATAATATCAAGTATATTACTGGGCTGTACAAACGAGTGAATCACTCTACTATACACCAGGCAGAACAAAGGAGAGTCTAAAATTAACATGACTCTAGGGGCAGAAAACACAACTTAGAGAAAATATGCAAGTAAGAGGACAAACTACCAATCACATATAAGATGCTAGTTTGTTTTCTATTTAAAAATTTCTAAAAGAAAAATTTTAAATGACCAACCTAGCTCCACCAATTTAAACGGTTTCTATTAGCAAATACAAACTCTCCATTTTTTCCACATTGGAGACTTCAGATCATTTCTCCTCCACCCTCTTATAAAACTTTTCTGGCTCATCTGGAGACAGTTCCATTAAGCAATATTGTTCTAACCTTCGGCATCCTCGGAGACTCCCTCCCCACCCAGCATCTGCCTATTTTTCAAAATGACATCATATCCATGTTTGACGTTCTGAACACTTATTTCCCTGTCTTACTCATTTCCAATGACCGCTTCTACCTCAGCCACTCATCCCTATAGACCCACACCCTGGAACTTGTCCCCACTTGGAATTACTCCAGCTCTGAAAACATTTTTTTTTTCCAGACAGCAGAACCTCTGAGCATAACCTTTCACCTGTTACTCTTAATCTGTCATACTTTGTCCTCGTGGAGACCTGCAATTCATAGACTCCCTCTTTCTATCTCCCTCATTTCCTGTCTGTCTGCATTCCTTCCTCTCCTAATTGACATCTATGGCCCATTACATCTCCCTCTTTATTCCCAGTGCCCTTAAGTTTCCTATCTTGTTGTTCTTCCATTGTACCTGCCTGACAGAATACCAGAGATGGATGAACTCCACTGTTCCAATTTTATTTTATTTCATTTTGTTTTCATACTGTCATTGATGCTTTGTAAGCATACAATCATAGTGATACTCAAAGTGATATTCATACCTGCACACATCACTTGGGGGTATTTCCCTCTCCATCCCCCCTCTGCTTCCCCCTCCTTCCCCATAGCGATCCATTTATATATAGATAGAACATTATTTCAACAGTTCCCATTTTAAGTCATCAAATGACAAGCTGGAGGAAATAAGATAACCAAATGAACACTCACCTGTCTTAACTGACTGTTAGCACTGCCTGTGTTTCTTCATCACACATCCTCTATCTCACCTATTTCCCACTTTTCTGAAGTCTCCACTTGCACCCCCGACTCACCTTTCCATGACCCTCAATGGAAGATTTTCCCATCTAATTAGCAGGTGTGCTGCAAGCATCATCCCTTCTTCAAACTCTGTCTTCAAGTTTCACTTTACCGGTGTTTCGGGGGAAGGAATGATTTGTCTCTCAAAGCCTGGAAGCTGTTTCCCTGCATTGGCTACTTTTTGCCTTTCCAAACTCCACCAAGGCCAGGTCTCTGTGCCATGGTTATCTCCTGGAAAGCATAGGGGCAGCCTCCTGAGAGTCACACATGGGTTCAGCAGAAGAGTGAAGTTCTTTTTAAACATCTCTATCTATTTTTTTCCTTGCTGTCTTATCAAGTAAAACTATCCTGATATGTTCAGGTTTTTCTGAAGAGTTGGTAGGTAATAAGAAGATCCTACTGTGTGAGGGGAAATTAAAAAACACTAAACAATAAAAATGAAATAATAAAAACTCTTAGCAAAATACAAATGTAAGCGAGGCATGGTGGTACATGCCTATAATTCCAGTAGTTGGGAGGCTAAGATAGGAGAATCACAGGTTGGGGACCAGCCTCAGCAATTTAGCAAGGCCCTTGGCAATTTTGTGAGACTCTGTTCCAAAATAAAAATTAAAATGGGCTGGGAACTGGGCATGGTGGTGCATGCTTATAATCCCAGTACTTGGGAGGCTAAGACAGAAGGATCTCTGAGGCCCTCCACAATTTATCAAGACTCTATTTCAAAACAAAGAATAAAAAAAATATGACTGTGGGTGTAGCTCAGAGGTAGAATGCCCCTGGGTTCAATCTTCAGTACCTCCAAAAAAAAATTGATTGGGAATGTAGTTAAGAAGTAGATGCTCCTGTATCCGTCCCCAGGACCATCAAAATGAGTGAGTGAGTGAATGAATGAATGAATGAATGAATGAATGAATGAATGAATTGTAGCCATTGTCTAAGAGAAAACAAGAAAAAAAAGTTTTCAAATTATTTTCAAGAGTTGTCCTTGTGGATAGGTCCCATTTAATAGCATTAATTCCTTGTCCTATAAGGCACTGAACCGTACTGTTTTCAGAAATTCCTGCCTCTTCAATCGTTTGCTGTGTGAATATCCACACCAGTTTAAGAAGCTCCACCCCACCTTTGGGGTTTGGTCTAGCTGTTGGATCCAGTCCCTAACCCCCAAGTAATGCCTGTGTGGAGAGGCTTAGAAAGGAAGATTTGGGAAGGAAGAAGTCATAATCTGTCTTTCTCACTCTTACAGTCTAAGGCCTGGAACGACGTTTGAGGGATGGAAAGATTTCAGTCAGTATGTGTGGCAACAGAGAAAGAAGATATCAACTAGCTGGGCGTGGTGGCGCACGCTTATAATCCCGGCATTTGGGAGGCTGAGACAGGAGGATTGTGGTTCCCAGACAGCCTCAGCTACTTAGTGAGGCCCTCCGCAACTTAGTGAGACCCTGTTTCAAAATAAAGAATAAAAAATAGGGAAGGGGTGTAGCTCGGAGGTCGAATGCCCCTGGGTTCCATCCCCAGACCTGCAAAAAAAATAAAATAAAATAAAAATAAAATAAATAAACTAAGACAGTCTCATTGTTGACTTTGCCTAAGTTATGTATTAGATATGTTTTGTATTTTCTTCTGACAAATGCAGGCAACCCTGTTCTCCCTCTCCTCTTGAGCTTCCTATCTAGTCCCTTTGGAATTCTAGTGAGACTCCTGTGATGCCCAATTATCCCTTGGTCCTGAAGTTCTTGGTCCACTGATGACTCAAGAAATAAGTCGTATTATCTGCCATTCTTAACAATTATCATATTCCTGACACTCCAAACTCTATATTTAATAAAAAAATTATTATATATTTTAACAACAGGAACCAAATTAATGTCATCTTCCCTCATTTATGTAGGCTTACCCCTCCCTGCTAGCGTATAAACGCACCCTGTTAAGAAAGCTTAGAGTTTTAGAAGTCAGCAATTCTTTCTCGTGTTTGACTAATAGGAAAGGAGAGAAGGAACAATAAACAGCATCAAGCATGGTGAGAGGGTCCAGAGCTGCTGTCTGTTCTAACTACAAGGCCAGAGACTCCCACTGTGGCCTGCTAGGACTGGTGCAAACTAAAAACGCAACTTTTTAGCTCGGAGGAACTAGCCAAACCCATCTTTGCAAGAGAGACACAAATTTCCCATCAAGACTATGGCCAGCCGGCCTTCCTTCCTCCCTTCCTTCCTTTCTTCTTCCTTCCTTCCTTCCTTTTTCCCTTCTCCCTCCCTCTCTCCCTTTCATCCTTCCTTTCTTTCTTTGATGCTGGGGATTGAACCCAGGGGCATTCTCCAGCCCTATATTTTATTTGAAAACAGTATCTCACTAAGTTGCTGAGAACCTTGCAAAACTACTGAGGCTGGCTTCAAACCTCCTTCATGTGACATCATTGGTACAGTGAAAATTTTAAAAATCATATATAAATATGTAAAGTTAAGATACAACTTGTGCATGTTATTGTAAAAACATGTTCTGTGGAAAAGCCCAGCAAATACTGTGTGTATGTATGTTACTGTCCCTATGAAGCACATTATATGAGACTACAATGCACCAATAAAAGTATAAAAAAAGAACACATGTTCTTGGATTTATTTGGAAACACATAGATGGTCATAGCTTGACTTGGAGAGTTTCTTGGGCAAGCACAGTAGATCTTACACTAGTTTGGACAGTCTGTCCCTCTATTGCCTTTAATCTGGACCAGTGGACACTGGGTTGACCAGTCAACACAGTTGATAGTCAACTTTCTGACTATCAAAACCTGGATTCCAGTATAAATTGTAGTTCTACTGTTCAGTGTTCTTGGTTAAAAATCTATAACGATAAGCTATTATGAAATCAGAAATACTTTTAAAATCATTTTGGTTTATTAATCACAATAGCATCCATATACTTTTATAAATATCAGTGGATTAGTTTGTTCCACCAACAATGGTTTCATCATCTGGAGTTTCACAGACCTGCTAGCATCCCTTATTGGGGCTCACTTTCCCTCCTACCAAGGCTGTTCTTTCTTCTTTCAGTCCTCATTTACTTGTGAGCGGTTGCCAGCTTCCTTCATTCACACTGATGAACTACATTGTCCCTTGTTTCTTTCAGTTGTTCCTCAACACTTTTATCCTCTAAAAAAAACTTCTCATGCCCAATTTCAATAGCCTTTTAATTTTTTTTTCTTTTTGCAATATTGGGGATGGAACCCAGGACATTCTACCTCTGAGTTATACCCCCAGCCCAATTTTTTATTCTTTATATTAATAAAAGGGTCTCACTGGGTTGCAAAGGGGCCTCACTAAGTAGCTGAGGCTATTCTTGAACCGCGATCCACCTGTCTCAGCCTCCCAAATGCTGGGATTACAAGCATCCACCACCACACCCGGCTTCTGTTTAAAATTTAATAAGGTCAAATTTAACAAACTTTGAACATGTGCAGCACCTATTAAGTAGCAAGTGCTGTGTACCATATATTGAAGCATAATTATACTTAACCTTTACAGTAAGCATTCTCAATAACACTTAGAGTATGTTATAGTTTCCACCACAGCTTGGTGTAATGGTACACACTTGTAATCCCAGTACTTGGGAGGCTGAGACAAGAGAATCAAAGATTTGAGAGCATCCTCAGCAAGTAGTGAGACTCTGATCAACCTAGCGAGATCCTGTTTCAAAATAAAAATAAACTAGGCTGGGGGTGTAATTCAGAGGTAGAATGCCTCTAAGTTCAATCCTCAGTGCCATAAAAAAATAAAAATAATTTCCACCACTTAGGGAGAAACTGATGATTTGGTCAGGTTGTAGATTCTTTAATGAAAAGAACCTAAAACCCCAACACATCTTCAAAGCCTCCAGTTTTTCTACTGTATAGTATTTTCTATGACACATCACAGTGCTCTCAGCATCGCTATCACACATTACATAGCATCCCTTCTTTGCCAATTTATGCTCTGTGTGCTGGATGAGAGCCATAAAAATAGGTCGTACACATCCAAGTGCTTATAATCTAACAAAGTATTTTAAAGTGTTGGCTTTTTAAACAATGACTTAGCACATCTAAAAGCAATTATTTTACCTTTAATGCAATTTCAATTTACCCATCATTAAAAAAAAAGTAGGGCAGATATATTTCCTCTTATCCACATAATAGGGCTTTTACTGTATACATCCATATTCACTAAATAAAAACATTTGGAAAAAACCACAGAGATGCTATAGTTATTTCAAATTCAACACAGGCTAAAACCTTGCCAGGAATATGTTGGCCTCTGTGGAAGTCCTTGTAACCAGGCAAACATGACATTGCTATGGCATTGTCTCTTGGAACAAAATAAGGCCGCAAGGTCTTTAGGGAGCTGAGGCCACTTTGGACTTTAGAGCAAACTGGAGTCTAAAGAAGTCAACCGTAAAGTACACACCGGCGCACCACGAATAAAAACACTTGGCTTCCACCTTCAGTATTCTAAACGTGTAATTTGCTCTTCTGCGAGGGGCTCTGTTTTATCTTTTGACAGAAGAATGGAACTCTAAGTTTATTTATTTTAGAAGGCAAAGTTGACTTATTTTAACAGTGTGAACAGCTAAAAAGAAATAAGCCAGACATGGAAAGCCATTTCCTCTGGCATGAGGGAGAGGGTAAATAGAGAGCTGGCAAGTGGGAAGCCGGGAGCCACCTGGACCCGAGCACACTTCAGCAGGCGTCGCTAAAGCTGCTATACTGAGATCTTAGGCCTGCAGGAAAATGTCACCAGCAGGAAAGGAAGATGGACATTTCTGCATAGCTGGAATTTTCATTTTCCTTTGAAGTAAGGATCTTTCACTTTTCTAGCCCTTCTGGCCTACCACGAAGTCCTGGGCTGAGTATCAAGACGTGTAAGTCGCAGAATCAAATTTCCCTATATCTACCAGGCTTTATTTAGGAAGGCGGAGAATAAAAGAATCACACATGGCCTTGAAAGAGGCTTCAGGATTTTCTTAATCCCATTACTTCATTGTATAGCAGCTGAAATGGAGTTAAAACTCACCTGTCCTTTGGTTTTTCCAGCGTGTTGAACCCATTGATCACACCCCCTGCCTCCTTCACGGAACTGTAGTGAGGATCAAATGACTCAGGAGGTTTGAAAGTGTCTTACTTCTGTGACTTCTCTTTCCCCAGGGTTCCAATGCTCTCTATTTCTGCTGTTTCATCTCTTTTGCCCGATCATGCTTTTTTAATTGCCAAGACTTGTTTATTACACTGTATTTCTAACCTTTGGGTATTAACTTTGGCTGTGAAGGTAAAACCCCATATTACATAGCAAATTGAGAGCTTGAAACATACTATTAGTTGAGCATATAATACCAGCTAAAATGTACTACGTGGTTATTACGTGCCAGTTACTGGGCTCCTGTGTACAGAAATCCTTCAAGTGGGCAGTGTGAATCCAGCTAAGGAAGCTCAGGGCCAGAGGTTAATCAGCTGCCTCCAAACACACAATTAGGAAGTAAGGAGTGGAGACCACACTCAGATGTCTCTGGCACTAAAGGCCTTATTTTCCCATGCAAACATGCTTAAGTTGAGTGATTTTTGAAATATTATGCATAATTATGACAACCATTGCATTTCCTCAAAGGACATAGGAGATGGGAGCTGAAAAAAAATCAAAAGACCAAATGGAAGAAAGATCTTTTGGTATTATTGAGACTCACTGTGAGAAAACTGGAAAATTATTACATGTCTTCTACTATAAGAGTAGAGCACAAGAAATTTTATTCATACCCTTTTCTCAACCTGTTGTCCTTAAATATGTGCTCTGGCTCCTTTCTTCTTAAACAAATAAATGGCATGAATTAAAAAAAGAGCCCATAAACACAATCACTGTCTATGTGTCTTCCAGTTTATGTTCTTCAGATTCTCTCTCTCTCTCTCTCTCTCTCTCTCTCTCTCTCTCTCTCTCCCCCCCCCTCTTTCTGGTGGGTAGTCCAGTAGGCTCAGACAAGAGGTTTTGACTGCATTATAAGTGGAAAGCTACAAGTCACGCCCTGAGGGAGCACTTGAACCCTGCTCTCTGCAGCCTCTGTGTGTTCACAGGCACTGGCCACCAAGGATACCTGGCATGAGAAGCAGCTGTGGTTTTAAATGGCAAATCCTCCAGGAAAAGACTGTTTATATGTTTCTCAGAGTTTTTTTTCCTTCTTATAATTTTAACTCCTTCTTAACTGCTTTGTATGTGTGTGTGTATGTATGTATGTATATGTATGTATGTATGTATGTATGTATATGTATATGGGTGTAGCTCGGAGGTAGAAAAGCCGCTGGGTTCTATCCCCAGTACTGGGGATACTGGGGATACTGGCTTTTCTACCTCCGGGCTACACCCAGACTTATTTTTAATTTTACTTGGAAACAGGGTCTCACTAAGTTGCTGAGAGCCTCACTAAGTAGCTGAGGCTGGCTTTGAACCTGTTCAATCCTCCTGTCTCAGCCTCCCAATTACTGGGATTACAAGCATGCGCCACCACGCCCAGCTTTAGTTGCTGTATTTAAATTGCTGTAGAAAAGACAGAGTCTTCCTGAAGGAAAATTCTAAAGAGCAAATTTTCTAAGAAGGCGAAATCTTAACCCCTTATGCTTTTAAGCCATTTAATGCACACTGACTTTCTACTTTGTGTGGGGCTTTAGGAGTGATGTTTGCACTTACTCCATTTCAGATTCCAAAACAGACTTTGGAGAGCTATGACATCACCTACACAACCACACACTCCCCAAACTCCACTTTCTCCCACTTGCTGCTTTCTTTTTCTTGTCTTCTATGTCCAACACAAATACTGACCACTTAGATCTGCTGTTAAAGCCGGGCGTGGTTTGTAATCCCAGCATTCAGAGGCTGAGACTGGAGGATCACAGTTCAAGGACAGCCTCAACTACTTACTGAGGTCCTCCGTAACTTAGTGAGACCCAGTTTCAAAATAAAGAATAAAAAATAGGGCAGGGGGTGTAGCTCGGAGGTCAAATGCCCCTGGGTTCCATCCTCAGATCCTCAAAAAAAAAAAAAGAAAAAAGAAAAAGAAAAAAGTGTTCTAAGGTTTGTCAGAAGGAGGAATAGGAAGACACTTGACTTACACCAGAGTATGGGATGCATAACAAGATAAATAGGCCCCTGGCTTGATCTCATTACTTACACTGACTATAATTTTCCTAATAGAGCTAATATTTATTCTTTACAAAACCCATATTTTAAAGATCAATACATGTAAAAATAAAAATACACTTTTATGTATTTTTAGCTTTATTCAGTCTGGAACCGGACATTGACCAGTCCTCATTTATTCAGCCACAAAAATCTTGGCATTTCAGCCTATGATTCAGGTCATGATGATGTATGGTAAGTGGTCGTGCCATGTGGGAATGGCCATCTACTTCCCACTCCTCGCAAAAAAGGGGGGGGGGGAACCTAACCAAACATGTAATCTAGGAGTGCCTGGCTTTCTAGAAGTTTAAGTTTCACCACAAGTCTCTGTTAAAATTATCTCTAAAAGCTGGGCGTGGTGGCTCACGCTTGTAATCCCCATGCTTGGGAGACAGAGACAAGAGGATCGCGCAGGTTCGAAGCCAGCAGTGCTGGTTTAAGAGACCCTGTTTCATATATATATATATATATATGGTCTGGGAGTATAGCCCGGAAGTAGAAGGGCTTCCAGGAACCCCAGTACCACCAAAAAAAAAAATTACCTCTAAAAGCTGGGCATGGTGATGCACATTTGTAATCCCAGTATTTGGGAGGCTGAGGCAAGAGGATCACAGTAGCCTCAGCTACTTAGTGAGGCCCTCCACAACTCAGTGAGGCCCTCCACAACTCAGTGAGATCCTGTTTCAAAATAAATAATAAAACATAGGGCTAGCCGGGCGTGGTGGTGCACGCTTGTAATTCCAGCATTTGGGAGGCTGAGACCAAAGGATCACGGTTCAAGGACAACCTCAGCTACTTAATGAGGCCCTCTGCAACTCAGTGAGACCTGATTTCAAAATAAAGAATAAAAAATAGGGCAGGGGCTGTAGCTCAGAGGTAGAATGCCCCTAGGTTCCATCCCCAGACCCACAAAAACAAAAGAAAAGAAAAAAAAAAAAAACAGGGCTGAGGGGTATAAAATGCCCCTGGGTTCAATCCTGTTTTGGGGAAAAAAAAAAACTCTTAAAAAAGAAACAGTGTCAAAATGGCCTATTTATAAACTGATATGGTTTTCTTATTATCCTCATTAAGTTAATTTGAAAAATACAAAGGAGAGAAGGCAAAAGTCACTTCTAATTAAACCATCCAAAGTCACCACTCAATGCCTGTGTTAGTCAGCTTCCCATTGCTGTGAAAAGATACCTAAGAAAAACAACTGAAGAGGAGGACTTGTTTGGGCTCATGGTGTCAGAAGTTTCCATCCACAGTCACCTGGCTTACTTGTCTCAGGTCCTGGGTATGCAGAACATCACAGTGGGGAGCAGGGAGGAGGAGCAAAGCTGCTTGTCTCATGGTGACCTGGAAGGAAAGAGTGAATAGAAAGAAGGCACGGGAGACAAATATACCCTTTTAGGGCACGTCCCCAGTGACCTACTTCCTCCAGCTGGGCTGTACCTCCTGAAGCTTCCACCAGCAACTAATGGCTGTTAAGGTGTGACTCCATCAATGGAGGGTCCACTGATGGGATCAGAGTTCTTGGGAGCCAGTGATACTCCCAAGTATCACCAAGACACTTGGGAGCCAGTCACACACACACACACACACACACACACACACACACACACACACACTTATTTAATTAATTTTTTTGTGTGTGTGGTGGTACTGGGGTTCCTGGAAGCCCTCTACCTCCGGGCTACACTCCCAGACCTGTTTTTACATTTTTATTTGGAAACAGGGGCTCCTAAGCCAGCGCGTGTGGCTAGCTTCGAACCTGCGCGATCCTCCTGTCTCTGCCTCCCAAGCTCGGGGATTACAAGCGTGCGCCACCACACCCGGCAATTAATTAATTTTTTAAGGTGGTGGAGGAGGAGTACCAGAGATTTAACCCAGGGCTTTTGTGTGTGTGTGTGTGTGTGTGTGTGTGTGTGTGTGTGTGTGTGGTTCTGGGTTTCCTGGAAGCCCTTCTACCTCCGGGCTACACTCCCAGACCTATTTTTATTTTTGGAAACAGGGTCTCTTAAGCCAGCGTGGCTGACTTCGAACCTGCGCGATCCTCCTGTCTCCACCTCCCAAGCGCGGGGATTACAAGCGTGCGCCACCACGCCCGGCTAACCCAGGGCTTTGCACATGCAGGGCAAGCACTCTACCACAGAGCTACATCCACAGCTTTTTAAAAAATTTTTTAAATTTCATTTTAAGATAGTGTCTTACTAGATTGCCAAGGCTAGCTGGCTATAA
Organism: Muscardinus avellanarius; assembly: GCF_963383645.1. NCBI lineage: Eukaryota > Metazoa > Chordata > Mammalia > Rodentia > Gliridae > Muscardinus > Muscardinus avellanarius. The sequence goes on from NC_137793.1 coordinate 82,945,045, forward strand.
ACTTGCAATTCTCCTGCCTCAGTCTCTTAATTAGCTGAGGTTACAGAGATAGGCTGCACAATTCCATTTCAAAGTATACATTCAAATGAACTAAAACCAGGATTGGAAAGTTCCCTGTATCCCATGTCAACTGCATCATGATATTCACAATAGCCACCACGTGCAAGCGCCTAAGTGCTCAGTGACAAACCAGTAGATAAGTAAAATGTAGTGTCTACATAAAGCAGAATATTATTCAGCCCTTAGAAAAGAAAAGGAGATCCGGCCATTTGCAACAACATGGTTTAACCTAGACGACTTCATGCTAATTGAAAATAAGCCAGATGCAGATGGACAAACACTACATGATACTACTTACATCAGGAATCTAAAATAAACGCCATAAAAGCATTGAGAAAAATGGTGGTGGCTAAGGGCTAGAGTTAAGGGAAACAGAAAGTATTAGTCAAAGGGTACAAAGCATCAAGTATACTGGTTGGTGGGAATGTAAAACAAGACAAATATACAAGATGAGTAAGTCCTAGAGATCTCTTGTACACCATAGTGCCTACGGTTAACTGTATTGTATACTTAAAAACTTGCTAAGTAGGTAGGTAGGTCTTATGATAAGAGTGATCTTATCACACACACAATAATAAAAAAGGTGGGAGGGAACTTTTAGAGATGATGAATATGTTAATGGCATTGATTGAAGTGATGGTTTCTAGGTGTGTACTTCTCTCTAAACCCATCAAGTCACACAGATTAAATATGTATATTTTGTTTATCAGTCATACTTTAACAGTTTAAAAAAATTTTAATTGGGATGGCATTTCAAATAAAAAATGATTCTGTCAGAGGCTTTTCCTATAATTTTCCATATTGCTTTCCATAATAATTATACCAGTTTGCAATCCTAGGAGAAAAAAATTCAGTTTTATCACACTTTAAATTTATAATCAATTGTCATATCTGCATAACTGATCTATGAGGAGCAGGACTGGAGGCACTGCTGAGTTCCCATGACTCCCTGACAACAGGCCTGTTGTGTAAGAATTTTTCTTGTCCTATTTCATGTTTCAGATGTTAAACATCTTTTTACAAAATGTGAAGAATGTGAAGTATCTCCACAAAAATGTTCCAAGTAAACTAACATTTCTTGAGCAACTAGTAGGGAAAAAGAGTTGTGCCTGGTGTCATGGAAAATATAATCCTCACCCTCAAAATAACTCCTTGCCAGCAGCAGAGATAAGATGTACCTGTCTTCCATGGTATTCATTTCTTGTTTTTTTCTTTCTTTCTTTATTATGGCATTCTACCTCTGAGCTACACCCCCAGCTGTATTTTATTTTTAGTTTTGAAACAGGGTCTCGCTAGGTTGAAGAGAGTCTCACTACTTGCTGAGGCTCTTCTCGAACCTGAGATCCTCCTGTCTCAGCCTCCCAAGTACTAGGATTACAAGTTCGCACCACCATGCCTGGCTCACTTTGTGCCCTTTAATACTAGTTCCATAGATGATACAAAGCAAAAAAAGAAAAATAGACATAGAAGAGACACAGTAAACTAATGAGAGGACAGAACAGAAGGACATATTTGATGAGATGGAGATATCTCACAACCATTGCTTCTAACATTCTGGACACGGGCTTTGGGGCCTTAAGATCCTTTTATAGAAGTCTCCAACAGAAACAGGGCTTCCTTTAGCAACTTTGGATTTCCTTAAAGCATGTATATGATAGAACGAATTCCTGTAATTATGTTTATCATCATTTTGCTAGTATACATTCCATAGTGTTTCAAGTAGAATTGTAAATATTAGTGTTCTCGTTGGCAAATATTGTGGATACCTCTTTATTTTAAGGTCCTTCCATTCACTAAACTTAATGGAAATGATTCTTGAGGTGGAGTTGAACAAAAGGAATAGCTGAGACATTGACCTACCAGGATTCTAGCTGTGTGCATGCCCACGGAAGGGGGGGAGATGTTCTGGTTTTATCTTAGTGATGTCCATTTATCATTCTTTTTACTTCTAGTGATCTACAGATGCATTGTTTCATACATTATTTGCTGTCTATATGTAGCTATCTAAATTTATTTTTAAATGAATGAAAATTAAATAAATTTTAACATTTAGTTCCCCAGTCTTGCTATTCAAGTTTTCTATAATCCACATGACTCGTGGCTACTACACAGGATGCGGAACATATAGGACACGGCGTCATTGCAGAAAGTTCTGCTGCACAGTTCTGGTCTGGTATTAGGTTAGTCCTGAGAACTCACAAAATATTTTGGATAGTTACACAGGCTTGCAAAAAATGACTGCACTTGGACAGCATTTAGAAATTTTGTAATTATAGATATAACATCAAATTTCTAGAGGTGAATGAAGAGGAGGTGGTTCTCCTATTTTCTAGGATATAGTTAGCAACATACCCTAGAAATTTCCTTTGGACATCAACTATTTGCAGAGCACATTCTATAAAAAGTGATCTAGGATAAAAGCAAAAAAAAAGAGGAAGTCTGAACATTAAGATGTCTAAATCTATGAAGGTCTTTTAGCTGTAGATAGAATGATCATATGTTCCAACCTACCTGAGTGGCCCCAGATTGCATCTGTTTCCTCGCCATGATTATGATGAGTTCTTCCTTTCGTTCTCTCAGCATGCCAGTTTGGATGGCAAATAATTATATGGTCATCGTACTCATAGTTTCATTGCTTTCTGTCTTCCTCTTTGAAACTCTGTAGGTGAGCAAGACAAAAGTCTTCTAAATGCTAGTTTCCTAAAACTAGCAGTGCCACAGTTATACTTGAGTATATGTGTTCACAGGCTGAAATGATTCCCCACTAACTGAGAGGCAACTTACTGGGGCAAGGTTCCAGGAGCCACCTTAGGGCTTCTGTTTTTCTCTTACTTAAGGATGAATGATCAGAAGTAACACGGTTGAGCTAGAAGGAAAAAAAAATACAGGTATGATAAAGGAAGAAGGGAGGCATGCACTCCATCAAATGCTTGTCTATACTCTGCATCAACAAGTTTTTTTTTTTTTAAATGAGGCTTTGTATTGAAAGAAGTGCAAAGATAGAAAGAAATATTTAGTGTGAAGAGAGCTGATCTGGGAGGCAGAATACACAGCCCCTTGCTAGTTTTAGTCGTGTATATGAGCTTTGGTTGCCCCTGTTTATATGTTGTCTCTGTAGGTCTCAGCATTCTAGGAGAAAGAGTAAGAGGTAAATTTAAAGTGTTCTAAGCCAGGCATGGAGGCACACACCTGTAATCCCAGTACTTGAGAGGCTGAGACAGATGGACCAGAGGTTCAAGGGCAACCAGAGCAAGTAGTAAGACTCTCAGCCACCTAGCGAGATCCTGCTTTAAAACAAAAACTAAAATTGGGCTGGAGGTGTAGCTTAGAGGTAGAATGGCCCTGGGTTTAATATCCAGTAAAACACGCACACACACACACACACACACACACACACACACACACACAATTTTTTTTTCTTGAGCCTATTTGAGCTTCTATCTGCTCCTTGGCTTTACTAGTCTCTCTCTGACTGTCTGGACTTTGCACATGCGTTTTCTTCAGGCCTCAGCCTATCACTTCCTCATGGAAATCTCTTTGATTCCTCAGGTTCAGGGAAGTGATCTCATGGTCTGTGTACCTACTGATCAAAGCACTGAGATTTAATTTCCTATTTACTCGTCCAAATTCCCCTCAAGATATTCAGCTCTATGAGCATAAAAGTCATGTCTATTCTATTTGCTTTACACGCCCAGTCCTACAACAGAGTCCACAGAGTTGATGCTTAGTTATATTTGTAGACTCCATGAATGAGCAAGTCTTTGTGTCCAAAGATTAAAAACCATCTAAGGCCTATTTCCTGTCTTGGAAGAGCACATGGTCAGAGCCAAACTATAATAGCTATAATCCAAGGCAAAGTGAGTATTCAAAAGGAGGTAGAGAAAGTTCTGTGGAAATTCAGAGGAAATGACAGCACATAGAAAATAAGAAAAGGCTTCTTAAAAGAGGAAACATTTGAAAAAGGTCTTATGGGAAGGCTGAAACTTCAATAGGCAGAGATCGTTATTTGCAGTTAAACATTCAATTTAAGGCCAACTTAGTGTGTACAGTAAAATATTATTTTAGCCACTAAACCCTGATGCCTTACCTAGAGGTGAGAAAAGAGGAACTGTGTGTTTCATATCAAAAAGGGGAGGGGAATAAAGTAGTATAAATGAAATAAGAGAAATATGTAAAAAGGGGGCAAACTGGGAATGAAAGAGAAATTACAGTTTTAAATCTTAAAAACTCCATGAACTCCCTCCCCTTCACTCTGAAGGCCTGTTTTCCTCCAAGCTTGACTTCTGAAAAGGGCTAGTAAATCTTAGAGCACTATAAATCCAACTAATTGGTACATATATATTTTATTACTTTATAGAATGTACTTTAGACTGATCAAAAGAACTCTAGAGAAAGATATTGTTCAAAGCCATAATGCTACAGGTACAGCCTAGGTGCTATCCATGAACCAGGTAATGTCAGCCTGGAGATACTGAGAAGAACCAGACCATTGTTCATTATTCCAGCTCTGCTCCAGGGTCATGGAAGGAATCAGGCTTTCCCCCTCACATGCACCTGCTCACCACTTGCCCACCCGGTTTGCTCAACACTTATAAATCTTCCCCAGAAGCATCTAATCTCTCTCTCTCTCTCTCTCTCTCTCTCTCTCTCTCTCTCTCTCTCTCTCTGGAAATGGCTTGCATTCATCCTTGAATATTTATTTCTTGCTTTCCTAAATAAACTTATCTGTAGCTCTACGCTTTGTCTTATAAATTCTTTTCCAAACTCTACTCCTTGTCTGGAAATTCTTTTTCCAATTCATGTCTGTGCCAGGACATTGAGCTTGTAGGAAGACAAAACTCGATTCCTGCCTTGAAAAGGCCAGTGATCTAATTGGAAACCATATCCATTATGTTACAAACTATGGCATAAGGCAAAATGTCTTCCATGGTAAAGTTGACAGTATAAACAGTGTTCTGGGGAGGCTCAGAGGAGGGAGGGTGGAGCATAGAAGAGGGATCAAGTCTGCTGACCATCTTCCCCACTAGGGTAGAGCGCATTAGAGGAAAGCCTTGCAGCTGTGGATTTTAATGAACTTCTTGGAACTTGCCTTTGTTTCCTTTAGTTGCTGGGCAACTCTCAATCTAGCCTCTGAGATTGATCACCACTGGGAACACTTTTTTTTTTTTTGCAAGGCTAACCCTTCAGTCCCCCATTAAAATAGATCACCTTGTAAAACTTTACTCCAAATGATGTTGCATTTGGATAATAACCTTGGCCATAGTTAAGTGCTTCTCAGCTAATTTTTACCTTACCTTTTTGTTTGCTAAAGCCACATACGGTAATTGCTGGACTCTTAACCTCAGTAACTCCTAGGGACATTTTAAGCTGGCTCCTTCCAAAGGGAGATACGACTGGTTAGAACCTACTCTAAGTGAGATCTATTTATTTCCCCTTTCCCTCTTGGACTTCCACTCTGGGAATTATAGGTTCTACTTCTTTGCACAGGCCCATGGTGTATATACCAAATGGCATGCTTACCCCAGCTGGCTCCCTTAACCCTGGGGAGCCTCAGAGGTTGCTCAGCAGCAGCCTGAGGAGAAGATTTAAAAAAGAGAAAAGCAGTTTTTTGTTTTTTAATAATCAACTAACCTGAACTAAAACTGATATATGGATTCAAACTCTTGCCATGAACTCAAATGTCCCATGTTTGTGTGTGAGTGTCCAGAGGGGATCATGGCATCAATTTCAAGTGTGGCTGCAGACATCACAAATTTGAGGATTCCCCGAACATCAGCATCATCACATTTAGTTAATGACCTCTAAAATAAACGACAGGAAGGTACAATACAGTATTGATCAGCAGCTTCTAAAAAACCTTTGGGTACATCAAGGCCCAGGAAGAGCTCTGTGGTTTAAAGAATTTCCCCACATGCTGACCGTGTGATGCATGTTTGCAATCCCAGTACTTGGGAGGCTAAGACAGAAGGATCACAGGTTTGAAATCAACCTTAACAACTTAGCAATATTCTGTTTCAAAACAAACAAAAAAAATTTTTAAAGGGATTGGGGTTATAGCTTGGAAGTAGAATGCCTTTTTGTTCAATCTCCAATACAGAAACAAAAAAATAATAAAAATAAAAATAAAGATGAGGAAAGAAAAAGAACTTCCACAAAATAGTCTTGAAAAAGTTAATGGTGAACATACTTTTTTTTTTTTTTTAAGGAAAAAGGGTTCTCTTGGGAGAATGGACATTGTTAAATTATAAATAAACTGTTGACCTAGGACATTAGGATGACATGCTATAATGATGAGATCATCCCTAAATGCCCAAATCCATCTAGTCCTACCAAGGGGAGGAAGGTAATTCACAAACACCAGGTGATTTCCCTTTGTTTGTGCTTACAGCACAAAATGACTTCCAAACGTCTCCCCATCCCACAACAAAGGAGCTGCTTTGGATATGAATTTTGTTGGGAAGCCTAGAAGCATTATTATTAGTTGAGAGCAGAAAGGCCCATACACTAAAGTTATTACAACATTCCTTTTCTTGTTATTCTAAGCATAGCCAATTTGAAGTAAAAATACATCAGAGCAGAAATACCATCTTCCCTCTGTCCCTGGTGGTGTCCCTGAATGTAACCAGCCCACCCAAAGACAACTATGCTAAGCCCTTTTTCAGTTGTAAACCAGATGAAAATCTGTGGGAAAAAAAATCTTTCCCATGAACAAAATAAAAAATATGTCTTTAATGGCAAATTCATGGGGAGTTTTTTTTTAATTTATAGTCCCTTTTAAGAGGGAATTAAAGAGAGAGAGACACCCGCCCATATTATGCATCTGTAAAATATTTTATGAAGCTACATCTTGGAATCTGAACTCTTATTGCCAGAAATGAAAAGCTGTTTACTGTTGACTCTGAGCCACAAAAAAATCACTGACCAACTGCCACATCCTTCTATTTCACTAATTCAGTTAAGATTTTCAGTCTACTAGAAATTTATCTTACTGTCTGCCTGAGAAATCCCTTACCACAAACATTTAAGGCGGGGAGCCTTGCAGAGGGCAGATTCTGGCCAGAAACAGCCATGCCCCTTTAGGCTGGGCATCTCACAGTGGCTCAGTCTGTGCTGGCAAACTCATGTCCAGGGCTTGCCAACATATTACAGAAAGGAAATACAAGTTGCTGGTAAAGGTGGAGAGAGAGGCAGAGAGCTGCTAAGTGGACGTGCTTAAGAAGTGTACTATGCTGGGGACATATTGGGACACATCCCAAGAACTCAAACCTCTACATGGTTTTCTCATTATAACTATGGAGAAAACCGCATAGTTTCATACCACTGAGACCATTACCTCCCATGCAGCCGCTGTCCTAGAAGAAAGAGAAGACTCACAGGCATACTTTCTGACAGACAAAGCCATTATTCTATTACTTTCATGATTTTTAAATTCTTTACATTCTTAGAATTTCCACTCCCTGTACCCACCACACTTTGAAATCTCATGTAGTTGACATGTTCTCCTCTCCATGTTTTTTGTAACCTCTGGAGAGCATGCCTTGGCAGCATAAGTCCACCCAGTTTCATGTGGAAGAGAGTTCCTGGAAAGAAGTGTCTGCCCTTAAGTCCCAGCTATGGAAAGAGACACTGTTGGGCACTTTAAAATACCTTTGGCAAAATAAAGAGGAACAGAATTATGTCATTTTCTGGTAAGTAGACGGAACTGGAGGCCATCATGCTGATGCAATAATCCAGACTCAAAGTTAAGGGAACTATATTTTCTCTCATATATGGAAGCTTGAGATAATAAAGAAATAAAAAAGGCACCTCATGAAAATGAAAGGGAAACAGTAAAATAGAGAAAGTGGATGTGGGGGCAAAAGTTGGGAAAGGGGAGGAACTGGACAATGGCATTGACCAAATGAAGTTATATGAACGTATGTATAATGTAGTGAATCCCATGATCATGTGTAAATATAATGTACCCATGAAGATTGGGGGGGACGGGGTATTGAACCCAGGGACATTTTACCTACAAGCTACACCCCCATCATGTGTTTGTGTGTGTGTGTGTGGGGGGGGTGCTGAGAATTAAACCCAGTGGTATTCTACCGCCAAGCTATGCTCCCTTAAGCCCCATTTTATTTTGCAACAAGGTCTAACTCAGTTGCTTCAGACCTCACTAGATTGCTGAGGCTGGCTTTGAGCCCACAATCTTCCTGCCTCGGCCTTCCAAGTACTGGGATTACAGACATACACCACTATTCCCTGTTCCAATGAACATTTTTTTTTAAATGATAAAAAAAACCTTTAGCTGAGCCATAGCTGGGTGAAGCTGGGATGCAACAGCATCAGCTGTATAAAATCACATTCCCAGAGTCACAGATTTTCACTTTCTTCTAAATCCCCATCAGGATACAAAAATTATTTTCTCCCCGATGTGAGCATCAGTAAGGCATCCTTAAAGGCAAGATAGAAATGCCAGTTTTGAGTAATCTTCTTCCACCAATCCCATCAATTCACAGGGCCCCTCTGTTCATCCCTTAGTGGGATTTTTAGGGGTCTTGAAATTTTTCAATATTAAAAATTCTTAGGTACAATTAAGGGAAAGAGACAATTACTGAGTGTGGAGTTCAAGATAAAAATCTGGCTTCCACTACAAAGCCTCACAGCTGGCACGGTCTTTCTTGGCTCTGAATCCCCTGTACCGCATGGACCTTCAACCAGAACAGGGTTGAGCTTTCACGTAGTTCTGCTGTCGATGTCTTTTCTCTCCAAATGGATCTGGAGTTAGAAGGTAGATGGCTGCTTCTAGATTTCCCTTTATGTCCTAAGAATACCTGCTTTAGTAAGCCCGTTTAATACTAAGCATTCATTAAACACTGGCTTAATTAATGAACTCTTCTTCCTCCCTTCTCAGTCCCATCAGACTAAATTGATTCCCTCCACAGTTTACACCCTAGAGTCCAACTAGTAAACTGTTTTTGTGGTTCAGGCTATTAGTCTCCACAAGACCGACTGCAGTAAAATCAGAGGCGGTGTCTGGGGAGGCCGGGCCAGTGACAGTCTCAGTAGGTGACACTGTTTGCTCTGGCCATTTTGTCCACAACCTGCTGACCACCTTTAGAGGAAGGCTGCCAACTCCAGCGACGTTGAAAGCAAAGTAAAACAGATACTATGGGGAAGTGACGTAAGTTATGATAAAGGCTGGGATTCAAAGCTTGTTAAATGATACTCTTCCCGTGGCATTCTGATTGTGTTTCTAAAGGCCATTTCCATTTACAAACTGGAAAGTAAATCTGGTAAGAAAAAAGATAAACAGAGCCAGTCATGGTGGTGGCACACCCCTGTAATCCCAGTACTTGGGAGACTGAAACAACCAGCCTCAGCAGCTTATGAAGCTTTCAACAACTTAGTGAGACCTTGTTTCCAAATAAAAATTAAAATTGGTCTGGGAGTGTAGCTTGGAGGTATAACGCCCCTGGGTTCCATTCCCAGCACTAAAATCAATCAAACAAAAACATAAACAACTATAACTAAGACTAGGTAGACAGGACTTAGATCAAATTTGTCCTATGTATATCTTATATGTCTTCCATTTTACTTCCAATTACGTTATGTTCTCTACCATAAATTGGCCAGTTCTTTAATATTATTCTTGGTTTTTTTAAAAAAAGAGAAAAACATCTGTTACAAATAGGACTGATACATTTTTCCGTTAGAAATTTTTTTAAGATGAGGCAGAAAGACAGTGATGATTAATATAAATACATTATTAATGACAGAAATTCAAGCATTAGACCAGGCCAGATGCAAAATAACATTGTTTTTATTTGAGGATAAGCGACTACGGACGGACGAATATTAGAGTCTAAAGCTAATTGTAATGAATGTTTCTTGCAGAAGTAAGAGGATAAATATTACTGCCCAAATCACTTCAGATAGCTTTTTTTTTTTTTTTTTTTTTTTTTAAGGGAGAGGCCACATCACCCAGCTGCTTGGTGATATAAGATTCTGGAATGAAAACAGCTAAAGGTCAGCAATGAGTCTCAGTCCTGAGACCATGGTGATACTTTTTCACTTTAGGGAGCTGGGTTTGCCTAGGCTTTCCACTCCTGTACTTTTCATATAAAATGATATCAGCTGATTCCTTTGTATAAGATTTCATTCCCAATGTCTTCCCTTTACTCCACTCTTAGGAGATCAGCTTGCCAAGAACCCTGAATTTGATAACTTTGGCTGAGTTAGGCAGGGTTTGTTAGAGAGAAGACATGCAACATTTGCAGAGAGCTTGCAATGACCAAATTGAATTACCAAAATACAAGACTGAGTATCTTGTATTTTTTGTTTGTTTGTTTGTTTTGTAATGCTGGGGATTGAACCGAGGGGCATTCTACTTCTGAGATACACTCCCAGCCCTTTCTTTTTTTTTTTTTTTTAATAGGATCTCACTAAGTGGTGGAGGGCCTTTCTAAATTGCCTTGAATTTGCCATCCTCCTGTCTCACCCTCCACATACTGGGATTACAGGTGTGTACCACCACAGCTGGCTAACTTGGTCAATTTTTGAGGGTGAGTATCTTGGTCATTCTAAGTTCAGTCCTTTTAGCTGCATGGCAAATGCAGGAAGCTAAGATGTAGGAAAAAGCAGCTTGTTTGGTTATAGCAAAAGTTTGCTTCTCTTTCAGCATTGATGGCAAATGAGCTTATTATTCACATAGCATCTCGAGCTTGAGAAAAGCAGGACATGGTGGCCTGACTTGTTGGCCCTGCAGAGACAAACAGGATATGGTTCTCTTATTCATGAAACTCAGACAAAAACAAAAAGTATTTTTTATTTCCTGAAGAAAGACATCAGAAGGAAACATTGGTTGCTTAGCTGAGTATCTAATCAAACAACAGGGGTATTTATTTGGAATAAGCTACACCTACATGAATAAATCCATCAAGCAGACATCTCCTGGCCACCTACCTGAAACTCTTTCTTAACCAATAGGATTTGCTCTAAAGGGCGTCTTCTTTGCCTTCCTGCTGTATTTTGTCCCCAGTGTGCTATTTAAGCCTTCAATTTCCTTCATCCATGCTACTCCCCCCGCACCCCCCCCCAAAAAAAGAGCAAAAACAACCATCCCAAACCATCACCCTTGCTTTCCTGTCAAAATAGTCCAAGGGACTCTGACTCTGCTCTCCTCTTAGTTTGTTAGAAGGCTCATACCACACCTGCCCTTGTCAAACACTGGCTTTTATTTCCTCTTATCTTACAAATAAAACAGAAACCTGCTTATCTTGAGGCTTCATGCCTGACTGACTGCTCTTATGAAATCCCCACCTCCCACTCTCACTTGTTTCGCGGTAGAAGAGAAATACACCTTGTGTCTTTCAGCTCAGCTCTTACTGAAAACCATTCTGACTCTTGTTCCTTACATTTACTTATCTCCAGACTGTAAATCCATGATCATTATGATTGTGTGTGTGTGTGTGTGTGTGTGTGTGTGTGTGTGTGTGCTCCTGGGGATCCACTCAGCTCCTTATCTCCTCAGGCCTTTTTATTTTTTCTGGTTTAAAAAAATATTTTTTATTGGCGCATTGCAGTCATACATCTTAATGGAGTACATGCACACATCACTCATTTAGCCCTTCCCCAATTCCCACCCTATTCCTTCCTTCCTCCCTCCTTCTCGTATTTGGCTTAGTGATTGATGTTGATATATTTGTGAATGTACATCATGTGCATTATGGGATTCCCCCCCATCACCCTCAGTTAGGCTTCCTTATTTGCTTATCTATGGTTTCTCCTCCTTGTCTAGAGTTCCTCCTACTTTCTGTTTTGAAACAAGTTCTCCCTAGGTTTCTGAGAGTCTCTTAGTATTGCCAAGGCTGGCGTCAAATCTGATCCTCCTGTCTTAGCTTCCTAAGTACTGGTATCATAGGCATGCACCACCACCCCTGGATTCATCTTTATAATTTTTATCAATGACATTTGCCCATTTTCTCCTTTAGATTCCTATTGTTATCATTAATTTCATAGGATAAAATTTGTATTTATTTATTTTTGCGATAGTGAGGATTGAACCCAGGAACATTCTATCTCTGAGCCACACCCCCAGCTCAATTTTTATTTTTTATTTTGAAACACAGTCTTATTAAGTTGCTGAGGCTGACCTTGAACTTAAGGTATTCCTGTCTCAGTCTCTCAAGTATTGAGTTTACAGGTGTGCTCCACCATGCCTGTCTTCAGAATAACTTTTAAAAAAAGTATCCACTGTGTATATCCATTTTGTTGACTTTTCCCATACCTTTGTGTCTAAATTTCTGTTTCTCAGTTTAGCCCATTTTCATCATCTCTCCGTTTCCCACCAGCAGATCTACACTGACCTTAATCTCTCAAAACCCTAGAACCCTATTTCCCCACTCCCCTGTTGAGCCATCCCATACTTCTTTGTATCTTTGCCCACATTTGTGCTATTTCCCCACAACCACTGAGCCAATGTTTTACTATCACCAGGATTGCTAATGTCTTAATTAAACTTTTTCACTCAATCTTTTATAGTTACACGATTCCCAATTTAACTTGGGACCCGGCATTTCAGTAGTTCCCTGAGATCCACTGACTCATTCATTCTTTGAACACTGTTTTCAGCATTCACTACAAACCAGTTATTGTGCTAAGTGCTGGGATGTGGCTCAGGAAGGAAACAGACACAATCTCTACCTTCATGAAGTTAATGGTCTATCAGAGGGGACATATTAAACAAGTATGTACAAATAAATAGGAGATTATATTGCAATTACAAATGAAGATCTATCTAAGGGGGTCCCACTTTACATTGGTGGGGTTATGGAAGTACTCTCTGAGGAAGTAGCATTTAAGCTAATTTGAGAGGGATGATTAGGAATTATCCAGGTAACAACAAAAAAATGTTGATTACAAAGCAGGAGGAAGAGTGTGTGTGTGTGTGTGTGTGTGTGTGTGTGTGTGTGTGTTCCTGCAATAGGAGAGTGCTAAGAGTATCTGAGGAGAGGAAAGAATCCTGTGGCAGGAGCAAGCAAGAATGTGACTCTGGATGAAGTTGGAGGTTAGACAGGATTCTTATAGTCCATGCTACATGAAGTTTAGAATTTGTCCCACCAGGCAAAATGCAAAGTTACCCGAGGTTTTAATCAGTAGATCAATGTGGTTAATATTTATATTTTAGGAAAATCTCTTGTTCTGTTCTGTGGAATGAATTAAGGGGGGGCCAAGAGTAGAAGATGAGTGAGCCACTGAGAAGCTGTCATAGGTATTGTGAATCAGGGATGATGGTGTCTTAGAGCAAAGAAGTGGTGGCAGAGATAGCAAGAAGCAGATTTCAAATATGTTTTGGAAATAGGATCAGCAGCATTTGAGAATGAATTAAAATGAGAATCCAAAAGAAAGAAAGAAATCGGTGTACTCATTCAAGTCACCCCTCCATGCCAGACTGGGATGGAGCTGTACCTATCCTCTGTATCTCTGTCTTTTAATAAACTTCTTTAAATCTTCAGCAAATAAAGAAAAAAGAAAAAAGAAACCAAGAGCGATACGTAGACCAACTCTCAGTTGGGCCCTGGGTAGTTAATGGCATTCCTCACCAGCATGGTCATGACAGGGAGGAGAGTCAAAAGTTGGTGGCTATAGGATGGGAATGGCACACAGAACAGGCAGAGGGCTCCTTTGGGACATGCTGAGTTGAGATGCCTACAAGATTTCCCAAGTGGAGATGTCAAGTAGATGCCATTTTCCAACTATGGACAATGTCAATATGGTATCTATGTTCTCTGCTCTTGTGCCCCGGCTACTGTACTCCTCAGAAAAGATCCAGAATCATGAAAATCTGACTCACTTGATACGTGGTAGAGAGAGATGGCTGCCCACCAAAGATCTATCATCTTGACCTTAGAAAGTAGCTGGAGGGGTGAAATAGCTACTTAGAGTCAAAGACAAGGGAACATGAGGATAGGAGAGGTGCACTAGTTCTAAGGAGAAGCCGTTAAGAAATAGCTATACCATTTTTACATCTCATTATATTTCTGGTTTGATGCAGTAAATATGGCGGCTTTGAAAGCCATGTGCTGAAAACAATGCAGACACAAGGACAGGAGCTCAAGTCCCCAAGTCACTGCCTCAACCAGGAACCTCTGTTTTAGGCTTTATGAAAGAATTCCTGTTGTGTGATGCCACTAAAATTTAAGGGCTTCTTTGTTTAGCACCTGGCCTATTTTATCTTATCTGTAATTAACATCCATTTTTCATTAGACTTTGGTCAGTAGGATATGATTTATATATTGAATGACTTAATATTATTTAAATATTTATATATTTTAGAAGAACTCTGGGACATCAAGATCGACCATTCATTCCATTAGAGTAAATGCCAATGGGGACTTAACAATCCCAAAATGCCAAGAGATGGATGGAAACAGAGTAAGTTTCCTGGGTGTCTATGTTGAAATCCTAAAAAAGAAAGAAGAAAGAGAGAGAGAGAGAGAGAGAGAGAGAGAGAGAGAGAGAGAGGAGAGATAGGAGAGAGAGAAGAAGAAAGAGAGAGAAGAAAGACAGAAAGAAGAAAGAAAGAAAGAAAGAAAGAAAGAAAGAAAGAAAGAAAGAAAGAAAGAGGTTATGGCTGTGCTTAACTGTGCTCACAGGCATGAGGAAAGTCTAAGTTGTATGATAAGGTGGGTCAATATTCCCCACTTAGACTCATTATCCAGGGAATTTGGTCCTAGACAGAGGGGCTTGATCTTTTTAAATAGCAAGGTTACCTTTTAAGTATCAAGAGAGGTGTGATAGTATAGCATTTGGGTTATCTAAGTTGGATTTAAAAGATGTGACATTTCATGAGGAAATTGTCCCTCACTTGGGTTGCAGAGAACTGGGAACTCACAGGAGGGAGCTGCTAAGCAACTGTGCAGAACAGGAGCCTCTAGCAGGATGGGAGCTCTGGATGCTGAGGCTGGAGAAGCACTGTGGTGGCCACGCAGGAGGGAAGTCAGAGACAGCACAGTTAGATGTTGTCTGAAACAGGAGAGCAGAGCCAAGGAAAACAGCAAGGCAAAGGAACCAGCCTGAACCCCTGGGTGTGTGCTCTCTCTTATCTGGACTGTAGAATCATACAGTCCTTTTTTAAGAAAGGGTTGGAGTTGCAAGAAGCTAAGATCTTTTCTTTAAACCCAAAACAAAGACATTTCCACTAAACAGAAGTATAAGCTTCTGTTTTATGACACCCTGTTTGTCCCCATCTTGTATTAACTTCTGTCTCTGAGAACTTTGGAAACTTTAGACCACAGTGCTGTATCTGCGTGAGGTCAGAAAGTTAATAACGTGAGCTAATCTCACAGAGTTGTGAACCCAAGCCCTCACCAATTAGACAGATGGCATCGCTCAGGGATAAAGCTGGAGCAGAAGTCCTGTTCGGGCGCTTGCTTACTAGACTTTTATTGGTTGCACACTTTTTTTTTCTTTCAAAAACTAAAATTTTGTCTTGCTGAGCAACTCTCAAGTGTTTGTTTTTGTAACCGACTCATATTTCCCATAGAGCCGGGTGTGGTGGCACAACACTGTAATCCCAGTACTTGGGGAGACTGAGAAAGGAGGATCCCAAGGTTAGAGACCAGCCTTAGCAACTGAACAAGACCTCTGGCAACTTAGCAAGACCCTGTTTAAAAATTAAAAATAAAAAGGGTCGGGGTGTAGCTCCGAGATAGAATGCTCCTGGGTTGAATCCTCAGCACAAAAACAGAAGAAGAAAAAAAAAAAAGTGTTGGAACCAGTGGAGGAGGAGAGAATATTATATTTGGAAATATAATAGCTTTTATGGAGACAGAGTCCAGGCAACGATAATACAATATTTAGCCATTTTCCCTTTTAAGGTTGTATTATAAATCCCCTATTGTTGTTGTTGTTTTTTTTAAAACCTTTTCTTCTGTACTTCATGCGTTTTCAAGACAAAGGCTGAGCATTCTGAGTCATTCACTCAGTCCCTAAGGCCCTTCCTGCAGCAGTGAGTCATGACTTCTCGCTGCAGTTCGGCCCTGGCTCCAGGCCCCTCACTGACCTGCATCATCTCTCCTCTTCCCTGACTGAGGCAGAAGGCTCCGGAGTTAACCACCCTCCCTCCTCCTCAGGTATCTCTGTTGGTAGCCAGGCTAGTCACTCAGCCACTTAATGATTTCTTGTGTTTCCTTGTTCTTCCTGGATGACCGATCACAAACTACCTTTTTTGACTTCAAAACGTTACATAACCTGAAGGGGATTTTGCCCACTCTTGTATTATCTGATTTTTCTTCTTCCTTTAAAACTCTTCAAGTGCCGCTGCTGTGTTTCTGTATATGTCTAGGACTGACCTGCTAATCTCCTCCCTAGCAGACACTAAGAGGGTGTCTGATCTCCCGATAATGAGACATTTTCCTGCAGGCTTGAAATACTACTTTTTGCGCTTGTTCCTTTCAGCCCCACTTTCCCATACTGCTACCCAGTTCTCATGTAGTCACAAATTCCCTTAAGTTGGCAACCGAGTTGGTTTTCTTTTTTTCTTTTTCTTTCTTTTTTGCTGGTACTGGGGTTCCTGGAAGGCCTTTTACCTCCGAGCTACACTCCCAGACCTATTTTATACTTTTTATTTGGGAACAGGGTCTCTTAAGCCAGCGCGGCTGACTTCGAACCTGCGCGCTCCTCCTCTCTCCGCCTCCCAGGTGTGGGGATTACAAGCGTGCGCCACCACGCACGGACTGAGTTGGTTTTCAATGTGCGCTTATTTTTATCAAATGCTAGTGACTGATGTCATTAATTTTTTATTACCTGTTGCAATAATTTAGTAAGTCATTCCATTCTTCCTGTCTCATTTCAAGGAATTCATCCCTTAGGCAGGAACTAGGAAAAAAAAAATCTTTCTAAATTGCATATTCAATTGTATTATTTCCTCTTCTTAAAGTTGTTTAAAATTCCCTGTAACCTCCAGGGTAAATTCCAAACCTCTCAGAAGCTAGTGCTTTAGTATGGAACTCTTTCATGTTTACCTTCAGAATGCCACACCCTGTTCACTTTCACAGCTCTCGGCCCAACTGTCTGCTCTTCCGTAGGACAGAGCACAACCCTGACTTGTCTTCATCCCTCTGGGCCCGTTGTCCCTTTTTTGGTGGAGGACCTGCAAAAAAAAGGTAGCCCACCCCTTCAGGAGTAATGCGTTAACTGTACATATGGCATCTCCATAAGGGAAGGGTATTTATTTAGTATTTTAAGGATAGCTTTTAACCAAGTGTAGTGGCACACGCTTGTAATCCCAGTATTTGGGAAGCAGAGACAGGAGGACTGCAGGTTCAAGGACAGATTCAGCAAGTAGTGAGGCTCTCATCAACCTAGAAAGACCCTGTTAATAATATAAGGCTGGAGGTATAGCTCAGAGGTAGAATGTTCCTGGGTTCCAACCTCAGTACCATACACACACACACACACACACACACACACACACACACACACACAGAGAGAGAGAGAGAGAGAGAGAGAGAGAGAGAGAGAGAGAGAGAGAACAAAAAAATGGCTTTTTTTGCCTCTGAACTCTACCCTCAGCCCCTATTTTTAAAATTAATTAATTAATTTATTTATTTATGGTACTGGGGATTGAACCTAGGGGCATTCTACCTCTGTTATATACCCCAGACCTATTTTATTTTATTTGGAAACAGCTCTCACTAAGTTGCTAAGGCTGGCTTTGAACCTGCAGTCTTCCTATTTAAGCCTCCCAAATCCTGGGATTACAGGTGTGTACCACCATGCTGGGTGATTCTGTTATTTTGAAACAGGGTCTCACTAAGCTGCTGAGGCTGAGCACAAACCTGCAATCCTCCTGTCTCAGCCTCCGAAGTACTGGGACCACAGGTGTGTGCCACCACACACAGCTTCCAAGTGATTTTAGCTTTCTGTACTTTCTTTTCATCGCAGTGTTTGCTTTCTAACGCACTACACTATTTATCTGCATGCCATTTATTCCCTTTCTAATGCACTACACTATTTGCTTATTTGCTTACTGCTTCTTTCCAGGCAATGAATTCCACAGAGCAGTCCTTGTCTTTTTTTCACCTCATTGTAGAAACACATAATAGGCAATGAATATAATTTGTTTCATGAGTAACCACAACCATATGAACTAGGAGATGAAGACACAAAGAGGTTAGGACGCACTGCAGCTAGACGGAAAACCCAGGATTTGTGTTACGGTGGCACAGCCAAACTGTACTGGTGTGAGATGTAGCCGTGGGTTCTTGTTCTTAGCTATTTTAGAAAAGAAGAGCCCGAACTCTTCTGCTGTAAACTTAAGCAATTTTATTATTACAAAGGCAGAAAGATAGGACAGAAATTAAAGCATCACATGAGGGACGTAGTGGAGTAAATGAAAATAAGTTACTGAAGTTTTTGGATACAGAACAGTTTTTATAAAGATACATTATCCTTCATCTTGCCCAACCAATAATCTTTTGACCTAGGTCTGAGCCCACCCATTAACTCCATGCAGACCCCTTTTTTATGATTATGGGGGTTATGATTATGGGAATTTCTTGCTTGGCCAAAAGCCTTCCTGCCTTGATGCAGGTGTAGGCCTAGGTCTTTGTTAGGGCCAGAATGGTTAACAAAGTCAGGGGTCAAGTGGTATCTGCCCCTCTTGACAGAGGCCTGTACTCTCCTCCTGCATTCTTGGGGAATTCTAGCCTAACTTCTTTTTTTAATTTTTTTTGGTGGTACTGGGGTTCCTGGAAATCCTTCTACTTCCGGGCTACACTTCCAGACCTATTTTTTTATACTTTATTTTTTTTAAATTTGGAAACAATGTCTCTTAAGCCAGCATGGCTGGCTTTGAACCTGCTTGATCCTTCTGTCCTCACATCTGCCTTCCAAGTGGATTCCAAGGGTGCACAACCACGCCCGCCCTGGCTAGCCTAACTTTTAGAAGTTATTTATTATGTAAATCTGTCTTTAAAATATGAAGGCAGTGGGTCCCAACTCTTCTGTGTACTTGCTAATTACTTTTGGTGAGGGAACTCTGCATTATAACAGCTGCCTGAGTGCCTGGTAGCAACCAGGCCAGGACTACTTTTTACATTTTGAAACTAATTTTTCGGATACATTAATACCTAAGTCATTTTCCAGTACATTAATACTAAAGTCATTTTCCAATATGGGCACATTAATACCAAAGCTATTTTCAAATATATTTTGAAGCCATTTCCCAGTACCAGCACAATCTGGATTAACAGTGGACTGAAGAGTCTGCCTGAACAACATCCACACCAAATGTTCTTTAACAATTTATTTGGAATTATCTTTCATTTAACAGTTACCATCAGTCATGTTTATCAAGGCTAATGATCACATTTATGGCTATCGTTATCAAATATTACTTGAAATATTTTTAAGGGAACCTTTATTTCTGGCTTTTATGTTTCAAGAAAATATTTCCTTCTTTAAAATATTCACGTTCTCTCTTAAGGTTTTATTTATTGATGTTATTTTCCAAATACAACTTCTTTGGAAGTATACTTAGGATGTTTAATTTAGATAATGCATTGAGTTACTTGTCCCTCGTGTGTGTACGCTTTTACAATGTTACATCATGTTTATTTGGTTTCAGAACTCTCACTGCCAAATGGAAGAGTTTACCTTTCTGCTCATCAGTGTCACTACTGACAGCAGTGCACACTTGCATCTTGACAAAAATCCCAACAGAGACATGGTACCAGCAGCTAAGGGTGGTGGGCTCATTCCTCTTACTTGATGCTATATAAGTTTGCATATTTAATGCATTTAAATACTAGGTAATATTTTTTTAATCCTTTATAGAGTGAAGGTGATCTGTTGAATCTTCACTTTTAGAAGTTAGAGCAGGCCCGGTAGCTCATGCTTGTAATCCAGTACTTGGGAGGCTGAGACAAGGAGGATCACAGGTTCATGGCCAGTATCAGCAAGTTAGTGAGGCCCTCTGCAACTTAGGGAGATTCTATCTCAAAATAAAGAATAAAAAATGGGGTTGGGGTGTAAAACAGATGTGGAATATCCCTGAGTTCAATATCTAGTACTGTAAAAAAAAAAAAAAAAAGAAGATACCTATCCTGAATTGGAGAGCAGAGGGACACTGAAGTTCATCATGGTGTCTCTGCCAATGGAGCTTAAATTCTGATGGTGGAGACTGAGATTGAAGGCCCATAAATGGCACAGAAAAAAATTAGTAAATATAAATTATAAGAGGTATGAAGGAAAACATAGGATGCTATAAGGTAAAATAATGGGAAGGTTTGCTTTGCTAATAATAAGGTTTACTTTTTGTTTAGTAATTTTGATTTTTAAAAGTCTTGCTCTAGAATATCATCTTTGTTACTGAGTTTTTGATCCCTCCTCTTAAGTTTTGTGCACAAGGCGAGTGGCTCACTTGCATTACCCTAGTTGCAGTTCGTGTCTCAGGGTGTCACGAAAAGTTGTGGAGTCAACTATTTGGGGCTCATGAGAGTTCTGCAAATGTACAGAGAGGAGAGCTGATGAGCCCTCTGACTTGGTTCTTTGTTTTCAGGTTCTTGGTGAGTGAATGAACATTGTTTGTATTATTCCCTGATCTTTTTAAAAATACTTGCAGGTCTTCCAGAAAGATCTATCAGGTTTTATAAGGAGCTGTGGTTTGGTGAAATTTGAAAGATTAAAATGGTACTTTTTACAAAATGGATACTCTGGTTTCTCTTCAGATCGTATAAATCTTCCGCCTTTTACAAAATGGATGTGCTCACGGTGGAAGGATAAAGATGATGCAGAAAAAATCCACAGTGCTGGCCCGTGGATACCCAAGTGTTGTCACCTGCACAGTAGGTAGCCAGGAAGGAATTATTCCAGAGTCATTTGATACATGTTGTGTGACTCTGTTCAGTGGACACATGTTTAGAGCACTGAAGAGGGCTTTTGAAGGGCATCCTTGTGTTTTAGGTTCCATTTATAAGTCTGTGCCTGGTTTATTCATTTAATGCAATGTCTTCTAGGTTCATCTATGTTGAAAATGGCAGAATCTCCTTTCTAAGATAGAATATTCCATTGTGTGTGTGTGTGCATATATCCATTGTGTGTGTATACCTTATATAGAAAATATAATTGTGTCCATTCATCCATCGACAGACACCTAATTGATTCCATATCTTGAGTGTTGTGACTAATGCGAGTGTACATGGGTGAAGATACTCCCCTAGGCGCTGATTGTACTTCCTTTGGGCATTGCTCAACACAAGGATTCCTAGTCACAGGGTAGTTCTACTTTGGACCTTTTGAGGAGCCTTCATACAGTTTTATTTCCAGCGGCTGTGCAATTTGCCCAGCAACAGTACATTCCCTTTTCTTTATGCTCTCACCAACACTCACCTCTTGACTTGTTGATAATGGTCATCCAAACAGGGATAAGGTAGTTTCGATTTGCATTTCTTCTGATGATTAGTGATGATGAGTAGCTTTTTATATACCTGTTTTCCATTTGTATATCTTCTTTAGAGAAATGGTCATTCAGTTTTTTGACTCATTTTTTAATTAGGTAATTTGATTTTTGTTGTTATTGAGTTATAGGAGTTCCTTATATAATTTTGATATGAACTCTTTATCAGATATATGGTTTGCAAATATTTCCTTCCAGTCTGTAAACTGCCTTTTTCTTTTGTTGATTAAATCTTAACCGTGCAGAAAGAAGCTTTTTAAGCTTTTTGTTTGATGTAGTCCCACTTTTTAATTTTTGCTTTTGTTGCCCGAGTCTTTGATGTGATATACAAAAGTTCATTGCCAAGGCCAATGTCAAGGAGTTTTCCTCCAGGAGTTGTTTTGTTTTGTTTTTTTTGATGCTGGAGGCTGAACCCAGGCAGCATTCTACTTCCAAGCTCCACCTCCAGCCCTTTTTATTTTAATTTGAAACAGAGTCTCACTAAGTGCTGAGGCTGTGATCCTCCTGTCTCAGCCTCCCACGAACTGGGATTACAGATGTGCATGACCATACCCAGTTTAATATATATATTTTTAAAAAAGAATTTGATATAAATTTTGAACTCTGGAAGGTGTACCAGTATTGGGAATAGCCTAGGAAGATTTGAGAAAGTTCTGATTATTAATATATTTCAAAAATTGGTAAAAGGACTTGATTTCTGCCAAAAAAAAGCAGGCAACTATTGCAATGTAAATCAACCTAGCTAAAGGTAATTAGCAACTCTATAGAAGAGGGGAACTAGGACTTCCTCATCCTCATTCTAAAGATGGTTTACAAAATTGGATAATCTAGCTAGGATGGGAGGAGGGGTTCGACTTTTGACCTTCATAAAAGGAGACACCTTGGCTGGGGAGGAACCTTACAGGGATGTTTACTACGTCAGAATTACGTGAACAAGATAGAGGTCGTGTGTATAAAAAGTCTGTTCTGTGCTTTGTATTTCAGTGATTTTGTTCGAACCACCCCCACATGTTACCCCTGGGTAACATGAGGCTGTAACTGTCTTCTATATTTTTATCTTTTTAATAAACTTCTTTAAATATCCAGCAAGAGTCCGGGCTATTGCATATTTATCCTTAGTTCAGGACAAGAACCCCCGCTTTTCTGTGTTTTTTTTTTTTTTTTGGGGGGGGGGTTCCAGGAAATTATTTCCAGGGGTCTAACAAAGATCCCTGGGGACAGACAGTTTCCAAAATGGTAACCCTCACCCCCAAACTGTAACAGAAAGAGATGCTATTAAAAAAAAAAAAAAAAAAACAAGGTGTCCCTGGAAGTCAAATGACTTATGTCTGAAAAGGCTTGAATTTTAGTTTTAAATTAGAAGTGCACTATTTTGAAAAGGATATCTCTATGGGGGGGGGGGGAACCAAACACATTTTAGCCTAATGCTTAACAGCCAGATAAATAGTCAAAATTCTAAAGTTTGGTATTTTTATGCAGGAATTATACTGCTGGCAACTGCTTGAGAGCTTAGATGGCCATCCTACTGCTTATTTATAACACTGTAGAAATTGCCTTTTTAGCCGTGTGTGGTGGCTCACGCTTGTAATCCCTGCACTTGGGAGGCTGAGACAGGAGGATCACACAGGTTCAAAGCCAGCCTCAGCTACTTAGTGAGGGTCTCAGCAACATAGTGAGACCCTGTTTCCAAATAAAATATAAAATAGGTCTGAGAGTATATGAGAGTATAGCCAAGAAGTAGAAGGCCTTTGGTTTCCATTCCTAATACCACCAAAAAAAAAAAAAAAGAAATTGCCTTTTTAATTGAGGGCAGAAGAGTAAGGTAGGTAGAGAGTACTTCATCATTCCTTAACAATTTCTTCTATTTAAATATCTGATAATAATTTGTTATATTTATATTGATGGCAATTTACATATATGTTATATATGATTTAAAATTTTTTCTTCTTTGCCAAATTTCAAGGTGGCACTGTTGATATCTCCTTCTCATTCTATTTTTCTGTTACCTTTTTTGTTTGTTTGTTTGTTTCATGGTACTTGTACCAGTATTGGGAAGAGGTTTCAAAATGTATTAATGTACCAGTATTGGGAAAAGATTTCCAATTTTAAAATATATCTTTGGTAGTAAAGAAAGCCAAGAGCTTCAGGAAAAAGGGCCTTTTTACATTTCTAAAGAGAGGCCAAGTTCCTCAAGGATGTGATGAAGTCCCAGATTCTGGAGAAGCAACTTAACACATTTTGGAATGTACAAAAGGTATGGTGGTCTGTGCCGGAGAGAGAGCTGCCCCCCACCCCAGAGGGGGCGGATCTGGCTGGAGTGGAGACAGAGCCGGATACCTGGGTTAGAGATGGGTCAGGATATCTACATATCAAAGGAACTGCCACAGATCTGGTTGGGCTTACTATAAGAATGCTCCACATGTTCGAAACCATCCCCCCATGCCACTCCTGAATGGCATGGGGCTGTAACTGTCTTCTGTATTTCTGTCTTTTTAATAAACTCCTTTAAATCTTCAGCAAGAGTCTGGGCTAATGTGTATTTATCCTTAGCTCAAGACAAGAACCCGCGCTTTTTTATCTTTTTGTGTTTTGAGGGAAATTGTGTCTGGAACCCTAGCGGGGGTCCCCAGGGACCCAAGGGCATTCTACCTTCTCTTATTTTTATTTTTTATTCTTTATTTTGAAATAGGATTTCGCTGAGTTGCAAAGAGCCTCACTAATTAGCTGAGGCTCTCCAAGAACCATGATCCTCTTGTCTCAGCCTCCCAAATGCTGGGATTACAAGTGTGTGCCACCATGCCCAGCTGGAATCTGTTTTTAATAGTCATCTAAACAAGACAAAAATAACTTGATGAGGATATTAAAAGTAATTACATTTAACATGAGTGCCAGTTTATAAAACAATTTTAGAAAAACTAATGTACTCTCAATATTTTAATTAACTATCAGAGTCTTTCTCTAATGTTAAATATTAAAACTTTTAATATGTTGCCGGGCGTGATGGCGCACGCTTGTAATCCCCGCGTTTTGGAGGCTGAGACAGGAGAATCGCACGGGTTCGAAGCCAGGCTTGCTACTTAGTGAGGCTTTCAGCAACTTAGTGAGACCCTGTTTCCACATAAAATATAAAAAGGTCTGGGAGTATAGCCCGGAGGTAGAAGGCCTCTGGGTTCCACCCCCAGTACCACCAAAAAAAAAAAAAAAAAAACTTTTAATATGTTAAATACCAAAAAATATACAGTATATTTATTCTTCAACTGACAGATAAGTGACTCATAGAATTTTTTTTGTGTGTGTGGTACTGTGGGTGGAATTCAGAGGCATTCTACCTCCGAGCTACACTCCCAGCCCTATTTTCTATTCTTTATTTTGAAACAGGGGTCTCACTGAGTTGCAAAGGGCTTCACTAAGTAGTAGCCCAGGCTGTCCACGAACCACAATCCTCCTGTCTCAGCCTCCCAAGTGCTGGGATTGCAAGCATGGGCCACCACGCCCGGATGATAGAATTTTAATGAAAAGCACACACGGAGATTTTTGTTGTTGTTCTGAGTTACATCTAGAATACTTACCTATATTTTTAAGTCACTACTTACTCACTAGTGACTACGCATCTGAATGACATTCATTTTATACATTACCCACATTGCTCTTCTGATTAGATGTGACATTCAGAAATGCCAGAAATTACACTGCAGGAAGTACTCAGCTACCTGACCTCACTGTGGAATTACACTGCAGGAAGTACTCAGCTACCTGACCTTCCACAGTGAGGTCAGGTAGCTGGCTGTTATGGGTCAGCACGACCATTTCTGGGGGTTCTTGGCTTCCATGGTGAAAAGAATTTCAACATGAGCCAGTCAGAGGAAAAGGCTGTGGTTTAATAAAAACAAAACAAAGACACGTGTTCGGGGGAAATGTGGGCCACCTCGCTGCCTCTGTCTCTCTGCCTCTGTCTCTGTCTCTGTCTCTCTGTCTCTGTCTCTCTGTCTGTCTCTCTCTGTCTCTGTCTCTGTCTCTCTGTCTGTCTCTGTCTCTCTGCCTCTGTCTCTGTCTCTCTGTCTCTGTCTCTGTCTCTGTCTCTCTCTGTCTCTCTGTCTCTGTCTCTGTCTCTGTCTCTGTCTCTGTCTCTCTCCTGAGAGGAACAGTGGGAAGAGAGCCCAAGAGCAGCCAAGAGCTACAAAGTTCCCTCAGATCTCTCCTTTTCTATAGGGCCCAGAGCAGGGTGGCCAGGGGCACATGAGATGGCAGGCTTCTTCTTTGAAGTTTAGGGTAACAAAAGATGGGAATTCCTTTTAGATAAGAATCTCAGGGATTGGAGACATGAAGCTAGGTGTGGGGCTCTTTAACAAATGTATAACTTTTTGGGGGGATTTTGCTGGAGGCAAATGAAACTTTG
Organism: Muscardinus avellanarius; assembly: GCF_963383645.1. Classification (NCBI taxonomy): domain Eukaryota; kingdom Metazoa; phylum Chordata; class Mammalia; order Rodentia; family Gliridae; genus Muscardinus; species Muscardinus avellanarius. The sequence continues at coordinate 82,970,949 of NC_137793.1, forward strand.
ACATAAGGTAGAGCTCTCTCAACTATAATTGCCTAAAGAAAAGCACCTTATTTTTTTAAAAAGTATGAGTCTGGATTTTTTAAGAATGACCAAACTCTGTTAAAACAAAACCCAAGATTATAAAAATTTTCAGATATATTTTTGCAGTACTAGGGATTGAAACCAGGAGCATTCTACCTCTGAGATACACCCCCAGCCCTATTTTTTATTCTTTATTTTGAAACAGGGTCTCAGTAAGTTGTGGAGGACCTCAATAAGTAGCTGAGGCTGGCTGTAAACCTGTGATCCTCCTGTCTCAGCTTCCTAAGTACTGGGATTACAAGCGTGGGCCACCACACCTGGCTAATTTTTTAGATTTTAAAACCATATTTAGACTTCCGGGAAGAAGGCGACCGAGAAAAGCGGGGCTTAAGAGCCCCGCTAACAACAAATCTCCATTACCACAAAATCAGCGCCTTTCATAGCCAGAAAACACCATCACCAGTGAAACAAAAAATCACCAGGCTCCAGAGAGAAAGCGGACTGAGAACAGAGCCACAGAGGAGATACACCGGCCTCGCACCCGAGGACGCGGCAGACGCGGCAGCAGCGCCATACTGCCGGAGGCACCGGCGAATTCACGGGATGGCTACAGCAAGCCGAGGTGAGCCACTGCGGAACAGCTAGGCGGGAATTCTCCGCGCAGAGAGCATCTAAAGCTCCCAGTGGCCGAGCTCAGCACACGCTGCAGGGATTCAGAGTAGAAATCAAAATCAAGAAGAAAAACGCCAGCCCCATAGCTGAGGGCGTAGCAGTGGCGCCATATTGCCACCGGCAGCAGCAGCAGCGAATTCAGCGAGGCCAGTACAGCTACATCTGCGTACTCAAGAACAGTGAGTCAAATTGTGGGCCACAGAGAAGAAATCCCAGTACTGTACTCCCTGGGACTTGACCCAGTGGGGGAGGGGTGGTGGCAGAGATATCACACCATAGGAGAACATGCAACCTGGCACCCCCCACAGTCTAAAGCAGCCTCTATCGACTCCCTGGGTCGGAGACTCTGTGATACAACCCAGTAAAGGAGTAGTGGGGTCTGAGATACTACTGACTCGAGATCCAGAACACCTTAAGGGAAGAACCCAGAGAAGGCACAAACATCCGAAATCATGGGAAAGAGGAATAATACTGGAACAATGAATGCCCACAACCCCACAACATCAGAACCCGATAAAACAGAAAATCAGAGATTTCTAGAAGATCAAATCAGGAAAATAACTGTAGAAATAATAGAGGTGCTTCGAAAAGAACTCAGAGAGAGCCAAAAAGAGATAAAGGATGCAATTAATGAAGTAAAGGCCTCAATTCAAAGCACAAACAACCGATTAGAACACATGGAGAACAGAATCTCGCTCTTAGAAGATGAGCAATCCAAAAATGAACTCATAGTTTCTAATCTAGAAAAAAATATCCGACAGCAGGAATCTGATATTGAAGAAATATGGGCCCATTTTAAGAGAGCTAACCTAAGAATAATTGGAATAGAGGAGGGAAAAGAAAGTGAAACCAAAGGGATCAACAATCTCTTCAAAGAAGTAATAGCAGAAAATTTTCCAAACATAGAGCAAGAGGTTGATACAAAGGTCCAGGAAACGTATAGAACTCCCTTTAGACAGGATCGGAGAAGAGGATCCCCACGCCACATAATTGTCAAAATGACCAATGTGGAAGCCAAGAAGAGAATCTTAAAGGCAACAAAAACAAAGGGCCAAGTGACATTCAGAGGCAAACCAATTAGAATCACTCCAGACTTCCCAAACCAAGTCATGAGAGCCAGAAGGGCTTGGAGTAACATATTCCAAACTCTGAAAGAAAACAACTTCGAGCCAAAAATTTCCTACCCAGCAAAACTTTCTATCAAATTAGATGGAGAAATAAGAAGCTTCCATGACAAACAGAAACTGAAGGAATTTATGTCTTCAAAACCAGCACTAGAGAAAATACTCAAAGAGATTAACTACAAAGAAGAAATAGGTAACACACACCAGAACCAGAGAAACAAGAGTTTCCATCCAACAGACAATTAAGATTGGTTATCTGTGGAGATTCATTATTTATGTTAGTCTTTTACCTATCTCTAAATGGTATTGTTTGCCTTTATTGTTGTTAATTTTTAGGATTTCTAGTTGGAATATTAATATACCTTCAGATATAGCAATTGGAAATATTTTATCCCATTCTATTAGTAACTGTTAACTCTATTTACATTGTCTTTGGATATACAATTTTTTTTTTATTTTTTAGGGAGTCTGTATACTCCTCTGTTGCCTGTGCCATTGAAATCATAACCAAGAAATCACTGCCAATTTCAATGTTGTGAGGTTTTATGACCCAGATTTTCTCCTAAAAGTTTATAGTCTTAAGATTTATATTTAGGTCTATTATCTATTTTGAGTTAATATTTGTATATGGGATTAGGTAAGGGTCCAATTTTATTCTTTTCCATGTAATTATTATTTTTTAACAATATTTAGTTAAAAGATTATCATTTCCACCACCAAATGTTTGTGGAAACCTTGTCAAAAATAACTTGACAATATAGGGAAGAATTTAGCTCTAGGCTTTTATTTAACTCCAATGATTTATATATCTGCCTTTAGAATAGTACTACACTGTTTCAATTATTGTAGCTTTATATGGTTTAAAATCAGAAAATATATATCTTCTAGCTTTGTTCTTTTTCAAGATCGTTTTGGGTACCTAGACTCCATATTCCATATTAGGATAGATTTTTTTCTGAAAAATAAATATATAAATATACGATAGTTTCACCTAAAAAATAGAAAAAATATTCTCTGGTAAGAAAGAAAGTAAAAAGAAATATTGAAATGTTATCTTTAAGTCATCAAAAGCTTGGTATCAGACAAATGAAACTGTTATGTGAGATTATCATTTTTAATTTTAGATAAATTGCCATAATACTAGATGTCAACTACTAAGCCAAGCATGGGAGGGAGGGATAGGGAGAGAATGGGGTGGGGATTGGGTGGGGGCTGACTGGGAAAAGTGTGCATGTATGTCTACAAAAGTATGTATCCTACTATGATGTATGAATACAGTGCACCAATAAAAAAAAAAACAAAAAAAAACAAAAAAAAAAAACATACTTTTCTTTCCTTCCCAATGTGTCTCCTTTCTACCTAAAATTTTATTTCTTGTATTCTACCTCATCAGGGTGACAAAGCCAAATAGCATGAATATTATTCAGTGAATTCTGATCAAATACTAAGAGTACCAGTGCATCTCTGGTATCTATAGCCCTCAGCTGGTATAATAGAGCTTGAAAGTGATAGGTCAGGTCCCTCCCCGCCCACCACGTGACCCCACAGTGGGGACAGGAGGCAGAATCCTGGAAGCTAGAAGCAGAGATATCGCAAGAATCCAGGCATCAAGAGGCTCCAGGTGTCGTGAGAGAATCAACGTTCCCATGCTTAGCATTAACCCCCAACTATCCCCCTGCTTTAAACACGGGCACTTCCGCCCTGCTGGGGGTGACTCAGCAGGCCAATCAGGACTACACTCGACTCTCCAAATGCGTGGCTCATCGGTCCCTTACCCTATGACCAGCTGACCTTGTCCTGAAGGTACTGAGTTCGGATTAAAGCCACTTTTCTGATGCCTCAGCTGGTGCTTTCCTCCTTCACAGTTTCCGCAAACTCTATTTTCATTCATTCAGAGGGGAGTTGCTTTATTATGAAATCTAGTGTGATAGTTTTCCTGGGACACATGGGCAGGGTTTTTACACACATTCCTAGCCTGGCTACATGTGTCAAAGGTGGTGGTGAATTGAAGGTTATTAGTCATGGCACATTGCCAGAGGCCCATTAGGCCTGCTTGGCATCTTAGAAGTACACCCCAATTGCTTAGGCTATCCCTGGATAAATTCTGAATAAGCAATCATACCCCAGATTGCCAATTTTTTTTTTTCACTTTGGTAGAAATAAGAAGTGATAACACTAGCCAGTCCTCCAGGCTAAACATAACTCTGAACAGTGTTCTCTACCATTCTGTGTTTGGGAACTGGATGTTAAGGTTCATGTAAATGACCACTTATTCCTTTCTCCTTCCATGTAAATCAGGGCTTTACAGGCACCACCTCTTCCAATCATCCCAAGAGCCTATTGATGAGGAATGTGCCGGGTTTGGAAAATTGCTTTGGTATTAATTTTAAAATGTAAAAAGTAGCCAGGGCCTGGGTGATGCACAGGCACTCAGGCAGGGAGGGGAAGCAGTTGTTTTAGAATTTTCTCACCAAAAGTGATTACCAAGCACACAGGAGTTGTAGCCCAGGGCCTTCATATTTTAAAGACAAGTTTACATAATAAGTAACTTCTAGCAGATAGGCTAAAACTCCCCAAGGATATGGAAGGATGGTACAGTTCTTGCTTGAACCAGAGATAATAGGCGGGCCCACATGTGCATCAGGGCAGGAAAAAGGCTTTTGGTAAAGCAGAATGGGAGATAATAAATCCTCATAATCATATCAAAAGGCTTGCACTGGAGATAATGGGTGGGCTCACACCTAGTCAGGTCAGGAGCAGATAGAAAGACTAATGGTTAAGCAAGATGGGAAATAATGAATCTTAGGAATCTCCATCTCACACCATTACAGTTTTGGTGCGGCACCAGTACACCATCTTACCCAGGGAAGATAGAAGTTGAATAATAAGTCTGGCAGTGATTTTGGATTGTGTTCTCAAGCAAACTCCACAGTTTGGAGTAGGGAAGCCCTGGGTTTCGGAGAGTTGGGAGGCTTTGCAAAGTAGGGCCTGTGTGTAAGAGAGAAAATATCTCCATCAGAAGCTCTGCTAATTAGCCCTCAAGGGTGCTGCCCTAGAGGGGGTAGGCTGGATCTTCCCTTGTTCCCATATCTTCCAGGGACTTGAAGAGACAGCAGGCCGCAACTCAATCTAGTAAATGAAAGGATAAAGGAAACAGAGATTTACAGCAAAATATCTGAGCCCTCCCCTTTGGAGGACCAGGAGCTGTGATCAGTCAGGCTAGTGATGGAATTTTAGGTCCCAGGAGGCAGGTGTTAGGGCAGGGACTCCTGATCTCTAGAGAGGCAGAGTTCTCATTATTAGATGCCACACAGGGATTTGGTGGCAATAAATAGCAGTGGGCCAAGGGACTGGAGAAGAACTAAATTAGGCATTGCCAGATACAACCCCCTTCCCTGTCACCATCTCCCCTTATCCCTGCTCCCTTGGCCTGACCTTTTTTTTGGGGGGGGGGGTACTGGGGGATAGAACCCTTCTACCTCTGGGCTACACTCCCAGACCTATTTTTTATATTTTTATTTGGAAACAAGTTCTCTTAAGCCAGCGAGGCTGGCCTCAAACCTGCGCGATCCTCCTGTTTCTGCCTCCCAAGCGCAGGGATTACAAGCGTGCGCCACCACGCCCGGCATGGCCTAACTTTTAAAACTACAAGACATGAGGTAAGGAAATGACCCCAGCCAGGGCCTGGCTTATCAGTGCCTTGTGCTCCACACCTCCAGTGACGTTCTTATACTCACTGAGCACCCACCAATGGCCTGCCTAAACTTGTCACTACACAGGATTCTTTCATGAAGAGTATAAAATTCACCACAAACTTTTGTCTTTCTGCGCACGTGCGTGTGTGCGTGCGTGCGTGCGTGTGTGTGTGTGTGTGTGTGTGTGTGTGTGTGGCATTGGGGATGGACCCCAGAGGCATTCTATCTCTAAACTATACTCTCAACCCCTTTTATTTTTTATTTGGAAACAGGGTCTCACTAAGTTGCAGAGGGCCTTGCTAAGTTGTTGCTGAGGCTGGCTATGATTCTTAATAATCTCTTACCACCAAACACCTTTTCTCCAATATCAATAGCCACCAGCCTCTCTTTTAATTTCTTTCCTTTTGTCTCCAACTGAGTCAATGATACACCCTATCATTATATTCATTTAATAAAATATACATCTTGAATCTGTCAGGAATCTTCTGTTCCATGCCAACAGAGTTCTGGGGGAAAACATAAAATTGAGCTGAATCATGCCACTTTATATTTATGGTTAAATAAATTTTGCTTGGGTTTTCAATACTGATGCTCTGGGAATTCTCTCATTAATGAGGTTGCTGTTATGCTTTCTTTGACATTTTTAAGGTTTCTCTTTCTCCTCCTTTGTGTGTGTGTGTGTGTGTGTGTGTGTGTGTGTGTGTGTGTGTGTGTGTGTTACTGAGGATGGAACCCAGGGGCATTCTACTTTTGAGCAATACTCTCAGCCCTATTTTTTATTCTTTCTTTATTTTTATTTTTATTTTTATTTTTTGGTGGTACTGGGGTTCCTGGAAGCCCTTCTATCTCCGGGCTACACTCCCAGACCTATTTTTACATTTTTATTTGGAAACAGGGTCTCCTAAACCAGCGCGCGCGGCTAGCTTTGAACCTGCGCGATCCTCCTGTCTCTGCCTCCCAAGCGCGGGGATTACAAGCGTGCGCCACCATGCCCGGCTTTATTCTTTATTTTGAAACAGGGTTTCACTGAGTTGCAAAGGGCCTTGCTAAATAGCTGAGGCTGTCTGAGAACCATGATCTTCCTGTGTCAGCCTCCCAAATGCTCAGATTACAAGCATGTGTCACCATGCCTGGCTTCTTCCTCTTTTTTACTTCTCCTCTTCCTTCTTCTGAGATTAAACCCAGGAGCATTCTACTGCTGATCTACACTCCCAGGCTCATTTTATTTTTTATTTTGAAACAGGATCTCACTAAGTTGCAGAGGGCCTCACTAAGTTGCTGAGGCTGGCCGTGAACCTTTGATCCTTCTATCTCAGCCTTCCAGGTACCGGGATTGTAGGCATATGCTAAACTTCTTTACTTCTTCCCTCTCTTTGAGGAAGCACCCTTACCTCTTATCTCATTGAGAAAATAGATGCCACCTGTTACGGTTGAAGGACCTGTTTCAGGGACCCTGTTAGTCTCCTGAAACTGTTCCAGTAGCTGTGGGTTCTTGTTCTGAACTAGATATAGATAAAACAGTAGTCCGAACTCTTGCTGAAAGCTTAAATTAGTTTATTATTACAAAGATGGAAAGATAGAGTTTAATACAGCCCTATACTATTTCTAACCCAAAATAGTATAAGGGGATGACCTGAAAAGAAGTCACTGGAGGCTTCTGGACCCAGAGTATTTTATACTAATAATCTTCTGACCCAGCTAGATCTGCCCCTTCTGGGGCCAGTCTTTTGGTGTGGGGATTACTACCTGTAGGACTGTTCTGTCTTCAGTATAGACCCCAAGCCTTTTGTTATACCCCAAAATGTGTTAATTGATCATTTAAGTCTGGGATCTCTTGAAGGTTTATGACATCCTCTTATATCCTAGGGAAATCTTATCTTTACACTGTAAAAGGCCCTGGGACTATCTCTGTTGTCTTGCTAATCACCCTTAGTGCCTGGAATTCTGCAGCCCTTTCCCAGAGGCTCCTGACTTTTTTTATACTACTGAAGATATATTTTGAAAATTGAAAATATTTTCCAATAGCCGGGTGTGGTGGTGCACGTTTGTAATCCCCACGAGGCTGAGACAGGAGGATCGCATGGGTTCAAAGCCAGCCTCAGCTACTTAGTGAGACTTTCAGCAACTTAGTGAGACCCTGTTTCCAAATAAAATATAAAAAAGGTCTGGGAGTATAGCCTGGAGGTAGAAAGCCTCTGGGTTCCACCCCTAGTACCACCAAAAAAAAAAAAAAAAAAAAAAAAAAAAAAAAGAAAAGAAAGAAAATATTTCCCAATACTGGTACATTAATACATTTTGATGCCTCTTCCCAATACCAGTACACCACCATAAGAGACACCTGATGCCTGGTCATTTTCTCCCAACTGAGCCTTGAGTTTCATCTCCTATGATTTTATCAGGAAAATCCTGCATTATTATCTCACTCCAGGTTCCTCTACCCTGCTTCCTCCTGACTCCTGCAGAAAGTTTGTCCCTTAACCCAATGTCCTGCTTCAGCAACTGTCTTCTTTCTTGTTCTCTTTCTTAGCAGCCAAATATAATTTTTGCCAGTCTTTAAAATTATTTTGTAGTAATATTTTTATTATTGTTATAAAATAAAAATAAAATTATTATGTTATATATAATCTATGTGTTACATATCAAAACATGCTCATTATAATTAGTATATAAAAGTATCAAGTGTGAAATGAATACTTTAACTACTGTCTTAACACTTTGCTTAGAGATAATCACAAGATTATGTGTGCATGTGTTAGAATTTAAGAATTTCTCAGACAAATGGGGATCATATACACGCTGTTCTGCCACAAGCTTTTTTCATTTTGTGCACTTGAGGTATCTTTCCACATCAATACATATAAATATATCTCCTCCTCCTCCCTCCTCCTCCTCCTCTTCCTCCTCCTCTTCCTCCTCTCCTCCTCCTCCTACTCCTCCTCCTCCTCCTCCTCCTCCTCCTCCTCCTTCTTCTTCTTCTTCTTCTTCTTCTTCTTCTTCTTCTTCTTCTTGTAACTACATTCACAGCACTTTTAATTCTTTATTTCAAAGCAGGGTCTCACTCAGTTTCTGAGGCTGGCCTTAAACTTGTGATCCTTCTGCCTCAGCCTAACAAGTAGTTGGGATTACAGACATGTGCCACTGTACCTGACCACCTCATCTTTTATAATGTCTGCATTTCATTTCAGTGGTTTCTAATATTCCATCCTCAGTGCCTGATATACAGTAGGTACTCTATGAATATCAGGTGAATGAATGAACAAAACAAATGAATGAATGAATGAACAAATGAAAAAATCCCACACCATGTTTAAACCAGTTCTTTATTGATTAACCTGTAGGTTCTCTTTCTCATTTTTTGTTTTGTTTTGTTTTTGCTTTTGTGGTACTAGGGATTGAACCCAGGGGCATTCTACCTCTGAGCTACACCCCTAGCCTTATATTATTTTTGAAACAAGGTCTCACTAGGTTGATGAGAGTTTCACTACTTTCTGAGGCTGTTCTGGAGTCTGAGATCCTCCTCTCTCAGTTTCCCAAGTACTGGTGAAACGGGGGTTTCTTGAGAGGAAACCCCGGCAAGTTCTTGTCTACGGTGAATTGCCTTCAGGTGCAGGCTGCTTTCTTCCGGAGTCCACGGGATCTGCCAGAAGGGAATAGAGAAAAGTGGCCGAACACCCCATAGGGGCTGTCGGAACTCCGGGGTCCAGTAGCTGCCTTCAGGGTCACTACCCGAGTGTCCCCGAGCCAAGTGCCCATCAGTTGCAAACTACTTTTTCCCAGAGTCCACGCGATCTGCCAGAAAAGAGGTACAGGTCACCCCTAGGGGCCTGGCCAGCCATGATATCCAGCAGAGGCCTTCAGGTCACTACTCGAGAGTCGCCCAAGCCACGTGCCCTCAGATGCACTCTGCCTTCTCTCAGGGCCAACACGACCTGCAAGAGAGAGAGAACAGCTCCCCAAAAGGGGAGGGGGTCCTGAGCGGGAAAGTCCCCCTTTTGCCATCTGACTGGCCGATGCCTGACTGCTTGCAAGTCCGTTTGTTGTTAGGGTGACTTTTGGGATTCCAAGGAGAATTTGCATAGGGCATTTGTAAGTCCTTTGGGATTCCAAGGAGAATTTACATAGGGCATTTGCAAGTCCTTGAAGGGTCTCCTTTCCAGACTTGTTCGGTGGATTTGTTGGTTAGAAAAACTCAGGATGACTTTGTGAAGCTTTGACCTTCTTATCTCTGAACCTTTGGAGTTTCAGGTATCTATTGTCTCTCAGGAAACTCAGGATGGCTTTGTGAAGCTCTGGCCTTCTTATCTCTGAGCCTTTGGAGTTTCAGGCATTTGTTGCCCCTCAGGGAACTCAGGAAATTAGCTTTTTTTCTACCAAGGCCTTTTCCCTATCTGCCTATTTCCTTTCTATCTCCTCAGTGGGATTATAGCCTGCACAACTGCCCAGCATTGTTTGTTGCTATTACAGATAAACTTGGCCTGATCTGCACTAAAAAAGAGGGTTCCCTTTGTGTTGCATCTTCTGGTCCTGACATCCTCATGGCTGGTTGTTCCTACATCTATGTCTGTGACAGCAGTCTTTGTTTCCTGTGCTGATCAGCTAAGAAACTGCCTAAGACTGGCGTTCACAAGAATCCCAGAAGATTAGTATATACAATTCTATAGGTCTTTCTGGAAACGGGTGTAGTCCCAGCGTGGTAGTCAGTGTGGTTCACAATGGTTCTGATTCTTCCCCTTCCAGGTTCATATTAGAATTTTTCTTCCCTCTTTCCTTTACAGTTCCCTGAGAGTGATTTGCTTTTGCAAAATGTGGACAGAACCCCCAAGGGTCGTATATCAAGCATCTTAAAGAACTGACATAGGGTTGTCACCATTCTTACCCTTGAAGCAGAGGCTCCTTCTGCCTGGATCCTGCCCCTGTTCCCACCAAGACCAAGGTGGGCATGCACGGAGTGTTAATAAAAAACAAGCCTTCATTTTTAAAGCCCCTGAGATTTGTGGATTGTCTGCTATGGTAGTAAACCTGGTTCCTCCCCACTAAGACACACCAGAAGGACAGCACTGCATACCATGCACCTGCTGAAGGCATCTGGGGGCTCCCTCCGCTCCTCTCCCAGGCTCCACTGAGTGCTCTGGGCCCCTTCCAGAGGCCTATGCTCCAGACATTCAGTTCTTGTAAGTTTGGTCACATCTTCTCTGACCAACCTTTCCTGATAAAAATTTTCTCTAGCCATTACTAACTTCCCGCAAAAAAGTATTCAGTACTCCCAGCAAACTGTTACACAATTATCCCCCAGAGAAACTGAAAGAAGATTAATATAAAAATTATTTTATATTAATATAAATAAAATATAAATAATATAAATACATATATTAATATTGAGAAAGTAGAAAGGAAATAGGCAGATAGGGAAAAGGTCTCGGTAAAAAAAATTTTAGTTTCCTGAGTTTCCTGAGGGGTGACAGATACCTGAAATTCCAAAGGCTCAGAGATAAGAAGGCCAGAGCTTCACAAAGCCATCTGTTTACTAATCAACAAACCCAGGAGCCAGCACAGAGCAAGTCAGATACTCCTACTGAATTAAAGAAGATGAGACCCTTCAAAGGACTTGCAAATACCCTATGCAAATCCTGAGAGCTGCTTCCCAGAATTCCCAAAGTCACCCTAACCAAAAGAGGTCAAAAACAATCAGGCCTTTGCCTTAGTCAGACAGCAAATTGGGCTTTTCCTTCTCTGGACCACCTCCCCTTTTGGGGAGCTGTTCTCTCTCGCAGGTCGTGTTGTCCCAGGGAGAAGGCAGAGTGCATCTAAGGACACGTGGCTCGGCTACTCTCGAGAAGTGATCTGAAGGCTTCTGCTGGACACCAAGGCTGACCAGGGCCCCTAGGGGTGACCTGCACCTTTTTTCTGGCACATCAGGTGGACTCTGGGAGAAAGTAGTTTGCAACTGATGGGCACTTGGCTCGGGCGACACTCGGGTAGTGACCTGAAGACAACTACTGGACACCAGGAGACCCAACAGCCCGAGTGGTGTTCTGCCTCTTTCCTTATTCCCTTCTGGCAGATCGCGTGGACTCTGGAAGAAAGCAGCCTGCACCTGAAGGCAATCCGGCTTGGGCTACTCTCAAGTATTGTTCTGAAGGCAGCTGCTGGACCCAGAGTTCCAGCCCCTTTGGGGTGTTCAGCCACCCTCCCCCCCATTCCCTGCTGCTTCCAATAAACCTTTTACTCCCCTTCCTGAGGTCTGCGGGTGTCATTCTTCGCTCACTGTAGACAAGAACCCCGGTAAGGAAACTTTGATTTCCTTCTTAGGAAACAAGAAACCCCTGTTTCAATAAGACATACCCTCATTGTTGCAACTGTGCATAGCTATTCTCCAGGGACCTGCAATAGTAGGTATGGTCTCTGAAATCCCTGTTTCCTGCTTCCTTGCTTGGTCAGATTCTGGAGAACCCTGGGGCAGAGTTTCCTCTGACTTCTGGAGCCTCTCCCAGTTGTATTCCAGAGAGATGTTACTTGGTAACAGAGGGTATAGTGGCAGCATTTGGAGAACAAACCTTTGTGACACTCCCTTTCCCATCTCAATGAGTCTGGTATCAGGTCTACCCCATCTAGTCCTTCCGGAAGGCAGGAGTCCTGGAAGGACTACCTTTGATGAGTATCTCTACCTCACCTTCTTCCTTCAAGGTCTCTGTCATTTTAAATCGAGTAAAATCTACTACAAAGGCCACACTTACTCCTACCTCAATAAAACAATAAAAAGGAAATTCATCAAGTGCTGTGTGTATGTATGTTTGTATCACTTTGAACTTTACTATGATGTATAATTACCAATAAAAGTAGTAAAATAGTTATTTGTGTATCAAAACCTACACCAGTTTTTTGTTTTTGTTTTGTAATACTAGGGATCAAACCCAATGGTGGTCTACCTCTGAGATACACCTCTAGCCTTTTTAATTTTTTTTAAACTTTAAAACAAGGTCTTTCTAAGTCAACACACCACATGCTGGCCTTCCAGCTACTATCGTCCCATTTCAGCCTTCCAAGTATTAAAAGAGGCAAAAATTACAGGTATGTCCCACCACACCGAGCTCCTGCATCTGTTCCTTGTAATATGAATCTGTCCCGCATACAATGAGCCTGGTAAAATGCTTGGGGTTAGATAACTTGGGTGCCACAGCATTTGTTTCTGTGTCTCAGTTTATCAAACTACAAGCAAATCAGAAGAGTGTTTTGATTGATTTTGCTGCAAAACAATCCCCAAAGTTAGTGCTTGCAACAACTTTACTTAAGTAAAGATTCTTCTGGGCAATTTTTCTGGTATGCCTCAGGTGTGGCTGATCTCAGATTCACTCATGGGCTTCGTGGGCAGTCAGTGATGGTGAGTTGGCTGGGGACTGTCTAGTCCAATGGCCCCCCTCAAAAGTGTGGCAGTTGACTGGCTATCAGCTGGAGCAAAGCAGAGCCCTGTGTCTTTCACCACCACAGGCAAGGCTGGGCTTATTCACTTGGTGATGGGTTGGGAGTTCCAACAGCAGCAAGAGAGCAAATCCCAGTGTACCACATGCCTTGCAAGTTGCCATTTGCCTATTTCTGTCTCAGTGGTAGAAGCAAGTCATAGGCAGCCCAAATCTGCAGATAAGAAAGACTCTGCCTCTAAGCGGAGGAATTATGAAGGTATCCACACAATGAAAGGAAGCAGCTATATCTTTTTTTTTTTTTTTTGCCATCATAAGGGAGGAGTCTCCAGCCCACATTTCCTGCTTGGTTTTTTTGTAGCCTTTAGATCAAAATTTACTAAATCAACTTAATCTCCTCATCTCACTTCCTTCAGGACTCGATGGAAGTCGGAGCCACCCCTGCACCATCTCTAGCTCCCCAAATATGCACCAGTGTCTACAGCTCTAAACAGCTCTCTGTATTGTACCAGTATTAGGAAATGGACTAAAATGATTCAAAAAAGAAGTCTTGGTTATTAATATATATTTCAAAAATTAGTTTGTAAAAAGTGGAGTTCATATCTGTAAAAAAGAAAAGCAATTAGGGCCTGGTTACTGCCAGGCACTCAAGTAGTTTGTATAATGCAAAGTACCCTCACTAAAAGTAATTAGCAAGTGGATAGAGGAGTCCAGACCTAGAACTTTCACATTCTAAAAACAGATTTACATAAGAATTCCCCAAGAGAATGGGAGGAGGGCATTGACCTTTGTGAAAGGGGAGCAGATGCCATGGCCCTTGACCTTGTGAATCGTTCTGGTCTAAACAAACAAACAAACAAACAAACAAACAAACAAACAAACACCTAGGCTTATACCTGCAGTTAGTCAGAAGGGTTTTTTGCCAGGTCAGAAATCCCCATAAGTATAACAAAAGAGGTCTGCTCGGAGTTAAGGGGCAGATTTACACCTAACTCATAGGATTACATGGTAGAGCAAGACGGGGGACTTTGTATCTATAAAAGCTGTTTTGTATTTTGAACTCCGACGACTTTGTTTCAGGCCATCCCCCTATACTATCCTGCGCTAGCATAGGGCTGTAACTGTATTCTTTATTTCTATCTTTGTAATAATTAACTCATTTAAGTCTTCAGCCAGAGTTCAGACTAGTGTATATCTATCCTAAGTCTGGACAAGAATCCACATTTATGGGAACAGTTTCCAGGAGCCCAACAGAGGTCCCTGGGAACAGTTCCCCCAAACCGTAACATGTCTGGCTTAGGACACGACTGTCACCTTTGTACACAATCATTGGAACAAGTCAAGAACTCAGCATTTAAAATTCTTCTGACTCATCATGACCTTGTGCTTTTTAGAGAACTGGAAAGATTAGAGATTTGAGTTCATTTTATCCTCTTTATCTCTTCACCTGAAGTGCTGGCATTCCTGAAAGAGTTCACATTTTCCTCCAAGTAGAGGCTGCCTCATTCTCCTCCTCTTCCTCCTCTTCTTTATCTTCCTCCTCTTCCTCTTCCTCCTCCACTTCTTCCTCCTTCTCCTCCTCCTCCCCCTCTTCCTTTGAACCCAGGACTGTATTTTCTGCACATTTCTTTTTATGGTTCCCAGATTCTCATGCAAATTTTTTTTTTTTTTTTTTTTGGTGGTACTGGGGGTGGAACCCAGAGGCTTTCTGCCTCAGGGATATACTCCCAGACCTTTTTTTATATTTTATTTGGAAACAGGGTCTCACTAAGTTGCTGAGAGCCTCACTAAATAGCTGAGGCTGGCTTCGAACCTGTGGGATCCCCTTTTCTCAGCCTCCCAAGCACGGGGATTACAAGCGTGCGCCACCACACCTGGTTCTCTCATGTAAATTTTAAAAGTCTCATCTATCCCCAAAATTATGAAAGTGTAGGCATATTTTATTTGGATATTTGTTAACATTTACATATTAGATAATTTAGAATTGTTTTGTATAATATGGTAGTCACATGTGGCTTATTGATTACTCAAAATTGTACCAGTATTGGGAATGGCCTAGGAACATTTGAGAAAGCTCTGATTATTAATATATTTCAAAAATAATTGTGTGGGGGCCCTGGGCCGAACTGGGCATAGCACGCCAGACCCCTGGAGAAACCGGGTCCAGTAAGACGCTGGGTTCTGGGCGGGGGTCGCGCGCAGCACACACCAGCTGGGGCCCGGGTCGCGGGACCCTGGGCCCCGGGCCGAACTGTGCGTAGCACGCCAGACCCCGGAGAAACCGGGCCCAGTAAGACGCTGGGTTCTGGGCAGGGGTCGCGCGTGGGGCACGCCAGATGGGGCCCGGGTCGCAGGACTCTGGGCCCCGGGCCGAAATGTGTGTAACACGCCAGACCCCTGGAGAAACCGGGCTCAGTACCCTGGGTTCTGGGCAGGGGTCACGAGGAGCACACCAGCTGGGGTCCTGGTCGTGGGACCCTGGGCCCCAGGCGGAATAGGGCAGATCACTCTGGACCCATGGGAAAACCAACAGGGTTACAGTGCTACTGAGTGCCTGATCTCACTACCTCCTCAAACCACATATACTGTCTTCTCTTATTAAAAAAAAAAAAAAAAAAAGGAACAGAAAAAGAAAAAGAAAAATATCGGAGAGGAGGTAAGAAAGGTGTTATGGATGCCAGGACACTGGAGATGCAGACAAAACTTATCTAAATGCACTGGAACTTATGGAAAAATTCGCCATGAAAGAGGACTGCTATTTCTCTATATTGTTAAGAATCTCAGACATCACCTATAAGGAGAGAGTTTAGCGGAGACCAAGGAGAAATGCGATGTTGAAAGAGTTCTCCACGATGGTGGTGGAGACTTGTATTCAGGAGAAGCAGAAACCGGATCCTACCAACTTTATTTTTTTGGAGAAATTACACCAAATGTCGAATGCTACCATCACGCATGCTTAGGAACACTGGACAACATTCAGAGTGGAAAAAGAGGCTGGGAAGGATTTGAAACGGTGGAGGCAGTGGCAATGCCAGTGGCTAATACTCAGGGGAGGCAGAGATTTGATACATTACACCTGGAACCTTTGAAATAATAACCACAGAGACAGTGATCGGAACCTGCTGAGGGGTTAGGCGGGCGCTGGGACCAGTGGCCAACATCGGAGCTTGCTGTGAGGCAAGGCCACTACTGAGGCCTCCGTGGCCGGGATTGGAACCTGCCAAGGGGTTAGACCGATGCTGGGGCCAGTGAGCCAGGCCGGCATTGGAGCCTGCCATGAGGCAAGGCTTGTGCTGGGGCCTCCGAGGTCGGGTCCGGAACCTGCTGAGGGGTTAGGCCGGTGCTGGGGCCAGCAAGGCCGGCATCGGAGCCTGCCGTGAGGCAAGGCCGGTACTGGGGCCTCCAAGGCCAGGATAATAGCCTGCCAAGGGGTTAGGCCGGTGCTGGGGTCAGCGAGGCCGGCATCAGAGCCTGCTGTGAGGCAAGGCCGGTTCTGGGGCCTCCAAGGATGGGACTGGAGCCTGCTGAGAGGTTAGGCCGGTGCTGGGGCCAGTGAGGCCGGCATCAGAGCCTGCCATGAGGCAAGGCCGGTACTGGGGCCTCTGAGGGCAGGATAAGAGCCTGCAGAGGGGTTAGGCCGGTGCTGGGGCCAGTGAGGACGGCATCGGAGCCTGCCATGAGGCAAGGCCGGTACTGGGGCCTCCGAGGCCGGGATAAGAGCCTGCTGAGGGGTTAGGCCAGTGCTGGGGCCAGCGTGGCCGGCATCGGAGCCTGCCGTGACGCAAGGCCGATACTGGGGCCTCCTAGGCCAGGATTGGAGCCTGCCTTGAGGTAAGGCCGGTACTGGGGCCTCCGAGGCCAGGATAAGAGCCTGCCGAAGGGTTAGGCCGGTGCTGGGGCCAGCGAGGCTGGCATCGGAGCCTGCCTTGATGCAAGGCCGATACTGGGGCCTCCTAGGCCGGGATCGGAGCCTGCCGTGAGGCAAGGCCGGTGCTGGGGCCTCCGAGGCCGGGATAAGAGCCTGCCGAGGGGTTAGGCTGGTGCTGAGGCCAGCGAGGCTGGCATCGGAGCCTGCCTTGATGCAAGGCCAATACTGGGGCCTCCTAGGCCGGGATCAGAGCCTGCCTTGAGGTAAGGCTGGTACTGGGGCCTCCGAGGCCGGGATAAGAGCCTGCCGAAGGGTTAGGCCAGTGCTGGGTTCAGCGAGGCTGGCATTGGAGCCTGCTGTGAGGCAAGGCTGGTGCTGGGGCCTCCGAGGCCAGGATAAGAGCCTGCCGAGGGGTTAGGCCGGTGCTGGGGCCAGCGAGGCCAGCATCGGAGCCTGCCATGAGGCATGACCAGTGCTGGGGCCTCCAAGGCCGGGATTGGAGCCTGCCGAGGGGTTAGGCCGGTGTTGGGGCCAGCGAGGCCGGCATCGGAGCCAGCCTTTCGGCAAGGCCGGTACTGGGGCCTCCGAGGCCAGGATAAGAGCCTGCTGAGGGGTTAGGACGGTGCTGGGTCCAGCGAGGCCGGCATCGGAGCCTGCCATGAGGCATGGCCGGTGCTGGGGCCTCCGAGGCCAGGATAAGAGCCTGCTGAGGGGTTAGGCCTGTGCTGGGGCCAGCGAGGCCGGCATTGGAGCCTGCCGTGAGGCAAGGCCGGTGCTGAGGCCTCCGAGGCCAGGATAAGAGCCTGCCGAGGGGTTAGGCCGGTGCTGGGGCCAGCGAGGCCGGCATCAGAGCCTGCCATGAGGCAAGGCCGGTACTGGGGCCTCCAAGGCCAGGATAACAACCTGCCGAAGGGTTAGACCGGTGCTGGGGCCAGCAAGGCCGGCATTGGAGCCTGTCGTGAGGCGAGGCCAGCATCGGAGCCTGCCGTGAGACATGGCCAGTGCTGGGGCCTCCTAGGCCGGGAACGGAACCTGCCGAGGGGTTAGGCTGGTGCTGGGGCCAACGAGGCTGGCATTGGAGCCTGCTGTGAAGCAGGGCCGATACTGGGGCCTCCACTGTCACGATAAGAGCCTGCCGAGGGGTTAGGCCGGTGCTGGGGCCAGTGAGACCGGCATCGCAGCCTGCCATGAGGCATGGCCGGTGCTGGGGCCTCCGAGGCCAGGATAAGAGCCTGCTGAGGGGTTAGGCCTGTGCTGGGGCCAGCGAGGCCGGCATCGGAGCCTGCCATGAGGCATGGCCGGTGCTGGGGCCTCCGAGGCCAGGATCGGAGCCTGCTGAGGGGTGAGGCCGGAGCTGGGGCCAGTGAGGCCGGCATTGGAGCCTGCCGTGAGGCAAGGCCGGTGCTGAGGCCTCCGAGGCCAGGATAAGAGCCTGCCGAGGGGTTAGGCCGGTGCTGGGGCCAGCGAGGCCGGCATCAGAGCCTGCCATGAGGCAAGGCTGGTACTGGGGCCTCCGAGGCCAGGATAACAACCTGCCGAAGGGTTAGACCGGTGCTGGGGCCAGCAAGGCCGGCATTGGAGCCTGTCGTGAGGCGAGGCCAGCATCGGAGCCTGCCGTGAGACATGGCCAGTGCTGGGGCCTCCTAGGCCGGGAACAGAACCTGCCAAGGGGTTAGGCTGGTGCTGGGGCCAACGAGGCCGGCATTGGAGCCTGCCGTGAGGCTATGCCGGTGCTGGGGCCTCCGAGGCCGGGATTGGAATCCTGCCAAGGGGTTAGGCTGGTGCAGGGGCCAATGGCCAGCATCAGAGCCTGGCATGAGGCAAGTTCACTCCTGCGGCCTCCAAGGCCGGGACCAAAGCCAGCTTAGGGGTTAGACCGGTGCAGGGGCCAGCAAGACCAGAACTGGGGCCTCCCATGAGGCAAGACCGCTGCTTGAGCCAGCGAGGTCTGGATCAGTCCACTGAGTAGCCAGGCCACTACTGGGACCATCAAGAGTGGGATCGGTACTTGCAACGCAGCATGCACAGAGAAATATCGCAGAAAATATAAATCAGATGCTTCTCTTAATCAGCAATAATTAGGAGGAAAAGGGCAACAGGAAGAGGTTGAGCTATAGAAAGGGCCCTATAGTAAAGCAACTAATGTGACCAATCAGAGGGTATGTAATACTGGAGGACGGAGCCTCTTTAAAACGCAGGAAGTACATAAACTAATGTATCAAAGTAAATCACCAAAGAAGCTGGGATGGAGGGAGGGGAAGGGAATGGGATGGGGGCTGGAGGAGGGCTAATTGGATGATGTGTGCTTGTATATCCTCTCAAGTCTTGTACTCCAATGTGATTGATATATGACTACAATGCACCAATTTAAGTAATAAATTAATAAAAAAAATAATTGTGTCAAAATGGCGGCAGACCTGGACAGAGAAAGGCTTGGCTTTGGTCAGGAAGCAAACAGCTATTGAAACTTAGATTGATGTAGCTACATGTAATTAGCAAGTCAATAGGAGAGGAGAACTAGGCCTTTCTCTATCTAAAGACAGGTCTTATGAGAGAACTAGGCCTTTCTCTATCTAAAGACAGATCTACATGATAAGCCAGCTAAGATGGTAGGGGGGGGTCGACCTTCATGAAAGTAGACACCTCACCACACCTTATTGGGGGAGGTACCTTAAAGGGTAAGGGGAGGTACCTTATAGTGACATTCACTATGTCAGGATTACGTGAACAAGATGGAGGTCATGGGTATAAAAGGCTGAGTCCATGTGTAAATTTGGTGTATTCATTTCGGGTCACCCCCCTATGCCATTTTGGCATGGGGCTGTATTTCTATTTTCTGTATTTCTATCTTTCTAATAAACTTCTTTAAATTTTCAGCAACTGTCCAAGCTATGCATATTTATTCTTAGCTTAGGACAAGAACCCTTGGTTTTTCTGTTTTTGGTCGTTTTGGATTTTGTTATGGGTTGGGGGAAAGTGTGTCCGGGACCCTCGCAGGGGTTCCTGGGGAACAGTTTCCTCAGACCATATTCTCCCAATCCATAACAAAAATATAATTAGTTCAGAATGCTTTGTTTTCTTCTTTCCTTCTTTTCTTTTCTTTCTTTCTTTTCTTTCCTTTTTTCTTCTTTCTCACTGGGGATCGAACCTAGGAACACTCTACTTCCAATCTACACCTACAGCCCTATTTTTTTAAAATTATTTTTATTTTGAAACAGTGTTTGGCTAGGTTAATAAGAGTCCCACAATTTGGTGAGACTCTCCTTAAACTTGCAATTCTCCTGTCTCAGCCTCCCAAGTACTAGGATTATAAGTATGTGCCACCATGCCCATCTTCTTTTTATTTTTTATTTTGAAAGAGGGTCTCACTAGGTTACTGAGGGTCTTGCTAACATAAATAGCTTTTAATTGAATCTTTAGTAAGAAATGTTTGCAAGTTTCATGTAAAGTTTGGGTTAAATAAAATATATTAATAAACTAGATTCTACTTGTTTATTCTTACATTTTAAAATGTGACTACTACAAATATTATGCAAATGTGGATAACAGTTTGGTCTTTCAGAACTTACTCTAGCAACTTATGGAAACAAAAGGTAAAGTGATTATATTCATAGCAAACTACATGTGTATCTGAGAACCAAAATACATTGTCAGAGGTCGTTTCATAATAACAGAGGAGTCAGTTCATCAAGAGAACACACAAATTCTAAATATTCATGCTCTCAATAAAAGAACTTTGAGATGCATGAGGCAAAAGCTGACAACTTTAAGGAGAAGTAGAGAAACGCTTAGAGTTGAGGTGTGTGTGTGTGTGTGTGTGTGTGTGTGTGTGTGTGTGTGTGTTTACTGGGGATTGAACTTAGAGGCATTCTACTTTGGGCTATACCCCCAGCCCTATTTTTATTCTTTATATTTGAAACAGGGTCTCAGTAAGTTGCAGAGGGACTCACTAAGTAATTGAGGCTGGCTATGAACCTGTGATCCTCTTGTCTGAGGATAACAAGCGTGGGCCACCATGCCCAACTTAGTTGAGGGTTTTATTATCTTTTTTCTTAGCTGGGCGTGGTGGCCCATGCTCGTAATCCCAGCATTCTGGAGGCTGAGACCAGAGGATTGTGGTTCATGGTCAGCCTCAGCTACTTAGTGAGGCCCTCCACAACTTAGTGAGACCCCGTTTCAAAATAAATAATAAGAAATAGCACAGGGGGTGTAGCCTAGAGGTCGAATGGCCCTGGGTTTTACACACACACACACACACACACACACACACACACACACACTCCTTCTCTTAATAGTTGATAGAACAAGCCAACAAAAAATCAGCAACGACAGAGAAGCCTGGAGCAATCCTAGCAACCAACATGACCTGACTGATGTTTATAAGGATACAATAGCAAAAGGCACTATCTTTTCAAGTGCTTATGGGACATTTAGCAAAACAGGAAAATTGTAGGCCTTTATGAAATACTGCTTTATTTTAGAAATCCAAATCACACAAAGTATGTAGTCTGTTAACAACGGAATTAAGTTAGGTATCCGGAACAGAAAGATATCTGGAAAATCCCCCATCTATTAAAATAGCACATTTGTAGATAACCCATGAATCAAAGAAGACATGAAAAGGAAAACAGGAAAAATGATTTGAACAGATAGCAATCGAAAGCATGACCTATTAGAATTTGTAGAATGCCACATAGCATTTCTCAGAGAGAACCCTATACTATTAAATAGGTTTAGTAGGAAAGAATGAAGATTTAAGTCAATGACTCCAGTTTCTATCTTAAGAAACTGGAAGCAGAGGATGCACTTGAACCCCCCAAAGAGCAGAAGAAATAAACTAGACTGAAGCAGAAATTAATGAAAGGGAAAAGAGAAAAACAATAGTGCTAGTCAATGGAGCCAAAAGCCAGTTCTTTGAGAAGATCCACCAAATTGGTAAACCTATAGCCAGACGGATCAGAAAGAAAAAAGAGAGGGCAAAGGATCAATATTAGGAATGAGAAAAGTAAAATCACCACAGATAGTAAAAGGATTGATTATAAGAAATTAAAATAGTAAAAATTAGTAAGGAATATAATCCTCTCTGATTGAAAAGAACTCTTTTTGCAAGTAAAGTAAATTGATACTATAAATCCTTTCTACGGCATATATCCAAAGTAAGCTTCAAGCAGTTTTGTCAAAAGACATCTAGGAGGATATTGATCACAAAGTAGTTTGTGCTAAAGGGAAGTTGGAGGCAACCTAGCTGCTCAGCACAGGGGGATTGATAACATATGAGGCTACATATTATGGAATATTATGTAGTACTTGAAAGCAAAGATTGCAATGAATATATAGGCACCTACAACCTGTGTGCCTATTTAAGCACCTTTTCCAAACACTTTAGATTTTGTGGGGGGGGGGGTGAAGTAAAGGGAGGTAAATGGGTAATAGCAATAAAAAAACAAGGAGAGAACTGCCATTTGCATTAAAGTATAGCACATATAATATGTATAGTGCATAATACTTGAAAATAAACTATGATACTGGTAAAAAAAAAAAGATAAAAGAGAGAGGGGTATTTACAGTGACTAGGAATAAGTCTTTTATGAACTAAGGAATATGATTTACTAAATTCTGCACCTGATGTCCAAGAAGAGAATCACATGGACATTGTTACATAACACATCACCCTTTATAAACACTGAGATATAAAATGGAAATGGAACTTAACTGAGTTTAGGAGGGGAACTTGTGCATGGCACACATACTATACTGATGTAGGATAGAAGAAATAAGTAGGTAGAAAGGAGACAGACAGGGAGAAAAAGTAAAATATAACTTTAATATAAGAACCTGGGGCTGAAGTGCTTCAGCCTCTAATCCACAAATCAATTCTCTTTCCTAAGCCTGACTCTCCCAAAATTCCTGGGAAACCTGTAGATCCTAGAGTTAACAACATTTCTGAGAAAAATCTATAATTTAGGATATTCCAGTTTATCTGTCAATCAGCTAATGAAGACCTCAATCAACCTGAGCTCATCCACCCTAAGGCCGACCAGACCACCTGCCCACCATAAACTGCCTTGGGACTACCGGACTGAACTCATCCTCACATACCTTCTCTAGCCCACCCCTCATGAGAGTCCCCTATAACAAGAGAACCCTGAACTCCCCCAAAGGCCTTCCTCATCTTGAGGGGCCCGCATTCCCTCTTGAATGTGTATTTCCTCCCCTTTTCCCCAATAAACCTCTGTCTATGTCTCTAACTGGCACATGCTGAAATTCTTTTCTGTCACGTTAGCCAAGGACCCTGCAGACCCTGAGTTCCTGAGCTGAGGACTCACCCCAACAATATGACATCGATATCTAAATAAAAGTTAGGACACACTAATTGTTCTAGGTAATTATTTATTTAAGCTAGCCTGCCAAATCCAGAAGTATAAAAATTCAAGCCCTGTGATGATACAAATTATCAATAATTCCACATTCCAGGATCATTATGCATATTGGCAAGTTTACCCTATGTTATTTATTGTAATAAATGATGAATGCTTAAATGGAGTTGATAAACCGAAGTTTTCTTTCTAGAAATATACAGAAAAGCAAATCTTTCTCCATTTTTCCTGGGGGGAAAAAATGTAGTGTATTTACAGGATTTTTTCCTTGTCTCTCTCTTCCTCCAGTTTTTCAATCTCCAGAGACAGTTTATGCAACTCCAGGGCCACTTTGGAGTCCCTAGGACTTGGGAGACACTGTAAGAGGTTTCTGCCTATCATGACTATATCGTGATCTTCAGGCACTTCCTGTAAAAGAAAACAAAAAGGATGATTTGGGCAAGTTTTCCCTTCATTGTAAAAGCTTGCGCTTCTTTCCATATCTCTCACGACAGGAGGGAGATTGGAAGGTGAAGAATGATCCCGGTCATTTCTGGTAAAAAGCTCTAGAAAAAAATACTTTGGACCCTAGCAGAACATTTCTCTGAGAGCTGAATTCATATCTGTTCTTATAATCCATATCAGCTCAAGCAGAGAGGGAATTTAAGTTCAAAATAATTCACCAAATGTCTGCGATCCCAAGAAATCTGTGCCCTCAAAGATATATGTGATCTCCCCCCAAATTTTGCAATCTCAAAATGTTAGTTCTGCTGACCAAGAGAAAATGCTTCACACTGGGATCCGGCTCTTGGTTTAAGAAGACTCTGAGCCCGTAAGCCATGAGAGTGTGCGCCTGTAATCCCAGGAGGCTGAGATAGGAGGGTTGCAGGTTTGAGGATAAGTGAGACTTTCCTAGTGAGACTCAGTTTCAAAAGAAAAAAATATAAGCCGGGCGTGGTGGCGCACGCTTGTAATCCCAGCATTCGGGAGGCAGAGACCGGGCTCCTGGACGGCCTTAGCTACTTAGCGAGGTCCTTTGCAACTCAGCGAGACCCTGTTTCAAAAAATAAAAACACCAAAAAAAGAAAATAGGGCTGGGAGTGTAGCTCGGAGGTACAATGCCCCTGGGTTCCATCCCTAGTATCACACACACAAAAAAAGAAAACATATAAAAAGGGCTGGATGGGGGAAAGTGACTAGAAGGTAAAATGCCCTTGGGTTTAATTCATAGAATAACAGCAGGAGCAACAACAAAAGACTCTCCAGTACACCTGGGCGGACCTGCTACAAAACATGTGCAGTAAACTTGCTGCTGCCACAGGCATGTCACAGTGCTTCAAGATGGAAAGATACGCTACCTGCAGTCACCACATGCATTAACCCAAAGCACTAAGGTAATCCCTCAGGATGTATATTTCTTTTTTTTTCCCTTTCCTTTTCTTTTTCTTTTAGGTGCTGGGGATAAAACCCAGTGGCATTATACCTCCAGACACCTCCCCCGTTTTGGTCTTGCTAGGTTGCTAAGAATCTCCATAAATTCTTGAGGCTAGTCTCAAGCCTGCAATCTTCCTGTCTCAGCCTCTCAAATACACTGGGATTACAGTTGTATGTCACCACACTCAGATGCTTCAGGTGTGTTCTTACATTTTCTATTTTATAAACCATCTCCCAAAGCCGGCCGTGGTGGCGCATGCTTGTAATCCCAGCATTTGGGAGGCTGAGACCTGAGAATCGCCGTTCGCAGACAGCCTCAGCTACTTAGTGAGGCCCTCCGCAACTCAGTGAGACCCTGTTTCAAAATAAAGAATAAAAAATTGGGCAGGGGGTGTAGCTTGGAAGTCAAATGCCTCTGGGTTCCATCCCCAGACCCTCAAAAATAAATAAATAAATAAATAAATAAATAAATAAATAAACAAACCATATGTGTGTATAAATATATATAATATATATGTAAATATATATAATATGTGTGTGTGTGTATATATATATATTTGTGCTGGGGTAAACCAGGGGCATTCTGACTGAGCTACACCCCCAGCCCTATTTTATTTTTTATTTGGAAACAGGGTCTCACTAAGTTGCAGAGGGCCTCACAAAGTTGCTGAGGCTGGTCCCAAACCATGATCCTTCTGTCTCAGCCTCCCAAATACTGAGATTACAATCCTGCGCTACCATGTCTGGCTTCACTTGCAATCTTTTTTATTTTTTTATTTTTTGGTGGTACTGGGGTTCCTGGAAGCCTTTCTACTTCCGGGCTACACTCCCAGACCTATTTTTTATATTTTTAAAATTTGGTAACAGGGTCTCCTAAGCCAGCGCGCGCGGCTGGCTTCGAACCTGCGCGATCCTCCTATCTCTGCCTCGCAAGCGCGGGGATTACAAGCGTGCACCACCACGCCCGGCTCCACTTGTAATCTTTTAAAGATGCTATATGACATGAAATCCACTTAATGAGTATTATTCACCCTTTCACACTTGGGCACAGCCGGGCTCCAAGACTTGTTTTCTGAGCAAGAGATACTCTGAGAGCCAACCATCCTATAGCCAGGGTCACACCAGACAGTGACAGTTTCAGGGTTGACATAGTGATCCTTCTCCACAGACAGCTTTCCATTTGGGATCTTGGGTTTCAAGCACAGAGCTGAAATCAGAATACATTTTCTTAGCATCTTGTTTATCTCAGAGAAAATACATTGAATTAATTAAAGGAATAAGAAATATCGCTGAAATCTACCTCTTTTTTCTAGCCTCCTGTTGCCACAACACTTTCACCACCACCACTTCAACCAGATTACCCCTAGCCAGCGTTTATACGGAACGCTTGCTGTATATCAACGTGAGCCAAGCCTGCCGCATATAGTATTTAAGGAGACCTTAAGCAATCCCAGTAGGGTGGTACTATGAGCCCACTCACAGTAGAGATGAGGAAACTGAAAGATGGGGAAATGGAGAACCTGAATGTCCCAAATCACATATGCCATGTGTGAATGGGTGAAAGGTACTGGGTATTGAACTCAGGGAGATTCTACCTCCCAGCAACACCCCCAGCCTTTGGTTTTTGTTTTTGTTTTGTTTTGTTTTGAAATAGCATCTCACTAAGCTGCAGAGAACCCTGCTAAGTTGCCGAGGCTGGTCTTGAACCTGCAGTCCTCCTGTCTCAGCCTCCCAAGTACTGGGATCACAGACATGTGCTACCACATCCAGCTCCAGGTACTTTTAAGTGGGAGAACTAGAGTATAAACCCGGGAGCATCTAATTCCAGATTCTGGACCCTTTTCTTTCCCTTTCTTTTCTTTCTTTTGTGTGTCATAGTGGAGATTGAAGACAGGAACAATCTACTTCTGAGTTACATCCTGATATATATATATATATATATAATTTTTTTTAAAGCAGGGTCTCACTAAATACACCCTGAGCCATATATATACATAGTTTAAAGCAGGGGCTCACTAAATTGCTGGAAGCCTTGTTAATTTATTGAGGCTGGCCTGGAACCTGTGACACTCCTGTCTTAGCCTCCCAAGGGATCACAGGTGTGCACTACTGCTCCTGTGCCCAGCTTGATTCTGAACTCTTTCGCTTCTCTTCTTGCCTCAGTTTTCTCCTGTGCAAAACGAAAGCTCCTGGGCTTGCTAGGAGTGAAATGCTTTATAGAACATTCCAATTAACATTTTGCTTATTCTGCCATAATAGCCAGGTGACCGGTAGAGTGGCAACTCTCTCATAGAAGCTTCTGGGCTGCCTAAGAAGCCCAGGGTGCTATTTCTTGGATATCTGGAATTAAACTATGACCAAGCACGGTAGCTCTGCTCTGACCCGGAGGAGCCTTTCTCTCTGAGTCGCTTCTGAACCTCTCCGCAGTGGTTGCCTGCTTCCAGCTTCAGAGTTCCGTTCTGAGCAGAGCTCGGGTTACCTTTACACTGAGGAGCGGGAGAGGACCATCCTGAAAACCTGCAGGAGATTTTAGCTGCTCCAACCAGGGTGTATCCCTCCGTGCATTCATACTGAATCACAGTAGTGAGGGACAGGAATCCACTGATTTCCGTAGCGTATCCATGCAGAATCCTAGGAGGGGGGCTGCAACCTTGGACGGGGAGAGAGAGCAGACAAAGAGAATGTTTTCTGACTCATTAGTAAGTGATGTTACTGGCTTACCATCACTCTAATTAAATACCGGAGATAACTCACTTATAAAGGGAAAAGGCTTATTTGGGCTCACAGTTTCAGAGGTTCCAGCTTGTGATTAGAGGGACTCATTTCCTTCAGAGGCCTGCAGAAAAGATCCTGGCAGGAGTGAGGCTCACAGAGCAAAACCTCTCAACTTCTGGCCAGGAAGTGAAAGAGAGGAAGGAGGGGACTGGGAGACCGTGTGTGTGTGTGTGTGTGTGTGTGTGTGTGTGTGTGTGTGTTACTGCGGATGGAACCCAGGGCATTCCACCTCTGAGTTATACCCCCAGCCCTATTCTTTATTCTTTATTTTTATTTTATTTTATTTTATTTTATTTTATTTTTTTAACTTTTTTTTTGTGGTACTGGGGGTAGAACCCAGGGGCTTTTCTACCTCCGGGCTACACCCCCGATCTATTTTATATTTTACTTGGAAACAGAGTCTCACTAAGTTGCTGAGAGCCTCACTAAGTAGCGGAGGCTGGCTTCGAACCTGTGCGATCCGATCCGCCTGTCTCACTTCCAACCTGTGCGATCCGCCTGTCTCAGCCTCCCAAACGCTGGGATTACAAGCATGTGCCACCACGCCCAGCTTTTTTATTCTTTATTTTGAAAACAGGGTCTCACTGAGTTGCAAAGGGCCGTGAAGGACAGTCCTCCAGTCTCAGCCTCCCAGATGCTGGGATTACAAGCATGTGCCACTAGCCAGGCTCTGGAGTCCTTTTTGAGGGCTTGGCCCCAATGTCTGGGAGACCTCCCACAAGGCACTGCCTCTTTAACAACACACCGCCTCCCAATAGCGCCACCTAGGGGACCAAGCCTCTGACACATAGGCCTGTGAGGAGCATTCAAGAAACAAAGTAATAGCATAATAGGAATGATTGGAAGACTTTTATCTTGTGCAATTAACTTTATCACTCATCCAATACCATGACATACTTCACAAAAGGGAGGTGCCGCCTCTTATCTTGCCTGCCATGTGGCTGAGAATTAAGGGAAGTCGGCTTGTATTTGGGAGGAGACCAGAATGACTCTATTCAAATAGAATTATTGCTTTGTTTTGCTTTAAATTTAAATTTTTATTTTTGGTACTGGGAATTGAATCTAGAGGCATTCTACCTCCAACCTATGCCCCCAGCCCGATTTTATTTCTTTATTTGGAAAAATGGTCTCATTAGGTTTCTGAGAACCTCCCTACATTGCCGAGGCTGGCTGTGAACCTGAGATCCTCCTGACTCAGCCTCCCAAGTACTGGGATTACAAGCATGGGCCACCATGACCAGCCTATTGGTTTTTAAATTGTGTGTGTGTGTGTGTGTGTGTGTGTGTGTGTGTGTGCATGCGTGTATGCATGCGTGTGTGTATGTGTGTGTTATTTATAGGAAATTGAACTCAGGGGCATGCCACATCTGATCTAAACCCTCAGTCCTATTTTATCTGGAATCAAGGTCTTGCTAAGTTGCTGAGAATCTCACTAAATTGCTGAGGCTGGTCTAGAACCCGTGATCCCCCTGTTTCAGCTTTCCAAGTGCTAGGATTACAGGCATGTGCCGCCACCCCAGGTCAGTATTTTCAAATATTTAACAAAATGTGTGTGTAAGTGTAGCAGTATACCATGCGATGTTTTAAACATCTAACAAATACGAATTTATATAATTCCCCTCAAATAACCCCATGATGTAAGCATTATAATTTTCCTTATTTTACAATAAAGAAACAGGCACAGAAAAGTGAAGCGGCTTGCCCAGGGTCCCACAGCTAGCGAGAAGCAGTCAGTGCAGTTTGACTCACAGAGTCCATGCCCCTAACATTGTGCCTCCCTGAACACAGGTGCTACTTGTAGACAAAGAATGGCCTTTAGATATACTTGATATCCCCAGCAGAGGAACCATTTGGGAGAAAGAGACATTGCTCCATGGAAACTTGGAAGGATTATGCAAATCCAGAATCCCTAAATACCTTTCCACCTACCAACCCCAAGAATACTGTGGTTTTGCTTTTTTTTTTTTTTTTTTTTCCCGATATTAGGGATGGAACCCAGGAATATTCTACCTCCGAGCTACATACCAAGCCTGGTTTTTTTATTCTTTATTTTGAAACAGATTCTAAGTTGCGGAGGGCCTCACTAAGTAGCTGAGGCTGGCCGTGATCCTGGATCCTCCTGTCTCAGCCTCCTGAATGCTGGGATTACAAGTGTGTGCCACCACGCCCAGCTTGTTTTGCATATTTTATAGAAAGAAATTTTAAAAATTTAAGTACTAGAATAATAAAAATTACTTACTAAACTGCAAAAATAAAATCTCATTTTTATATAATGTTTTATGGTTTACAGAGAACTTTCATACGCACACTTTTTCTTTTGCCATATTGGGGATTGAACCCAGAGAGCTATATCTCAGCCCTATTTTTTTTATTCTTTATTTTGAAACAGAGTCTCACTGATTTGCAGAGGGCCTCACTAAGTAGCTGAGGTTGGCCATGAACCTGCATTCCTCCTGTCTCAGCCTCCCAAGTACTGGGATCACAATTGTGTGCCACCACATCCGGCTTATATGCATATTTTTTGAATTTAGAATCTATATAATTTTCTCAGAATATATGACAATAGCCATTTCACTTTTGTTTTGCAGATAGTAAATATTGACCACCAATTTATAAACATACATTTAGCAGGGAAATAACTCATTGTAAAAAGAAAAAATTTTAAGCATTTTTGTGTTTATATGTAAGAAAATGAAATTCTTCAATTTTCTTACTTGCTTATTAGAATAGATCCCCAGGAAATTTATACACATCAAACTTTTTTCTATTAATAATAAGAGCATATACCTAGAAGTATTAGGCCTTTGAAAAATATTTTGTGGTTAAACCTTTCATTACTAAAATATAAGTTAATAATTTATTATACCATTAATAAAATAGTTTGCTATTTAATAAAATTGTTAATGCTTAAAATTAATAAAACAATTTGTAGCCAGGAATGATGGTAAATGCTTTGTAATCCCAGTACTTGGGAAGCTGACACAAGAGGACTGCAGGTTCACGGACAGCCTCAGCAACTTAGGGAGGCCACCTGTAACTTAGTGAAGCCCTGTTTCAAACTTAAAAAATGAAATAGGACTGGGTGTGTGATTCAGATGTAGAATGCCCCTGGTTTCAATCCCCAGTACCACAAAAATAAAAACATAGATAACGAAATATTAAGTAAATAAATTGATTAATATATTTTCTCACAAACTGGAATAAATTACAGCGATCTGACCATATCTTTAAAATCCCAAATATAAAGTAAACCCACTCCCTACTCTCCGCTGAGCTAGCCACCTTCTCACTCACCTTGCAGGCTGGCTGGGGACAGGAGCAAGACCAGAACACCAAGGAGGCACAGGGACGGCGAGCTGCTCCCTGGCACAAGCCACATGGTAGGTGCTGACCGTCCACACACTGAAGCTGAAGGTTGCAAATTGCCCCTGGGAAGATCTGAGGGAAGAGAGCAAACTTGTAGCAGCCCCTGCCAAGCTGGAGGTCCGCTGCACAATGGTCAGCGGCAGCTAAACCCCTGGGAAGGTCAGGTCAAGAGTGAATCTGAATTAGGAAGAAGTTTGGGGAGGGGAATCAGTAACGTCAAAGGACACTTGAAACCTCAACTCTAGCATCAAGGTTCTGATGCCAGGAAGAGGGTGCTTGTAGAACTCTGGGGGTGCTTAGAGTGTAGCCCCAGCCTTTTCTCTGCAGAAACGGGGCTGCAGAGAAATGGCAGTGATTCACTTCTGAGGGACAAGACAAGAAATGGGAAGATAAAGAGTTTGGGTTCAAAGTAAGTGGTTTCAGCCACCCTGCAAGTCAGCCTTGAGCACAATAAAGCTGAGTCGAGGTTCCCTGGAATCTGGACACTACGGTGGGAAAGAAAGACACTCAGAAATACTATCTATTTGGACAAACCTGTGGGATTTAAACTGATGACATTAAAAACAAAACAAAACAAAAACGATGGAAAAGTTAAATTTTCTTTCAGAAGTCCTTAAACCTAGTGGTGAAAGAAAAATAAGAAAAAACAAAAAAAACACTAAGAAACACAGACAAGCCTGACAAAGAAGCTCAGAAAATACTTGAGTGGGATGCTTCCATTTTGTTATTCCTGATTTACTCAGACATATAATGGATCATACTTTGGTGCCACTCTATATATTCCAATATGTGGGAGACTGAGACGGGAGGATCACAGGTTTGAGGCTAGCCCCAACAATTTAGCAAGATCCTGTTTCAAAATAAAAAGAGCTGAGGGTATAGCTCAGATGTAGAATGCACCTGGGTTCAATCCTAGTACCACAAAAGAGGGGGACAAGTGCTCCCTACCCCCAGAGTCCTGGAGCACATGCACTAGCACACATACAGGGGGTGGCTGAATGGGGAACTATGAAGAGAGAAAGAGTCCCTTGGACCGTAAGAATTTAGTAACATGGCACTTAATCAGCCAAAAGGTACATCCAGCCCTGAGTTACGTCTCTGGCCAAAACGGTGAAAGACAAGTTGTTTAAGTGCGTAAATTGTTATCTTTCTTGGGAAGTGATACTGAAATAAATGCTGATGTTTACTAAATGAAGATGAGTTTGGAGAAATGCCCGCAAATGACCTTCCCACCCGGTTCAGTTGCAAAGATTATAGGGGTTCAAAATGCAAAGTGCTGAGTGGCCGCTTACCAGAAGCACCTGGGGATCTTATGATGCAAACTGATTATGACATGGCTACATCTCAACCTTTCGGGAGAAAAAAAATCAAATTCATCCCACATTTACTTCATTTTAGAAAGAAAATCCAAGACAATTGCTGAGTATCAAGTAGAAGAAAGCAGCAATTTAGAACATTCGCTAGGAATAAAAAACCCAAAGGACTTATAGAGATCCATTTTGTTTCCAGAAATTGTTGTAATGGGGATAAACTAAAATTTAAAAATAAACCCATATTGTTGAAATAACCTGTAATTCTAACATAAACATTTTTTTTCATTCTCTCTAAAATATTTCAAAGGAAGAAGCCACTTTTCAAACATTTCAAAGGAAAGAACAGAGATGAAGAAACTTGTGGTTTTCAGTCTTGAAGTGACTGGGTACTATTTGATAAAAATGTGAATCAAACATAGAGAGTAAATATAGGATAAGCCCTCATGGTTTAATAGTCTGAGAGCAAGAGGTGTTTGCGTAACTAACCCTTGTTCCATTTCAGGAAAGTATTGGGAGTGTATTGAATCAGGAAATCTGGAAAATTATACCTGTGATCATTTTGTATATTGAAGACACACCAGGTCCAGGTGAGAGGGCATAGAGTGTATCATGAGCATCCAGTGTGTAGAACTGCTTCAGCCTGAAATGGCCATACTTAGGGCACATTGTAAACTTCTAAAGTTCTCACTAAGCTCTCATACAGCTGAATCATCTCAATTATAAATTCTCTAATTTTTTTATCTGTGTATGTGGTACTGGGGATTGAACCCAGGCGCATTCTACCTCTGGGCTATACCTCAGCCCCATTTTATTTTTTTATTTTTGAAATAGGGTCTAAGTTGCAGATAGTCCAAGTTGCTGAGGCTGGCCAGGACTTGGCGATCCTCCTGTCTCAGCAGCCCAAGTACTGGGATTACATGTGTGTGTCACCTCGCCCTGCTGAATCCTCTGGGTTCAAAAATTGGTAACTTAAAATAGGGCTGGAGGTGTAGCTCGGAGGTAGAATGTCTCTGGGTTCTACTCCCAGGACCATAAAACAAAACAAAGCAATCTGGAAACTTGACCTTTACCTAGCCATAAAATATGACTCATCTCTCTGACCTTTATGCACACCTTGATGACTCTCATCTGTATTTCTCTATTTTTTAATAAGCAATCAATTTGACTTATTCATACATTTAAACTTTCTTTTGACCTTTTTTAAAGCACTATAAATACTATCACTGGGTAGATAGTGGGATTGACACAAAGACCCACACCCATTATATCTATGTCTGAGTTGAGAAACACTTGGACTAATGAAGGTGAGACACAGGATATTGTGACGTCTGGGTTATCATAACATGCAGAGTTTAAGATAGCACAAGTCTTGAGATGTATAATATGAAGTAGATCTTACCAGTGAGCATGAAAACTATGACCTTGACTCCCAAGAAACTGGTCCAGTGAAATGTATTGGAATAATGTAGAGAACAATAACCACAAAATCCAATATTCTGTGTGTGTGTGTGTGTGTGTGTGTGTGTGTGAGAGAGAGAGAGAGAGAGAGAGAGAGAGAGAGAGAGAGAGAGAGGGAGAGAGAGAGAGAGACTGGGAATTGAACCCAGAGGGATTCTACCTCCAATGTACACCTCAGCTTATTATTATTATTATTATTATTATTATTATTATTTAATTTGGAAACAGGATCTTGCTAGGTTACTGAGAGTCTTGCTAATTTTTTTTTTTTTTTGCACGGTTGAAAAATATGAACCAATAGAGGGAGCCCAACTCCCATAAATGAAACTTCTGGATCCTGGGGCTTATTAACAATGTTAGACTTAAATAGTGACATTAGCTTTTGGGATTTAGGATAAAACACGAGAGGCAATATAAACAAATTCTGTTTAAAAGGAAAATATGAAAATATTATTGGTAAGGATACAATAAATAGTGGGAAAATCTGCCACTGCCTTCCAAATCACCAAGGTATTAAAGACCTATCCAATTTCTTATTTCCTGTTTTGAAGTATATTTTGTATGTACTTATACGTACAAAAAGTGTAATATCTTAGATGTAGAGCTCATTGGCCTCAGGAGTGAACACACCATGTAACTCCATCTAGCTGAAGGACCAGACATTGAGCAGCACCCCCAAAGCCCTTCTGGTGCCTCCTTCCCACCAGGATTTGCTATTGCGATTTCAAGTGCTATGAAGCACTTAGGCCTGTTTCTGTAATTTACACAAATAAAACAGTGTGTACCCTTTTGTGCCTGACACTCATCCACTATACATTTTATGGTTTGAAATCTATCATAAAATCATTCATTCCACTGTTGTGGTCCATTCATTCCATCATGAGGCACACCATGGTGAATTTATGCCCTCTACTCCTCATGAGCATCTTGGTAGTTCCTGTTTGAAAACAGGGCTCCAAAAGACCGTCTAATGCATCTCCACTGTAGAGCATATATATGCTCTTCTCGGGAGTAATACCTAGGGATGGAACTTCGGATCATAAGAGCAGGCACAAGTTCAGTTTTGATAGTTACTGACAAAGAATTTTGCGAGGCAGTTGGACCAGTTTCCCCAGAAAATTTTCAGGGGCAGTTGCAATAGATTCTTGTATTTTAATTCAGCTATCTGTCTCAGAATATAGTGAAATGGTACCATGGTTTAAATTTTTTTTGAAGATTTAAAGAAGTTTTTAAAGAAGTTTATTAGAAAGATAGAAATACAGAGTATAGAAATACAGCCCCATGCCAAAATGGCATGGGGGGGTGACTCGAAATGAATACACCCTAATTTTTTTTTTTTAATACTAAGGAAGGAACCCAGGGGCATTCTATCTCCAAGCTACATCCTCAGCCCTATTTTATTTTTTATTTGGAAACAATATCTCATCTCATTAAGTTGCAGAGTGCCTCACTAAGCTGCTGAAGCTGGTCTCAAACTTGGCAATCCTCCTGTCTCAGCCTCCCAAGTACTGGGATTACAAGCATGTGCCATCACACCCAGCTTTAATTTTAATTTCCATTCAAGTAATAATATAACAACAATTAATTTCTATAGCCACCAACACCTCTTCAAACAGTTCTGGCAAGTTCTTTTAAACCTATGCATTTCTTATTCGCTTGGAAAAACTTTCCTTCATTTCAGCAACAATTTCTTATGTTTATTTAATGCCTTATAATTACAAAAGTATCCTTTGGTTTTTTTCATTTCTTGTTACTGTAAGAAAATTTAGTCAACATTTATGATAGCAGAATTGTTTTTGCTTTATGGATGGACATATTTTCTATTCAATTGGTAGCAAGAATCGGAGATGGCATAACTAACCCAATGGGAAAATAAATGTGTTTTAAGCATTTTTTAGCATTTATTTATTTATTTATTTATTTATTTATTTATTTAGGAGCATTTACTTATATATAAAAATGACTTGAAAATTAAGTTATTTTAATTTCTAAAGCAACCTGCAAAGATTTTTTATATGTTATTCTGAACATATTATCTTCTATCTGAATTAGAACAATTTCCTCGATATTAAAAATTTTCTTTATAATGTACAAATAAAAAGAATAATAAATGTTCTTTTATTTAAAAATAATCTTTTATTAATAACATAGTTCATTGCGTTCTCTCAAAATATTCGAAATTACCACCATTTGATTGTATTAAGACTGTATTAAGTCTTCACTGGGAATTTTTCTTCATACTTTAGAGAAGCAATCCCTTTCTCAATAACCACATACCCACCACATGAGCCAGAGACCTTATTAGGGTTGAGACCTCAACGGGGCACCATGCTGGGAAAATACTCTGCAACTTGGGGGCACAGTGCAGCATCCACACTGAAGCTCGGCGTCCTTGAATGTCTTGAATCATGATGAAGAAACATTCTCTGCTTAAGCAACAGTTGGAATGGTGCTAAGGGCACGTGTCACTAGCTAGGAAGGGCAAAGAAAATGACCTGAAGACAAGCTGTTGAACATGGATCCCGCAGGGGTAAGCTGGTATGGCCCCTTCATGGTGAGAAGAGTCTGGAACTTTCTGCAAGAGCTTTGTATCTCTTTACTCTTAACTCAGGACTTCATCAGTGGTCAGGTGGGCAGGGAAGGAGCTCCTTTCTGGGTGTGTATATGATTCCTCTATGAGTAAGTAAGAGTCAAAGGCAAAGGGGTGTAAAGAATGTGTGGCTAGCTCAACAGGAATTAGAAGTCACAACATGTTAAAAAGCCCGGGATAAGAAGCAGCGCCAGCCCAGGGAGGTGGTTTTCTTCATAGGTACAGATTGCCCACAGATGAATGGGCTTTCAAAAAATAAAAATCTAAGCTGGGCATGGTGGCACACGCTTTATTCCCAAATCCCAGCATTTGGGAGGCTGAGACTGGAGGATCGCGGTTCACGAACAGCCTCAGCTACTTAGTGAGGTCCTTTGCAACTCAGTGAGACCCTGTTTCAAAATAAAGAATAAAGGCTGGGCGTGGTGGCCACACGCTTGTAATCCCCGCACTTGGGAGGCGGAGACAGGAGGATCGCGCAGGTTCGAAGCCAGCCGCGAGCGCTGGTTTAGGAGACCCTGTTTCCAAATAAAAATGTAAAAATAGGTCTGGGAGTGTAGCCCGGAGGTAGAAGGGCTTCCAGGAACCCCAGTACCACCAAAAATAAATAAATAAATAAAGAAAGAAAGAAAGAAAGAAAGAAAGAAAGAAAGATAGGGTAGGGGTGTGGCTCGGAGGTAGAATGCCCCTGGGTTCTATCCCCACACCTACACACACACACACACACACACACACACACACACACACACAAAATCTATAAGGTTATATCTCTTCCTAGACAGCCTAACCAGAGCACAGTAATGCAAGTCTGAGTATAAAAATTCTAAAGAATCTAGTCCAAATGATAATTATTCTTATATTTCTTTAGTGGGAATTTTTTTTCATAATTTCCAGTTTCTTTTAATGTACCTAAGACACATACAATTCTAGTTTGGGAACTATTCCAGTCCATGTTTGCAGAAAAGAAAAATACACCAAAATCTAAATTATTGACAATGATGAATTAGAAGAAAGGAAGATTTATTAGGACTTTCAGAATTTCTGAATGTTATTGGATCAGATAGTAGTCTCAAAGCATAAAAAGACAAGTTGTTGAAAGACACACTTGATATTCTTCATGGACGGTAAACCCCAAGATTAAGCTTCCCTTAGCCATCTGGAACTGCTTAGTATTCCTCCAGATCATCTCTACATTTAGTCCTAAAGTGAGAGAGATGACGCTACTACCAGTCTGGATTCTGTACTTTGATCAACTGCGTTTTCTGTTCCCGGAAGAGACAAAGCTAGTTATCCAGGCAGAGTCAGCTTCAGAACTTGTCCCAAAGTGCTTTACACTACACAGCTAAGTTGGAATATATGCTACATACCAGTAATAGACTGCTTATTTCTTAAAATTACTAGAAGAATTACCAAATATAGCTGAGCAAATTTCTTTTCTTTCCTTTTCTCCTCCTCCTCCTCCTCCTCCTCCTCCTCCTCCTCCTCCTCCTCCTCCTCCTCCTCCTCCTCCTCCTCCTTCTTCTTCTTCTTCTTCTTCTTCTTCTTCTTCTTCTTCTTCTTCTTGTGGTACTGGGGATGGAGCCTTTTACCTCTGAGCTACATCCCCAGCCCAATTTTTTATTCTTTATTTTGAAACAGGGTCTCACTAAGCTGAGAAGGGCCTCAGTAAGTAGCTGAGGAAGAAAACTAAGTAGCTGAGCCTGTTCTTGAACCCAGATCCTTCTGTCTCAGCATCCCAAGTACTGGGATTACAAGCATGCACCACCACGCCAACTTCTGAGAAAATTTCTTTATAATACTGATGAAAACATAATTAAACTTCCTAGAAAGAATGGGATAAAAATGAATTCACTAAACAGTTGCTTCCTGTAGAAAGAGAAACTATGATAACAAAGAGTAATTTAAATGATTGACCAGAAGGCTTTATTAACCTGGTTTTAATTTTAAACATACAATGTACTAAAACTTTATATGAATTATTGTAATTAATCTCAGAAAGCCCTGTGTCATGGCTTTTCTTTATTCTATAGATGAGAAAACAAGTTCAAATAGATAAGTAGCCAGGTGTGGTGATGCATGCCCATAATCCTAATACTTGGGAGGCTGGAACAGGAGATAGAATGTCAGTGTCATTTGTCTCAGTGTGTGTGTGTGTGTGTGTGTGTGTGTGTGTGTGTGTGTGTGTGTGTTGCCGTGGATTAAATCAGGGGTATTCTACCTCTGAGCTATACCCTAAGCCTCATTTTATTTTTTAGTTGAAAGCAGGATCTTGCTAAGTTGCTGGCAGCCTCACTAAGTTGCAGGCAGAGACTGGCTTTAAACCTTCGATCTCTTAGCCTCTCAAGTATTCATTTTACAGGTGTATAACACACACACACACACACACACACACACACACACACACACACACACCCCAATTAAATAAACTCCCCCAAACCTCTCAAAGGAAAGAGAATAATAGTTGAAGAACTTGTGCTTCCTGATATCAAGACTTAATATAGAACCGTTACGAACAAGACACTGTGGAAACGTTTCCCTGAAATCAATGACTGCAGCTGCTCTGCCTTCTAAAGACGAGAGCAATCATTTCAGGAAAAAATATAAATGCTCTCAATGTTGGCAATGCCAAGGTGATGTGGAAGAAATAGGCTAAAGGGAGGAGGAAGAAGCAGAGTTCAGTGAGAATAGAGAAGCAATAATTTCATATCCTGTGGCAGAAACTCAGGTCAATAAATAAGCAGGCAGGAGACTGGAGGGCCCGTCTCTGGAGAAACTATAAAGCAACACAGGTGGTACCAATAATTTAGAGGGGATCCCTCTAAATTTTCTGTGTATACGATAAGCTGCTATGATAGAACCATAATGGCTAACCAGGCAGAAATGTATATCTCTCCTATGAAACAGTTCATGATGTATATTCACAGTCATGATGTATATTCAGTCAATCACTAAGGCAAACATGAAAAGAAGAGAGTGGGGAGGGAATGGAGTGGAAATGGAGGGATAATTGAGTGATGTGTGCATGTATGCCTCTACCATCTTGTACTCCATTAAGATGTATGACTACAA
The DNA here is from genome assembly GCF_963383645.1 of Muscardinus avellanarius. NCBI lineage: Eukaryota > Metazoa > Chordata > Mammalia > Rodentia > Gliridae > Muscardinus > Muscardinus avellanarius. The sequence goes on from NC_137793.1 coordinate 83,010,102, forward strand.
TGCACCAACAAAAAAGAAAAGAAAAGAAAAGAAAAGAAATTTAGTAAGGCCCTCAGCAACTCAGTGAGACCCTGATTCAAAATAAAAAGTAAAATAGGGCTGGGGATGTAACTCAGAGGTAGAAGGCTTGTGATTTATTCTTTGGCCCATAGATTAATTAGGAGTAATTGTTTATTTTCCATGTTCTGATATATATTCCAAATTTCATTCTTTTTTATTTTTAATTTAATTTCAATGTAGTAGTAAAATATTTTGTATGAGTTCAATTTTTTTTATAAGTTTATTGAGATTTTATGACCTAGCATATGATCTATCCTGGAGAATGTTTTATGCATTTTTGAAAATAATGTATATTCTGTTCTTCGGTGGATTATTGAATAAATGTCTATTAGGTACAGTTGGTTTTTATGGGTGTTCAGGTACTATTTATTTATTTATTTATTTATTTATTTATTTATGTATTTAATCACACTGGGGATGGAACCCAGGAGCACTCTACCTCCTAGATACACCCACCAGCCCTATATTTTTTATTCTTTATTTTGAAACAGGGACTCACTGAGTTGCAAAGGGCCTAAGTAGTTGAGGCTGTCCTTGAACCGCGATCCTCCTGTCTCAGCCTCCCAAATGCTGGGATTACAAACCTGCACCCCCACGCCTGGCCCCAGTGCTATTTTTTTATTCTTTATTTTGAAATAGGGTCTCACTAAATTGCAAAGGGCTTCACTAAGTGGCTGAGGCTATCCTCAAACCGTGATCCTCCCTTTTCAGCCTCCCAAATGCTGGGATTACAAGCATGCGCCACCATGCCCGACACTAGGTAATCTATTTTCTAATTGATTTTATGCCTCACTGTTGTACCCATTATAGAATATGGGATATTAAAGTCTCCAATTATTGTTATTTCTATTTCTATTTTGAATTTCTGTTTTTTGCTTTAGTTTGGCCAAGTTTTAGTTGATGTATTTTTGGTCTCTGTTGTTTGGTACAAGTATGTTTGTAATTATGCTTTCCTACTGAATTGACTCTTACCATTAGGAAGAGAAGATTTTGAAATATATCTGTGTTGTTGTTCATCATAGCCCCTTTGATCCACCATAGAACACCAGAACTTATCCTCCTGACAAACTATAACATTAACACATTGACTTGTCTCTCCTTATTCCTCCCCCCCCCCACTGTTCCTTGCATTGTACCTCCTAAATACATATTATGTGCCAATAAAAAATCTCAATAAATGAAAAATATAAAAAGAAGTGTGTTCCAGTTGATCCGAGCTCTGACTCAGGATGGCAAGGTCACCCAGGAAGGGACCCGGTCCCTTCCTCATTATTACTCCAGCATCCCCCCCAGCAATGTCCTCCACGTGGCAGAAGCCGGCCCAAGAGCATCCGGTCAGCATTTCAGTCCTCAGTGGGGGGAAGGAGGAAGTGGCCAGCAAGCCACTTCTAAAATTTCCTTTTTAAGAAAGTGACTGAGAGTTGCACCCATTGGGAGGTTTCTCCAAGGGAGGGTCCAGCTGATCAACCACATTCCTTGCTGATCTTTAAAGAAGTAAGGGCAGTTGTATTACCTAACACAAGTAGGGGAAAGGGGATACTTAGAAACGATTAGAAGACTCTGCTACAACTTCCATTAAGGACAAAAATCTCTCTGAGTAAGCTCCTCGTATACATAAAATTTGAATCAGCTATTCTGGGCCTCAGCCTTCAAAACGACAATAGAATCTACACTCATCATTCACAGAAGCTTGCAGAGAGCAGAAGAGAACTTTCAAAGAAACCTACTAACATCGTCTGATAAATATGAATAGACACTGCATTCATAAAAAGAAGGCATTTTAAATAAAAGAAATATATTTTAATTAACAAAATCATAACAGTACAGAGTCAAATGAATAACCCAAAGGATACAGAGGAGGGATGAGGCAAATATATGCAATAGAAAGAGAAAATGTAAGGAAACAAAGAATTGACAAAGAGTCTAATATCTGAGCGGTAGGGATTTTTGTCTTTGTTTTTGTTTTTGTAGTACTGGAGATGGAACCCACGGGCATTCTACCTCCGAGATGCACTCCTATCCCTATTTTTTATGCTTTACTTTGAAACAGGGTCTCACTGAGTTGCAAAGGGCCTCGCTAAGTAGCTGAGGCTCCCTGTGAACCCAGATCCTCCTGTCTCAGCCTCCCGAATGCTGGAGTCAGAAGCTTGTGCCACTACAACCGTCTCCAGTAGGATTTTTGTAAAGAAAAAACAAGGAATAATATTTCTGAATTTTTGATAAAGCCGGGCGTGGTGGCGCACACTTGTAATCCCTGCGCTTAGGAGGCTGAGACAGGAGGATCGCACGGGTTCGAAGCCAGCCTCAGCTACTGAGTGAGGCTCTCGGCAAGTTAGTGAGACCCTGTTTCCAAATAAAATATAAAAAAGGTCTAGGAGTATAGCCCGGAGGTAGAAAGCCTCTGGGTTCCACCCCAGTGCCACCAATAAATAAATAAATAAATAAATAAACAAACTATGATAAACTGTGAAGTCGTCTTGTCCTGGCTTTATTGGACCTGAGTTACTTCTTTAGTCTCTTTTTTATTGGTCTGGTCAAGCTCTCTATTTTTTATTCATTTTTGGTAAGTTGCATTTTTTTTTTTGCATGTGGTATTGGAAATTGAATCCAGAGGCATTCTACAGCAAAGCTACACCCCTAGCCCTATTTTATTTTGTTATTTTGAAATAGAGTGTCAATAAGTTGCCAATGCTATCCTTAAACCTGCAATCCTGTCTCAGCTTCCCAAGTCCTGAAGCAAGTTACATTTTTCTAGTACTGTATCAATTTCCCTTAAACTATTATTTTTCCCGATAAAACTTTTCATACTTGTCCCTTATGCTTCCTTTTAAAAAACATTTTGAGGCCTATGTTGAAATGTTCCCACTTTCATTCTGATTTTTCTTATTTGCATTTCTCTTTTTTCTTAGCTTAGCTACGAGTTTATCAATTTTGTTTACCTTTTAAAAGAACCATCTCTTGGTTTTATTGATTTTTTCCCCTATGGATTTCTGTTCTCTAGATATTTGGATTCTTTCTGCTTTGTCAGTGTAGTTACATTTATTGTTATAAACTACCCTCTTGTAAACTGCTATTACTGCATCCCATAGATTTTGATATACTATGTTTCCAGTGTCACTTGTCTCAAAATGTATTTTTATGTTTAAGCACTGAACATTTTTTATTTTTTTATTTTTTTTTTATTTTTATTTTTTTTTAATTTTATTTTTTATTTTTTTTTAATTTTATTTTATTGGTGCACTGTATTCATACATCATAGTAGGATACATACTTTTGTAGACATACATGCACACATCGCCCAGTCAGCCCCCACCCGATCCCCACCCTATTCCCTCCCCATCCCTCCCTCCCATGCTTGGCTTAGTGGTTGACATCTAGTATTATAGCAATTTATCCAAAATTAAAAATGATAATCTCACATAACAGTTTCATTTGTCTGATACCAAGCTTTTGATGACTTAAAGATAACATTTCAATATTTCTTTTTGCTTTCTTTCTTACCAGAGAATATTTTTTTCTTTTTTTTAGGTGAAACTATCATATATTTATTTTTCAGAAAAAAATCTATCCTGATATGGAATATGGACTCTAGATACCCAAAACAATCCCGAAGCAAAAACAAAGCTAGAAGATGTATATTTTCTGATTTCAAACCATATAAAGCTACAATAATTGAAACAGTGTAGTACTGTTCTAAAGGCAGATATATAGACCATTGGAGTTAAATACAAGCCTAGAGCTAACTTCTTCCCTATATTGTCAAGTTATTTTTGACAAGGTTTCCACGAACATTTGGTGGTGGAAATAATAATCTTTTAACTAAATATTGTTGAAAAATAATAATTACATGGAAAAGAATAAAATTGGACCCTTACCTAATCCCACATACAAGTATTAACTCAAAATAGATAAAAAACCTAAATATAAATCTTAAGACTATAAGCTTTTAGGAGAAAATCTGGGTCATAAAACCTCACAACATTGAAATTGGCAGTGATTTCTTGGATATGATTTCAATGGCACAGGCAACAGAAGAATATACAAGCTCCCTAAAAAATAAAAGAAAATATTGTATATCCAAAGACAATGTAAACAGAGTTAAAAGTTACTAATAGAATTGGATAAAATATTTCCAAATGCTATATCTGAAGGTATATTAATATTCCAACTAGAAATCCTAAAAATTAACAACAATAAAGGCAAACAATACAATTTAGAGATAGGTAAAAGACTAACATAAATAATGGATCTCCACAGATAACCAATCTTAGTTGTCTGTTGGATGGAAACTCTTGTTTCTCTGGTTCTGGTGAGTGTTACCTATTTCTTCTTTGTAGTTAATCTCTTTGAGTATTTTCTCTAGCGCTGGTTTTGAAGACATAAATTCCTTCAGTTTCTGTTTGTCATGGAAGCTTCTTATTTCTCCATCTAGTTTGATAGAAAGTTTTGCTGGATAGGAAATTTTTGGCTGGAAGTTGTTTTCTTTCAGAGTTTGGAATATATTACTCCAAGCCCTTCTGGCTCTCATGACTTGGTTTGGGAAGTCTGGAGTGATTCTAATTGGTTTGCCTCTGAATGTCACTTGGCCCTTTGTTTTTGTTGCCTTTAAGATTCTCTGCTTGGCTTCCACATTGGTCATTTTGACAATTATGTGGCGTGGGGATCCTCTTCTCGGATCCTGTCTAAAGGGAGTTCTATAAGTTTCCTGGATCTGTGTATCAACCTCTTGCTCTATATTTGGAAAATTTTCTGCTATTACTTCCTTGAAGAGATTGTTGATCCCTTTGGTATCACTTTCTTTTCCCTCCTCTATTCCAATTATTCTTAGGTTAGCTCTCTTAAGATGGGCCCATATTTCTTCAATGTCAGATTCCTGCTGTTGGATATCTTTTTCTAGATTAGAAACTATGCATTCATTTTTGGATTGCTCATCTTCTAAGAGCGAGATTCTTTTCTCCATGTGGTCTAATCGGTTGTTTGTGCTTTGAATTGAGGCCTTTACTTCATTAATTGCATCCTTTATCTCTTTTTGGCTCTCTCTGAGTTCTTTTCGAAGCACCTCTATTATTTCTACAGTTATTTTCCTGATTTGATCTTCTAGAAATCTCTGATTTTCTGTTTTATCAGGTTCTGATGTTGTGGGGTTGTGCACATTCATTGCTCCAGTGTTATTCCTCTTTCCCATGATTTCGGAGGTTTGTGCCTTCTCTGGGTTCTTCCCTTGGGTCACTATGGCTTCACTTAAGGTGCTCTGGATCTCGAGTCTGTATTAGCTCAGAACCTACTACTCCTTTACTGGGTTGTATCACAGAGTCTCCGACCCAGGGAGTCGATAGAGGCTGCTTTAAACTATGGGGGGTGCCAGGTTGCACGCTCTCCTATGGTGTGATATCTCTGCCACCACTACTCCCTCACTGGGTCAAGTCCCAGGAGGCACAATACTGGGATTTCTCCTCTGTGGCCCGCAATTTGACTCACTGTTCTTGAGTACGTAGATGTAGCTGTACTGGACTCGGTGAATTCACTGCTGCTGCCGCCGCCGGTGGCAATATGGCGCCTCTGCCACGCCCTCGGCCATGAGGCTGGCGTATTTTTTCTTCTCTGGTTTTGATTTCCACTCTGAATCCCTGCAGCATGTGCTGAGCTCAGCCACTGGGAGCTTTAAATGCTGTCTGCGCCGAAAGATCCCGCCTGGCTGATCCGCGTCGGCTCACCTCGGCTTGCTGTAGCCTTCCGCTGAGTTCACCGCTGCCGCCGGCAGTATGGCGCTGCTGCCGCGTCCTCGGGCGCGTGTGTCTCCTCTGTGGCCCTGAGCTCTGTTCTCAGTCCGCTTTCTCTCTGGAGACTGGTGGTTTTTTTGTTTTTCTGGTGTTGGTGTTTTCTGGCTATGAAAGGCGCTCTTTTTGTGGTAATGGAGATTGGTTGTTAGCGGGACTCTTAAGCCCCGCTTTTCTCGGTCGCCATCTTCCCGGAAGTCTCTCTCTGAACATTTTTTAAATTTTATATTGGTGCACTGTAGTCATGCATCCTAATGGAGTACAAGATGGTAGAGGCATGCATGCACACATCAGCCCTTACCCAAATTCCACCCAACCCTTCCCCCTCCTTCCTTCTCATTCCTCAATGTACATGATGTACATCCACAAACATAGCAAATATTTTTAATTCCCTCTTTTGTTTCTTCTTGTATCTATTGTTTTTGCAGCATGTCGTTTAATTTCCCCATATTTGTGCACGTTCCAAGATTTCTCCTGCCACTGAGTTAATCTTGAATTTGTTAAGATTTGTTTTATGAAGTAACATATGGCCTATCATGAGACTGTTTCATGTGTCAGTAGGAAAAAAAAAAATGCATCTTCTTCTGTTGGTGGATGAAAAGTTCTGTATGAATTTTTCAGTTCCATTTTATCTAAAGTGTAGTTCAAGTCCAGTGTTTGCTTATAAATTTTCTATGTAGTTGATATATCTATTATTGAAATTGGGATATTGACAAATGGTGCTGGAAACTGGATGTGTATACGTAGGAAAATGAAACTAGGTCTCAATCTCTCACCCTGAACAAAAGTCAACAGACTTGAGGTCATCTGTCACGTGTGACCCAGACAGGACTTGGAAGTGCTTGCTAGGGCCCCAGCATGTAGGCACGCTCTGGACCACCTCTGCCTGCTGCTTTGCCCAGGCGTCTCCCACAACCGCAGCAGCAGCAGCTATCCTGCCTTTACCCTCCATGAGAGGTGGAAACTATTTTTAATCAGGATAACACCTCTTTCGCCTTTGGGTGCGCTCACTCTCTGCGTATGTGAGTGACAGCTCTGCCTAGTTTCTCCATGGGATTAGGCTCTAGGCACCCGCAGTGCTGAGCACTGACATCGCACTTCACCTCGACTCCCTTTCTTCTCTCCTTTCGCTGTCCCATTCTATTATTACCCAGATATCTGCAAATTTTGAATACATGTAACAGTCAACCAAAGAGGTTTGAATAAGATACTTAAAACACTGAGGTTATAACATAATTACTTAACTCATAAGTGAGTTTTTGTCTACAAAATGTGATACGTCATACAATATAAATTACAAATTAGGTTTCATCCTACTCCTAAAAAAACATTTATTCTAATGTAAGTGAGCAGTGAAATACCTTATTAAATATATAAAATGAATCCTACTAGTATTTAACAAAGAAGATAAAAATAAATTAATATTTTAAGTCATTACCTAATGATTGTAGACTTTTGTGTGTATTTGTGTGTGTGTGTGTGTGTGTGTGTGTGTGTGTGTGCATGTGTGTTATTGGGGATTGAACCCAGAGACATTCAACCTCTGAGCTACACCCCCAGCTCTTTTTTTTTTTTTTTGGTGGTACTGGGGTTCCTGGAAGCCCTTCTTCCTCCGGGCTACACTCCCAGACCTATTTTATATTTTTGAAACAGGGTCTCTTACTCCAGCATGGCTGGCTTCGAACCTGCGCGATCCTCCTGTCTCCGCCTCCCAAGAGCAGGGATTACAAGCGTGCGCCACCACGCCCGGCCTCCCAGCTCTTTTTTAATGTGTTGTTTTTGAGACAGTCTCGCTAGGTTGCTGGAAGTCTCACTAAGTTGTTGAAGCTGGTCTTAAGCCTTCAGTCTCCCCATACTAGGCTTACAGACATGCACCACCAGCCTAGTTGGCTGGAGCTTTTCTTGAGTGAGGTATGGTAGAAAGAGGAAGGAGAGGGTATAACCAGCCACTCTTATTGGGGGAGAAGATGAGAATTAGCAAGATTGAGAGAGGGAAACAGAATGTGCCAAATACTTATCTATATCTAACCCCAAGAATCTGGCCAGCATCCTCTTCTCCAGTCTCTGAAGCAACAGGAAATAAATAAAAGGAAGCAGTCCAGGAAGTCACAGACACAGCACAGTGGACATTTGTTTGTGAGTTCTTTGCTTACGATTGTACAGTTCCTGCTGTCATGAGTCTGTGTTGGCAATACACGTTTTTTGAATGCGATATAACTGCCCACCTTCTGAAAAGAACAATGGTAATTATTTTTTGTATATTCTAAAATTTACTTAAAATTTTTGTATAAAATATTCAGAATATCTTCTTTCCTCTTATTCACACCATCCGTGAGCAACAGGTTAAACAAATTCCTCTACCGCAAATACTGCCGACACTACTAGGTATCCTAGGCTCTTGACAATCTCCCTCACCTTCCTAGATCCTGTTCTCAGTGAATAATGTAGGAAAGATGAACGTTATGAGATAGAAGGCATTTAAACATTGAGAGCAGAAAAGGAGATCCTACTGAGAGGATGTTCTGAGCCACCAAGGTAACTCATGGTTTATCTGCTTTCTCAGGGGGAAAAAAAAAGATGGAATCAAGTTTGTCATAGTGAATTGTTGATTTATTAGTAAATTTCAATTAAACTTTTTTTTTTTTTTTGCAGACAGGTTGGCAAATGTTTGTGAGAATTAGGTTACAAGAGTGTAGACCCAGAGTAGTGTGGGAGATGAGAAAATAGATCGCTACCCTGCCAAAGTGAATGTGATTGTGTTGGGGACACCAAAGGGCATAGTGGCCAGGATCTGACAAGAGAAGTCAGATCTGTGTGGGGAGAGTGTGGAAGATGGAATGATGCGTCAGCCCATGAGACCACACATGAGACTCCAGAGGGTCCTTGTGCCCCGACCCATGCCCTTGACCTTCCTTGGAAGTCACTGTAAACAGCCCTTGTGGGTGACAACGCTAGCAGTGCCTGTGTCTGAGGGTGGTTAATCCCTGCCCCTGGACCTTTATTTGCTGGCCACAGTGTGGTCCCTTGGGCCAGGGAGTCAGTGCTGTTGGAGCAGGTCTTCACTAGCCCTGGAAGGTGATCAGTAGATAAGGTCCTCATCAAACTCAGGGTTGGATTTTGCACCTTCTGAGTACTGTGGGCCTGACTGGGCCCCTGTTAGTAATAGCAGCAATCCCCTTCATGATGGTCCCTTGTTAGCTTTCCTTCTTTCTCTGTCTTGAGACCCACACATTCACTGTGTTTTCCAAAATTACCTTTCAAGCAAAATAGTAGCCCATATATCCTGATAATCAGGAAAACCCAAAGATGAACACCAAAGACATTTCTAGTAGGTCTTTTAAGATCAGGGATCGATACCTCCCTTGGTAGGTGGGATTCCCTAGCAGTTCAAGGCCCTCTGTCATATATGAGACTCAGTGAGAGCCTGGGACACCATGACCTCCTTGCAGTATGTTTGGGAAAAATAGAGAAGATGATGTTCCCCATAGATTTCTGTGTAAAAGAGAGAGGAGATAGCAGGAGATGCTGAGATAGGAATGCAGAAGAGACTTCAGAGGAGTCTGCGGAAGTATTACCCAGAAAGAATAAAACCCTCCAGCAGACCCAGGGGATAAAGGAGATTGGGACAGGTTTTCTCTTTATTGTGTGACAGTTTCTTAAGCCACTTTATTTAATACTAAGGAAAATGTGGCCAAATCAGATGCAAGACTTGGGAATACAAAGGTGGCTGAAGTATGGACTTCATGTTCATTAGCCCTCTGGAATTTCTTCTTTGGGGTTGGAAAGAGGAGATCAAACTGCCCAAATCCCTGTCATGTAAATCTTTAATCTGATCTCTGAGGGCCTGAGTGACCTGTGCATGTTGGTCTGTAGAAGCCAAAGAGATGTTGGTGTAAAATCCAAGTATGTACTTCTTAGGTCTACACAATAAATAAAAGTAGCAAGGTATGTATTGGATCACAAAGACAAAGTAGTTTTGGTATATGACTGTTTACTATCATGAATATTGATGCCAAAGATATAGTAGAGTTTCTAAATATTAAGTGATCCTTTTGAATTGAAGGCAGCAAGCCAGGCAGGCATGTCTTTCTCCTTCTTTGGGGAAATATTACAGTGATGACTCTGGAATGGACTGTTCTGCCTTCTCTCTCTGTAGTTCCAGTAGTTCTGTCTCCAGAGACAGCTTGTATGCCTCCAGGGCCATTTTCACCTCATCCGCGCTTGGGAGACCCTGCATGAGTTTTCTGCCTGCAAGTACTTGCTCACAGCCATCAGGGACCTCCTGAAAGAGATAGAGGTGATAAATGTGGTGAAGCGTCTTCTCCAAATCACGGAGGAGATGCATCTGATGATAGTAAGGCTACCGGTCAGAACTTAGACCAGGCCCAGCATGGTGGTTAAGCAGGAAAAACCAAAGGTCACATTGAGGTCTACCAAAGTTTTCCCAACTGACACATGTCCATTCTGAGCATGGTGCCCAGATTAAGGAGATAGAGGTTATTTCTGCTGATCATTCAGAAATAGAATAGTGTCTTACATGCTCTGTAAAGTGTACAGTTAGGAGTCAGCATCCCCAGGTCTATGAGATCCTGTTCTCTAAAGGGCTGTTTTTCCTGTTCTCAAAGAAGAAAGAGAAAACTTGCCACACTTAAGAATGCTTCAAGAAAAGAAAAGAAAAGAAAAGAAAAGAAAAGAAAAGAAAAGAAAAGAAAAGAAAAAAAGTTTCTGATGACTCAGAAATGAATCCTAGAAGTCAAATGTCACCACTATTGGCTAGGAAAAAAGCTTTGTAGGGACCACCAAAACTTTTGGTTTGATGGCACAGAACTTCATTGCATTTTCTCTACTTACCCACTCACACTTGGGCACCTCTGGGTACCAGGTTCCATTCTCTGAACAGGTAAGATTTTGAGGACCTGCCAGTCCAAAGCCAGAGTCACACTGGACAGTGACATTTTCCATTTCAACATACTGATCCTTATCTGCAGACAGCTTTCCATTTTCAATCTCTGGTTTCAGACACAGAACTATAGTAGAAACACAGGAAAGCAGACCTTATTATAGTCTAGAATAATAAAAATGAACTTTATTTAGGTGCTGTTTACTATTTTATCTTATCTTTCTTTCTTTCTTTCTCTCTCTCTCTCTCTCTCTTTTTTTTTTTTTTTTTTTTTTGTGGTACCGGGGATGGAACCCAGGGGCATTCTACCTTCAAACGGCACCCCCAGCCCTATTTTTTAATTCTCTCTAATTTCGTAACAGGGTCTCACTCAGTTGCGAAGGGCCTCGCGTAGTAGCTGAGGCTGTCCCCGAACCGTGATCCTTCATTCTCAGCCTCCCGAATGCTGGGATTACAAGCGTGCACCACCACGCCCAGCTCCTTTTCTCTCATTTTTATAGCAGTAATATTATTGTTATTAAACATGGCTACCTATCAAATTTGGGGCTGAGTTCTTAGTGTGACCGTCTCATTTAAGCCTCATAATAATGCTGTAAAGTGATTACTATTATTATTTCCATTTTACCTAGGAGAAAGTTGAGACAGGGAAACAAACTTGTTCAAGGTTTTAAAGGTTCTCAATAGAGGGATGAGGTGTTTATAAATCTATGTGATATTAGATTCTTAGCTATCAAGGTAACTATCCCTCCCAGCTTAGTGTTATAAGATGCAAAGTTTCAGATTTCCCCTCTTGATCTTATTCTTCTGTGTGCCATGGAGACAATGGTGGCAAATAAATAAATTTGCTAACAGCAAAATGATGCTTATTGATACAAACCTGTATGCCTATGAAAATTAGCCTGTCATGACTCCTCCTGTTCCCACAATAGGCTAAAACCAACAAGTCCCTTACTTGTACAGAACCCTACAGTTTAGTGGGGCCTACCCTGTACATGACTCTGATGGAAACACCTATCACATTATGAAGTTTAAAACTGGCCTAGGAGAGCCTACGCTCACACTAGAACGAGTCTTTGAACAAGCCCACAGGTACACGCATGTGAAATGTGATGCTCTAAAATATATCAGGAAATATATACAAGAAACTGGGAGTAGGGGCTGCCTCAAGAAAAAAGAACTATGTGAGTAGGAGGAAGAAATGAAGAGGAGGAATGTTTCTGTACATTCTTTTTGCTTTCCACTTGCATATATTAATTTCCATCTATATATATTAATTATTTTATTTTATTTTGTGGTACTGGGGGTGGAACCCAGGGGCTTTCCCAGGGGCTTTCCTACCTCCGGGCTATACTCTCAGATCTATTTTATATTTTATTTGGAAACAGGGTCTCACTAAGTTGCTGAGCGCCTCACTCAGTAGCTGAGGCTGGCTTCAAACCTGTGTGATCCTCCTGTCTCAGCCTCCCAAAGCACATGGATTATTACAAGTGTGCTCCACCACACCCGGCTCTATTAGTTATTTTAAATAAATGAAATGAAGTGGGGTGAGATGTCTTTTTGTCGTTTCTGGCAGGGAAGAACTTTGCTCTCAGTCCTCTTGCGACAGTTCCAGTATGCGTCGTGGGCTGAGAAGGGAGCAGAGTTACCTTTGCACTGAGGGGCTGCAGGTGACCACTGTGAAGAACTGCAGGAGAGTTTGGCTTCTCCGACCATTCGGTATCCCTCGTCGCAGTCATACCTAACCTCGTATTTGAAGATATTGTATGAGTTAACGCGTGTGTGATATCCGTGGGCAATGCTAGGAGGAAAATCGCAACCTTGATGAAAAGACACAAAGTGAGAGAGTGTGAGTTTGTAAAACATGTAAGATAGCACATCCCAGAATTTGTGTGGTTGGTGGAAAGCTTCACCCCGTGTTTCCATCTTCTCTGCCCCTAGGATCATTTGCCAAACCTGTGCACCTGTTTTTCTCCCGTAAACCTCAGGTTGGGGAACTAGAAAGGCTCCCCCTTAGGCTTTATTTTGTTCAACTCGTTGACAAGTTCACTCAGATTCATCTTCTTTAGGAAACATTTTTGCATAGCAAATTGAATTTAGTCCTAAGTCATATCACACTAGTGGTACATCTAATTAATTTCAGGATAAATGCAGAGATGCATGTCTGTGAGATTGTGTAAAGATGTTAATGTCTGAGTGCCTGTTCTCCAACCCAAATGCCCATCCATTTCCACCAAGAAAATACTGGATTTTAAAATATCTCAAAGGAGAGCTCATAAGAAGAATAAAAATGTCGATAACATGCACATTGAAATAATCAATAGACCAAGGTACAAAGTCCTCTCAAAGGGACCACTGGCAGGGACCACAAGTATTGCATGAGAAAGTTAAATAAAATGGAACAGAGCTGGGTGTGGTGGCACATGCTTGTAATCCCAGTACTTGGGAGGCTGAGACCGGAGGATAGTGGTTCGTGGCTCAGCTACTCAGTGAGGCCCTCTACAGCTTAGTGAGAACTTGTTTCAAAATAAAGAATAAAAAATCAGGATGGGGTTGTAGCTCCGAGGTAAAGTGCCCCTGGTTCAATCCCCAGCACCACAAAAATAAATAAATAAATAAATAAATAAATAAACAAACAAACAAATAAATAAATAACAGAGAAACTGGGGAAGGGTTAAACTAGTGCTCTATTCATGTAGAGCTGTACTATCTCGTACCCCATCAAGAGGTACGATTACAATGCACCAATAAAAAAGTGGAATAGAGCAAATGTTCAGGTATCCTACTCAAATAAGATTGGCTGGAAACCAAGTAACAATTGTTTCCAAAGTATAAATTTACTAAAAATAAAAATTAAAAAACATTTACCAGAAAATTAGTATTTAGAAAACTCTCTCCTGGCCTTTCGCATAGATACTTCAACATTAGTCACTGCTATTTTCTATAGGAATCATGTGTGTGTGTGTGTGTGTGTGTGTGTGTGTGTGTGTGTGTGTGTGTGTGTGTTACTGGGGACTGAGCCCAGGGGCATTCTACCTCTGAGCTTTATTTTGAAATAGAGCCTCACTAAGTTGTGGCTGTAACTCCCAAGTACTGGGATTACAAATGTGCGCTACCATGCTTGGCTTCATAGAAGTCGTCTTCATAGACTAATTAATCAATCTAACCATTGGTCCCAGTATGTCATTCACATTTCCACATGGTACCCATACTCATTATCTTCTCTCCTACACAGAATGCCTTTCTTCTTTTTCTAGTCCCATTGCTCTGGGAAGACTTTCCTTTCCTAGTAAGCAGTTACTAATTTCTCTGAACTTTTACAGTTTTTAAGGAAGAGATTATATAATATATACAACTACTTACTGAGATCTTACTATAACACCACATATTTTATATACATGTATCTATAAATGTATACATGTATATTTACATTTTTATTATAAATATATAATTTATACACGGTTTCTATTATACATACTTAAATATACAGTATATTTGGTATGCATTCTATGGCAATATATAATATATATACATATATATATAATAGCTTATATATAGTGTATTACAGAGATTATCTAAACACAATATTTTCTCATTCGGTCATCAAAATACCACTAACAAATACACATCATCATCTTACCCATTTTTTATAAAAGAAAACATTTTTACAGAAATTTAGCATCTTGCCCCATTTAACACAACCATTACGTGGCAGAGTCAAAATTAAAACTGAAGTCTAGTTTTCTCAAAACCCCATATTCTCTACAGCTTCAGCCTACACTTTCCAGCTACTATTTAACAGCTAACTTATACTATTTGTATCTTTCATTTCCCATTTTCCCAACAAGGAATATTGCCAACAGTGTCTTTGTTCTTGACATATTAGGCCCCAAATAAATGTTCACCTATGTACTACTTTAAGTTTACAAATGGAATTTCCTATGCATAAAATAAAACACACTCCTCAGGAAAAGACCTTTCCTGAATTCATCTAACAAATATATCTGTAATTCATTTCCATAAGGCTGTTCAGAAAACAATGAGCTTCAGTCTCGCAGTACTGTAAGAAAATAAGTCAAGCTGGGCGTGGTGGCGCACACTTGTAATCCCTGTGCTTGGGAGGCAGAGACAGGAGGATCGCACAGGTTTGAAGCCAGCCGCGCTGGCTTAAGAGACCCTGTTTCCAAATAAAAAAAATATAAAAAATAGGGAGTGTAGCCCGGAGGTAGAGGGGCTTCCAGGAACCCCAATACCACAAGAAAAAAAAAAAGTCATGACCACATGAGTAGTATAACCACAATACTGGTCAATTTACAATTATGTCCAAAAAGTGGCCTGCAAAAAGGGTATAAAAAAGAAGGAAAGAGAACCAAGGGAGAGAGGGATAGGATGGAGTTTCTTGGAGAAGACTGTGTGTGTGTGTGTGTGTGTGTGTGTGTGTGTGTGTGTGTGTGTGTGTGTGTATGAGTTACTAAGACTTAACTCGAGGGACTTTTACCCTCAAGCTACATCCCCAGCCCTTTTTTTGTGTGTAATACTGGGGACTGAACCCAGGGGCATTCTATTTCTGAGCTACACCCCCAGTCCTTTTTATTTTTTATTTTGAAACAGGATCTCACTGAATTGCTAAGGCTGGCTGTGAACCTGTGATCCTCCAGCCTCAGTCTCCTAAGTACTGGGATTATAGGTGTGTACCACCACACCCAGCTAACAACCCTTTTATTTTATTTTTATTTGTATTATTGGTGCATTGTAGTCATACATCTTAATAGGATAAAAGATAGTAGAGGCATACATGCACACACCACTCATTTAGCCCTTCCCAAATTCCCTCCCCTTTTCCTCCCTTTTCCCTCCTCTTGTTTGGCTTAGTGATTGACTTTGATATGTTTGTGCGTGTACATCATGTACATTAGGGAATTTCTCTCTTCACTCTCCCATGCGCCTCAGTTAGGTCACCTTATTTGCTCATGTATAGTTTCTCCTTCTTTTTCTAGAGTTCTTCCTACGACCCATTTTCTCCCTAGCTTCCACATATTAGGAAGAGCACCTGATTTCTTTGTGTGTGTGTGTGTGTGTGTGTGTGTGTGTGTGTGTGTGTGTGCCTGACTAATCTCAGCATAAATTTAAAAAGAGCACAAGTGAACTTTATTTTTTTGTTTTGAAACAAGATCTAGTTAGGTTGTTGAGAGTTGCACTAAGTTGCTGAAGCTAGTCTTGAACCTGTGATCCTCCTGACTCAGCATCCCAAGTGCTGGGATTATAGCTATGCACCAGCATGCCCAGCTTGGAATAATGATTTGACCAAAGGCTTAGAGGCAGCAGGAAGTTGACACTGGTGGAAGAAAAAGAAACAAGCTTAAAAACTAGGTTGACACTGATTTGGGTTTAACTTAGACCACAGGTTAAGAAACATGGACCAGTGGTAGGATTTTGATGAAGTTGGAAAAAAGGGATAAATACAGAAAAACCTGAAAAAATCATGACATCTTTTGGTGATCTGTTGGATACAGAGTGCATTCCCTGCCTTAGAAAGAGGGGGAGAACTATCAGGCTAGGAAAATAGTGTTCCGGGGGGAATAATGAGAGGGTTAGAGTAGAGTATCTATCTTTGGAAGAATAACCGATTTGGCCATTTGAATTCCCAAGGATGGAATCACCAAGGGTAAAAGAACTCTTTTAAGTAACTTCAAATTTCCGTTATAATATAAGAAAACTTCCAAAGTAAAATACTCTTCTGCCATTCTTAGAAAAACACCTATGAAGTCACCTTGTGATATTAAGAAAGTTTAAAGTCTAGAAAATATGGGATCGTTCTGGAATCCTAGAAATTAGTTTTGACAAATTGCCTATATGCTCTTATCAGGATGACAAAATGACATTATAGGAATCCACGTTCTATCTGCTTTGCCTGTAATCTTTACATCACTGGAATTCGGAAAATGCCCAATATCACTTGAATATGGAATATAATATCCATAGGAATAAACAAAATGAGTGGCAATATTTTTTCTTTTCTGTCGAGTGAATTTGAATACAAACAAAATGCTTCACTTTAAATGTTCTGATATTAGTATAAGGAATGTGTACGTAAGTACTTGTTAAATGATCTTAGAAGTTTTTCTCTTAAAGAAAACATACCAGAAGAATGAGAGATATTAGTTTTATCAGCATATCTTCATTTATAAATTGAAAATATCATCACATCTGCATGTATAACCAGCATTATCTTAATGGGACCTGAAGCTGCTCCTAAGACCTTTCTGTACTTGTTGGTTATAATAAGTTATAATATAAGACCTCACACTTAGACAATGTTATAAATTTATCCAGTACTTTGGAATTTTACTCTAGCAAATTTACTCATGATGTATAATAATTTAAAATGTTACTTTCACAGTGGCAAGTAGGTTCAACTAAATTGCTGATGCAATAGAAAAGAAAGAAATCTTATGGAAGAATTAACTTTTAATTATTTAGGAATACTTTTTGATATATCATACATGGATAATATAAAATTATTTTGGTGCTAGACCATTACTTCAAGAATTTATAATATTTAACTTTCCGAGTAACTATAGCCTATATTAAAAGAGCTAAAACTACTCAAGCCAGGCATGGTGGCTTGTAATCCCAGCATTTGGGAGGCTGAGAAGGGAGGATAGTTGTTTGAGGTCAGCCTCAGCTACTTAGTGAGGCCCTCCACAACTTAGTGAGACCCTCTTTCAAAATAAAAAGTAAAAAGTAGGGCAGGGGTCGTATCTCGAATGTCAGATGCCCCTGGGTTCCATCCCCAGACCCACACACACACACACAAAATCTAGTCAAACATACTTCTTGGTAATGCACTTCATTGTATATCTCCAAAATTGTACTGAATTATGGCTATATGCTTTACTAATTCTTAGTCAATAATTCTCCATACCTTGATTTAAGCAACCTATTTTTCCCCATAATTTCATACTTACCACACCGGACAGGTGGACACTGCAGTAGAGACAGGACCCCAAGGAACCACATTGCTGGGAAAATGCTCTGGAATTTGGGGGCCATGGTGCAGTATCTCAGAGGCACAGCACAGGGGCTTAGCATTAGATGCCCTGAATCAGGCTAAAGTTAAAGCTTTAAATTACTTGTAAATGGATCCTTGAGTTGAGGAACTAAGTCCTGGCAAGGACAAAACATGAAGTCACTGAGAGGGAGGGGCAGAGCTGGGGAGAGCAGGTTCAGGACAGCCAATAAAGCCCCCAGTCTGGGGGACAGTGAGGTGGGCTTGACAGGAGAGGTCTCTCAGATTCTGTGGCTATTGATGATCACAACTCCAAGACTTTATGGCTGTGTTCTTCCCTGAATAAAGAGGCATTCGTTGGCTTGTTATTTCCATTTATCCCTCAATTTCCTTCTTTCCTTTCTTCTTTCCTCCCTCCCTTTCTTCCTTCTTTCCTTCCTTCCTTCCTTCCTTCCTTCCTTCCTTCCTTCCTTCCTTCCTTCCTTCTTTCCTTTCTTTTTTTTTTTTTTGCTGTGGTACTGGGGGTTGAAGCCAAAGGCATTCTACCTTTGAGCTACATCCCCAGCCCTTTTTATTTTTTGTTTTGAATAGGGTCTCACTAGGCTGCTGAGGCTGTCCTCAAACCTAAGATCCTCCTGTCTCAGCTTTCTAGGTACTGAGATTACAGGAAAGGACCACTATACCTCAAGTTTCCCCTGAGTAATACTGATCTAGTCTGTGTGGCAGGGTTTCAGGGAACAGGTTGAGATGCCAGAGCATGTTGTACACCATTTTCCAGAGGTGCTAAGTCTTTAATCACTTGTTTGAATCTCCAGTAAGAAAGTGGGGTAAAAAAGATCTAGAGTTAAGTTTTCTCCTTAGATACTTCAGTCTAGTTGGACTAGAGACTGTATGCAATTCTATAATCATGAAAAGTCAAAAATACAGTAACACGATTATTTATTAAATATGTATGTTTTATTGAAGCATATATGGAACCAAATTAATCAACTTCAGGGCTGCATGAGTTGGAAAATGCAGGAAAACTTCTGAGAATTATGTTTATAGTGCAGATAATGCATGCATGGGAAATTAAAAGTAGAGTATGAGATGTTATTAGTGGAGAAAGTTTCATGACAACTTTATAAAAAACTTTTTTGTGGTGCTTATTCAGAGTGAAGACCTTTCATGTCAGCATTATATCTCTAACAAAAGCACAAATAGGCCAGGCATGGTGACGCATGCTTGTAAAACCCCCACTTGGGAGACAGACAGGAGGATCGCACAGGTTCGAAGCCAGCCTCGCTGGCTTAAGAGACCCTGTTTCCAAATAAAAATATTTTAAAAATAGGTGTCTGGGAGTGTAGTCCGGAGGTAGAAGGGTTTCCAGGAACCCCAGTACCATCACCACAAAAAAAAGGCACAAATTGAGTTGTAGGAGGCAAATTTGTTAACCCAAGACTTAAATCATTAATAATTATTTTTGTGTTAAAGCTGGCCCACTAATAGCTATCTGGATCTTATGCCCAGATTATTTATTTTAGTCTCCATGAAGGAGAAGGGGAAGTTATCAACTTGTACTTCTGCTTGGATATTTGCAACTTGAAAATACACAAATATTTATCCTGAGGTGATGGTGAACTCTGGAAAATGTCTGAAAATGACCTTCATGTCCAAGCTGAGCTGTCATGAGTATACTAGGGCTATAACAACCAAGTGCTTAGCTCTCAGAAATAAAGAGGAACATTCCCCAGAAGTAAATGAGTGGACTCCACAGGAATACTGATGACAGTGTAGTTAAATTTCAACCTTCTTAGAAAGAAAAGCAAATAACCCCACCAAGTTCCTTTATAAACAGGAACTTAATAGGAGTATGTCATATAAAAAAGGATGTGTAAATGATTGAACAAAATATCATTATTGAAACACAGATATGCTTATTAATCAGGTCGCAAATGTTTACATAAAAGATTGCAATACTTTCTTAAGGTTATAGCATGGGTAGTATTAGCCATGTTTTACAGATCAGAAGGGCTGAGTCTTCTCCCTAATGCCTTTCTCATCAATGGCTAGGTCAGATTCTAAACTCAGGCCTGAATCAAATCCCAAGCTCTTTCCAGTAGAACAAATTCATTTTTATTAAACAGAATCAGATTACAAATGTTTCTTTTGTAGGATCCTGATCGTGTCACCTAGGAGAGTGTTCCTGGGAACCTTCTGCTTCTGCAGTGGTGGGAAGGACTACAGACTACCTGTGCTAACAGAAGACCAGATTTCATTATCATTTACCATGCATCCTGTGGCTTAGTCTCAAAAACTCAGTCTGTAATATCCGCACATATTAAAGAAAGGGTTGGGACTAGAATGACTTCTCCATTTTAAGTTCAGAGACTTTATATTTTTACACTAATGGCAAGAAAGAATGATAGGTATGTTTTTTTAAAATAAAGTGGAGGCGGGGTGGAGAGCAGGAGTGAGGTTGGGATCTTGAGGGATGAAGGCCTACTTCTATGGTCCAACTCAACATTAAGGATCATATCAATACCTATCAAATGAACAAAATATATAAATGGAAAAGACCTATTTGCCTTAGCCTGCCAAAAAACAGACCTTGAAATTGAGTGGAGGAGCTTCATATGGCAGGTAAACCCAGATTGTACCATTAAAGGAAAACAAATATAAAAATGGAAGAGAAGTTTGCACTTATAAATTACTTTTGTGGCAATTGAGGCTAAATTTCTTAGGGAACCTCAGATAGAGAGTGTAAAACATTTCTTAGAGATATAATACCTGTGGAAAAAGAAAGTTAACATTTTAAATCTACCAGCATCCATTATGGTACCATTTTCCAGAGAGAACAGTGATTTGCCTTTGCAGGAGTGGGTTCTTATATGAACTTAGATTTACAGTCCTATGACCTATGATCTTGTCTTGTACCTCATCATGGTTGGACACGCAAAATTGCTTCTGATCAAGAAATTCACTTACCAATAGAAGAAAGGAAGTCAATGGACCAATGCTCCAGAGCTCCACTGGTTCTACCTAGAATCCCAACATACAGAAGCATTGATCTATCTTATAAAAGAGTATGATGACCTATCAAATGCCCAGGCAGCTGAAAAAGAATGCTATATGAATTTGGAGGGTTTTTTTGTTTGTTTGTTTTATTTTGTTTGTTTTGTTTTGTTTTGGTGGTACTGGGGTTCCTGGAAACCCTTCGACCTCCGGGCTACACTCCCAGACCTATTTTATACTTAAAAAAAAAAACATTGGAAACAGGGTCTTTTAAGCCAGCACGGCTGGGTTCAAACCTGAACGATCCTCCTGTCTCTGCCTCCGAAGCGCGGGGATTACAAGCGTGCGCCACCACGCCCGGCTGAATTTGGAGTTTTGAACTATGAAACGTCCTGTATTATTCGATATAGCAACTGGTAGTAGGTGACATCCTGAAGTGGCCAAACTAGTGAGACCAAGGACAGACATTGCATAGAAACAGTGATGCCCGAGGAGCCCTGGTGGCTCTAAATCCCAACTTGTGGAGTCTTCCAGCTCAGGAAGACAGGCCAGTGAGTGAGTTCAACTCCAGAACCTTCTGGACCCCAGTCTTGAGACACCCTGGCTGATGCTGAGTAGAAGAAAGTCATGCCCCCAAATTCCTGCTCACATTGTAGATTGTGGAACATCGGAAATGTTATCACTTTAGGCCACATATTTTTGAGTCCCCATGCAACCACAAACAACACTAAAGCATTCCCTCCATTAATTAAAAGTGCCTTTGATCATTTCAGTAGATGCAGAAATAGCATTTGATAAATCTCAACACACATTTGTGTAAAAATAAAAGTCTCTTAGAAAATTAGAAACTGAGCCGGGCGTGGTGGCTTGTAATTCCCATGCTTGGGAGGCAGAGACAGGAGGATCGCGCAGGTTCGAAGCCAGCCTCGCTGGCTTAAGAGACCCTGTTTCCAAATAAAATATAAAAAATAGCTCTGGGAGTGTAGTCCAGAGGTAGAAGGGTTCCATCCCCAGTACCACACACAAAATAAGTACCACACACAAAATAAATAAATAAATAAATAAATAAATAAATAAATAAAAAATTAGGAATTGTAGCAGGCACCACCAAGCCTGGCAGGAAGGGGACTTCTGTAATTTTATTAAGAATTCTACAAGACACCTACAATTGGCATCCTCTATAATGGGGAATAGTAAAATATTTTCTCCCGAAATCAATAACAAGGGAAGGACAACTCCTATCAGCCTTTCCATTTCACAGGGAATTGTAGGTCTTTTCCATGGGAAAAGAGTATTATTGATAGGGGTAGATAAATGGATAAATAGGCAGACAGACACATAGAAAGAAAGATAGAGAAATTAATAAAAGGCAGAAGCAGCAGAAAGGAGAGTAAACTGTTAAAATTCACAGGTGGCATGAACTTAAAAAAATCAAAAGACTTATGTAGAAAATAAATTAAAATTAGCAAGTTATTAAATACCAATAATCAAAAACAACTTTTTATGTGTATGTGGTACAAGAACTGAATGCAGGAACATTAGCTATATCCCTAACCCTTTTTTATTTTTTGTTTTTAAACAGGGTCTTGCTAGGTAGCTGAAAGTCTTATAAGTTGCTGAGGCTGACCTCAAACCTGTGATTCTCCTGTCTCAGCCTCCCAAGTACTGGGATTACAGGCATGCATTGCCATACCCAGCTCAAAAACAACTTTTTCTATGTCCAAAAAAGTTATGCAAAAATATATGTTTCTAAATAAATTCTAGATATCTTGATGTGGGGAGCCTTCTAGGCCCTGCATGCTAAGGTAACCATCTCAGACAGGCACATAGCACTTGCTGAGTGAAAATTATCTGTAAGCAGACAAATTTCCTTTGACCGGATGGAACCAATAAGCAAGGTGGATTTTTATTTTTTATTTTATTTTTTGTAGTACTGGGGATTGAACCCAGGGGCATTCTATCTTTGAGCTACACTGAGCCCAAGTTTTTATTCTCTACTTTAAAACAGTAACTCATTATGTTTCAGAGGGCCTCTCTAAGTAGCTGAGGCTGGCCTTGAGCCTGCAATCCTCCTGTCTCAGACTCCCAAGTACTGGGATTACAAGCATGTGCCACCACACCCACCCAGGTAGCAAGGTGGCTTTTGATGATCTCCTATTCTCCAAGAAATGTTTACCTTGCCCCTCCCTAAACCTAGCTCATGACTACCTCTCTACCCTGACTGCCTTTCCCTAAACTTAACTTGTGATTGCCCAGCTGTTTAATCATTTTAGAAATGCTTTCTTAAAACCCTCAATAAAGCCGGGCGTGGTGGCGCACGCTTGTAATCCCCGCGCTTGGGAGGCGGAGACAGGAGGATCGCGCAGGTTCGAAGCCAGCCTCGCTGGCTTAAGAGACCCTGTTTCCAAATAAAAATATAAAAATAGGTCTGGGAGTGTAGCCCGGAGGTAGAAGGGCTTCCAGGAACCCCAGTAACACCATACACACACACACACACACACACACACACACACACACACACCCTCAATAAAAAAGGATGCTGGTTGAAGGAAAAGCAGAACCCTTTCCCCCAGCTGCCCCATATCTCTCATAATGATTTTCTATAAAATTAATAATTCTTTTTTTGGTTGTACTGGGGTTCCTGGAAACCCTTCTACCTCCGGGCTACACTCCCAGACACCTATTTTTTATATTTTTTAATTTAGAAACAGGGCCTTTTAAGCCAGTGTGGCTGGCTTCAATCCTGTGCAATCCTCCTGTCTCCCTCCCAAGCACAGGGATTACAAGCGTGCACCACCACGCCTGGCTAAAATTAATAATTCTAACTCTGAGTCATTTTATGTGAGAGATTTCTAACAGCAGCAGCTTTCCATGGTGGCTAGTGCCTGTCACACCTTGAGATAAATTTAATGATAGATGTACAACTAATCTTCATTAAAACCTAAATAAATTATATAAATGTACAGAAATACCATGTTTATGGATTGGAAGGCACAATGCTGTATAGATGTCCATTCCTGTTAAATTGACCTGTGGATAAATGCATACTAATAAAAGTTTCAGTAGGATTTTAATGGAAATTAGCAAGCTGATTCTAAAATACATGTGAATGCAAAAGATGGAGAGCTGTCATACCAATCTCTAAAATAAAGGAGGAGGTGAATCCGAAATAGGAGAAAAGAAACAAAATTGAAGAACCCACATTTTTTTTTTTTTTTTGGTGGTACTGGGGTTCCTGGAAACCCTTCTACCGCGGGCTACACTCCCAGACCTATTTTTACATTTTTATTTGGAAACAGGGTCTCCTAAGCCAGCACACGCGGCTGGCTTCGAACCTGCGAGATCCTCCTGTCTCTGCCTCCCAAGCGCGGGGATTACAAGCGTGCGCCACCACGCCCGGCTGAAGAACCCACATTGACAGTTACCAAGGTTCATTGCAAAGGTTTAGTAAATAAGACATCAAGATATTGGTGTAGATAACCAAATACATCAAGTATTAACAACTGAGAGTCAAGTAACAAAACCCAAATTTATGTGCTCAGTTGATTTATGACAAAATGACACTTTAGTGAAATGACAAAATGACACTTTAGTGAAATGGCATTTTAAATGAAGGGGGTAGATATATTGTATATTTGTATGTAAGAAAATGAATCTTGGTCTTTGGCTTCACACCATAGTAATTTCAGGTGGATCATAGATCTAAATGTGAAAGTATAATTGTAAGTCTCCTAAAATAAAACATCGACAAATATATTTGTGACACTGGGGTAAGGATAATCTTTTAAAAAACAAAAAGGCTAATTGAAAGGGAAGAAGCACTATATTAAAATTAGGATATTAATATGGCACTGTATTAAAATTAGGATTTTGTGTTTATCAAGACACATTTTATGAAATTCTCATTAAAGTGAAAAGGTATGCCATAGAGCAGTAGGAAAATATTTACAATACATATCTCACAAAGGATCTTTATCTAGAATATTTAAAATTATTATAACTAAGCCAAGCGTGGTGGCGCACGCTTGTAATCTCAGCATTCAGGAGGTGGAGACCAGAGGATCATGGTTCGCAGACAGCCTCGGCTACTTAGTGAGGCCCCTTGTAACTCAGTGAGACCATTTCAAAAGATAAAGAATAAAAAATTAGGGCTTGGGGTGTCACTCAGAGGTAGAATGCCCCTAGTTTCCATCCCCAGTACCACAAAAAAATTATTATAACTAAATTTAAGAAAGATAGATTTCCCACACAAGAAAAATGTGTAAATGATTGAACTGGAACTTCACAAGAAAAGGTTTTATTTATTTTTTATTGAAAATTTCATTACTTTTATAGTGTACAACATGATGTTGTGAAATATGTACGCAATGAGGAATAGCTAAGCTGAGCTATTTGTCATTTTTTACTTAACTGCTCTGGCTCTCAAACTGAGTACAATGTTGAGTAGAAGTGGAGTGAACAGACACTTTTCTTGCTTTTAGAGGAAAAGCTTTCCACTTCTCACCACTGCCTATGATGTCAGTTGTGGGCTTGCCCTATGTTGCCCTCTCCTGTGTTTAGAACGTTCCTTCTTTGCCTAATCTCTTGAGAGCTTTTATCATGAGAGGATGTTAGATTTTGTCAAATGCTTTCTCTTCATCTACTGGAACTATCATATGGTCTTTATCCTTCATTCTGGTTAATGTGGTGTTTCACATTTGTAGATTTGTGTATGCTGAACCACCCTTGCATCGCTGAGATAAATTTCACCTGATCATCGTCTTTTCAATGTGCTATGAAATCAGCATGCTAGTATTTTGTTGAGCATGTATGCATCTACATGCATTGGGAATATTGGCCTAAGAAAAGGTTTTATTTATTTTTGAGGTACTGAGGGTGGGACCCGGGGCATTCTACCTCTGAGCTACACCCCCAGCCTTATTTTTTATTCTTTCTTTTGAAGCAGGGTCTCGCTGAGTTGCAAAGGGCCTCACTAAGTAGCTGAGGCTAGCTGTGAACCATGATCCTCCTGTCTCAGCCTCCCGAATGCTGGGATTACAAGCATGTGCCACCACGTCCGGCTAAGAACAGAAATTTTAAATAGTCAAGGAGCATATTAAATGTAGTTCAAACTCAGTAATCATCAGGGAAGAACAAATGCAAGTATAGTTTGATGACATTTCACAACAGAGCTTCTCAGAAAAGAAGAAACATAGACAACAGCAAGTGTTACAGAGAATGCTCACATTCTGCATGTGGGAGTTGGTTTATCTGGATTACTTTGAAATTGCTGAACACATACGCACCCCCTCTGGGCCAGCAATTTCATCCTTAGATAGATGCTGAACACCATAGTATGTATTCAGAAAAAGACAAAAATGTTCACGGCAGCATATTCATCTCATTTATAATATCTAAAATATTAAAGATATTCATGATATCCACATAAATATATTTTTGAACATTAATAATATTTAAAAACTAAAAAAAACAAATGTCTATCAATAATAGGTCAAACAAGTAAATTGTGTGGTATATTCATATGCTGGTAGAATACTAAAGAGAAATGAAAATACATGGACTTTACATGCAATGTGAATAAATCTCACAAATATAAAGTTTAGGGAGAAAATATATAAATTAAATAATGCGCAACGTATGATTCCATTTATATAACGTGGAACTAATCGCAAAACCAATTGGTGCTGGTCAGATCCAGGAGAAACCAAGTCTTTGCTGGGGTGGAGTAGAGAACTAGTGGCCAGAAGGGGGCACTAAAGGACCATCGCAATTTGAAGACTTTTTTTCTCACTTTGGTTTTTAGTTCTGTAAAAATGTTTATTTGAAAGTCCACGGGATTTGGGACCCTTTCCAGTAAGCACAGGTTTGGCAGGCTGGACCTGTGAGGAGTGTGGCAAGAGCATCAGGTCAAGGCAGGGTCTAAACACAGTTTTAGTTTTCTGGTTTTCCTTCTTTCAGAGGGAAATAGTTAATTGCAAATGTCAGAGGGGGGCAGGGTACTGATCATCATACCCAGGGGCACTCTACCTCTGATCTACACACCCAGCTCTTTATTTTTATTTTTTTGCGGGTCTGGGGATGGAACCTAGGGGCATTCGACCTCTGAGCTACACCCCCTACCCTATTTTTTATTCTTTATTTTGAAACAGGGTCTCACTGAGTTGCAAAGGGCCTCACTAAGTAGCTGAGGCTGTCCGGGAACCACGATTCTCCTGTCTCAGCCTCTGAAAGGCTGGGATTACAAGTGTGCGCCACCATGCCCAGCTCACCCAGCCCTTTTAATATTTTTATTTTGAAACAGGGTCTCACTAAGTTGCCCCAGGCTGCCCTCGAATCTGTGATCCTCCTGATCCTCAGCCTCCCAAGAACTGGGATTACAGGCATGAACCATCACACCCGGCTACAAATCGCAGAGATTTTAAGGAACAGAACTTTGTCCTGGGTGTGTGTTATATTTATGTGATATGCTGACGAAGATGACAACACAAGGCAATCTGATATTTGAGCGATGGTTATTTATTTAACCAGCTTAGTGAGTCAAGAAAAATAGACATTGAAGCCACAACAGCAAGATAATCAATAATTACACATCTTCAATAACAATAATCATATGTCATTTTCTAAGCCTAGACACAACATGAGCAAAGATGCTTAAAGAAAAGGCGAAGTTGGTGACTGGAAATTCTGGATATTAATTTAATGACAAAACTGATCCGTCACTTTCATCTTTTTTAGTAAATGTGTTCTTGATCTTCACATACTTGTCTTTCTCTTGCTCTAGTATAGCAATCTCCAGAGACAGTTTATACACCAGCAAGGCCAGTTTCACATCCTCCGGGTTTGGGAGACACTGCATGAGATTTCTGCCTGAGATTACTTGCTCACAGCCTTCAGGAATCACCTAAAGGTGATTGAAGAAATGAGTAAGTAGAGAGAGGGGGCATCCCGAGGGGGTGGGGGGTTACTGGTAAGAGTGAGAAGCCTGAGGACCCAGTGAAAAGGAAATCAGTAGACTTTGCTCCCAGCAGGTGTTCACTGCAGGGCAAGTTCAGATCTGCTCTGAGCAGCAGTCAGATACAGTTGACCCAGGAAAGACCCAGAGCTGTGAATGGATCTGGGAGTGCCTCTGTAAGGACAGGGGAGGGATGCTTTTCTGGCTAATCAGAAATGCAAGAAAATGAGCAACATTTACTATTAAAAAAAAAAGTGCAGCTAGAAGTCAGGGTATCTGGTGCAGATGACCCTCAGGTCTAGACTTTGGCCACAGAGAAGAAAAATTTGCCTCTCCCAGCTCAGGTTTGTGCTTCAAATTCGACATTGCTAATTTGGATAAATTATTTAGACATCCTGAAAAAAGTTAGATGTCACCCTTGTTGACCGGGGCAGGCCTCTGGGGGACACTACCATTGTCAGGGGTTGAAGAACCCATACCTTCCCCGAGATGTGCCCCTTACCTTCTCACACTTGGGTACCTCTGGGAACCAGCTTCTGTTCTCTGAGCAAACGATACTTTGGGAACCAACCACCTCATATCCAAAGTCACACTGGATGGTGACATTTTCCATCTCAACATACTGAGCTTTCTCCACAGACAGCTTTCCGTTTTTTATATTTGGCTTTGAACACAGAGCTATAATGAAAACATTTTAAGCATTTAATAGTCTTTTCAGGAAAATACATCAAAACATATTAGATAGTGAAAATAATGAGAAACTTTGCTCATAGTTATACTCACGTCCTAGAAGTTGCTCTAAATCTTCATTTTAGCGATACTTATAATAATCATAATCAGCATTTGCTGAGTAAACACTCTATGTGTCTATATAGGTGCTAATGTTTCTAACTTGCCTCATCTCAGTTCATCCTTACTACAACACTATGAATTAGTTACTATTATTTTATCACCATTTTGCCAACAATGACACTGAAATTTTTGAATGATTTTTCTCATTGTCACATAGCTTTTAAGAAATAGGACTGTGCTCCCAGTTGGTGGCCCTGCAGCCGTGATCTGTACAAGACCCCGTGCATGCATGTACTTTCTATTCTTCCTTCAGCGTCTTCCTGAGTTCAGTGAAGACTGTGGCATTTGTCAGCAAAAGGCTGAAGGTGCATGCACAATGAAGAAACGGACCCTTCCTTGACTCCTCTTGATTCTACATCAGGTGATTCACCAGGAGCATCACCAGGTCATCCAAGGTGGAAACAGAAAGGCCATGGGTGAAATGGTGGCCATCATGAGGTTTTAGTGGAGATTTCCAACACTTCATGACTTGGGAATTCACATTTGAGATTCCTCTTTCTTAGATTTTTGAGGAACCATCAGAGAACACACATTCTCATTGCAAAAGGAATAATTATGTATAAAAGAGTAACAAGTCTAAAACTCATCAGGTAATGAAAAACCATACTACATCTTAAAGCTGGAGATATGTTTGTTTGTTTGTTTGTTTATTTTGTGGTGCTAAAGATTGATCCCAGGGGCATTTCACCTCCGAGATACATCCCCAGCCCTATTTTGATTTTGATTTGGAAGTGGGATCGTGCTAAGTTGCTGAGAGCCTCGCTAAGTTGCTTCAAACCTGCAATCCTCCTGTCTCAGCCTCCCAAGTACTAGATTCTAGGCATGGACCACTATCCTCAGAGAGTCAATCTTCTTTGACTCCACATCTGGCGTTCTAGGCACACTGGTGTGAGATTAGGCCCCAGACACCTCAAGAAGCCCTGATCCTCTGGCTTTGCTGGGCTAAGCCTGCACTTCGCTCTCTCAGGTGTGGTATTCCACCCGCAGCTTTCCCAAGCAGGCATTACACATAGGTAGTGCTAAATAGTTCTGGGGCCTCAGTGGTCGTTCCATATCTATGAGTCCACTAAGCATTTGACAGGTACTGAAAGACATTTCCACTTAGAGGAAATGTTTTTCAGTTTCACAAACTTACACAAAAATTTGCAAAAATTAACTGCACTGGGAATGCCAAAAAATTAACTGCACACAGGATGTCCTACATTGAAGGATGTTTCCTCTAAAAGTTGAAACTAAATGAAAGGAATTTTGGCATGTTTTATTTTCCGAAAATGGAGTGATGAATATATTCAACAACACAGAGGCATTAAAAAAAAAACTTTTGTTGGATTCTTTCGAAGATCCTTCAGGTTTTTATGGAGCACTCTTTCTATTTAACTAAAGTAGTAAACTCATCTTTCCTTAAACATGTCTCGTGCATTTCTACTTCTATATATCTCCTCTTGGGAGCCTACCTTATAAGACTGTTCTCTATTCATTTTGTCAAGTCTCATGTTCTCTGTGAAACCTTCTTTGATTATCCCAGTACATGACGGCTATTTTTTTTCCTTTTATAGCACTTATGAACAATAGATTATGTGTGATTATTACTGAATTCTTATCACATATCAAACATTACACTGTATACTATATCTGCAGGGGCCCATTTAAATGTCACAGCAGCCACAGAAATAGGGCTTAATGAGTGATGTGTGCATATATGCCTGTACCGTCATGTACTACATTAAGATATATGATTACAATGCAC
This sequence comes from Muscardinus avellanarius, assembly GCF_963383645.1. Classification (NCBI taxonomy): domain Eukaryota; kingdom Metazoa; phylum Chordata; class Mammalia; order Rodentia; family Gliridae; genus Muscardinus; species Muscardinus avellanarius. The sequence goes on from NC_137793.1 coordinate 83,040,390, forward strand.
CAATAAAGAAATTTAAAAAATAGATATTACCATCATCCTATCCTCCAACCCATACTGTTCTATAGCTGCCTCTCTTGGGAGTGTTGTCTTGGTGACCCCCTACCCTTGGCATAATGCTTAGAAAAACAATCCTCACCCCGGCATGGTGGCACAGTACTAGGGAGGCTGAGACAGGAGGATCGCAGGTTCTCGGCCAGCCTCAGCTACTTAGCGAGGCCCTCGCAATTTAGTCAGACACTGTTTCAAAATAAAGGAAAAAAAAATAGAGCTGGGGGCGTAGCATGGAGGTAGACTGCTTCTGGGTTCAATCCCCAGTACTAGAAAAAAAAAAAAAGACAATCTGCACCTCACTTAGTTTTAAGAAGTTTACTCTTTTGCATAAGATCGTTTGGGGATTCTGGGAAATACTGATGTCACCCAGCTCTCTTACCTGGCTCACATGATGGTATTTTTGGTTTCCATCTGCCATCTGCTTGGCACAAACTCCTTCCGTCATTAGAAATAGGGTAGTAGCCTTCATCACACATATAGAAAACATAGTCTCCATAGGCGTAGACACACATACCAGTAAAATCCCGCCTCTCACTTATGATTCTGATCTTCTCCAGATTTGGCTTCGGGCAACACACCCCTGGAAAATTAAAAAGTGATGTTCATGCTTAATGAAATTGTCAGGGAAACATGTCAGGTGATGGGCAGAAACAGATTCAGGTTCAAATGACTGGATTAAATATCGACTCCTTCAATCTACAGACTTGGTGACACATCAAGCGTCAGGAACTTCCAGGGAACCACACCTCATCTACCAGGCAAAATAAAGCACCGGAACTTGGCCATAAAGTGCTGGATAGGTGCAATTTCTCACACAGAGAATCTAAAATATCACTGTTTTTAAGGAAATTCAATGAACTTCAAGAAAATACAAAGAAACAATTCAATAACATATCATATAAACTCAACAGAGAGATGTAAAAAAATTTAAAAATCAACTAGATATCCTGATGCTGAAAAGTATATTTCAGTGAAATGAAAAATGTTTTAGAAGGCATCAGTAAGGGACTCAAAGGAAAGAAGGAATTAATGAACTCAAACTATTTGAAAATACACAGAAGAGAAAAAATTTAAAAAATAGGAATGAAGAAAGCTTAGAGGAGGTATGGAGGAACATTAAAAGGGCAAATAAGTGGGTTACTGGGGTTCAAGAGGGACTTTAGAATGGCAAAGGGATACAAAGTTTACTCAAAGAGATAACAGAAAACATCCTAAGCCTAGGGCAAGTTGTAAATATTCAGAGATAGTAATAGCAAAGGCCAATAAGATTCAGCTCAAAAACATAGTATAATCAAAATTTCAAAGATTAAAAACAAAGAAAGAATTCCCAAAGCAGCAAAACAAAGGAAACAACACCCAAAGCTGTTTCAATTCACCCAACATTTGTTTTCTTAGCAGAAATCTTTCAGGCCAGGAGAGACTGGCAGGACATATTCACAGTGCTGACGGAAAAATACTGCAGCAATCTGGCTCCATCAAAACTACACTTCAGAGGTGAAAGAGGGCTAAAGGTGTTTCCGGACAAATAAAAGATGTGAGAACTTATTACCAGCAAACCCATCTTACAATAAATGTTAAAAGAGAGTTCTTCAGACTAAGATACTGATGAGTAAGGAGAAAATATTGGAAGGTATTACAATCACTAAAATGTTCTAATATTGCAAACATGATTATATATATATATATATATATATATATGAAATTAAAAAACAAATAAGTTTTAAAGTAATAACTACATCAACATGTTAAGAGATAGGCAATATAAAACAATGTAAAGGAAAACAAAAATTCAAAATGTAGGAAGAATGGAATGTAGGTATAAAATATTTTATTATTATTATTATTTTCATTGTTTCTTTTATATATATTTATGAAATTAGAAAAAATCAATTTTAAAATAATAACTGCATCAACATGTTAAGAGATAGGCAATATAAAAAGATATAAAACGAGCTAGATGTGGTGGCACATGCTTGTAATCCCCGCACTTGGGAGGCTGAGACAGGAGGATCACACGGGTTCAAAGCCAGCCTCAGCTACTTAGTGAGGCTCTCAGCAACTTAGTGAGACCCTGTTTCCAAATAAAATATAAAATAGGTCTGGGAGTATAGCCCAGAGGTAGAAAGCCTCTGGGTTCCACCCCCAGAACCATTCACACACACAAAAAAAGATATAAAGCAAAACAAAAATTCAAAATGTAGGAAGAATGGAGTGTAAGTATAAAATATTTATTACTCTTTTAATTGTTTCTTTACAATGTTAAATTTTTAGTCATTCAAGAAACTTGATATAATAAAAATATATTTTTTGTAAGCCTCATGGTAAAACACAAGACAAAAAAAAACCATAATAGATACATAAATAATAATAAGGAATGAATCAGCACACATGACTAGAGAAAATCACTTAACCACAAAAGAAGACTGGTAAAAAGGAAGAAAAAAACCACAAAAATTATAAAACAAGTAAAAAATGATAGTAGAAAGATATTACTGGCCAATAATTACTTTGGTTGTAAATAGATTAAATTATTCCATTAAAAGACAGGTGGCTGACTAGTTTTTTTCTTTTAAATAAGATCCAACTCCATGGTATCTATGAGAAATTTATTTCACCTATAAAGACATATGGATTAAGTGAAGGAATGGACAGAGATAGCCCATGCAACTAGAATCTAAAAGGTAGCAAGAAGAGCAACACTTATATAAAATAAAATAAAAATTTCAGTCAAAACATTACAAAAAGACAAGGAAGACCATAATATAACAATAAAGGGTTAGATTCAGCAAGAGGAAATAGCAGTTATAAATATATGTGAACCCATGTGGAATACAAATTTAATCTCATCAAAGTTAAAAATAGAATAGTGGTTATGTGAGTTAGAGTAAGGGGAAGAGAAGCATGGGGAAAGGTTGATTAATGGATATTAAGTTCCATTTCAGATAGGGGAAATAAGTTGCAGAGGCTATTGTATGGAAGGATGATAATAAATAATTATAATATGTATGTTGCAGAAAAAGTATTAAGAAAGGATTTTAAATGTTTTTTTCCATATAAATGATAACTGTTTGGGTAGAAATACAGGCTCAACCTGACTTGAAAATGATACAATGTGTCTATATATTGAAACATCACCTGGTACACCACAAATATGTATAATTTTTATGTAACAACTTGAAAAAAGATGAAAGAAATTAAGGAATGAGTTTTGCCAGGTATCTTCTCCAAATTCTGCCACTGGTTGAATTTCTATCACTTAATTTGCCTCTTTGACTGGTTTTCTTAGAAGTCCTTAAGAAAAGAAATTGATTTTGCTGGGCTGGGCTATGCAGTTCACACTCCCCTTCCCTTTAGCCAGTAGATAAACAAAGGGGTGGTGGTAGTCCATGAAAAATTCAGGGGAAAACTCCTCAATTGTCTTATGTATCCTTATTTTAACGAGAAAGAATGAAATCCATAGAGATGAGCCTGGAGGATAGAGCTCCTTTCTATAAGAAGGCTACATTTCTTTCCATAAAGAACAGTTGAATGCCTAAAAAGTTGATCACAAACCAAAGTATGTGGTGGTGGTGGTGGCCAGTGGATTACTGGTAAACCTCAGCTCTTGGAAAATTTCAGAGCTCTACTCTGAAGTAAACAAAACCCAAACCAGACCAACTATCTAAGCACCGAAGCCCAGTTTTGTATCATTCTGATGCCTGACCACATGCAACAAGGAAACCATCAACAAGAGAAAAAACAAAATTTTTAAAAGCCAGAAAAGCAAGAGACAATAAGAACAGACCTAATTTAAACTGATTTAAACAGAATTGCCTTATGATGATAAGAAAATAAAAGACAACATAAAAATTTTGGGTAGAAAAATCAATATGATAAATTCAGAGAGACTTCTGGGAAGATGGCAACTGAGAAAAGCGGGGCTTAAGAGCCCCGCTAACAACCAATCTCCATTACCACAAAATCAGCACCTTTCATAGCCAGAAAACACCATCACCAGAGAAACAAAAAAACCACCAGGCTCCAGAGAGAAAGTGGACTGAGAACAGAGCTCAGAGCCACAGAGGAGATACACCGGCCTCACGCCCGAGGACGTGGCAGCAGCGCCATACTGCCGGCGGCAGCGGTGAGTTCACCAGATGGCTACAGCAAGCCGAGGTGAGCCGCTGAGGAACAGCCAGGCGGGATTTTTCAGCGCAGGGAGCATCTAAAGCTCCCAGTGGCTGAGCTCAGCACACACGCAGGGACTCAGAGTGGAACGCAAAACCAAGAAGAAATAAGCCAGCCTCATGGCCGAGGACGTAGCAGCGGCTCCATATTGCCACCGGCAGCAGCAGCAGCAGCAGCAGCAGCAGCAGCAGCAGCAGCAGCGAATTCACCGAGTCCAGTACAGCTACATCTGCGTACTCAAGAACAGTGAGTCAAATTGCAGGCCACAGAGGAGAAATCCCAGTACCGTACTCCCTGGGACTTGACCCAGTTGGGGAGTGGTGGTGGCAGAGATATCACACCATAGGAGAACATGCAACCTGGCACTCCCCATGGTCTAAAGCAGCCTCTATCGACTCCCTGGGTCTGAGACTCTGTGATACAACCCAGTAAAGGAGTAGTGGGGTCAGAGATACTACAGACTCAAGATCCAGAGCACCTTAAGCGAAGTCATAGTGACCCAAGGGAAGAACCCAGAGAAAGCACAAACTTCCGAAATCATGGGAAAGAGGAATAACACTGGAACAATGAATGCCCACAACCCCACAACATCAGAACCCGATAAAACAGAAAATCAGAGATTTCTAGAAGAGCAAATCAGGAAAATAACTGTAGAAATAATAGAGGTGCTTCGAAAAGAACTCAGAGAGAGCCAAAAAGAGATAAAGGATGCAATTAATGAAGTAAAGGCCTCAATTCAAAGCACAAACAACCGATTAGACCACATGGAGAAAAGAATCTCGCTCTTAGAAGATGATCATTCCAAAAATGAACGCATAGTTTCTAATCTAAAAAAAAATATCCAACAGCAGGAATCTGACATTGAAGAAATATGGGCCCATTTTAAGAGAGCTAACCTAAGAATAATTGGAATAGAGGAGGGAAAAGAAAGTGAAACCAAAGGGATCAACAATCTCTTCAAGGAAGTAATAGCAGAAAATTTTCCAAACATAGAGCAAGAGGTTGATACACAGATCCAGGAAACTTATAGAACTCCTTTTAGACAGGATCGGAAAAGAGGAACCCCACGCCACATAATTGTCAAAATGACCAATGTGGAAGCCAAGAAGAGAATCTTAAAGGCAACAAAAACAAAGGGCCAACTGACATTCAGAGGCAAACCAATTAGAATCACTCCAGACTTCCCAAACCAAGTCATGAGAGCCAGAAGGGCTTGGAGTAACATATTCCAAACTCTGAAAGAAAACAACTTCCAGCCAAAAATGTCCTACCCAGCAAAACTTTCTATCAAATTAGATGGAGAAATAAGAAGCTTCCACGACAAACAGAAACTGAAGGAATTTATGTCTTCAAAACCAGCGCTAGAGAAAATACTCAAAGAGATTAACTACAAAGAAGAAATAGGTAACACACACCAGAACCAGAGAAACAAGATTCTCCATCCAACAGACAACTAAGATTGGTTATCTGTGGAGATTCATTATTTATGTTAGTCTTTTACCTATCTCTAAATTGTATTGTTTGCCTTTATTGTTGTTAATTTTTAGGATTTCTAGTTGGAATATTAATATACCTTCAGATATAGCATTTGGAAATATTTTATCCCATTCTAATAGTAACTGTTAACTCTGTTTACATTGTCTTTGGATATACATTATTTTTTTATTTTTTAGGGAGTTTGTATACTCTTCTGTTGCCTGTGCCATTGAAATCATATCAAGAAATCACTGCCAATTTCAATGTTGTGAGGTTTTATGACCCAGATTTTCTTCTAAAAGTTTATAGTCTTAAGATTTATATTTAGGTCTTTTATCTATTTTGAGTTAATATTTGTATATGGGATTAGGTAAGGGTCCAATTTTATTCTTTTCCATGTAAGTATTATTTTTCAACAATATTTAGTTAAAAGATTATTATTTCCACCACCAAATGTTCGTGGAAACCTTGTCAAAACTAACTTGACAATATAGGGAAGAATTTAGCTCTAGGCTTGTATTTAACTCCAATGGTTTATATATCTGCCTTTAAAACAGTACAATACTGTTTCAATTAGCTTTATATGGTTTGAAATCAGAAAATATATATCTTCTAGCTTTGTTCTTTTTCAAGATCGTTTTGGGTATCTAGAATCCATATTCCATATTAGGATAGATTTTTTTTCTGAAAAATAAATATATAAATATATGATAGTTTCACCTAAAAAATAGAAAAAAATATTCTCTGGTAAGAAAGAAAGCAAAAAGAAATATTGAAATGTTATCTTTAAGTCATCAAAAGCTTGGTATCAGACAAATGAAACTGTTCTGTGAGATTATCATTTTCAATTTTGGATAAATTGCTCTAATACTAGATGTTAATCGCTAAGCCGAGCATGGGAAGGAGGAATGGGGAGAGAATGGGGTGGGGATCGGGTGGGGGCTGATTGGGTGATGTGTGCATGTATGTCTACAAAAGTTTGTATCCCACTATGATGTATGAATACAGTGAGTGCACCAATAAAAAAAATTCAATGCAAGTAGGAATTTTGAAAATGAAAAGATAACTGAAGTTAAAAATTCAATGAATAATTATGAAGAAATATTACTAAACATTATTTGTATTTATATGAACATTATATCAGATAAATGAATAATTACTGCACATTATCTGTGTTCATAGTAATGCTCTGGAAAACAGAAAGTTCAAAGACATAGATAAGAACATAGGAAACACAGAGGTCTCAGTATAAAAGTGTAACATAATGATGCAAGTGAGAAAAATTAGTATCTAAAGAGGATTAATTTGAAATGCTGACATTAACATTTTTCCTAAATCAATGAAAAACATCAAACCTCAAATTCTGGGAGAATTCTGAATCTCAGGGAGAATAAACATGAAGAAATCAGCATGCACATATCTGAGAACACTGCTGAAAAATAAAGACAAGGCGAGCATCTTAAAAGCAATCAGAAAAACGTCCAACCCTCAGATGCTCGTCATTGTGAACAAAATTCTTGTGTGAACAAAATCCTTGCAAAAACAACAGAAGGCAGAACATGAGAGGATGAAATCTTTCATGTGGCTCCCCCCCCAAAAAAATATTGCCAATCTAGACTTGTATTCAAATGTTCAAGTGAAATAAAGACATTTTTGATAAGACAGAGCAAGCTTTCAGCAGCAGCAGACCCCCGCCCCCACGAAAGGAAACTAGAGCATTCATCAGGCAAAGGAAAATGGCAGCAGATATAAGGCAGAAGAACCAAGAGAGAACCAAAAGCAATAAGAATAGTAATTATATAGATACATTCACTTTTTTAAGATAATAATAACAATAGTGGTAACAATGGTAAGAGTAATATGGAAATTGAGACTTAAGTAGAATTGAAACACACACACACACACACACACACACACACACACACGATACAACCCACTCGGGAATAAATCAGGTTAAAGGTTCTAGGGCTTTGCATTGTCTGGGAAGAGACAGGGGTAGTAAGATACACTAGAGTAAAAACGCATAATAAATGCCAGGTTATAAATGAAAAAAATTCAAAAGAAGTCAAGAGAAATGAATTTCGAAAGGTGGAAAATATAATAAATAGTAATATGACACTAGTATTAAATTATATAGAAATAAAAATTATATACTGCACATAAACTAAGTGCTCTGTGAAATTATAAAAATTGTCAAATAATATTAAAATATCCAACCATATGCTGCTTCTAAGATGCACTAAAACATAAAATATAAAATTATAGGAAGCTTAAAATTATTTATTTATTTTTATGTGTGTGGTGCTGGAGATGGAACCCAGAGTCTTTCTACCTTCGGGCTACACTCCCAGACCTATTTTATATTTTATTTGGAAACAGGGTCTCACTAAGTTGCAGAGAGCCTCACTAAGTAGCTGAGGCTGGCTTTGAACCTGTGCAATTCTCTTGACTCAGCCTCCCAAGTACTGGGATTACAAGCATACACCACCATGCACGGAGGAAGCTTAAAATGAAAAGAGTAACTTAAATATATCATGCAAACACAAACTGAAATGCAGCTATTAGAGGTATATTAAAATAAAAGTATAATTTATAGATAAAATAATTATAGTAATAAAGATGGTCATTTCAAAATAAAAAGTTAAATTCACCAGTGGAACAAACCATTCTAAATATGTGTGTATCTATTAATTCATCTCAAAATGTAAAGAGAAAAAAATGGCTTTAAAAAACTAAAAAAGCCAGGCGTGGTGGCGCATGCTTGTAATCCCAGCATTTGGGAGGCTGAGACTGGAGGATCATGATTCCCAGACAGCCTCAGCTACTTAGTGAGGCCCTCCGCAACTTGGTAAAACCCTGTTTCAAAATAAAGAATAAAAAATAAGGCAGGGGATGTAGCTCAGAGGTCAGATGCCTCTGAGTTCCATCATCAGGCAAAAAAACAAAAACAAAAACAAAACACTAAAAACTAAACAAATACATGACAAATCCATAATTAGGTAAATATTCTTCAATGACAAATAAAACACAGACCAGAAATAAGTATATTAATTTAACCTCACCTTCAAAAATTAGAACTTATTACCATACATCAAACATTGATTCCAACAACTGCAAAAGACACATATTTTCAAATACACACTGAACATTTACAAAAATTAAATATATGTTGTGCAATGAAGCAAATACCAGGAAATTTTGAAGATTGTTCTCAACATTTTTAATAGGAAAGAAAATCGACACCAACACATAAACAAAAGAGTTCAAGCTGACTTACTCTCACACCTTTTGGAAGGTACCCAGGTCAAATTTTCCTGACAAGTCGCAGTCTGAGGTTCATCTGGGCTTGGTGAATAGCCAGGCTTGCAATGATATTTCAGTTCTGTCCCAACTTCAAATACTTCCTGATGTCTTGAAACATAGCTATTTCTATCCCAGGAAGCATAGGCAATGTCTGGTAAGCCTGTACAACCACCTAGTTATGAAGTGAATATGAAGGTGAAAAAAACTGTTATAGAACTTGGCCATGTGACCCCCCCTGTGTCTGGTTTTTTTTTTTTTAATTAGATATCTTATGTTCATTGAGCAAGAAACCAGATGGTTAAGACTAAATGGGAAGACCAGAAAAAGTCTCAACAGTATCATTGCCCAATACACTGATATCAAGCACTAAATGATGGACCCCGGGAGAAGCTGCCACTGGGTATGGTACAGGGATAGTGCCGGAAGCAGAGAGTTTTAGGTGTTGGTCCAAGTCTATGGGGCCTTAGTTTTACTTCGCTGCATCTTCAGGAAAAGCATTAGAATCACTGAGATTACACAGCAAACATTTCCTCGGAGCTAACATTAACTTTCAGTGGTCTCTGCCTGGTGGAGAATTAAAATGAGAGGCATTCACTAGGAACTTCAACCGAATCCTGCACAAGACCTTGGCCCTGTATTATTTTCACTCAGTCATGTGCTAATGTGGATTGGAGAGGTTAGACTTGTCTGTCAAGTTACATATGTATTGAATTTCATCACTATACATTTTCAATGACACCTAGGTTCTTGCGATAATGAAAGAGAATAAATAAACCATGATATAGTGGTGGCTTCTACCACTGATTAACTATGTAAATTTGAGCTAGTTACTTAGTGTTTCTCAGCTTTCTTGCCTCTGAAATAAGACGAAAACTACTGTTAACTCCTAGGACTTGTGTGAATATTAAATTAGTCCTCATAAAGCACTGAGAACAGAGAGCAGTAAGTGTCGCTCATGTTATGAATGATCTGAATATATTGTCAATGTCAAGATCTCAAGGCAAATATTGGCCCAATTTGAAGCATCTCTGCAAATAAGAAAAAAAGTAAATGTCTAAATGAAATTCTACTTCCATCTTTCAATAAACACTCATAAATATGTTGATTTTGTTAGGTTGAGGAACTTTACTGTCACCTATTGGAAATTTTTCTGTGATAAATATATAATATAATATAATATAATATAATATAATATAATATACAATACCAGTCAAGTCATAAATACATTTCTGTGAAAATATGTAATGAACAATATCAACCAAGTGTGACAATTATGTGATATATATGAAATCTTTTAAATAACACTAAGAGATTGCTAACAAGAAAATCTTTCTGGAGCCAGGCATGGTGGCTCATGCTTGTAATCCCAGCACAGGGAGGCTGAGGCAGGATGATTGCAAGTTCCTGGTTAGTCTCTGCAATTTAGTGAAATCCTGATTCAAAATTAAAAAATAAAATAAAGTAAAATAGGGTTGGGGTGTATCACAGAGGTAGAATGCCCCTGGGTTCAACCATCAATACAAAAGAAAGAAAGAAAAGAAAGAAAATAAAGAAAGAAAGAAAGAAAGAAAGAGAGGAAAGAAAAAAATTTTTTTCACCAAGAAAGAAAATCTTTCTTCAACAAGAAAATTGGGATGAGTACAAATTTAACTTTTGTCAGTGATTCTTGGAACTGAAGTGAACTTGTGCTTGCAAAGATGCCACAGCTTTAATGACAAATATTACAGCTCCTTCTTAGTCCACACTCACCGGGTGCACAGACGGGAACAGAAGGATACCACACATTATTAGGTTCACAGTGGATTAAACTGCTCCCTTTGAGGATGTAACCTTTCTTGCAGCTAATCACAATGGAGTCTTTGTAACTATAGAAGGGTCCAAATCCGGAGACCAAATTCCCATTTGGAATCCGTGGCTGATGACAGACGATTTCTAAAGAAGCATAGGAAAGGACCTCTGAGTTCAAAGAAGAGAAGTGGCAATAAAGATGTGACGGCAAATGTTGGTATGATGCCAAAGAAGGGCTAGGACAAGTTACACACAGAAACAAACATTTTAAAGCTTCATATGTCCTTTTCATTCCTAGGAACCTCAAGTAATCAATCACTGTAGATAACTTCCTCCTCGATTAAAACTAGTAATATATAAACCTCTCGAACCCTGAAGCTCCAAGTCCCCAAGTCCACTGCTGTGGGCTAATTTCCAAGATGATTTGGGTTGTGGGTCAGTGGTTCATGGTAATGACACAGTGGTCATGGAGAGGCAGCCCAGGCATCTGGGACCTGCCCACCTCCCAAAAAGAGAGCAAATTTCACCCACATCCCGGTCTCCATCCAACCAGTTACCAAGCCCAGTCAATCTGCCACCTGAATCGCTGTCGCTATTTCAGACTTACTACCACGCTTATAGTGAAGCCCCCCTTACTTCTTGGCTGGATGGTGGCGACAGTATTGTAAGAGTGTTGCAATAGTCTAAGAGCCCGCCAGTGGTGTGTGCCACTTCAAATTGTCTTCTCAGCAGTCCCCTTCACCTTCATTCTGAACTCCTGAGACCGCCACACAAGGCCCTTCATTACAACGCACCTGCCAAACTTTCTAGCCTCCACTCCCACCTTCCCACCTAGCTCCGGGCACTTAGCTCTTTATTACTGGCCTTCTCGTCCCAGTACTGGTTGAATCCTGGGTACTGAATCAAAACAATAAATGAGCGTTTGTTTTTAAAGCACTTTAATTGTAGGATAAAAAAAGGCTATAGACCAGCAAGCAGAGTCACTGTTAGTATTGACATATCTCTTTTGGCTTTCCTAGGGAAGTCTGGGTAAGGTACTCTTTCGTTGTTCCTTACTATCAACCTGCCAAAGTTGGTATAGTTCTGCTTCATAGGCATTTGTGGTTGACATTATTAATAACGCAGTTATCTCTAGTTCTTCTAGGGTAAACAAAAGTCCTTGGCCCTAGGCATAAATGAGAGACTTGTTCTTGCCAAAAGGTTGTAATGACAATTATGTGTGTCAATTATGCCTCCAAATTTAAGAGCCAGGGATGACCCTCCTTTCTCTCTTCCCCAGCTGCACTGATTGAGGAAGTGTTGACCCGAAGATGTCAGAAGATTTATTATTTATTTGTTTATTTAATTAATTAATTAATTAATTAATTTATTTATTGTGGGTCTGGGTGTGGAACCCAGGGGCACTCAAACTCTGAACTACACCCCCTGCCCTACTGTTTTTTTTATTCTCTATTTTGAAACAGGGTCTCACTAAGTTGCGGAGGGCCTCACTAAGTAGCTGAGACTGTCCATGAACCATGATCCTCTGGTCTCAGCCTCCCGAATGAATGCTGGGATCACAAGCATGTGCTACCACGCCCGGCTGGTGTCAGGAGATTTAAACAGTCCTGATTACATAGAAATAAGAGCTGCCCAAGGCAGTTTCCCAAGCCAGTGGTGCCTATAAAGATCACAGGAGATACTGTTAGGGAGTATTATTGCAGGAGAGCCCTTGCCACCCTGATTAAGACAGCATGTTATAAGACTAGTTGAACAAATGAATTACTTCATAACTACAGTGTTTACTCTGTCCTGAAGTCATTCCACTCCCCCTGGTAATTATATCTTCCTTTTTCTTTTAAACAAAAGAGAACAAATAATTCAAATTCCTCTTTGTAACTTACTTTTACATGTAGGAGGGCTTGGACTCCAGACACCTACTGTCTTATTCACCACCATGCAGGAAATGGAGACATTGCCTACCAGTGAGAAGTGGTGGTCACAGCTGTAGGTGACTGAGGAGCCATATGTGTAGAGGTCTTCATCTCCACCGCTGTGCTTCCCATTAGGGATGTCTGGAGGGGACTCACACTTGACAACTGAGAAGCAAGAGTAAAAAGAAAGAATTAGGGGAAGCATCATTATGAATCTAAAATTCCTGCAGATTCAAAGGAGGCTCCAGGAGACAGTGGAGGTGTTCAGGAAAGAGACACCTCATCTGGCTAAGGTGTGTAATCATGCCAGGAAGAAATTTTTACTTACTTACACATTCTGGGAGAGGATCACTCCAGTCAACGCCTTTACCTTGGATTTCACACTGACTAGTGGTCGAGCCAATTAGGATATATCTGAAAGGAAAGATCAGAGATTTCAGTAAAAATTTCTTGCTGTAAACAATTCCCAATAGGTTTTGGACAAGTAAAATTTTAAAATGGAAAACCATAATGCTGTCTTGATTACAATTTTCTATTTGGACCAACTTTTGGTTCAAGTCCATCATATCAATCAGAGCACATTTGCTACTTTTTAAAGCTCCTTTCATTTTAACCACATTATTAAGCTTTTTCTAAGTATCAGATGGTACTCATCTATAAGCAATAGAAAAATCACAAGTTTGGGCCAGGCATGGTGGCGCACGCTTGTAATCCCTGCACTTGGGAGGCGGAGACCAGAGGATCACGCAGGTTCGAAGCCAACCACACTGGCTTAAGAGACCCTGTTTCCAAATAAAAATATAAAATAGGTCTGGGAGTGTAGCCCAGAGGTAGAAGGGCTTCCAGGAACCCCAGTACCACCAAAAAAAATCACAAGTTTGTATCCTAAATCTTAAAATTCAACTCAAATCTTATACTTGTTTTCTCCCAAGCTATGAATCAAACAGTGCACAACAGGTAAATTGTTCACTTGAACTTCTTATGTAGTTTCCTTGGGATAAATGATTTAAACACATTACTAATTTAAATTACTTTGACATCTAATTTGGATTTTCTCTTTAGCTTCTGGAGCTTGTTTTATCTTTATAATTTAACATTAACTTCTTGATTGCCATTCTGGCTCTTGACAAGTCCCAATCTCTCTTCCAGAACAGTTTGCATTAAAATAAAAAATCAATTTACCTAACTATCAATGAAAATTTCACAAATAATGTGTTATTCAGAAAAACTTAAAAATAACAATATACCATGACAAAATGCATTTATTCTGATAATAAAAAGAAGCTTCAAAGCAAGATAGTTTTATACAATATATTATTATAAACTGAATACACATGTCTGCTACTAAAGTTCACATGTTGAAGCCTTATTGTGAATGTATTTGTGTAAGAAAGTAATGAAGGTTCATGAGTATGGGCCCCTGATCCAAATGGATTCGAATCCTTTTAAAAAGAGACACCGTTATAATCCCAGCATTTAGGAGGCTGAGACAGAAGGATTGTGGTTCGCAGATAGCCTCAGCTACTTAGTGAGGCCCTATGCAACTCAGTGAGACCCTGTTTCAAAAACAATAACAAATAGGGCTGGGGATGTAGCTCAGAAGTTTAATCTCCCTGGGTTCCATCCCTAGTATTGAGGACAGAGAGTGGGGGGAGGGAGGGAGGGAGAGAGGGGGGCTGCTAGGTTCTCTTGCTTGTGTTCTTCTCTACCTTCATCCTTGTGCTTGCACAAAAGAAACACCATATGATGACAACACAGTGAGAAGGCTGCCATCTACAGGGAAGGAAGAAAGCCCTCCTTGAAACTGAACTTTGCCAGACCTTGACCTGGGACTTCAGACTACAGAACTGTAAGAAACAAACCTCTATCATTTAAGCCACCCAACCTATGGCATTTTGTTACGACAGTCTGAGATGACCTGATATTGTTAAATCTAACACAAGAAATATGTCATTCTCTCAATAGACACTAAAATCAATCAACAATTATTCTTGGGGAAAAGTTGTTCAATATAATAGGACTAGGCAGAGATACAGGACTACCAAAATTAAGTGGAAGTTTTTAGAATCATGTCTGTTAAAATCAAGAATAAGAAAGCAATGACTAGTATCATTATATTATGTGGGATCATTGCTAGCATAATGAGATAAGAAAAATAATTAAAAATACAACAGTAGGAAAAGAGAAAGTAACAATCACTATTTTCATATTATATAATTATATACCTAGAAATTCCAAGAGAATCCAACTGAAAGGATAACATAAATAATAATGCAGGGAATTATCTCAAATATGAGATTAACATACAGAAATTAACAGTTTCTGTATATACAGACAAAATTTGTTAGGAGATTTACTAGAAGAAAAGATACCATTTGCAATATCAAAAATATGGTAAAGATAATATGAGATAACCTAAAACGATACATAAAAATTGAAAAATGTAAGTCAGAAAATCTTTAAAACCATCTTGAAACAGAGAGAGAGAAAGAGAGAGAGAGAAAAAAAAACATTTGGTAGTGAAGATGAAATATCACTAGTCCATATTTGTCTTAAGTTTGGGCTACTGCAATAGAATGTGAAGGACTCCATGGCTTAAACAACAGAAATTTTATTCTCATAGTTCTGGAGGTTAAAAAGTTTGAGATTTGGGTGCTGGGTTGGGTGAGACACCTCTTTTCTGGTTTGCAAATAGCTATCTTCTTGCTGTCATCTCATACTGACAGAGAAAGAAAGAAAGCTCTCACATATACCTTCTTTTAAGGGCAGAAAACACATCTACTTACCTCCTGAAGTCCACATCACTCAAAACCATCACAATGGAAATTAAGATGTGAATTTGGGGAAATACAAACAGCATTCATTTCATAGTAACAATGTTAACAGAAAAAGTAAAAGCAAAACTCAAAATAGAGCATGCAGTCAGATATCTTTTGCATAAAAGAAGGTAAAATGCTGATAAAAATGTTTGTATTTGATCGTATGCACATAAATCAACACTAAGAAGGTAAATCAGAAAGTCACTTCCTGTCAGAATCTAGACAGGATTGAGATGAGAGAGACTGGGTAGACAAGAGAATTTTTTTCACTTTTATTAATTGGTGTGTTATGGCTATGCATAATATTAGGACTTGTTGCTGCTGACTTTGACATGTACATACATAACTTGGTCAGTCTCACTCCTCAGGACCTCTAACCTCCCTCACCCAGTCCCCTTCTTCTGTTTTACTGGTTTCCCTTCTATTTTTATGAGATCTCCCTTTTTTATTTCTTCCTTTTTTCTCTAGTTTTCATATATAAAGTAAAACATAATAAAACCCTTGACTTTTTGAGTCTGACCTATTTCACTTAACATAATGCTCTCCAGTTCCATCCATTTACCTACACATAATACAATTTTGTTTTTTCTTCTTTATGGCTGAATAAAACTCCATTCTGTGTGTGTGTGTGTGTGTGTGTGTGTGTGTGTGTGTGTCATATTTTCTTTATCCTTTCATCTGCTGACAAGCACCTAAACTGGCTTAATAATTTGACTCATGTGAATTGCACTGCTATAATCATGCGTGTGCATGTCATCACTATGTATTGCTGACTTTAATTATTTTCAATAAATACTTAGGAGTGGTTTAGCTAGGTAATATGGTGGGTTTCATTTCTAGTCTTTGAGGGACCTCCATACTGATTTCCATAGTGCTGTATTGATTTCCAATCCCGCCAACAATATATAAGTGTTTCTTTCCCCCACATCTTAGAAACAAGAATTATTGATGGCTACATTAGTATACATTTTTTATTCTTGAAACAGGAATTACCTCCTTCCAAAATTAAGTTTAAGCTGGGCGTGGTGGCGCATGTTTATAATCCCAGTGCCTGGGAGGCTGAGACAGGAGGATCGGCACAGGTTCAAAGTCAGCCTCAGCTACTTAGTGAGGCTCTCAGCAATTCAGTGAGACCCTGTTTCTAAATAAAATATAAAAGGAGGTCTGGGAATATAGCCCAGAGGTAGAAACCCCTTGGGTTTCACCCTAGTGCCACAAAAAAAATTAAGTTTTAAAAAAGGCATTGCTTTTAGTTTGCCTTATACTCACCCCTCTGCGCAGCTGAATTGTACTGTTGAACCAAGGAGAAGATTGTCTGTAATTTCCACTTTCCCATTGGCCAATTCTCCCGGGCTTCTGCATCGCTTCTCTAGAAGAAAAATCAAACACTGATGATGAGTGTAAATATTCACAAGACATAACTTGGGGGGGGGGAGCCTGGTTAATTAACTTTAACTCCTGCTTCCAGATAGATTCACGGATATGTTTCAATAATTATTTCTCATGCTGACTCATTGAATTTTTAATAATTAAAAAATTTTTAATTTTAATAAAATAAAAGTAAATAGATTCTGACGTGTGTGTGTGTGTGTGTGTGTGTGTGTGTGTGTGTGTGCTGCTGGGGATTAACTCAGGGACATTCTACCTCTGAGCTTCACCCCCTAGCCCTATTTTTTATTCTTTATTTTGAAACAGGGTCTCATTGAGTTGCAAAGGGCCTCACTAAGTAGCTGAGGTTAGCCACAAACCCGGATCCTCCTGTCTCAATCTCCCAAATACTGAGATTATAAGCTTGTGCCACCACACCCAGCTCTGACAGATTTTAAGGGAAAAAACCCTTCATTTGTTAATTAAGCCACTGTAAATATATAAGATGTGATATATTAACCAGTTGTACACATAATAGTGTTCTCTCAAAAAAGATACGCCCTTAGCCCCAGGGAAATAGAAGACAGAAATGAGAATAGTTCAATACCCTTAGTTTTAGGAAGATATCTCATAAATAAATTATTTTATTTATTTATTTATTTATTTATTTATTTATTTATTTTTGGTGGTACTGGAGTTCCTGGAAACCCTTCTACCTCCGGGTTACACTCCCAGACCTATTTTTTTTTTAATTCTTTTTTATTTGGAAACAGGGTCTCCTAAGCCAGCACGGCTGGCTTCGAACCTTCTGTTTATGCCTCCCAAGCACCGGGATTACAAGCGTGCGCCACCACGCCCGGCTAAATAAATTATTTTTAAAGAAAAAAAAAGCCAGGTGTGGTGGTGCACACTTGTAATTCTAGCATTCGGGGGGCTGAGAGGAGGATCAGGGTTTTTGGGGAGCCTCAGCTACTTAGTGAGGCCCTTTGCAACTCAGTGAGTACCTGTTTCCAAATAAAGAATAAAAAATAGGGCTGTGGGTATAGCTCGGAGGTAGAATGCCCCTGGGTTCCATCCTCAGTACCAAAAAAAAAAAAAAAGAGAGAGAGAAAGAAAAAAATAATATCTGTGGTGTATTCCCAACGGATTTCTTCCCAGTAGTTTAGATGTTAATTCCTCAAGATACTTTACTTAAAGATTTTCATATGAATTAAGGACTTTTTAAGATCTTAGGAGCACTTTCTGGTTAAAAAAAAAAAGAAATACAAATGAGAACAATAAATCTTGATATTTACTGGTACAAAAGACACTGTAGATCCATACACCATTTACATCACAAGTCAGATTATTTGAATTGATTCTCCTGTAGCCACGGTGGCAGCTGTATTTCAGAGTAGTTCCAGTTTTGAAGTTTGTCTCATACAACTGGTTGATTGGAGAAGCAAATAATAACTCAGGTGGAGGACCACAATCTCCTGGACTCAAAATGACAAGAAGCATCAAAAGTTACATCTTGGGACACAGCATTTCAAAGCTTAATTTTCAGAGTAGGAACCATGCTTTTCTCTTTCATTATGACTCATTTGTCCCAAAGTTTAATGAGCAAAGTGAATTATCATTAATGCATGTTGATATTGACAATAATATCAATATAAATAATCATAAAAAGACATAATAAATTATACCATAATAAAATACAATAAAATGATATGTCGTAATAAGTAATAAATATCAATATCAATAATATCAACAGTAATAAAAAGGCCAAGGAAATTTTATTCATCCTTCTCTTCATAATTTGTCAAAATAGGTGAACACAACTTAGTTTTATTTCTCTCAGATTGCCCACATCTGCCTATGCAGAATCCAGGCATTTATGCCATCCCATGACTACGCTTGCCTTAGTAAAAACACATGTTTTATTATTAATATTATTCTTTAAAACTAGTTGCCTCAGGAGTCCAGGATGAGAAGTTACTTCATTTGTGTTATTTTGGACTTTTGGGATTTTGAATATATATAGTCTAACTAAAAAATGCAAGTGGTTTTCAAAAAAGCATCACAATGTGGAGAATGCATTAAACTCATGGAAAATAAGATCTTAATTCTACTTCCCTGGCAAGAATTTTAAAATGCACTAAAACCCTTCCTGAGGCCACAGAAGAATGGTCTCCATGCAGTCTCCATTCTAAATAACAACATAAACAGAGTTCTTTGAGGCTAGGCTGGAAAATAATATATGTTTATTCTAGGTCATGATTACTTTAAGATTGTAAATTCCTGGAGAAGGGGTGTGTGTGTGTGTGTGTGTGTGTGTGTGTGTGGTTACTGGGGATTGGCTTCAGGGGTGTTGTACTTCTGAGCTACACCCTAGCTTCGTTTTATATTTTATTCTGAAACAATAAAATATTCTGTTTGTTGAGGTGATCTTCCTGCCTCAGACTCCCAAGTACTAGGATTACAGGCATGAGCCACCACACCCAGCTCTGAGGAGGACATTCTAAAAGGGAGTATCAAAAACATCAATTAAACAGTCTTTTCATGGGATTATATCAAATTTTCCTAAACTCCAGCTTGTCAAAGATGCCCCACAATATGAAAGATGGATGTTGGTTAGACATTTCTGAAAGTAAAGTGTGTGATAAACCCGTTGTATGGTGACAATCTGGCCTGTATCCCCATTACTCACCAAGAACAGGAGCCACAAGAATAGCAACCAAGGTCAATCGGAATGGAGCTGAGTCAGAGAGTTTCCACAGCCCAGCGAAGGGCCAGGCTGCCATTGTCCCTGTGCTATGGAAGGCGGGGCTCTTGCGGGGTGCATGAGGAGCTCCTAAGAAGCACATGAGCTGATGCCTCTTCAATATTTCTCTGCAGAAAGAACTCTAATAAACAGTCATAGAACTCCCACTTGTCACAAAGTACAAGGAAACATCACCTGGGAACAATCTTCAAAAACAGTAAGTGCAAATATTTACAGCAGCTTCTATTATTCCCTGCTTCAGAAACATATTCAGGGGACTAGTTAATTCCAGATGGACATGGCTTTCCAGAGGTAGTTTCATCAGCCGTAGATATGTGGATCAGAAGACTTTTATGCCAAAAATAAAAATCAAGTAAAGATACAACAGTGAGAAGGTGAAGGCTATTTCTGGGAGAGAGTCATGTAGATTCCCTAGAAGTTAAGAAATATTGGTAGGGAAGCCCGGCATGGTGGCGCACGCTTGTAATCCCAGTACTTGGAAGGCTGAGACAGGAGGATTACGCAGGTTCGAAGCCAGCCTCAGCTACTTAGTGAGGCTCTCAGCAACTTAGTGAGACCCTGTTTCCAAATAAAATATAAAGTAGGTCGGGGGTGTGGCCCAGAGGTAGAAGGCCCCTGGGTTCTATCCCCAGTAACACACACACATACACACACACACACACACACACACACACACACACACACAAATATTGGTAGGGAAGAAACAGTTAAAGATACAAAGGGATGGATTAGAACTGGAATTTATTTGCTTTAAAAAAGCCAAGATTAGAACTTAATGAAATGGAGATCCACTTTTATTTGTTTTTTTAATATTTCCTGTGAATTTAGAAGGTAGCTGTAGTGAATGTATGCACCATGTGGTTGAAGGAGACAGAAGAGACAAGGAAGTTGATTAAAGACTGTTGTGATGGGCCAGGTAGACTCTGAGATGTCGGAAGAAGGTAACGGCAGGAAAGTTAGGCAAAAAAGAGCAAAGCTAAGAAAAATAATAAAATGATGAGACTGAGGAATGGAGGTGGAGATCTCTAGTGTCATCTATTTATAGTATTATCTATGTGAACGTTCTAAAGCAAGTGTCAACAAAGGCAGCATCACATTGGGCCAATTCAGAATTTCCTTCTTTTTTTTTTTTTAGCTTTTTTTATGTTTTTTTTTTTTTTAAACCCAGGAACATTCTACCTTTTGAGCTACATCTCCAGCCCAATTTTATTTTTCTTATTTTGAAACAGGGTCTCAGTTGCAGGGGACCTCACTAAATTGCTGAGGCTGGCCATGAATTGCAATCCTCTTAGCCTCCCAAGCACTGGGATTACATGTACCACCACACCCAGAACTTTTTTATACTTTTATTGGTTCAATGTAATTCTACATCAATGAGATTCAAAGTGATACAGCATATATATCAATTCAGAATTTTCAAGAAATAGTTGGGCCACAAACACTATATGCACACGTACACACATACACACACGCGCGCGCACACACACCTGCGAGGAAACATTTCTATTACTGTTATCTTTTTGTTCTGGTCTTTTTTTTTTTTTTTGGTGGTACTGGGGTTCCTGGAAGCCCTTCTACATCCGGGCTACACTCCCAGACCTATTTTATATTTTTGAAACAGGGTCTCTTACGCCAGCGCGGCTGGCTTCGAACCTGCGTGATTCTCCTGTCTCTGCCTCCCAAGCGCGGGGATTACAAGCGTGCGCCACCACGCCCGGCAATGTTCTGGTCATTTGTTAATTAGAGGTTTCATCAAAGCAAGGTTTATGTAAAGTCATTTTTACTCCCTATATGACAAAAAAAAAAACCCACATATTCTAACTTTAGTTAAGAATAGTCTTAGCCAGGCGTGGTGGCACATATCTGTAATCCCTGTACTTGGGAGGCTGAGAAAGGAGGATTGTAGGTTTTCAGTCAGCCTCAGGAACTTAGCAAGGCTCCTCTGCAACTTAGCGAGACCCTGTTTCAAAATTCTAATTAATTAAAATAAAATAGGATTAGTGTTGTAGTTGGGAGGTAGAATACCTCAGATTCAATTTCCAGTACACACACACACACACACACACACACACACACACACACACACACACACAGATATTCTTTATGCCCAGAGTGATAGATGAGAATAATTTCCAATTAAATACAAGATTTCACTGTTAACTGAAAACCTCAAGGAAACTGAGCTTGTTTTAGCTATGCGCTCCTATTTATGCTACATGTCTACATTCCACACGTCTGCTTAGGACCACACAGTGTTCTCACTGTTCTTCACCAAACTTCCTGCTCAATTTGTGTGGGGTGTGGGGAACGGAGCTTCTGGTACCCCCACACTACATGCAGAAGCTTAACTCACTTGTTGAGCAAAAATTCATGCCAGATTCCTTACTTTCTACAAATCCTGGTTGCAGCACCACCACTCTGCCACCGGTGCACACATGCCTCCCATCCCACAGGCTCTACTTGTGTCTCCAAGGACAACTCTGCCTAAATCAATTGATTTTGTTTATAATAATTCACATTTGAGTAGGTCAGCCTGGTCCAAAAGTGTCGTGGAAACAAACAAACAAACAAACAAACAGAAAGTGAAGATTCAAATTCTCATCTCCATCACAAGGTGACCAATGGTATCTATTTGCTCAGAAGTGACCTTGTTCTCAGATGTGGGACTTACAGTACTAAACCCAGAACAGCCCCAGATAAAGTGAGGTGACTGGAAACCCTGCTTCCAGGTCCTCTTGACTTATGCTCTAGGCCCCGCTCTCCCCACCACCGGTCTTTGCTCCCTCTCAACCCTTTACCACTGCAGCTGGAGGACGCTGTAGGCAAGACCATTTTCACTGATGTAAACAAGGTATCTCAAAGCTCCCAGAAACTTAAAAGTATGAAAATCTTCCCACTAATAAAAGTTGGTGAACTCTAAGAAAATAATTTTAGGTTGTTGGAAATCTGCAATTTGGTAACTAGTGAATGTGGTCACTCAAGTGAAATTGGCAAGAAGCTTTAAAAAAATGCTAAGAAGTTGGCAAAATAACAAATGGCTTTTGTGTGTGTGAGTGGGACTGGGGATTAAACTCAGGGGCATTCTACCTCTGAGCTACACTCCTAGCCCCCCTTTTTTTTGCGATACTGGGATGGGACCCAGGAACATTCTACCTCCAAGCTATCCCTCCAGCCCTATATTTTACTCTTTATTTTGAAACGGTCTCACTGTGTTGCAAAGGCCCTCACAAAGTAGGAGCTGAGGCTGTCTTCGAACCGTGATCCTCCTGTCTCAGCCTCCCAAATGCTGGGATTACAGGCGTGCGTCACCACACCCAGCCCTTTTTTATTATTATTATTTTGAAATAGGATCTTGCAAGGTTGATGAGCGTCTCATTGCTTGCTGAGGCTGTCTTTGAACCTGCGATCCTTCTATCTCAGCCTCCTAACTACTGGGATCACAGGTGTATGCCACCACGCCCAGCTGAAAATGGCTTAAAAATTAATATACCATTTTAAAGTGAAAAGTTCCTTTGTGGATCTCCATACTTGTACTCAAATTTATACTGAAAATGCATCCATTAAAAATCTGAGGAAGAAGATCATCATAAAGGGCCATAAAATATAATCATGAAGCTGGGTGTGGTGACGCACACTTGTAATCCCAGTATTTAGGAGGCTCAGACAGGAAAATCTGAGTTCACAGCCAGCCTCAGCTACTTAGTGAGACCCTGTTTCAAAAATAAAAGAATAAAAAATCGGACTGCGGTAGAATGCCCCTTGGAAATGTTGCTACAAAGTACAGATTCATAACTCCCTCCAAGGCAAACCCATTTATATCTTGAATATGCTTTAAAAGAACATTTCCGAAAATGGTATAAAGTAAGTAAATTGATAGTTTGATAAATTCAGCAAATTTACTTTAGAAATCTGATCCTTGGGGATTTAACATCCGTATAGGAGAGTGATTGCTTTGGGGGCAAATCTGTGTTCTGTATTTTTTCAGCCATCCCTGTGCCCTGGCTGCCCCAGACAGTCTCCAGTTACTGACAGTTTCAAACTCTCTCCTCACCCCTGCTCCCAGCATCTGCCCTGCTGTCCCTTCCTTCATCCAGTCCTACTCATTTTTTTTCCCAGATACTTTTCTAATGCTTCTCCCAATCTCCATTCCAACCTCCATATTACAATTCCAGATTTGTGTTTCTAACTCTGTTCTTGTTCTGATTTGGATTATGGCTGAAGTCTAAAGTCTGTCTTTCCCACTGGACCATAATTCCTTTAAGTCAGAGGGTGGAATTTTATTCTCTCTGTGTTGCACATACCCGACATTATGCTGTATACAGATGTGCTCAAAACATGGTTGTTGAGCCTGGCGTGGTGGTACACGTTTGTGGTACCAAGTAGTGAGACTCTCATCAGCCTAGCAAGACCCTGTTCCAAAATAAAAATAAAAAGGGTTGGAGGTGTAGTTCAGAGGTAGAATGCCCCTGGGTTCAGTTCCAGTACCAAAAAAAAAGTTGTTGAATTTAAACCCAAAAGTGCCTAGTGATAAAATATGTTCCTTAAAAAATGCTTTATATGCATCCTTATCCTTTTACTGAAATGTCAATTTTTTCCTGTGTTTTGTTTTTGATACTAAACACCCAGGGGCATTCTACCTCCAAGCTACACCTCCACCCCTTTTTACTTTTATTTATTTATATTTTGAAACAAAGTCTCATTAAATTTCTGAGGCCGGCCTCAAACCTGTGATCCTCCTGTCTCAGCCTTCCGAGTACTAGGACTACAGGTGTGCACCACCACCACACCTGGTTTGGGCTGTCTTAAAGATAGGCACATCTGTAGGAAACTAACACCTGCGATTTTACTTCATGCTGCAACATTCTCTTTTCTACAACTATCAACCAGTCAGTGGAGAGCAGGAGCATGAGGCAGTTAACAGTGGGGTGGGAGAGGGGTGTGAAATAGTTCTCTTCCCCATTGTGGGCAGCAGCTACCTTAGGTACTGGCAGTAGATGAAAGCCAGCCACACCTGCTCAGAGATGAAGGATGTATTTCACCCCCTTTTCCTCAGGCTCACTCTGAGGCCACATCCATGGTGCTGGGGACATAGATGGCCACGTGCCAAGGACTGTTGGCCTGAGCTTTGAACTCAGACTTAGACCATGTGGGTTTGAACCCTGGTTTCACCAAGTGAGAACTGATGATTCCCTGGGTAAGATACTTAGGCTCCTCTAAGCCTTCATTTCCTCCTTTATGAAATAAGATGGTAATTGTATATATATTCTAGAATTTCTGAGAGAATTCAGTATGAATATTCTCTGTAAAGGACTTGGCATGATGTGTAGAACATGGATATATATATATAAATATATATATACACTATATGTATATATATACACTATATATATATATATATATATATATATATATATATATAGTACTGAAGGTTGATCCTATATACATCCTATTTCCAAGACATATCCCCAGCCTTATTTTATTTTTTAATTTTGAAACAGGGTCTCACTAAGTTGCCGAGGGCCTCACTGAGTTGTTAAGGCTGACCTCAAACCTATGCTATGATCCTCTTGCAAATTCTAGTATTATAGGCATGTGCCACCATGCTCAAGAACATTATATAT
Organism: Muscardinus avellanarius; assembly: GCF_963383645.1. Classification (NCBI taxonomy): domain Eukaryota; kingdom Metazoa; phylum Chordata; class Mammalia; order Rodentia; family Gliridae; genus Muscardinus; species Muscardinus avellanarius. The sequence goes on from NC_137793.1 coordinate 83,065,660, forward strand.
GTGATATCAACTGTTGACCCTAGGAAGAACATAACAGAATTGGAATTGTGGGCGGCTTCTTTCCCGTAGCATAATATTTACTAAGTGGATTCATCAAAGCATGTATCAGTGACGGAGGACATGGATGAAGCCTGAGGAACGAAAGGTTCTGAAAGAATTAAAGGAGATTCTACAAAAGGTTGAATCCTCCAAAAATTCTGGGTGTGACTTCTGTCCTCTCCAGAATTTGCCCTCTAAGGCCCACCAGTGAGAGCAGGGGGCTGATCTTAATCACAAGACCTTTAATGTCTCACCAGGTCTTTTTGTCTTGTTTATGATTGTATCTTAGCAATTTACCCCCCATTGTATTTTGGTATTTACTCTTTCCCATGAGGATTTGATAATTAACCTAACTGGAGAAGGATATAAGAACTTAGTTTTAGAGAATAAATTTTGTCAGTTGCACGAGAGGCAATTGTCCGTGTGTCATTAATTCAGGTTTCTCCCTCCCAAGTCCCAGAGAGGAATCTCCACATATCAGTACTTCATTTCTTTTCAGTACTGAACAGTATTCTATTATATCAATATTTCATAGCTTGTTCATCCATCTTTAACTGATGGGCATTTGGGTTGTTTGCAGATTTAAACTATAGATGCTTGTTAATGTCCTAGAACCGCATCAGAAGTTGAGGTTTCAATCAGGCACAGTTAGTTGAATATTATTGTAAGTAGAAAACACATTTAATGCATATCTAATCTACCAAACACCACAGCCCACAGCCTAGCCTATTCTCCATTAAGTATGCTCTGAACACTGAATTAGCCCACAGGCAGGCACAATTATCTAACATAAAACCTGTTATACTAAAGTGCTGAATATCTCAAGTGCACACAGAGAAGGGTATTTTGTAGACATGAAGGGATGCAAAAACACAAAACACAACATCCAAAAAACAGGGCAAAGCAGTGCACTTCAAAGCATCAGTCATGATGTAGCTTCTTAGCACTGCTCAGTGTCATGAGAGTATATTGTGTCATGTATTGCTAGTTCAGGAAAATGCCAAAGTTCAAGGTATGATTTCTATGGAATGTGTGATGCTTCCTCACCTCATGAAGCTGAAAAATCACTAAGCCAAAGGTTCTAAGTTGGGGACTATCTCTATTATAAATAATGCTGCTTTGAACATTTGTGTGCATTTTTATGTAAGTCTATGTTTTAATATTTCTTAGCTATATACCTAGAGGTAGAATTGCTGTATCACATGGTGACTGTGCCTAACACTTTCAGGAACTATCAAACTGTTTTTTGAAGTGACCATCAACTTTCTCATCAATAATAGATGAGGATTTCAGTTTTTCTACATTTTCCCTCAACACTTGTAATTAACTGTCTCTCTCTTTTTTTTTAAGGTACTTGGGATTGAACACTGAGCTACATGCCTTGCACTTTCCATTTTTTATTTTGAGACAGGGTCTCATTACATAGCCTAGCCTAGCCTCAAACTTGAGACTCTCCTGCCTCTGCCTCCTGAGTGGCTGGGATTACAGGAGTGCACTACCATGCAGGGCAATTAACTTTTAAAATTTATTCATCTCCTTTGTATGAAGTGGTACTCACTGTGTGCTTGATTTATATTTCTTTAATGAGAAGTGATATTGAGCATCTTTTCATGAGCTTAATAGCCATGTGTATGTATCCTTTGGAGAAAGGTCTATTCAAATCATTTGCTCATTTAAGAGAGTGGGTAGAGGGTGATAGGTATCCTCATAAGATGTATAGATATTTGCTCTCAAAAGCCAATTAGGGATTGGAGTCTCTAAAGAGAAACTTCACAATTTTGCTGAACATAGATTTTAAAAACCAGGTCACCTGTGTCCCATGCCCCCCTACCCCACAGGAAAACTGGTTTACTTCCAGCTTCTACCCCCAGATAGAATAAGTGGACAGAAAAACCAAACAATACACCTGTATGTCAGAATCAGTAGACATTAAAGCTTAAATTTCTAGTCTACGTTACAACTTATTTCACTGATAGACATTATTTTCCACTCATAAGCACACAACTACATTCTCAAAAAGTGATACGTACTTTCCATGTCACACAACTCATTCTTTTTCTACTACAAAATCCTAAAAGGATTTTTGTTGAACAGACACTTGAGTATCTCTCTCTCTCTCTGCCTTATCCTTTGAATTCTTCCCTCCTCAAAGGAAACAAAACACTATCCTCCCCCAGGTAGTCTGAGTGTTTAGTAAAAAACTGACCAGCAGGTATCTAAGCAAGAAGTAGAAGACTCTGTAGAGTGGCCTTGGGTTGCTTCTCTCAGAATGAAGTGCCTTTGATCTATGACATTCCTAGCCCCTCCCTAGAATGGAATTTACCATAACATTCTCTTTTCTTCAGGCTAAATATTTCAAGCAACGTGGCTCTGGTTGGCTGGTCAGGTAGGATGAGTAGAAGTTGACAAGAACCTATTGTCTCTGCAAGTGACCAAGTGCAGAAAATACTTCAGTTATAGGTAGTCATCCCCTTCTCCTTAGTGAATCTTCAAGTTTGATGAGATGTCATAGCGTGTGTTTTCTCCTCTGTCTCCATGTATGAGGGACATTTGGAAGGAGGCATTTCTATTGACCAATCAAAAGAGAACACACTGAAATCTTCCACATTTGTGGATTCAACCAACTGTCATCTGTGTAGATACAGTATAGGCCTATGATTATGTCTATACTGAACATGGAAAGACTTTTTCTGTTGCTAATCTACACCTTGCTATTATGGTCAGATAGAGTATCCCTGCAGAAGTCATGTATTCATGTTTAGGGTTGATAGGGCTCAGTCATGAGGGCTGTAATCTTACCAGTGGATACATCTGTTGTGATGGATTTATCTAAGTGGTGACCTGGGCCAGTGGGGAGTGGCTGGAGAAGGTGGATACCTAAAGGTGTGGCCTCAGGGATTGTGCTTGTGTCTTGGAATCACCTTGTTTGCTTGCTCTCTCTGGTGTCTGGCCTCCATGATGTGAGAGCAAAGCCTTGCACTCTCCCTCTCTCTGCTTCCTGCCTGCCGCCATGTCCTGAGATCCCAGTCCCCAGCCTCACATGAACTGAACCTAAAATCTCAAAAAAAAAAAAAAAACCCTGTGAGCAAATAAATCTTCCTCTAAGTTGTATGTCAGTTCTTTGGATTATAGCAAGGAGGATGCTGACTAAGACACTTGCTCAACTAATCATTACCAAAGAACTAACAGGAAAACTATATTACAAAACCATATTGGAAATATATTCAACAACTCATGACAAACTGATATCTCAGAACACTTCATCTAGAAAGGGCTGTTTGCAGGCAAAAGCAGCCACAGGCTTGTTTCCCTCCTTTATGGCCTCCACTTGCTACCTCTCTTTTTCTTTCTCTCTTTTCACCTTTTGAATATTTTAAATTTTCTTTTGCCTTCCCACCCCATTTTCCCCCTTAACAGATTGCATTTTTACTATCATTTATAACAATTTAGTTCATATAGCATTTGCCACCACCATTCATGTCATTGTGATTATTAACACTGTGGGTGTACTAGTTGACTTCTGATGTTTACCTTAATGCTATATCTAGATCATGGTTGTTTGGTATTGTTGCTACTGTTCATTTCTGACCCAACCATTACTGGTCTTGGAGTTATTTGTGTAGATGTCATAGTAGGTACCTGGCATTTATTTTAATCCCGTATGCTCTGTTCTGCTATTGTTTTTGCCCTTTATCTGTGAGGTACCAAGAATGTAGTGTGACCCTATGAGTTCATGGGGTCTTGATAGGTTACTGAGAGTCTTGCTGTATTGCTGAGGCTGTCCTTAAACATGGGATCCTCCTGTCTCTGCTTCCCAAGTACTGGGATTACAGGCATGAGCCACCACATATGGCTTAAAAGACAGCCTTTTTTTAAAAGCAACATTGGTGGGAAAATTTGATATCAATATGTTTTCTCTTACATATGGATACTAGAGATCAAAAAGAAAAGAAAGGAGCGGGTCATGGTGGCACACACCTGTAATCCCACTATGTGGGAGGCTGAGACAGGAGGATAGCAGTTTCAAAACCAGCCCCAACAATTTAGCAAGACTCTGAGCAACCAAGTGAAACCCTGCTTCAACACAAAAACAAAAAGTTCGGGGGGGGGGTCTAGCCCAAAGGTAGAACACCCCTAGGTGCAGTCCCCAGTACTGAGAGAGAGAGAGAAAGAATGAGAATTAATCTCATTAAAATATAGAAGAGGAAAAAAGAAAAAAGGGTCTAGGAGGAGGGAGAAGAGGGGCAATGGTGAGGTACTGGGGAATAAAATTGGCCAAATTATCTATGTACCTGTACAAATACATAATAAATACATAATAAAAATCCTACTATCATATATAATAATAATATACCAACAAAAGAACTTTTTTTTTTTTGGTGGTACTGGGGTTCCTGGAAGCCCTTCTACCTCCGGGCTACACTTTTTTTATTTGGAAACAGGGTCTCTTAAGCCAGCGCATGCAGCTGGCTTCGAACCTGCGCAATCCTCCTGTCTCTGCCTCCCAAGCGGGGGAATTACAAGCATGCGCCACCACGCCCGGCGTCAAAAGAACTTTTATTGGGGGGGGTGGGTGCTGGGGATGAAACCCAGGGGCATCCTACCTCTGAGCTACACCCAACCTTATTTCATTATTTTATTTGGAAACAGTCTCACTAAAGTCTAGAGGGCCTCACTAAGTTGCTGAGGCTGACCTTGAACCTGTGATCCTTGTGTCTTAGCCTCCCAAGTACTGGGATTACAGGTGTATACCATCATGCCCAGCTAAAATATTTAAAATTAAAATTTTACAAAAAAGCTTTCTGGAAGACTAGAGATCTTCCCAAAGGCCTACAACTCATTTCTCACAATTATTTTTAGACTTAAGCTGGAGTTTAAGACATGTTTATGCTATCCAAGATTAAAGAAAACTAGTGTGATCAAAGCAATGATTGAGAAAAAAGGTTCATAAAACTCTTTCTGAGATGTTTCTCTTTCTTGAAATCTTGCTCATTTTTGAAATTGCATGAATAAATTATTTACTTTAAAAATAAAATAATGAAAATAAAAAGCTGTCATAGAAGGTGACTTTTTGAATAGCAGCAATTTAATATTATGAAACCATAAAATAAATTTATTTATGAAATTAGTTTTGGAAGTGGAAAAAATAAATTCTCACATTCACCCAGTATCCAAACCAATTTCATAATATTGTAACCATAGCTATAATATCCACCAAGGATTTTTATGTACATAGTATAATTATTACACAAACCATATAATTTCCTACAATCTACTAAACTCATTAGAAAATTTGGTTGCGTGTAGTATTCAACGTTATTATAGTATAAAATTAAAATTAGAATTTTAGGAGGAAGAGCCGGGCGTGGTGGCGCACGCTTGTAATCCCTGCGCTTGGGAGGCGGAGACAGGAGGATCGCGCAGGTTCGAAGCCAGCTGCGATGGCTTAAGAGACCCTGTTTCAAAAATATAAAAATAGGTCTGGGAGTGTAGCCTGGAGGTAGAAGGCTTTTAGGAACCCCAGTACCACCAACAAACAAACAAACAAAAAAAGAATTTTAGGAGGAAAACTGAGGTTCATTAATGGAAATACTACCATCAACCATGTATACATATGTGACTATACCAGTGTCAATCTCAGTGCTCTGAACTGGGAAGGGAGGAAATGGGAAGGCTGATAGGGGCCCACCAAGTCCTGTGTACAATTACGTCATTGTCAATATGGTTTAATTATGATGTGAGACTATAATGCACCAATAAAGCACATAAAAAATAAAAAAGCAGCTGGGTGTGGTGACACATGCTTGTAATCCCAGTACTTGGGAGGCTGATACAGGAGTATCAGGGTTCTTGGCAAGCCTCAGCTACTTAGTGAGGGCCTCTGCAACTTAGTGAGACCCTGTTCCAAAGTAAAGAATAAAAAATCGGGCTAGGGGTGTAGCTCAGAGGTAGAATGCCTCTGGGTTCAATTCCCAACACCATACACACAAAAATAAACAAACAAGTAAATAAATAAATAAAACTAGGGTTTTATTCTGCTCTGGAAAAAACATGGACTATACTATAATATAATATGACATTAAAATATATGTATGTATTAAAATATAAAATATATATGTACACACATATAAATATATTTGGGGGGCACTGGGAATTGAATCCAGTGACATTCTACTTCTGAGCTACATATAAATATATTTGGGGGGCACTGGGAATTGAATCCAGTGACATTCTACTTCTGAGCTATACCTCAAGCGTTTTTTATTTTGTGGTTTTGAAAAGGGTCTTATGAGGTTGTTGAGAGTCTCACTAAATCGCTGAGACTCTCCTTGAACCTGTGATCCTCCTGTTTCAGCCTCCCAACTGCTGGGATTACAGGCATGTACCACCATGACTGGCTATATAAATAATATAAAGGATAATGAAATGGGAAACTCAGCATATAACTGAGTTATAAAGTTACCTGTTAAAAATCACTATTTGATGAAGGAAATTTTTCTAAATAATATTTGGTGCCAAGAAGAAAGAGATGGGGGTGTAGTCTTTCTTTGTGTGGCAGCAGATGAGCAAGAGTTAACAAAAACAAGTCAGCAAAACAGCAGGTGCCAGATATTTATCCACATTCAACCCCACAGAACTGGCCAATATCCTCTTCCTCCAGCCCCTGCGGACTTTTAAAGGAGATAAAGAGAAGCAATACAGGGACATAAATAACATAAATAACATGGGCATCTATTGCTAACAATTGTACTACAATGAGCCTGTGCAGACAGTTCTGCTTTTTTGTGTGTGACACATCTGGCCACATTATGATAAGCCAGTGGTAATTATTTTGTGTGTGTGCTCTAAACTTTGTTTAAAACATTCAGTGTAAAATGTCCAGGCTCTCTCCTTTCCTCTCATTCAAACCATCAAGGAGCAGTTGATTGAACACATCATCCCTTCTCTTGCATTTTCTTCTCAGAGGACTTTTCTAACCCATATTTCTAAAACTTTCTGAGGTCATATTTTTGGTGAAAAATGTTGAGTAAGTGAAGTTTATACCTCACAAGGAATCAAAACAATGAGAACCAAAGAGGAGAAACCCATTTGCAGAATGTCTAGGCACCACTGGGGCTCCTAGTACATCCTCATGCTTAGGGAATAAAGAGGGCAAGAGAGCATTGTATTATAGCAGATTGTTTTTCTTACTTGTAAATTTTGTTTTTCAGACAGGTTTGGTATATATATATATATATATATATATATATATATATATATATATATTAATTTGTGAGAATTGGGTAACAAGAGATATGGGCATAAGCCCAGAGCACCATGGAAGATGAGAAACTACACAGCTCACTCTGCAAAAGTGAACAAAAGATGGAGTGGGTCAGGATCTGATGGGAGAAGTCAGATCTGTGTGTGGAGACCATGGAGGATAGACCATGTGTCAACCCATAAGACCATACAGAAGAGGTGAAACAGAGGATGCTCTCTGTGCCCTGTCCCATACCCTTGGCCCATTCTGGAGGTTGCTGCACTCAGCCCCAGTGGGTGACAGCGGCTACCAGTGCCTCTTCCTAAGGCTGACTGATCCTGAACTCAGAGCCTGCTCTGCTGGCCCCAGCATGGGTCCCTTGGCCTGGGAGCCAGTGCTGCTGGAGCAGATCTTCACATCCACAGAAGGGCATCAGAAATCCTCATCCTCAGGAGGGCAACTCAGAGTTGGATTCGTTTACTACTAAGGAAGATGGTGACCAAGTCAGATGCAAGACTTAGGAAGACTTGTAGGTGGCTGACTTGTGGGCTTCACTTTAATCAGTGAAGGAGTTGAAAACAAGAGATCAGACACAAATATAAATATCTGCAATGGGAGATCTCTTAGCTCTTAGCTTTTTTTATCACGGTTATAGATATCTGAGAAAAACAACTTAGAGGAGAAAAAGGTTATTTTATTTATTTATTGTGGTACTGGGGATAGAACCCAGGGGCATTCTACCTCCAAGCTATACCCCTAAACCTATTTTTATTCTTTATTTTGAAATAGGGCCTCACTAAGTTGCAGAGGGCCTCGCTAAGTAGCTGAGGCTGGCTGAGAACCTGTGGTCCTCCTGTCTCAGTCTCCCAAGTACTGAGATTACAAGCATGTGCCACCAAGCCCAGCAAAGTTTATTTTTGTATTAAAAATTTTTCTGATACTGAGTATTGAACTTGGGGTGTCCTACCTCTGAGCTACATCCCCAGTCTATTTTATATATTTTTTTTTTATTTTGAAACCAGGGTCTCACTATATTGCTGAGGCTGGCCTCAAGTCTGCAATCCTTCTTTCTCAGCTTCCCAAGTACTGGGACTATAGGCATGCACTACTGTGCTCGGCAGAAAAGTTTATTTTGGCTCACAGTTTCAGATGTTTCAGTCCTGGTTGTCTGGCTCCATTGCTCTGAGCCTAAGTTAAGGCATCGGGGTGGAAGGACACGAAGGAGGAAAGATGCTCAGCTCATGGCAGCTGGGAAGCAAATAATCAGAGACAGAGAGAGGAAAGGTCCAAGAACAATTATAGTCCCCAAGACCACCACCCCAATGACTTACTTTTTCCAACCATGCCCTACTGCCTACTATTTTTTACTACCTCCAAGTAGTTCATTCAAATTACTGAACCATCAAATGGATCTGCCCACTGACAACAGTGGAGCGCTGGTGAACAACACTGAACCTCTGAATGATGTTGCGCTGCCTAACACATGAGCTTGGGGAACATTTCTAGGTTCACAAACTAACTGAAGGCAATAGCCGAGATGCGTCAGGAGTGAAAGAGGCCATATGCGCACAAGTTTATGACCAGAGGAGGTCAGAGAGGAGAGCTTGACTTCTCCTCTCCAGTGGGTGGGAATGGACAGGGGTTGGTGGGGCTGACATTTAATGTGAACTCTGACCACTTGAGTGATGTGTGCATGTGGAACTATGGATTCTAGGAACATGTTAGTGTGAGCACGAGTATATATTCTGACATAAAAAAAATGTATTGATTTTATGTAATGAGTTTGGTTAGGACATTCATTCCATTGAATACTAATTGGCCAGAAAGATAAAATATATTTTGACATGTAAAATTTTAATTAAAAAATAAGTGCACTTTGCATTCAGAAAAGCAAAATGATGGGCCACAAGATGATTGGTGATTCTATAATTTCAAAGCCTTAGACTTTAACCAGTTTTTCTTTCTAGATATTTATTACTATAGACATTGGTGCTAGTGACAAAAAAGGGTTTCGAAACCAAAATGATCTATATGGAATTGAAGGCAGCAAGCCAGCCAGCATGCTTTTCTCCTTCTTGGGGAAAAAAATTACAAAGATGATGCTGGAATCAACTTTCTTGCCTTGTCTCTCTGTAGTTCCAGTAGTTCAATCTCCAGAGACAGCTTGTACACCTCCAGGGCTGTTTTCACCTCTTCTGGGCTTGGGAGACACTGCATGAGTTTTCTGCTTGCAAATACTTTCTCACAGCCTTCAGGGACCTCCTGAAAGAGATAGAGGTGGTGGGAGTGGTGGAGCATCTTCTCTACAATTCATGGGGGAGATGCATCCAGCAGATGGCAGGGCTATGGGTCAGAATGAAAACCAGTTTCAGACTGGTGGTTGATCACAGAAAATCAGATTTTATGCTGATGCGCTTCCAAAGTTATCCACAGACTTACTATGTCTGTTCTAAGACAGGTGCCCAGAATGACTTCACTGAGAGGGAGTGTTTCTGCTGACCACCCATACATTGGACAATAGTATTCTACATGGTCTAGAAAAGTACAGTTAGTAGTCTGACCCACTCTGTGCATGTATAGGGAAATCAAATCAGAGAGGCAATGTTCCTCCCTACAGAGTTCTCTGTAAAGGAGAGAAGAGATAGAGAAAGTAGCAGCTCCCTACAGGGCTCAGTTTTTTCCCCTTTTCAAGTGAGAATAGGAAAATTTGCTACCCCTAAGCAGCATGCTTCATTGAGAGAGAGAGAGAGAGAGAGAGAGAGAGAGAGAGAGAGAGAGAGAGAGAGAGAGAGAGAGATTGAGAGAAAGAGAGGATTTTAGTGATTTTGAAATCATTTGTGGCAAGTCACATGTTTCCATTACTGGATGAAAATAAAATTGGTAGGGGCCATATTTTTAGGATGTTGCAGCACAGAGCATCCTTGAATTATGCCACTTACCCATGCACACTTTGGTACCTTTGGGTACCAGGTTCTGTTCTCTGAACACATGATACTTTGAGGACCCACTACTCCAAAGCCAGAGTCACAATGGATGGTGATGTTTTCTGATTCCACATATTGAGCCTTATTCAAAGATAGTTTTCCATGTTTTATCTCTGGTTTCAGACACAGAGCTGTAATGGAAACATATATTAGACAATCTGTAAATCTTAAAAAAAAGACATAATAATCTAGAAAATAAGAATGAATTAAATTTAGGTGCTGCTTATTATGTCTTTTCTTCTATTTTCATAACAGGTATATTGGTTAACATTTTTTCTTGAACATGATGGCCTAAGCACTTTACAAGACTATCTTGACTTTTATAATAGTCCTATAAGGTGAGTTACATCATTATTTCCAATTATCTAGACAAAAGTTGAGACACAAGGAGGTAAGAAATTGTCATGGTTTATATCTTTCAATAACACAACAGAATATTTTTAAAAAGGGTATGTGACCCCAGATGACCAGCTAACAAAGGGACTCTCATTCATAGACTAGGTAGTTTCAAGATTGTAGGCACTGAGTTTTCTCTCTAGGCTGTTATCTTCCTGTGTGCTACAGAGATGACGATGCCAAATTAGTCTTGAATTATTGTTAATATAGTGGTACTGTTGTGCATGCATATAAAAATCAGACCCAAACTTGGCCCTTAGTGTTTGCAATAGTTGGCACTAGCATTCCCCTCCAAATATACCTCTGCAATGCAACAGGTGCTACACTGCACACAACTCTGATGGAGACACCTATCAATGCATGAAGTTTTGAATTAGCCCAGGAGAGCCTACACTCACACTTGAACATGTTTCTTCGAAGATTTTGCACAGGCCCATGTGTTCACTCATTAAATGTGATGTTCTAGAATATATCAGGAAATAGACAAAGAAACTGAAATTAGGGTCTGCCTCAAGAAGGCTGAGTTATGTGACAGGTGAGAAAGAAATGGATGAGAGGAATTGTTTGCATACATTTTTTGTGTTTTCTACACAGGTACCAATGCAATAAAATGTCTTTGTGCTGCTTCTGGCAGGGAAGAACTTTGCTCTAGATCCTCTTGTGACAGTTCCCAGGGCTTGTCGTGGACCGAGAAAGAAGCAGATTTACCTTTGCACTGAGGGGCTGCAGATGACCACTGTGAAAATCTGCAGGAGAGTGTGGCCTGTCCGACCATTTGGTATCCCTCGTCACATTCATACTTAATCTCAGTTTGCAAGACACCGTATGAGCTAACTTTGTGATGTCCATGGGCAACGATAGGAGGGAGATTGCAACCTTGATGGTGAGACATAAAAGTGAGAGAGTGTGAGTTTGTAGAATGTGTAAAATAGCACATCCCAGAATTTGTGTGGTTTGTGGAAGGCTTCACTTCATCCTTCTATCTTCTCTGCCACTAGAATCACTTAGCCAAACTCGTGCACTTGTGGACCGCCCCTGCAAACCTTGGGCTGGGAAACTAGAAAGGCTATAGCTATAAGCCTTTAGGCTTTATTTTGTTATAAAAGTTCCCCAGGTCTTCACTCTTGTGAGAATCTCCATGCACATGTAAAAACTAATTAAACTTACATGTTTTTCTCCTTTTGATTTGCCTTGTGTCACTTTGGTTCCTAGACCCAGCCAAAGATTCCACTTGAGAACTTAGTGAGTAGAGGCATCTTTAGCCTCCCATACATCCAACTGGAAGACCCACTCATGGCAATACAAGAGTAACAAAAATATGGTCTTAGAATAATAGTCACAGAATTAACTAGTCAAACTATATACTCTGTCTCCCCTACGGATCTGTTAGAACAGTGGAATATCCTGAGAGGCAATACTTAATGACTGGCACTATCTTCCACAATGCAATATTTACTTTGAACCCAAAATCAAACTTTATATGGCTCTAGGTTCCCAGTAAAACACATGAATGTATCTAGAAACCAAGACATGGAAGCATCACTCTAAATGAACCACTTGCTTGGGGAACAGGTGCTTCTCATCCCTGAAACTCTGACCTATATAGGTCTAAAAGCCCTGATTGGCAAAGTGGAAACATTTGTAATAGGGAGAAAGGAATTAACTAATGGCTGGCCACTCTAGGCTTCTTTGGCTTCTTAGCCAGAAGGAAAGATGAGGAATCAAAATCGTGACAGGGGTAATTGGAAAGATGAGGAATCAAAATCGTGACAGGGGTAATTGGTCCTAGTAATCAATAGATAAAGCAAGCTGGGCATGGTGGTGCACGCTTGTAATCCCAGCATTTGGGAGGCTGAGACCAGAGAATCGTGGTTCGCGGACAGTCTCAGCTACTTAGTGAGGCCCTCTGCAACTTACTGAGACCCTGTTTCAAAATAAAGAATAAAAAATAGGGCAGGGGGTATAGTTCGAAGGTCAAATGCCTTGGTTCCATCTCCAGACCCGCAAAAAAAAAAAAAAAAAAAAAAAAAAAAAAAAAAAAGAAGCAGTTTTCAGCACTGGAGTACTTCTTGACTGGGGAGAGGAAGGCATTTTACATTGGAGTGGCAGACTGACTGGAGAGCTTACTAGAAGATTGCTGTTTGAAAAAGAAAAGCCAGGCATGGTCATGGTGACACACATCTGTAATCCCAGTACTTGGGAGGCTAAGACAGGGGGATCACAGGTTTGAGATTGGCTTCAGCAATTTAGCAAGACTCTCAGCAACCTAAGAAGACACTGTTTCAAAACAAAACATAAAAAAGGGTTGGTGGTATAGCTTGAAGGTAGAATGCCCATGGGCTTAACACCTAGTACCACAGGAAGAAAGAAAAAGATAGATATATGACAGGAAGGAAGGAAGGCAGGGAAAGAGGGAAAAAGAGAGAGAAGGGAAGAAAGAAGAAAGTTCAGAAAGTAAGGTATAAAAAATTTAGGCAGGTCTTATTTTGCAAATTATAAAACGTTCATCTTACCTCTCAGATGCAATATATTTTCACTGATTCAAAAAAGAAGAGGAAATGTAGAAGAACAAGAGAGCAGGAATAAGCCATGGGGAGAAGAGAGGGAAGGCTGTATCTACTACAAGAATCACGCAGGGTATTTAATTCTTTTACCTAACGTTAAATCTTCTCCTAATAATCTCCATCCCACTGATATAAAGAAATTCTCTAAGTAGCATAATTATTTAAGCTCTTACTTTGATCACAAAATGGTCTTTGAGGACCCCATGTACCATCTGATTGGCACATAGCTGAAAGAACTTCCTTTTTATTATTGCACGTATACGAAAGTACGTCTTCATAGAAATAAGCACAACCACTGTCCGTATGTTTTTTTTTAAGTGAAGTGATTCTACCATTCATCAGCTCTGGTGTTGGGCAACATACCTCTAAAAAATAAAAAGTGAGGATAATGGTTAGTAAAATCACCATGAAGAGGCTCCTATGTCTAATGATTTTATTTCTACCTTTGGACCATTTCACCACTGAAGAAAGGCTGGGAAAACAGAAGGAGACCCCAAACACTCAAAGTCTATTCCCTGTCCCTGGGTACTAAAGAACTCAAACTCAGCCATTTCCCTCCAACTAAGCATTTTCATTAAGAGCCTCCAAAGAAGAGGCTGGAAGGAACCTATGGGAAAATGTCAATTTTCAAAATTGTCCAAGAGCATTCATTTATTTATGACATCATTGGGGTTCCATCATGATTAAGCTCTCTACTATCTTACAATTCTCCAGTCACAAGGAAAAAAAAGTTCTCAACAAAACTTTATATCTATCTGGCAGCTAACACATAGAAATAAATTTAAATTATTGCTTTTGGCCAGGATTTTTTTTTCATGATGCAAAATTTAGAGAAACAGCAATTCAAATTCCCTCATTTTGAACCTGTAAGAGCTGATATACGTCTATAACTTTTCATTCACTACTAGAAATACTTTAAGATGAAATATTGCCTGATGTTAGATAAAGCATCAGGATAGAATAAAATATTCTCTATATAAGGGGCTTGCTTGATGGAGTCTTATAGGCACACTAGACTACTTTAAGTGTTCAGCTATTAATAAAATATAATAAGAATACTCAACATACACATGGATTTTAAATTGTAACAATATTTATATATACATTTTACTGTAGAAAACACTTAAATAGGTGTTTAAATTTATGAGTCTAAATTTATATTTAATCAGGTGTTAACAATTTGAAAAAGTACCACTTCACTCTGCTTTTTAAATTGCTAAAATAGCCTATATCAAATAATTAAATCAATAAGACTACTGGGAGTAAAATAAATATAACTAAAAAGCAAGTTTTAAAATATCTATAAGAAATACCTTTTATGTAAGTGGTGGCAAAGCATTTTGCTAGATAAATTTTAGTTTCAGCTTTTTTATTAAAAATGTTTCATTCTATTTTCCCAAACATGAGCATTAATAACTGATTAAACTTTGTTAAGTTTTAATATGAAATAAATAAGCCAGGTATGGTAGCACCCACCTGTAGTCCCCGTACTTGGGAGGCTGAGACAGGAAGATCACAGGTTCATGGTCAATCTCAACTACTTAGTGAGGCCTTCTATAATTTAGTGAGACCCTGTTTCAAAATAAAGAATAAATAACAGGACTGGGGGTGTAGCTCAAAACACAAGTCCCTGAAATTAATCCCCAGTATCACAAAATAAATAAATAAATGTAAATAAATAAATAAATAAATATGATCTCCTGATAGGTTGATCTACACTACCACTTTTCCTTATCTGTGAATTTCACATATTTTTCTTTTCCTTTTCTTTTCTCTACTTTCTTTTTCTTTTTTCTTCTTTTTTTTCCCCCCAGTACTAGGGATGGAGCCCAGGGGCATTCTACCTCCAAACTATACCTCCAGCCCAATTTTTTATTCTTTATTTTGAAACAGGGTCTCACTGAGTTGTAGAGGGCCTCACTAAATAGCTGAGGCTGGCCATGAACCTGCAATCCTCCTGTCTCAGCCTCCCAAGTACTGGGATCACAAGTGTATGCCACCACGCCTGGCTTCACATGTTTTTCAAATACTAGTCTGCAGCATAAGATTCCGTGTACTCAGGCTCTCAGTGTGTTCATCCTTGACATAGTTCTGTTATATGGCTAGAGGAAAGCACTTTCTCCCTTTCTTGCCAGTTTCACTGAGATCTATAAACTAGAATTCACCTGTCCTACTTGCATTCTTCTCTGGTTCTCTCAAGCAAAGGAGTCACTTTTCCTACCAATGAAACTGGAGGAAGTCTCCTTCCTTCTGAGGTAAGAATACTGGATTAGGAGTCCAGATCCATCTTCAAGAGGAAGGTGAAAAAACCTAGCTCTGTCTCCTGGCTCAAGAGGCATGAGCCAGGAGAGAGGAGGAGGTGGAATTAAAGGCACTCAGCACTTGCCTGCTGCTCCAAGACACCAAACCAAAACAAGTGTGTAGCACATGTTGAAGTGGAGGAGGGGTGTTGGGAGAAAGTGGTGGAGTGCAGCGGTTCAGATTCAGGGACTCTAGAAGACCCAACATTGAGCACTTAGTGGTGCTGGCAGGAGGGAGGAGGTAGCTCCATTGGTGGGGTACAGGGAGAGAGTGTGCAGAGTTCAGCCTCAGGCAAACATTGGGTCTGAGCAGAAGGGAGACTTGGGTTTTGCAAGCAGGCTGGGGCTCTCTGCACTTCCCCATGGTACCCTAAGAGGGAGCATCTTCATAAGGGCCCCAGTGTCTGAGCTTTTTTTATCTTCAAGACTTAAGGGCCTCTCCATTTCACTGGCTCAGCAGGTGCCCACCCTGAGAGAAAACTGGGGGTCCAGGAAAGTGACTATGGCACAAATCTGCTAAGTACTCCAGGCTGTGGGACACGCGGCCTGCCGGGCAGAGGGCAGAGGAAGGCGCTTCCTTTTAACATTGGCCGTTGGACCTGTGACGAGGGGTGAGACCAGCTGTATGTGGAATTGAGTGGGGTCTGGGCCCTGGAGCGCCATGGCTGGGACTGGCAGATCACGTGGTTCCCATGGTCTCCATCCAGGGCAGCTCCCCTGGGTCTGATCACCTTTCTGTGTTTAAAAGCATTCAGAGATCCGGGCGTGGTGGCACATGCTTGTAATCCCCACACTTGGGAGGCAGAGACAGGTGGACTGCACTGGTTTGAAGCCAGCCTCACTGACTTAAGAGACCCTGTTTCCAAATAAAAAAGTATAAAAAAAAATAGGCCTGGGAGTGTATCCCAAAGGTAGAAGGGTTTCCAGGAACCCCAGTACCACAAAAAAAAAAAAAAAAAAAAAAAAAAGCAGTCAGAGGATATACACCTCTGTGGCTTAGACATCTACTGCACCCCTGAGCACTGACTGAGGGTCTTGGGACCAAGGGAGCACAAACCCATTGCTCCATAGGCTTGACAGGGCAGAAGGAGTAGAGAGTGGTGGTTTCTACATGGGGGAGCAGAGCAAATACAGAAGCCTCAGAGGTGAGTACAGTCCTGCTGGGGACAGTTTTGTATCAGCGGGCAAGGAGGGGCAGGCCTCAACCTCCACATTTCCCTGACTGGTTTGGCCCGTTCCGCTGAAGCCCAGCAGCAACACACCAGATTTCACTTATCTCTGTTCTTCTGTATCGTTTTATATCTTTTTATTTTTCCTTTCACTTACCTACTTTCCTTCTTTCCTTGTTTCTCTTTTCATTTCTATCCTTCTTTTCCTCCGTCTTTCTATTTATTTATTTATTCATTTATTTATTTTATTGTGTGTGTGGTATTGAGGATTGAACCCAAGTGCATTCAAACACTAAGCTATACTCCCAGCCCTTTTTTATTTTTTATTTTAAAACAGGGTCTTACTTGGTTGATGACAGTCTCACTACGTTGCAGAGGCTGCTGCCTTCAAACCTGTGATCCTCTGTTTCAGTGTCTCAAATACTGGCATTACGGGCATGAGCCATCACATCTGGCTTATATTTATTTTATTATGAATGTTACTTTCATTAATGTTTAAATCTTTATTCTATATTATTACTGCCTCTTCCTGTACTCTACAGGTGCTGTTTTTAATAGCTTTCATTGTGTCTCTATATCTGGTTTGCTTTTAAGTTGTCACTGATGGTTGTTTCTCCTATAATAGCAGTGCTAGGGAGTGAACCCAGCATTCTATGTTGGGTGGGTGCTTTGCTACTGAGCCATATCCCCAGCCTACTTGAGAAAAAATGTTCTTTATTCCATCCATAACCTTGTCTTGCTTAAACTTTGAGAGATAGCTCAACTTAAAGAACAGAAGAGACAAAAGCCCCAGCAGATGACACAGCCTAAAGTAGGCATACATTCAGAGAGAGGGAGAGCTGAAGATACACTATTGGGCATCCCCCCAACCTTGCCAACAACAACAGAGAAATAATACAAATGCTGTGGCTATCCTATTCATAGGAGGCCCTAGAATAGGCTGCTCCCAAATCCTTTCAGACTTGCACAGTGCTGAAAAGTCCAGAGAAGTAATCACAGAGAGTATACCTTGTATTCTCTGCTGTCAAATCATACATGCCTGAAGAGCAGGGGTAACCCACTACATGGGTCCTATAGAGAAACTGGGTAGGACAGAGAAAGTTTTGGACACAATACAAATAAAACTAAATACCACCAAGCATAGCCTTAGCAAGGCACAGAGAAGCTACAATGTGAAGTTAATTTGAACTAAACTCAACACTGTACAGTATCCCAAATTATGTTCTCAAGAGAAGGCAGCTCATTAAGAAGACCTTTACATAAAAGTGAAAGAAATAAACATCTCAACAGATACACAAATATCAAAATAGAAACATAAGAAATATGAGAAAACATGCTTCTTCCAAAAGCTTATAACTTCCTAGTAACTGAATCCAAAGATATTGCAGTGAATGAGAGGACAAAGAATTAAAAAGATTGACTATTAAAATGGTCAGTGAATTGAAAGAAGATACAAAGAAGCAGCTGGATTATTTGAGGAAGACAATGCAGGATATGAAAGAAAGAGATTCTGAAAGGAGAACCTAACAGAAATCTTGGAAACAAAAAAACTCAACTCAGTTGAAAGTCAGGAAGACACGAAATAATTTATTTCAAACCCTGAAAGAAAATAACTACCAACCTAGATTATCATATCCATCAACGGTATCCTTCACAATTCAAAGACAAATAAAAGATCTCCCAAGATAAGCATAAACTAAAAGAAATTATGATCATTAAACCAGCATTACAAAAGATACCCAAACAAATCCTACGCCCAGGTGAGAGAGCAAGAAAAACATAACCACAAGATCATGAGAAAGAATAAATCGAGTAGAAGAGTAGTTAAACAAATGAGAAATATAAAAGAATCAAACATAATTGTTCTAGTAAACCATCAAGTCTCTAAAATAAGGAAGAAAGAAAAAAACAGAATTCTCAAAACAACCAAAAGTAAAAGAAAACAATTGACAGTAACTAGTATATATCTTTCAGTAACGATTCTGAAAATAAATGGTTTAAATTATTCATTTAAAAGATTCAAATAAGCTGATTGGATTAAAAAATAAGACTCAGCTATTCACTCTCTGCAAGAAACTCCCATCACCAACAAAGAAACACACATACTGAGTGTGAAGAGATAGAGAATGCTATTCTGAAAAAATGGAATTCAGGAGCAAGCAGGAATGGCTATACTCATATCAGATAAAATAGACTTCAAATGTTAGAAGAGACAAAGGTCACTACATATTGATAAATGTAATAGCTCTTCAAGAAGATATAATAAATCCCAGCATTCGGGAGGCTAAGATCAGAGGATCGCAGTCCGAGGACAGCCTCAGCTACTCAGTGAGGCGTTCCGTAACTTAGTGAGACCCTGTTTCTAAATAAAGCATAAAAAATAGGGCAGGGGGTGTAGCTTTGAGGTAGAATGCCCCTGGGTTCCATCCCCAGACCCACACACACAAAATAATAAATTATAATAATTTTTTTGGCAGTACCAGGGATGGAACCCAGGGACATCCTGCCTCCAAGGTATATCCCCAGCCCTATTTCTTATTCTTTATTTTTGAAACGGGGTCTCACTGAGTTGCAAAGGGTCTCACTAAGTAGTAGCCACCACGCCTGCCAAGAAGATATAATAAGTTTAAACATATGTGCAGCAGATGATTGAGTGCACAATTTTATACAACAAACACCATAGGACATAAAGGGAGAGCTAGACCCCCAAACAATAATAGTGACTTTAGTATACCACTCTCACCAATAGATAAAATTTAACTAAGAAACATCAGAATTAAATTACCCTAGAGAGCAAATGAATTTAACAGATATCTACAGAATATTCACCCAACAGTTGCAGAATACACATTCTTTTTATCAGTACATAGAACTTTCTCCAAAGTAGATCATATTTTATGATATAAAGCAAGTATTAAAAAATCTAAAGAATTTGAAATAATTTCCTGAATCTTATCAGACCATAATAAAATTAAATTAGAAATCAATAGTAAGAGGAACTACAAAAATTATATAATCACAAAGAGAATGAACAGTATACTTTAACTTTTTTTTTCAGTACTGGGAGTGGAACCCAGGGGCATTCTACCACTGAGCTACACCCCCAGACCGATTTTTTATTCTTTATTTGAAACAGGGTCTCACTGAGTTGCAAAGGGCCTCACTAAGTAGTAGCTGAGGCTGTCCTCGAACCACGATCCTTCTGTCACAGCCTCCCAAGTGCTGGGATTACAAGCGTGCACCAACCACACCTGGCAACAGTATACTTTTAAACAAATAGTGAGTCATTGAAGAAAGTAAAGGAAATTTAAAAATTCCTAGAATCAAATTAAAATGGAAACACAACCTAGTAGGACCTGTGGGACATAGCAAAAGCAGTTCATAAGAGGGAAGTTTATAGCTATATATGCCTACATTAGAAAAACAGAGATTTCAAATATCGTAATGATGCATCTCAAGGTGTTAGGGGGGGGGGAACCAAAATCAGTAGAAGAAATAATAAAAATCAGAGCCAAAATTAATGAAATAAAAACCTGAAAGAACAATACAGAAGTTCAATTGAACAAAGAGTTTTTTTTTTTTAATGACAAATCCTTAACCAAATGAACCAAGAGAGAAACAAGACCCAAGTAAAATTAGAGAAGGAAAGGAGGTACTACTACAGTTACCACTAAAATTCAGAGGATTATTAGGGACTATTTGGAAAAATTATATGACAATAAATTGAAAAAATACAAAGAAATAGACAAATTTCTAGATATATGTGACCTATCAAAATTGAACCAAGAGGATATAAAAAGTCTAAGTAGATCAATATAAACAATGAGATTGAAACAGTATTCGTCTCCCAGCAAAGAAAAGCTCAGAACCATATCAGAATCAGAACCAGACACATTCACAACTAAATTTGACCAGACCAGACTTTAAAAGAACGAATACAAATGCTCCTCCAACTAGTCCATAAAATAGAAAGGGAAGAAACTCTTCCAAACTCAATTTATAAAGTATTACCCTGATGCCCAAACCTGATAAAGACATAATAATAAAAAAAGAAAATTCTATACCTTAATGAGCACAAGTGTAAAAATCCTCAATAAAATAATTGCAAATTGAGTTCAGCATGTCATTAAAAAGATCACACATACATGCCAGGCATGGTGGTGCACACTTGTAATCCCAGAACTTGGGAGGCTGAGACAGGAGGATCACGGGTTCACAGACAGCCTCAGCTACTTAGTGAGTCTCTCCGCAACTTAGTGAGACCCTGTTTCAAAATAAAGAATAAAAAATCAGGCTGGAGCGTAGCTCGGAGGCAAAATGCCCCTGGGTTCAATCCCCAGTACTGAAAAAAGTAAGGAAAAAGATGTACACCGTGATCACATTGATTTCATTCAAGGGGTGCAAGAAGCCGAGACACAAACTCAACTTGCAGCAGGTTGAGTTCATGACTGTTTCACAAATGTCTCTTCTGCCGAGGTCCTCAAAGTTTATGCTGTGAAGAGAAGGGGTATGAAGGGACTCAGCCTGGCAAGGATCGAGCCAGAGTCTCTATTCTAGTTCTGCCAGTCATGAAGCTGATACTTAACTTACGTCGTGTTTTCCTCTGCATTCATTTCCCACTTGATTCTGAATGAGAATAATGAAAAGTCATTTCTTAGTACTTCAGATTCTAAGAAGTTTCTGCTCCTTTTTTGGGATCAAGAATTCATTATTTGGTTGAAGTAGGATATTCTAAACTTACCTGGAGAGATAACATTATATGCTTAAGATAAGAAATCCTGTCACATACTATACATTTAATATGCAAAAATATCTAAAAGAAAAACTCACCCTTACACCCTTTAAATGGACTCCATCTATAATTTCTCTGACAAGTGACAGTTGTGGGTTCATTTGTGGCAGGCTGGTAGCCTTCGTGACAGCGGTACCTTAACACAGTATCCACCCTAAACAACGTCTTTCTTGTTTGCCAGTAGGTTAATTCCCAGGAAGCATGTGAAATGTTTGGTAAGCCAACACAACTATCTGCTCATAAAGGAAGAAAATGAGAAAAGAAGACTCTTTAATAGGGCTGCCACAGTAATTGATGAACATGTCTTATCATGGGGTCTCATGTGCTCCTGCAACCAGGAGCTAGCCTACAGTGACAAAGGTGTCAACCACATGAGAATACACATATGGATATTCACTCACTATCCAGTACCAGAGGTTCTTACTAAGTGCACTACTCCCATGCTTTTTATGTGTCCTGACAACCATGTATAATATTGTTTCTTATTCTTCAATATACATCAGAAAATTTCATTTCTTTTTTACTGGGTGGATGGAACCCAGAGGCATTTTACCTCGGAGCTACAGCTCCAGCCCTATTATTTATTATTTATTTTGAAACAGGGTCTCACTGGGTTGCAAAGGGCTTCACTAAGTAGCTGAGGCTGGCCACGAACCGCGATCCTCCAGGTCTCAGCCTCCCACATGAAGTTTCATTTCTTGATTCAAGCATTAGGCTTGCCAAATAAACAAGGCACAGAAACTGTCACAGATAAACAAATCTAACTGTCTGTTTCCTGACTGGGGAAAATAAACCAGTCATTCCCCCTCATCCAAATAATACCAGGGACTTGGTCATCAAAAGGCTTGGCAAGGATAAGTCACACTCCAAGCATTGCCGGAGCTTCAAGCCTACCCCTCCCCCTTCCTGATGCTGTTGATTTATATGATATGGAAATATAATAAAAGACCTATAGAGTTACAGGTTTAACTTCAAACATTTGAAATAGCATGTAGAGCAAGACCCTTTAAAAGTGTAACACAATGTATTTTTAGGATATTCACAAAGTTCTGCAACCATCACCACTAACTAGTTTCAGGATAATTTTCTCACCTCAAATAGAAATTATTTTTTTATCAGTCACTCCTGATTTCAACCTTCTCCCAAATCCTGGAAACTACCAATCCACTTTTTTCTCTCAGTAGATATCCCTGTTCTTAACATTTCAAATAAACAGAATCATGCAGTGTGTGTGTGTGTGTTTGTGTGTGTGTGTGTGTGTGTTCTTTTACTTAGCTTAATGTCTTTAACTTTCATCTATGTTGTAGTACATGTTTTTCTCTCTCCTTCCTTCCTTCCTTCCTTCCTTCCTTCCTTCCTTCCTTCCTTCCTTCCTTCC
Organism: Muscardinus avellanarius; assembly: GCF_963383645.1. Lineage (NCBI taxonomy): Eukaryota > Metazoa > Chordata > Mammalia > Rodentia > Gliridae > Muscardinus > Muscardinus avellanarius. The sequence continues at coordinate 83,088,525 of NC_137793.1, forward strand.
TTCCTTTCTCTCTTTCTTTCTTTCTTTCTTTCTTTCTTTCTTTCTTTCTTTCTTTCTTTCCTTCTTTCTTTCATTTTTGCTGTACTGGGGATAGAACCCAGAGGCATTCTACCTCCAAGCTATACCCCCCAGCCCTAATTTTTATTCTTTATTTTGAAACAGGTTCTCACTAAGTTGTGGAGGACCTCACAAGTTGCTGAGGCTGGACTCGAACCTGCAATCCTCCTGTCTCAGCCTATCAAGTACTGGGATTGCAAGTGTGCACCACCATGCTTGGCGAGTATTTCATTTTTATTGTCAAATAATATACAATTGTATGAATATACCACTTTTTTCTTACCTATTATTTAGGTTGGTTTGCTTTTATGAAAAATACTGCTCTAACCCTTCATGTAAAATTATTTTAATGTGGACATGTTTATAATTTCAGAGTGTCAGAATCATAGCTAGTTCATATAATACTTTTATGCAATTTAGAAAAGGGTACTTTTCCTAGGATATTTTATTTATCTTTCTAGTGGCGCACGCTTGTAATCCCAGCTCTTAAGAGGCGGAGACAGGAGATCGCGCAGGTTCGAAACCAGCCGCGCTGGCTTTAGGAGACCCTGTTTCCAAATAAAAAAGTATAAAAATAGGTCTGGGAGTGTAGCCCGGAAGTAGAAGGGCTTCCAGGAACCCCAGTACCACCAAAAAAAATTTATCATAATATAATGACTTTTTAGAATAAGAATTTTTCTACCAACTGCTGGAAATTTTTGAAGTACATATACTAATCCACTATATCTACAATGTGAATGCCTCCCCTTAGGACTGGGATGTATGACCTGCACAACTGTATGGCAGCCTTTTGTGATTACATAATGACCTTGCAGACTGTACTGAAATCATTCTTATTTCCAACAATTAATAAAATAAAGGGAATTGCTGATCTAAACTTAAACTTTTACTGTAATTCAAAGTGAGTCTAGGCATACAAGTATTTCCACTTCAATATTTCTGGAAACCTTTAGATGCCAGACATTGAAATTCCTCCCTGGTGCGTACTTACTGGGCTCACAAGTGGGAAGAGAAGGATTCCAGTTGTTATCAGCTTCACAAACGGTTATACTTCTGCCTCTGAGGGTATAACCTTCTTGACAGTCAAACATAACAAAGTCTTTATAAGAATAGATGGACCTAAATCCAGACACAATATTTCCATGTAGAACATCTGGCGTAGGACAGATGATTTCTAAAGAATCATAGGAAAAGATAAGTGGATTTTCAAAGATTAAAGGCAATTAGAATATTACTGGTATTACTAATCCATTTACTAGTGCAAATGTCTGATATAAGTACAGGTCATGTAAATATGAGAAAAGAATTTTGAATGAATATATATTTACTAAATAAATATAAATTCATACACACAATTTCAGTTTTTAAAAGCCTTAATAAAATGAGGTCCCATCACATTGATCCTTATATAATTATGGATAAATTCACCAATTTACCAATAAAAACTAGCCATATGTTACCCAGAAAAATCACATATCTGCTAATCTCCCCACATGTCCAAAATAATGGCCTGATTTCTTGGGTGAGTTGGGTTGTAGCTCAGTGGCCTGTAATATGAGGGTCACAAAGAAGCAGCCAGAGCACCAGAGATCCAGTCGCCAGTGCCCTTCTACCTCCAGGCTATACTCCCAGACCTATTTTATATTTTATTTGGTAATGGGGTCTCACTAAGTTGCTGAGAGCCTCACTAAACAGCTGAGGCTGGCTTTGAACTCGCATGATCCTCCTGTCTCAGCCTCTCAAGCACTGGGATTACAATCATGCACCACCACACCTGGCCAGTCCCATTTCTTGAATGAACAAAAGAATCTGAAGGTAGTGAGTGGGGCCTAGTCATCATTAGTTCTAAGGCTGAGATGAAGTAATACGTAGTCACTTCTAGGCCAAAGTTCTTAATAGCCAGAGTATGGTTTGCGTTTTTCTCTTCCTCTGCTGAGGAGATTGTAAAAACACATTGTGAAGATGTCTTTGTTTTGTTTTGTGATACTGGGGATCAAACCCAGGGGTTTATACCTTTGAGCTACATCTCCAGCCCTATTTTATTTTTTATTTCGAAACAGAGTCTCACTAAGTTTCTGAGGGCCTCACTAAGTTACTGAGACTGGCTTAGAATATACAATCCTCCTGTCTCAGCCTCCCAAGTATTGAGATTACAGGTATGTACCACCACAACAGGTTGAAAGCACAGTTTGATATAGAGTTTCCATAAGATCAAAGCAGGCTGGACTGCTGCTGGTTACTAAGTTAATACATAGGCTACAGGTGCCCTAGATTGTCTCCTGGACATACAGTTGACTCTGAATAAATGAGGAGAAATGTCTTACTTTATCAAAACCGTAGCTATCAGTGCTGTTTTGTGACTACATCCTAATACAGAATGCAGTAAGTATCTGTTGGCCAAATAAATGACTATGTCAGTACGATCACCAGATTATCTCTGAATTGTTTTACTTTCCTGAAAAAATTCACCTTTATTTTTCTTTTAAACAAAGGGGACAAACAGAATTTATTAAAATTAAATTCATTAAATTCATTTAAAGCAGAATTCATTATTACGACTTACTTTCACAGGTAGGAGGGCTTGGGCGCCAGACACCTGTTTTATTTTCCAGGGTACAATAAATGGAGGCATTGCCTCTGAGTGTGAATTGGGGATCACACATATAAGTGACTAAGGAGCCATATGTGTAGACATCTTCATCTCCACCAATGACTTTCCCATTTCTGATTTCTGGAGGGGACCTACACTCACCAACTGAGAGAATGAAAAGAAAGAATGAGAGAGGGCATCATCACAAATTAAAAATTCCTGCAAATTCGAATGGAGGTCTCAAGAGGCAGTGGAGGTGCACAGGACTGTTATTCCCTAATAATTTAAGGCAAAACATAACAATAGCTTAAGTTTATAGTCAAGCCAAAAAGAACTTTACTTACTTATACATACTGGGAAAGGATCACTCCATTCAACTCCTTTACCTTGGACCTCACAATGACTAGTGGTTGAGCCAATTAGGATAAACCTGAATGAGACAGGATCAAAGATTTTGATGTAAATATTCTTACACTAAATTAAGTTGATAAAGGGGTCTGGACCAATAGAATTTTTACTTAATATTAAAGTGAAAAAATAATGTTTTCTTGGTTACTCCTTCCCAGCAAGAACTCCATTAATGAAATTCCATCACGGAGATGAGGTGTGTGTGCATGCTCATTTGTTTTTCCTTCTTCAGTACTGAGCATGTACTTGGTGTCAGGTGTGGACTCGTCCAAAGTTCAAGCAGAACAACAAAGGACTAACCTGAGTGTGCTCCTCAGTTTTCTTTGATTGAGTATACAAGCCAAACTCACAAGACAACTGGCTTGCAATCCCCTTCTGAATTGCAGATATTATGGCTTTCTTTCACACACTATTAACTATCTGTTCACCACCACCCCCGCGTGTGTGTGTGTGTGTGTGTGTGTGTGTGTGTGTGTGTGTGTGTTATTAAGGACTGAACCCAGGTACATTCTGCCTTCAAGCTATACTCTCATTCATTTTTTTAAAAATGTTTTTGATTTGAAATAAGGACTTACTAGGTTGTTAAGAGTCCTGCTAAGCTGCTGAGGCTGGTCTGGAACCTGCCTTCCTCCTCTCTCAGCCACTCAAGTACTGGGATTACAAGTGTGGGTCACCATGCTCAGCTGACCACTCCCATTTGTGTGTGTGTGTGTGTGTGTGTGTGTGTGTGTGTGTGTGTGTGGTACTGGGGTTCCTGGAAACCCTTCTACACTCCCAGACCTATTTTATATATTTTTTTTATTTGGAAAGAGGGTCTCTTAAACCAGCATGGCTGGCTTCGAACCTGCATGATCCTCCTGTCTCTGCTTCCCAAGCGCAGGGATTACAAGCATGCACCACCATGCCTGGCTTGACCACTCCCATTTTTATGACATTTTTTTGGTTGTTGTTGTTGTTGGTACTGGGGTTCCTGGAAACCCCCGGGCTACCCTCCCAAACCAATTTTATATTTTTATTTGGAAACAGGGTCTCTTAAGCCAACAAGGCTGGCTTCAAACATGCACCATCCTCCTGTCTCTGCTTCCCAAGTGTGGGGATTACAAGTGTGTGCCACCACACCGGGCCTTTTTTTTTCTTTTCTTTTATTCTTTTTTTGTGTGGTACTGGGTACTGGGGTTTCTGGAAACCCTTCTACCTCTGGGCTACACTCCCAGACCTATTTTATATTTTTATTTGGAAACTGGGTCTCTTAAACCAGCACAGCTGGCTTCCAACCTGCGTGATCCTCCTGTCTCCGCCTCCCAAGTGCGGGGATTACAAGTGTGCGCCACCACGCCAGGCATGCCGGGCCTTTTATGACCCTAATATCTCTACTTAGATATTTAGAATATCTTGACTCACCCGGCGTGGTGGCGCACGCTTGTAATCCCAGCATTTGAGAGGCTGAGACAAGAGGATTGCAGTTCGAGGACAGCCTGCAACTCAGTGAGATCCTGTTTCAAAATAAAGAATAAAAAACAGAGTTGGGGGTGTATCTTGGGGGTAGAATGCCCCTAGGTTCCATCCCCAGCACTGCAAAAACAAACAAAGAAACAAACAAACAAAACAACAACAACAAAGTAAGCTTTCTTCTATTTGACTTCCCTCTGTATATATGATGAGAGGGAAAAGGACATTGCTAGTGTTATTTCACATTGTATCATCACCAAAGAATACACCTACAGTGTAATAAAACATTAAGGTAAATGATACTTTTAGCAATCTAACAGCCCCATGAATTTATTGGATAATAACTTAATAAAAATTTTTATCAATTAATAAAGTAAAATACAAATATAATTAAGCATTTTTTACATTGCTTGAAAGTGTCACTTTTCTAACGAAGTGTTGTTTCTGGTTATTTCAGTAGGAACAGTTTAGTGCTACAACATCACCTTACTTCTCAAATCTTCTCACTTTCACTCTTGGGAGCCATATACAACAGGGGAAAGAGGACAAGAATTAAAAAATCAACCAAAATGAAACACCATAAAAACATTAACAAGAAACAATAAATATAGATGAAAAGCAAATGGGAATCACTGTATGCTTAATTAGAGAACAAACTAGCTATTTTAAAAGTTCTTTCAGGCAAATGATACTGAAATGACATTTTGATCTACATATTAAAGTTGCACGTCACACAGCAGCAAAAAACTTAGACCAAGGTCTCTACTGCAGCTACATGTAAAATTATTAGATTTTAAAGCTAAAGAATAATATCTTTGGCAAGTCAAACACAATGTCAAGTCATATTTAAAAGAAATAAACTTAGGTCAGTATCAAGAGTTCTCCACAGCATCATCTGCCAGTAAAAGATGGTACTGCAGTACCTCCAGGATACCCAAGAAATGAAGGTATTTTATACCCAGTCACATTGTCACTTAAGTATAAATCAATGACTCAGATATAGTAAAACCTGCAAGAGCTCTAAGAAACATTTTTACTTGCTTTTTTGGTGGGGGGGGGGCAGGGATTGGGTTTTTAAAAACATTTTTTTAAACCACTATAGGTTCAACTATAGCCAGCCAAAAGACCAGAAGGAAACTTTAGCCAAAAAAAAAAAAAAACACAAATGATAAAACACAGTCTCTCATAGCTTCATCTGCAAGAGCCGAGAATGAAATCAACCTGTAGACATATATGCATATTTAGCATTAATATTAAATGCAACATAAATACTAAGACAATACAAATATATAAATCTACTAGTAGAGAAGATAGAAGGGGTAGGGAGGGAAGAAAGAATACAAGTTTGTTGTTGTTGTTGTACAAAGAACAAATTTAAACTTTCTAAAAACAAATAGGAATAATAATGTATAAATATAAATTTATCAAGATAACCACTAGAACCAAATTTTAAACCTCCCTAAAAAAACAGTATTTATACCTCTCTATATTAAAATAAAATAAATACGTATGCATCTACAAAATAAAACAATATATGAAATAATATGACAAAACTAAGTGTATAAGTATAATTCATTCAATAAATGTAATTGGGCTTAAATATCCTACTGAAAGAGCTTTTAAAAAGGAAAAGAGCAAGCTGGGCTTGTGATCCCCATGCTTGGGAGGCTGACACAGGAGGATGGGGCAGGTTCGAAGCCAGCCTCAGCTACTTAGTGAGGCTCTCAGCAACTTAGTGAGACCCTGTTTCCAAATAGAAAATAGGTCTGGGAGTGTAGCCTTAAGGTAAAATACAAAATAGGTCTGGGAGTGTAGCCTGAAGGTAGAAATCCTCTGGGTTCCATCCCCAGTACCACACACACACACACACACACACACACACACACACACAAAGAACAAAATTCAACTCATCTTGTATACAGATACAAGTCTCAAAATGTTTCAAACATATTAAAAGACAAACTTATATCAAGTAAATACAAACAGAAAAAAAGCAGAGATGAACATCCAAAGATTAGACATCAGAACCAAAATTATTAAATTACACAAAGATGGGTGCTATGTGTGTGTGTGTGTGTGCAGGTTGCTGGGAATAGCAATCAGGGGCATTCTGCTGCTGAACTAGACCCCCAACCCCATTTTATTTATTATTTTGAAGCAGGGTCTCTGCTAGGTTGCTGTACATCTTGCTAAATTACAGAGGCTGGCTTCAAACTGGCGATCTTCCTTTCTCAACCTCTCAAGTACTGGGATTACAGGCATGTGCCAGCAATGCCCAACTAAAATGGGTACTTTATAATGGTAAACATTTGGTCTTCATTGAAGAGCTATAAAACTTTATGTACCAAAATATGTGGCAATCATTTTAATAAAACAAAAGTATATAGGATATAAATCAAAAGGTTAAAATGCTATTAATTAATTATAATTAATATATTTTATAATATTTAAATGAAGTTAAAATATGAAAATATTTAATTTACATTAATTCATAGTTTTTTTTAGCTGGGCATGGTGGTGCATGCTTGTAATCCCAGCATTTGGGAGGCTGAGACAGGAGGAACGTGGTTCATGGACAGCTTCAGCTACTACTTAGTGAGGCTCTTTGCAACTCAGTGAAACCCTATTTCAAAATAAAGAATAAAAAATAGGGCTGAGTGTGTAGCTTGGAGGTAGAATGCCCCAGGGTTCCATCCTCAGTATTGCAAAAAGAAATAATTCATAGTTTATGTAAAGTCTATGGAGAGTCGGAAATGGTGGCACATACCTGTAATCCCAGCTACTTAGGAGGCTTAAGCAGAGGGATCATAAGTTTGAGACCAGCCTGGGCAACCCAGCAAGACCCTTTCTTAAAATAAAAAAGTCAATAATAAAGAAAATAAAGCATAAAACAAAATCATAGCAACAGATTCAAAAGAGAGTATCAATGAAGTAGATCTGATCTGATGTATATATCAAACTCTATATGTCGATAATAAAATTATGCCTTTGTTTGAAGTGCCTGTAGACTATTAATGAAAATATTAATGAAAACTCATTATTATGATGCATTCTAAAATGTCAGTAAATTCTGAAAGTAGAAACAAGTAACAGTCTCTGTGAGAAACTACAGTCTTAGTTTCCCATGGAGGAATGCTCTACCATGGTAGATAGCAAGACTTTCAAAAACAAGTTACCAGAGTTTAGCAAATAAAAAGATAGGAGCCCTACTTTTCAAGTTCAACATGAATTTTACATAGTCAACAAACTTTTTTTTAGTATGAGTGTGATCCATGCTTATACTAAAATTTGTTATTATTTATCTGAAATTCAACTTAACTGGGCATCCTGTGTTTTACCTGGAAATCCCAAATTAAACTTGAAGTAGAGCCCTGACAGCTCTGGACCCTCATGCAAGTGAATGAGTAGGCACCCCAGGGCCTATTTGATGACTGTGTGTGGAGGTGGGGGGCTGACTGTTTCTATACAATGGTGTTGCTCAACTGCATTTGTACAAATTAACCTATCTATAACATCAGGGCATTTTTTCAGACTAGCAGAGACTGGAAACACCCAAGGACCCATCAAAGAAGTTTCCTGACACACCTACACAATAAAATTCTATACAGTATTAAAAGGTTATTAATAAGGAACCACTCTATACACAAAGAAATATCTCCAATATATTACCAATCACTGAAATACGCAAGCAAGAAATATATCTAATATAGTACCAATCAGTGAAAAATCAGTGAGATTCAAAGCTAGGTTTGTTATTGAGAAAGAGGAAAAATAAGAATATAGTTTCATACCTTGTATTTGTATAAATAAATACCAGAAAGAAACCAGTGAAAGTAAATCCTTGCTTGAGGATGGGAAAGAGTAGAGCATATGGATATAGTATAAAAGTGGGAAGATTGATTGATTGATTGATTGAGGTACTGAGGATTGAACCTAAGGTTCAAAGGATTCTCCCTTTGAGCTACACCCCGGCCCCATTTTAATTTTTTATTTTAAAATAAGGTCTTGCTAAGTTGCTAAGAGCCTCACCGTATAGCTGAAGCTGGCTACCAACCTGTGATCCTCCTGTCTCAGCCTCCCAAGTACTAGGATTCCAGGTGTGTGCTACCACACCCAGCAAGAATTTTAATGTATGCCTTTTCACATCACTTTAAATTTTGAAATATATGAACACATTAGTTCTTCCAGTATTGATTATTAGTTGAAATGCAGAAAAAGCTGAAACCCTTTACACCATATTTAGGCAGCTATCTGCTTTCCCCCTCCCCTTTCTCTGTAAATATTAGGTCTGTTGGAAAAGCAAAATGCAGCTGTGAAGGCTGTTACCATAACAATTCAGATAATCCCAGCCTACAGCAGACACTGAGTCCTAAGAGAAAATGCTACAAACTTTGAAATTTAGCTTGATAATTTCAAGCCAGGCTGGCTGCCCTGGTAAAGACAAAGGATTAAAACAAGGAGCTAAAGAAACATCATGCATCCTCTCTTGTAGGCACTAAGAAAGCAGACATACAAAGCAAACTATTTAAAATAAGCTGACACCTACATTTAGTGGGCGGCAACAAAGATAAGAAGGATGGGCCAGGGTCTGCGTGTTTGTCCATCCAGGCCTGTGAAAGACTAGGTTAGCAGCAGAAGACCTTATTTAAGATAAAAATTTGGTGGAGGGTAGTGATCCACTGAAACACTCTGCCATGCCCCCTTTTTTGGTGTGATGTTCTTCTTTTCCTAGCTCATTATTTTTATTTATTTTTTTTTATTTTATATTTTTATTTTTGGTGGTACTGGGGTTGCTGGAAGCCCTTCTCCCTCTGGGCTACACTCCCAGACCTATTTTATACTTTTTACTCTTTGGAAACAGGGTCTCTTAAGCCAGCTCAGCTGGCTTCGAACGTGGGCGATCCTCCTGTTTCCGCCTCCCAAGCGCGGGGATTACAAGCATGCACCACCACGCCCGTCTAGTTCATTATTTTTAAATGGGGTGAGGAAAAGAACCCACCACTGTGGCACCGAACTGTAACATTAACTATTTTAAAAATTAATTTAAAAGCATTATAATCTAGATTACCTCACACTCACCCTTCTGAACAGCTGAATTCTATTTGCGATCCAAAATATAAATCTGTCTTTATTTTCACTTGCCCATTAAGTAAATCTCCTGGATGACTGCATCGTTTCTCTGAGAGAAAAAATTGAAATGATTATGCGATTTCAAGCATTCACTATCTGTGTAATAGACTGAAAAAGTCCCATTTCTCCTTCCAGACAGACACAGATGTTCACATTTATTAGGGTAGGTAGTTAGCTAGACAAGGTAGAGCTGTAAATGGGCCCCTGATTAGCAATGAACCCTGATGACTCAGTACTCTCACATGACCACACCACCTAGTAAGAAGGTGAGCCTTTAAAAACAGAAATCTACCCTCCTCTTGCAGGTGGGGCTATGGACAAGCTCCATCCAGGAACCACCAAAGGTGCCCACCACCCTTCCCCTCTTCTGCTTTTCAAAAGTGGCACCAAAGCTGGGTATGGTGGCGCATGCTTGTAATCCCAGAATTTGGGAAGCTGAGACAAGAGGATCGCTATTTAGTGAGGCTCTTTGTAACTCAGTGAGACCTCGTTTAGAAAAAATACAGAATAGCCGGGCGTGGTGGCGCACGCTTGTAATCCCTACGCTTGGGAGGCAGAGACAGGAGGATCGCGCAGGTTCGAAGCCAGCCGCGCGCGCTGGCTTATGAGACCCTGTTTCCAAATAAAAAAGTATAAAAAATAGGTCTGGGAGTGTAGCCCGGAGGTAGAAGGGCTTCCAGGAATCCCAGTACCACCCCCCCCAAAAAAAATACAGAATAAAAAGTAGGGATTGGGGTGAAACTCGGAGGTAGGATGCCCCTGGGTTCCATCTCCAGTACAGCCAAAAAAAAAAAAAAAAAAAAGTGGCACACCAGTGTACATTAAAATTTGTAGCCAACAAACTATCTGGCTCCTTAATGACTAAAGAAAGTTTAATGGGCTTCCTCTGCTCCCTATGAAGTGCATTATGATATGAAACTATAATGTGCCAATAAAAGTATAAAAATACTTAAAAAATCAGTAGTTTACAAACTGGATGGTGTTTTAGTGACTACTGCTCCAGGAAGCTTCTATCCTGAGACAATTTACCAAAGCTGGAAAGTGTAAAGCAAATAGAATAAATGTTGGTACTTACTGACACAGAAGTAACTATAGTCCCATTGGCCATTAGATTTACAGGTAACAATACTACTCGAACTTGTCCTACTATAGCCAGGGCGGCAGGTGTATCTCAAGATAGCTCCAGTTTGGAATTCTGTCTGCCTCACGTCATGTGCTAGAGCAGCAAATTGTAAATTGGGTGGGGGACCACATTTGCCTGGATATCAAAATGAGAAGAAGCACCAAATGTTATATCCTGAGACACAAGATCTCATTGTTTCAGTGGCTTGATTATAGATCAAGGACCATTCTTTTCTCTAATCAAGAAAAAATATAACTCCTACTATCCTCTCTGTCAAGTGAAACCAAAGAGTGATCTGTGATATATGTTTGTCAGTAAATGATAATGAGGTATAAATTTTATTCCTTCTCTACTGTGTATCATATAATTTATCTTAAAACATGACAGATACAAATTTCATCAGCCTATCAGAATCCCCATTTCTGCTGATTTAGATACATCTATGCAAAACCATAAATCCAAACAAGTTTGCCTAAACAAAAATGTGATTTCAATAAAAATGACATTACAATTTCGTTTGCCAGAGAGAAAGGAAACTACGTTGCTAGGAGATGTGTATGAATAACATTTGTTTTATTTTATTTTTAATTTTTGCATCTTTGGATTTAGAATGTAGAGAAAGAAGCATGAAACATTTTTATGCAAGAACTTTAAAACATAAAAATCTTAATCCTGCTTTCCTTACAACAATTAAAGAAACAGGACTGATTGACATGTTAAGAGCTCAAGTAGAAATACACAAGTCACCTCTCTGTTCTGGATAAACCCACAGGCAGTGAAATTGTTTAGTTAAATTGATAGATTATATAGATTCATTTCAAGTCATGGTTGGGAGAAAGATTGCTTTGGAAATTCCTAGAGAAGAAATTCTAGAGGAATATATCTGGAAAACTGCCCCTTTCCTGTGTAAAGCAAATTCCCTCTAAGTTCCAGCTGGCCAAATAAACTTTTTGTGGCTGAAACTGGATATCTACTAGAAGCTTAGTCATCTCTTATCTAGACTAAGTCAACTAAGTGTGATATCTTGATTGCTGTTCATCTGGACATGTTTCTCATTACTCACCATGAACAGTGGCCAACAGAGCAGCAACCAATGTCATTTGGAATAGAGTTGGATCAGAGACACTCCACAGCCTTGAGAAGGGCCAGGCTGCCATTTTCCCCTTTCTATGAGGGGTTCTATTTGGAGTTCTTGAGGGGTGCATGGCCTGCTGTTTCTCTGACATTTTTCTGCTGAGAGAACTCGATTCAATAAGCAGTCATTGAATTCTCACTTGTCATAAAGCACCAGGACTTGTGTCTTCAAGGAAATGGGAGCCTAGATTGGAAGAAAAGATAGGAGCACAAATGTTAGAACAAAAGATAGTGGCAGCTGGCCTCTGCAGAAGCACCTGCTTAGGAGAGAGGTTCATTCCAAATGGAGAGAGGGAGAGAGCACCTGAGATGGCTATGCTGAAAAGTTGGAGTAAATGCTGACCATGATGGGAGACCAGTAGAGAAGACTTCCATTTGGAAGGTAAGTGTCTGAGATAACGAGATGAGTGTTATGGAAAGGGTAGTTTATATATAGATCCGTCTGACGGGGATGTGAGGGCCAAATTTAGGAATTTACAGATTGTTTTTTCTCTCTGGGGAACTGAGAATCATTGTTGTTTATTTGGGGTTTTGGATTTTGTGTGTTTGTTTTTAAGGTAAGGAGTGACACAATTATTGTGCTTTACGATGACTATGGCAGATATGTTTAAGATAGGTTGAAGGGGACTGAAGACAGAAACAAGGAGATGATTAAGAAGACATTGAAGTGAAGCGGCGGGCGCCATTTTGCCTTGCAGCACCAGGCTCCAGAGAGGAAGGGAACTCATAACGGAGCTCAGAAAACAGAGAGGAGATACGTCAGCCTCACGCCCGAGAACGCGGCAGCAGCACCTTACTGCTGGCGGCAGCGGCGAGTTCACCGGACGGCACCAGACCAACACACTCAACAGCCCACCAAGCTCCAGAGAGGAGCGGCGGACAGCGAGCTGAGGTGAGCCGCTGCCGGGCGGGATTCGGCAGATTTCTCCGCGCAGGGAGCATCTAAAGCTCCCAGGGGCTGGGCTCAGCGCACCCTGCAGGGACCCAGAGTGGAGTTCAAAAACAGAAAAGAAATACGCCAGCCTCACGGCCGAGGGCGCAGCAGCAGCGCCATATTGCTACTGGCGGCAGCAAGAGCAAATTCACCAAGTCCACGACAGCTAAATCTGCACACTCAAGAGTGAGTCAAATTGGGGCCCCTAGAGGAGAAATCCCACTACTGTACTCCCAGGGACTTGACCCAGTGGGGGAGGGGTGGTGGCAGAGATATCACACCATAGGAGAACATGCAACCTGGCACCCCCCATGGTCTAAAGCAGCCTCGATTGACTCCAAGGGTCTGAGACTCTGCGATACAACCCAGTAGAGAAGTAGTGGGAACTGAGATACCATAGACTCGAGATCCACAGCACCTTAAGTGAAATCGTAGTGACCCAACGGAAAAACCCAGAGAAGACACAAACTTCCGAAATCATGGGAAAGAGGAATAATACTGGAGCAATGAATGCCCACAACCCCACAACATCAGAACCTGATAAAACAGAAATTCAGAGATTTATAGAAGATCAAATCAGGAAAGTAACTGTAGAAATAATAGAGGTGTTTCGAAAAGAATTCAGAGAGAGCCAAAAAGAGATAAAGGATGTAATTAACGAAGTAAAGGCCTCAATTCAAAGTACAAACAACAGATTAGACCACATGGAGAATAGAATCTCGCTCCTAGAAGATGATCATTCAAAAAATGAACGCATAGTTTCTAATTTAGAAAAAAAAAATCTGACCGCAGGAATCTGACATTGAAGAAATATGGGCCCATTTTAAGAGAGCTAACCTAAGAATAATTGGAATAGAGGAGAGAAAAGAAGGTAAAAAAGGGATTAACAATCCTTTCAAGGAAATAATAGCAGAAAATTTTCCAAACATAGAGCAAGAGGTCGATACACAGGTCCAGGAAACTTATAGAACTCCCGTTAGAGAGGATCAGAGAAGAGGATCCCCATGCCACATAATTGTCAAAATGACCAATGTGGAAGCCAAGCAGAGAATCTTAAAGGCAACAAAAACAAAGGGCCAAGTGACATTCAGAGGCAAACAGACATCCAGACTTCCCAAACCAAGTCATGAGAGCCAGAAGGGCTTGGAGTACCATATTCCAAACTCTGAAAGAAAACAACTTCCAGCCAAAAATTTCCTACCCAGCAAAACTTTCTATCAAAGTAGATGGAGAAATAAGAAGCTTCCACGACAAACAGAAACTGAAGGAATTTATGTCTTCAAAACCAGTGCTAGAGAAAATACTCAAAGAGATTAACTACAAAGAAGAAATAGGTAACACATACCAGAACTAGAGAAACAAGATTTTCCATCCAACAGACAACTAAGATTGGTTATCTGTGGAGATTCATTATTCATGTTAGTCTTTTACCTATCTCTAAATGGTATTGTTTGCTTTTATTGTTGCTAATTTTTAGGATTTCTAGTTGGAATATTAATATACCTTCAGATATAGCATTTGGAAATATTTTATCCCATTCTATCAGTAACTTTTAACTCTGTTTACATTGTCTTTGGATATACAATATTTTTTTTATTTTTTAGGGAGTTTGTTTACCCTTTTGTTGCCTGTGCCATTGAAATCATATCCAAGAAATCACTGCCAATTTCAATGTTGTGAGGTTTTATGACCCAGATTTTCTTCTAAAAGTTTATAGTCTTAAGATTTATACTTAGGTCTTTTATCTATTTTGAGTTAATGTTAGTATATGGTGTTAGGTAAGGGTCCAATTTTATTCTTTTTCATGTAATTATTATTTTTCAACAATATTTAGTTAAAAGATTATTATTTCTTCCACCAAATGTTCGTGGAAACCTTGTCAAAAATAAATTGACAATATAGGGAAGAATTTAGCTCTAGGCTTGTATTTAACTCCAATGGTTTATATATCTGCCTTTAGAACAGTACTACACTGTTTCAATTATTGTAGCTTTATATGGTTTGAAATCAGAAAATATACATCTTCTAGCTTTGTTCTTTTTCAAGATTGTTTTGGGTATCTAGAGTCCATATTCCATATCAGGATAGATTTTTTTCTGAAAAATAAATAAATAAATGTATGATAGCTTCACCTAAAAAAAAAAGAAAAGAAAAAAATATTCTCTGGTAAGAAAGCAAAAAGAAATATTGAACTGTTATCTTTTAGTCATCAAAAGCTTGGTATCAGACAAATGAAACTGTTTTGTGAGATTATCATCGTTAATATTGGATAAATTGCTATAAAACTAGATGTCAACCACTAAGCCAAGCATGGGAGGGAGGGATGGGGAGGGAACGGGGGGATCAGGTAGGGGCTAACTGGGCGATGTGTGCATGTATGTCTACAAAAGTATTTTCTTTATACCATTATGATGTATGAATACATTGCACCAATAAAAAATTAAATTAAATTTAAAAAAAAGAAGACATTGCAGCTGGGCATGGTGTCACATGAGTGTTAATACCAGTACTCGGGAGACTAAGACAGGAGGATTGCAGGTTCGAAGACAGCCTTGACAAGTAGTGAGACTCTCATCAACTTAGCAAGATGCTGTTTCAAAATAAAAATAAAATAGAGCTGGAAGTGTAGCTTGGAATACCCTTGAGATCAATCCTCAGTGTCACACAAACAAAAATAAAAAAGGGTTGGGAATGTAGCTCAAAGGTAGAATGCCACTGAGTTCAAACCCCAGTACAAGAACAAGGAAGAGGAAGAGAAGGAAGAAGGGGCAATGGCATTGCAAATGACCAGTGATCTGGACAAAGAAATGGCACAGGAGTTACCAAAAAGAGAAGAAATGTTAAAACAAAGCACAAAGGCAGGGAAAGGATGAGATAGAGAAAAACAGTTGGATTACTATATATGGTATAAGCAATCTGTAGCTTTTTAAAAAATAATGTTATATGTGTAATACAATATATATATATATATATATGCACATTACAAATATACTTTCATTTTTTAATCAGGCTAGTCAAAAGAATATATTTGTAATTATTGAATATATTCAAAGTGAATATTTCTTAAGCAGTATTCAGTAAGGTGATAATTTGATAAAATCAGTAAACTGTTTTCAGGTGCTGAGCCTTCAGGAAGTGGCATTTCCTCAACTAGCATTGGCAGCTAACACTGAGTAGTCTGGCCTGAGCACGGTGCTCCATGGGTCCTGGACAACTAGGATTCCTATCAGTTTCAGACACGTTCCTACCTGCTAACCCTGCCCACATCAACCTCCCTCCTCTTCTTTATGGTGCCTCCCCATTCTGCCATTCCTTTCCTCAGTGTCCTTAATCTCCAGGTCAGCCTCCAGCTTTATGTTTCTAAGTCTCACCCTGACTTTGGTTTGCAACTAACATGAGAAATCTGTCATCCCCACTACACCACCAGGTCAAGGACGTCAGAAGATGGACTCCTATTTTTTGCTGCTTCGCATCATACCTAGCCCTCCGGATTACAAAGTCAATAAATGTTTGCTGAATGTAAATCCAAAAGCACCTAGTGATCAAATACGTTTCAAAGAAAAGCAATGCTGTCTCAGATCCATACTTACATTATAGTGCTTACTTTCTCAAGGTATATCAGATGATATTAAAACAAGGCACATCTGTATTTTAAAGGAAACAGACCCACACGATTTTACTTTAAGCTCTTTTCCATCATTAACCTGAAGTCATCATACCACCGACCAGTCAATTGGAGCGGGGTGGGGTGGGTGTCCAAAAACTAGTTCTGGTTATGACATAGACACATACACACCCTGTACTATGGTGAAAAAGTTATTTCACTCTCTTTATATTAGATTGTCAAGGTCACAGTCATAGAGCTGGGGAGAGAGGACAGTATTTTCATGACCTTGGGCCGGGGGCTCTAGACTCAAACCCAGAGCCTGTGGGTTTAAGTCCTGGCTCCACCATGTGGGAACCAAGTTCCCAAGGGCAAGACCCTCAGCCCCACCGCACATCAACATTTTCTTTTAAATGTAGGGACATTTGCAAAGGGCAGAGAATCAGGTAATTATCAACAACTGAGTTTCTGGAGCACATATTCTGCCTCTATAGGAGGCAGTTGGGCCCAGAGATCTGTGAATGATACATATCTTTTATAAAATAAGAATGGTAATTATACAAGTCTCTGGGAATTTTTGAGAGGGGCTTATCAAGGTGCATTGATGATAAATAGTAAGCATTCCAAAGAAATGTTTAGGAAAGAGTTTGACAGAATTGGCATTGGAAGGTCACTGTTAAGAAGCAGAACTCCTAAAGATCAAAATATCATCATCATCATCATCATCATCATCATGATTTGAATCATCAGAAAGAATGGTGACCATCTCACCAGGTAGACTTTAAGCCCCAGTGCAACAAAAGCCCTCTAGATCTGAGGCCAGAAGCCCTTTGTCTACAATGGCCTTTGGTTCAATGATATCCAATATGACACCCTGAACAGAGACACTGGGGCCCCGAGGGCTGTCTTTGGGGATTTTTACTCCCTCACCCTCAACTGTCACCCTAGAAGGAACTCATCCACATCTATGACCCTTATCATCACACATGCATCATTCACAGACCTCTGGGCCCAGCTGCCTCCCATAGTGTTAGGATATGTGTTCCAGAAACTCAGTTGTTGATAATTACTTGATTCTGCCCTATGCAAATCTTCCTACATTTAAGTTTTAAGCCATTCGGGCCTGTCTTTTTAATTCTGGTTTCTGTGAAATTTCTTCTTCTTCTCCTCCTACTTCTCCTTCTCCTTCTCCTTCTCCATCTCCTTCTTCTTCTGTGCTAGGGATAGAACTCAGGGATTTTTCTACCTCTAGGCTATACTCCCAGATCTACTTTATATTTTATTTGGAAACAAGGTCTCACTAAGTTGCTGAGAGCCTCACTAAGTAGCCGAGGCTGGCTTCAAACCTGCGTGATCCTCCTGTCTCAGCCTCCCAAATACTGGGATTATAATTGTGCGCCACCATGCCCGGCTAACTGTGAAATTTCTGTACTTAATTTCAAAGGTAAATCTTTCTGCCTTTCTAAAGTGAGTAAAAGAAATCTTAGGCCAGGCGTGGTGGCACACGCTTGTAATCCCCGCGCTTGGGAGGCAGAGACAGGAGGATCACGCAGGTTTGAAGCCAGCCGCACACGCTGGCTTAGGAGACCCTGTTTCTAAATAAAAAAATAAAAAAGGTCTGGTAGTGTAGCCCGGAGGTAGAAGGGCTTCCAGGAACCCCAGTACCACCAAAAAAAGAAAGAAAGAAAGAAAGAAAGAAAGAAAGAAAGAAAGAAAGAAAGAAAGAAAGAAAGAAAGGAAAGAAATCTTAGCAAAAGTAAGACGGAGATATCCTCTACAGCTGCAGAAAAGCAAATAATATGTGCATGATAAAACCAGCCTTGCAAATGTTCTTTCCCACAACAGAGTCATTCCTAGACTTTAGAGGTTGTTGTTCTGCCACTTGAAAGTAACATTTAGACTTCCGGGAAGATGGCGACCGAGAAAAGCGGGGCTTAAGAGTCCCGCTAACAACCAATCTCCATTACCACAAAAAGAGCGCCTTTCATAGCCAGAAAACACCATCACCAGAAAAACAAAAAAACCACCAGGCTCCAGAGAGAAAGCGGACTGAGAACAGAGCTCAGGGCCACAGAGGAGACACACGCGCCCGAGGACGCGGCAGCAGCGCCATACTGCCGGCGGCAGCGGCGAACTCAGCGGACGGCTACAGCAAGCCAGGTGAGCCGCTGCGGAACAGCCAGGCGGGAACTTTCGGCGCAGACAGCATTTAAAGCTCCCAGTGGCTGAGCTCAGCACACGCTGCAGGGATTCAGAGTGGAAATCAAAACCAGAGAAGAAAAAATACGCCAGCCTCATGGCCGAGGGCGTGGCAGAGGCGCCATATTGCCACTGGCGGCGGCAGCAGCAGTGAATTCACCGAGTCCAGTACAACTACATCTACGTACTCAAGAACAGTGAGTCAAATTGCGGGCCACAGAGGAGAAATCCCAGTATTGTGCCTCCTGGGACTTGACCCAGTGAGGGAGTGGTGGTGGCAGAGATATCACACCATAGGAGAGCGTGCAACCTGGCACCCCCCATAGTTTAAAGCAGCCTCTATCGACTCCCTGGGTCGGAGACTCTGTGATACAACCCAGTAAAGGAGTAGTAGGGTCTGAGATAATACAGACTCGAGATCCAGAGCACCTTAAGTGAAGCCATAGTGACCCAAGGGAAGAACCCAGAGAAGGCACAAACTTCCTAAATCATGGGAAAGAGGAATAACACTGGAGTAATGAATGTGCACAACCCCACAACATCAGAACCTGATAAAACAGAAAATCAGAGATTTCTAGAAGATCAAATCAGGAAAATAACTGTAGAAATAATAGAGGTGCTTCGAAAAGAACTCAGAGAGAGCCAAAAAGAGATAAAGGATGCAATTAATGAAGTAAAGGCCTCAATTCAAAGCACAAACAACCGATTAGACCACATGGAGAACAGAATCTCGCTCTTAGAAGATGAGCAATCCAAAAATGAATGCATAGTTTCTAATCTAGAAAAAGATATCCAACAGCAGGAATCTGACATTGAAGAAATATGGGCCCATCTTAAGAGAGCTAACCTAAGAATAATTGGAATAGAGGAGGGAAAAGAAAGTGATACCAAAGGGATCAACAATCTCTTCAAGGAAGTAATAGCAGAAAATTTTCCAAATATAGAGCAAGAGGTTGATACACAGATCCAGGAAACTTATAGAACTCCCTTTAGACAGGATCCGAGAAGAGGATCCCCACGCCATATAATTGTCAAAATGACCAATGTGGAAGCCAAGCAGAGAATCTTAAAGGCAACAAAAACAAAGGGCCAAGTGACATTCAGAGGCAAACCAATTAGAATCACTCCAGACTTCCCAAACCAAGTCATGAGAGCCAGAAGGGCTTGGAGTAACATATTCCAAACTCTGAAAGAAAACAACTTCCAGCCAAAAATTTCCTATCCAGCAAAACTTTCTATCAAATTAGATGGAGAAATAAGAAGCTTCCATGACAAACAGAAACTGAAGGAATTTATGTCTTCAAAACCAGCGCTAGAGAAAATACTCAAAGAGATTAACTACAAAGAAGAAAGAGGTAACACTCACCAGAACCAGAGAAACAAGAGTTTCCATCCAACAGACAACTAAGATTGGTTATCTGTGGAGATTCATTATTTATGTTAGTCTTTTACCTATCTCTAAATTGTATTGTTTGCCTTTATTGTTGTTAATTTTTAGGATTTCTAGTTGGGATATTAATATACCTTCAGATATAGCATTTGGAAATATTTTATCCAATTCTATTAGTAACTTTTAACTCTGTTTACATTGTCTTTGGATATACAATATTTTCTTTTATTTTTTAGGGAGTTTGTATATTCTTCTGTTGCCTGTGCCATTGAAATCATATCCAAGAAATCACTGCCAATTTCAATGTTGTGAGGTTTTATGACCCAGATTTTCTCCTAAAAGTTTATAGTCTTAAGATTTATATTTAGGTCTTTTATCTAGTTTGAGTTAATACTTGTATGTGGGATTAGGTAAGGGTCCAATTTTATTCTTTTCGATGTAATTATTATTTTTCAACAATATTTAGTTAAAAGATTATTATTTCCACCACCAAATCTTCGTGGAAACCTTGTCAAAAATAACTTGACAATATAGGGAAGAAGTTAGCTCTAGGCTTGTATTTAACTCCAATGGTCTATATATCTGCCTTTAGAACAGTACTACACTGTTTCAATTATTGTAGCTTTATATGGTTTGAAATCAGAAAATATACATCTTCTAGCTTTGTTTTTGCTTCGAGATTGTTTTGGGTATCTAGAGTCCATATTCCATATCAGGATAGATTTTTTTCTGAAAAATAAATATATGATAGTTTCACCTAAAAAAAAGAAAAAAATATTCTCTGGTAAGAAAGAAAGCAAAAAGAAATATTGAAATGTTATCTTTAAGTCATCAAAAGCTTGGTATCAGACAAATGAAACTGTTATGTGAGATTATCATTTTTAATTTTGGATAAATTGCTATAATACTAGATGTCAACCACTAAGCCAAGCATGGGAGGGAGGGATGGGGAGAGAATGGGGTGGGGATTGGGTGGGGGCTGACTGGGCGATGTGTGCATGTATGTCTACAAAAGTTTGTATCCCACTATGATGTATGAATACAGTGCACCAATAAAATAAAATTAAAAAAAAATAAAAAAAATAAAAAAAAAAAAAAAGAAAGTAACATTTAATCTTAGAAAAATCTGTAGTTCTGAATTGTTATCTCAGACAAATTACTTTTGTCTGAAATAATATTTAAATTAACATTTCTGCTTTTTTTTTTTTGGTGGTGGCACTAGAGATGGAACATAGTGGCATTCTATCTTTGAGGTATACCCCCAGCCGTATTTTATTCTTACTTTGAAACAGGGCCTCACTAAGTCGTGAGGTTGGCCATGAACTTGCAATCCTCCTGTCTCTGCATCTCAAGGACTGGGATTACAAGCGTGTTCTACCAACTCGGTTAACATTTTTACTTTCTGAAAGTTTTAAGTACTTCCTTTTTTTTTTTACCTGCAATCCTGAATATAAGCTAAAACGTTCAATTCTGTTAGATTTCTTAGTTAAGCAAAATATACTTTTAAAAAATTAAGCTTTATATCTAGTATTGCCAACTTTGTGTCGCCCTGGCACCTTGAATCTGACATATTTGCTATCTTCCTCCAGCACTGCTTGACCTCTGTGCTTTCTGTCTTAGCTTAAGTAGCAAGACATCAGCCTCCCTGACTCATCCTCACGGCCTGCCTCACGCTCCCTTTCTATATTCAGAGGTCCAGTCCCAGCAAGCTGACCATAGCAATATCACTAGAATATGCCACTTCTGCTCACACTCCATTTCCATAGTCCAGGTTTAAGTTCTCATACTTTCTTTCACCCCACCTTAGACTACTTCAAAAACCACTAAACATTTGTTGCCAGTTTCCATGTTGATATGTTATATTCCTGAAAAGCTATTTATGATGTCACTGTTTAGAAATGTACATGATCCCCAACCCTTAAGTCCCCACTCCTTTCCCAGCTCTCTGCTTGCCTCTTTACAAACAGAAAAATGCTATGCTCCAACCTACCCAACCCTTAAGTCCCCACTCCTTTCCCAGCTCTCTGCTTGCCTCTTTACAAACAGAAAAATGCTATGCTCCAACCTCACGAAGGTACTTGCCTTTCCCAAAACACATCCTGGACTTTTTAAAAAAAAACACCTATAAGTGTCTGCTGGTAGTGTCTCTGGTACATGAATGTTCTTACTGCCAAGATTTCCTTTACTCATTCTCCACATAGAATATCACCTCCCTTAAGAAATGTCTGACTCCCAAAAAAAATTTCTAGAAAAAGCCAATGTCCTCTGTGTTGGCTGGTGCTCTGCTAACACCTTAATCATACCTTACTGTATTGTAACTGTCTATTTCCTGTTGCCTTTTGAAATAAATTGTAGATTCCCTAAAGAAAAGAAAGGTGTCTATTCAACTTTCTGTCTCTAACCTGGGATTATAAGTGATGTATAATAGTTATCCAATAAATGTAAAATAATAAAACTATCGAGTTTCACCTTTTGAATTAGAATGATTCACT
Source organism: Muscardinus avellanarius (assembly GCF_963383645.1). Taxonomy (NCBI): domain Eukaryota; kingdom Metazoa; phylum Chordata; class Mammalia; order Rodentia; family Gliridae; genus Muscardinus; species Muscardinus avellanarius. The sequence goes on from NC_137793.1 coordinate 83,111,035, forward strand.
CACTGAAAACCAAATGGATCACAGTGTGTGAAGTGCCTTTCATGATACTGTGCTTAGACTTCTCTCGTGAGCTCTAAGGCTATGTCCTGGCTCAGCTCTCCAGCTGCTCCTTGGGTCCATCAGCAGAATTTGTACAGAAGCCAACAAGCCACAGACCATGGAGATGGAAATGAGGACTTGTAGGCTAAGGAGATCTGAGCTGGAACTTCAGCAATACCACAAGCTAACTCTGACTTTTTGTTTGTTTTCTTTTTTCTTTTTCTTTGGCACTCCCCAGTACCAAAAAAATTGGATTAAACCTTGAAGCTACATCACCAGCCCGATTTTATATCTTATTTGGAAACAGAGTCTCACTAGGTTGCTGAGAGCCTCGCTAAGTTGCTGAGGCTGGCTTTGAACCCACAATCCTATCTCAGCTTCCCAGTACTGGGATTACAAGCATGCACCTAGATTAAGTGTGATTTTGAAGAAGCAACAATATCATTTTAGAACTTGGTTTCCTCATCTCTATGATGATGACATTAAACTTAGGTGATCTGTTTTATTCTATATAAACTGCAAATCAATAAAGGCCTACTAAAAAGCTGAGACTACTCTAGAAAATGTCCCCATAGTTCAGTGACCTCATCATCTGTTTACTTCCGAGAGAAACGAAACCAACTCAGGAACTATAGTCAACATGGTAGGTGTTTTGTAAAAACAAGCCAGCATCTTCAGTTGCCAATGCAGTACTATTTGAGAGACATTGGGGAAATCTTCAGTCCCTACATTTCTCTTTTCATTAGTGATTATCTTTTAAGTTAATGTGTGTTTTTTGTCTAATTCCCCCCTTTTAAAGTCACATCACCCCTGGGAAGGGTAATATTCTCAAGTAGATATCTTCTTCCTTAAACTTGGGCTCTCAATTGCATTGCTTGCAAACTCCAGAAAGAACTCGCTTCCAGACTTCCCCTCCTTTCTTGGGATCTCATTATCCCCCTCTCAGCTCCTTTCTTCTATGTTCCCAGTATACGCAAATAAGCTTTACACCCCACGAAAGCATTGATGCTTCTGCCACTTTTATACACTCTACTCTTTGTTGTCCTGATTCTTCCATATTTAAGGGCAGAATCAGAATCAGCAAAGAGACAAGTAAAATGCGGACTGGAATAGTACTGAGTCCTGGCCAACCAAGGAAGAGAGAATTTCAAGAAGGGAGGATAATCAACATTGTCAAATTTGGAAAGTGGGGAAGAGAAAGGAGGCAAGGATGACTAAGTCTTCCTCTAACTTCAGAGACTAACTGGAGGCTACTCAATGTCTTCTTATTACCAATTCTGAAGATCTTTGCTGTTGATAATAAAGACTTGGAGGAGTTAATAACATCTCCAATGAAAACTGCACCAACGTTCAGAGTATAGACTGTGGAAACCAATACGTCTGATTTACCTCCCCTATGTGCATAGACAGTGAAGAATCAATAAACTTATCTTCTAGATAAACAACAAGAACAATAGATTTCTGCTGAAAACACTGCCAAGTTTTTGTCTCTGTCCTGTCCTTCCTGTCCTGCAGTCCCTAAAGGGCCAAACCACCAACTTTCCCCACAAGACCCCCTAGTACTCAGTAGTCCACTGACCTGCAATATCAGAGGAAGAAGACTGTAGGGTGGCAGCTTGATCTCTGTATCCCTAATTTCTTCCGAGAGCAGAGTTTATTATAATATCCCAGTATTTGGCTAGTAATTGGTCCCTGAATTCTGGCCATGCAGTTGGCTGCTGAGAAATAGCAGACTGGAGATGGATGGGCAGAAATTCTGGCCCAGTAAATAATTAACAGCAGAACCAGAGGAGTGATGTTTACCCAACCTCTTCTTCCTCTTCACTAGCTCTCATTCTGGATACTGTGTCACAATCATTTATTTTATTTTCTCCTCTGCCAACCATTTCCCCTAAGTGGAAAGGTAATTTGAGTTTGATGCCAGAACCCATTTTTTTTTTCATAAACACAAGGAGGCTATGCAGGATGCAATCTGGCTAGCCTGGAAACCTTGAATACTGCAGGATTCTGACAAGCCCCACCAAAATGATCTATTTCCCATGACATTAGGTCCAGAGGCTCTCTGCGGGGCCAGGGACTGATGGTATTTCCTGTGCTGGTTTCTATCCCATCCCAAGGAAGTTTAAAAATGGCAATTTATCAAATTTTTATAGAGCTTTTGTTCTGTGCTGACTTTCCTGAAACACAGAGTTCAATACAAGTTAACTCCCACACCACTGTTACAACATGCTGGGTACCAAAGACCCTCCGGAAGCTGGTCTGTCATTGAATACTGCTCAGAAGGGCTAAATTGAGGGGGCTGAATGTGTTTACTATTACCTAGATCTAGAAAGGAACCCCAAACCCTGGCGTTGTCCAATTAAGCTATTAACACTAAAGCTTTAGAGTTGCATGCTCAAAAGATGGCTTTAAAAATTGCTTCCTGCTAGCACAGTGGTTAATTCCTGTAATGCCAGCTACTCAGAAGGCTGAGTCAGGAGGACTGACCAGCCTAGGAAATTTAATGAAACCCTGTCTCATATAATAAAATAAAAAGGGCTGTGGATGTATCTCAGTAGTAGAGCACCCTTGGGCTCAATTCCCAGTACTACAAAAAATAAAAAACGAGTATAAAGGAGGACTCCTAGAGTCTTGTTAAAAAAAATAGTGCCATTAAAGTTGAATTTTTATTTTTATTTTTTATTTTTTATTGGTGCATTGTAATCATACATCACACCGGAATACAAGACTTGAGAGGATATACAAGCACACATCATCCAATTAGCCCTCATCCAATCCCCATCCCATTCCCTCAATCCCATGCTTGATTGGTGATTATCTTTGATACATTTGTTTACGTACCTCCTGAGTTTTAAAGAGATTCCATCCTCCTCCATCCCATACCCTCTGATTGGTCACCTTAGTTGCTTCGCTCTAGGGCCCTTTCTATAACTTGACCTCTTGTTACCCCTTTCTTCCTAGTTATTGCTAATTAGGGGAAGCATCTGGTATTTATTTCCTGTGATATTTCTTTGTGCATGCTGCATTACAAGTTCCGATCCCACTCTTGACGGCCTCAGTAGTGGCCTGGTCACCCGGAGGACTCTGATCCCAATCTCGCTGGCTCCAGCACCGGCCTTGCCTCATGGGAGGTCCCGATTCTGGCCTCGCTGGCCCCCGCACTGGCCTAACCACTTGGCTGGCTCCGATCCCGGTTTCAGAGGCCCCAGCACCAGCCCTGCCTCAGGGCAGGCTCCAATCCCAGCCTCGCTGGCCCCGGCACCGGCCTAACCCCTCAGCAGGCTCCAATCCCGGCCTTGGAGGCCCCAGCACCGGCCTAACCCCTCGGCAGGCTCCGATCCCAGCCTCAGAGGCCCTGACACCGGCCTTACCCCTCAGCAGGCTCTGATCCCAGCCTCGGAAGCCTCAGTAGCGGCCTTGCATCACGGCAGGCTCCAATCCTGACCTTGGAGGCCTCAGTAGCAGCCTTGCCTCAAGGCAGGCTCCAATGCTAGCCACTGGCCCCAGCACCGGCCTAACCCCACAGCAGGTTCCAATCCCAGCCTCGCTGGCCCCGGCACCAACCTAACCCCTTGGCAGCCTCCGATCCTGGCCTTGGAGGTCCCAGCACCGGCCTTGCCTCATGGCAGGCTCTGATCCAGGCTTTGCTGTCCCTGGTACCAGCCTAACCCCTCAGTAGGCTCCTATCCTAGCCTTGGAGGCCACAGTAGCAGCCTTGCCTCACGGCAGGCTTTGATCCCGGCCTTGCTGGCCCCAGCACCGGCCTAAATCCTTGGGAGGCCCTGATCCCAGCCTCGGAGGCCCCAGCACCGGCCTTGCCTCATGGCAAGCTGCAATCCTGGCCTCACTGGCCCTGGCACTGGACTAACCCTTTGGCAGGCTCTAATCCCGGCCTCGGAGGCCCCAGCACCAGCCTTGCCTCATGGCAGGCTGCAATCCCGGCCTCGCAGGCCCTGGCACCAGCCTAATCCCTCGGCAGGCTCCGATCTTGGCCTCGGAGGCCTCAGTAGCAGCCTTGCCACCTGGCAGGCTCCGATCCCAGCCTCACTGGCCCCGGCACCGACCTAACCCCTCAGCAGGCTCCAATCCCAGCCCCAAAGGTCCCAGCACTGGCCTTGCCTCATGTCAGGCTCCAATCCTGGCCTTGTTGGCCCCAGCACTGGCCTTGCCTCATGTCAGGCTCCAATCCTGGCCTTGTTGGCCCCAGCACTGGCCTAACCCCTTGGCAGGCTCCAATCCCAGCCTCTGAGGCCCCAGCACCGGCTTTGCCTCATGGCAGGCTCCAATCCCGGCCTCGCTGGCCCCAGCACTGGCCCTGCCTCACTGCAGGCTCCAATCCCAGCTTTGCTGTTCCCATCACTGGCCTCACCCCTCAGCAGGATCCGATCCGATCCGAGCACCCTCTTCACCCAGCAGGTTTTCCCACATTCCCGAGGGTGCGTGGTGGTAGTATTCTGCCTCTGGGGTTATTTCTTCAAAAGTTCCAGGTATAATGCATCAGATCTCTGCCTTCCCTGAGTATTGGCCGCTGCCATTGCCAGTGTCTCCACCATTTCAAATCTTTCCCAAGCTCTTTTTCCACTCTGCATGTTGTCCGGGGTTCCGAAGCATGTGCGATGGTAGCATTCAATGTTTGGGGTAATTTCTCCAGAAGATAAGATTGGTAGGATCAGATTTCTGCCTCTCCCGAATATAAGTCTCCACTGCCATCGCGGCAACCGCTTCCAACACCACCTTCCTTCTAGGTCTCTGCTAAACTCTCTCCTACAAGTGATGTCCAGGATTCTTATGGGTGTAGAGAAGAAGCAGGCCTCCTACACGAGGAATTTTTCCAAAAGTTCCAGTTCAGTTGGATAAGTTTTGTCTGCATCTCCAGTATCCTGGCAGCTGCCACGGCCATCTTGACCCCTCTCCAATATTTTTCTTTTCCTTTTTCTTTTTCTTTTCCTTTTTTTTATTTTTTAAATAAGAGAAGACAGTATGTGTGGTTTGAGGAGGTTGTGGGATGAGGCACTCAGTAGCAATGTGGCCCGGGCCCTGGTTCTTCCGGGGGTCCGGCGTGCCCCCCGCCCAGGGCCCAGGGCCTTAAGACCCAGACCCCGGTTCTTCCAGGGGTCTGGTGTGCCCCAAGTGCCCCCCTCCCAGGGCCCAGGGCCTTACGACTCAGCCCCCAGTTTTTCTGGGGGTCCGGCGTGCCCCGCGCAACCCCTGCCTGGGGCCCAGGACCTTCTAAAGTTGAATTTTTATTATTTTTTTTTAATTTTTTGCGGTACTGGGGATGGAACCCAGGGACATTGTACCTCTGAGCTATACCCCCAGCCCTATTTTTCAGTATTTTTAGTTTTTTAAATAGGGTCTCACTGAGTTGTGAAGGACCTCACTAAGTAGCTAAGGCTGTCTGCGAACCACAATCCTCTGTTCTCCACCTCCTGAATGCTGGGATTATAAGCATGAACCACCACACCCAGCCTCTAAAGTTGGGTTTTTAAAATACCAGTTCCCAATGTATTGGGCATTCCTTTGTCTACTTTCCACTGTGATCATGCCAATTTTTCTCTCCAAGTTCACCAAATTGTCTTATTCTTTTTTTAAAAAAAATTTTATTGGTGCATTGTATTCATACATCATAATGGGATAAAAAGAAACTTGTGTAGACAAACATGCACACATCACCCAGTTAGCTCCTACCCAGCCCCCATCCCATTCCCTCCCCATCCCTCCTACCCACGCTTGACTTAGTGGTTGACATCAGTATGTTTGTTTAAGTACATCCTGTGCTTTAGAGTTTTCTTCCCCCATCCCATCCCTTCAGTTAGGTTGCTTTATTTGCTCCTCTGTAGGATCTCCTTCTTCATCTAGTTTCTTCTATGACCTATTTCTCCTTAGCTTTCACATATTAGGAAAAGCATCTGATTTCTTATTTTTTGTGACTGACTAATCTCACTTAGCATAATGTCCTCCAGTTCCATCCATTTCCCTGTAAATGATGTAATTGTGTTTTTTTTATGGCTGAGTAAAATTCCATTGTGTACATATCCCACAGTTTTGTAATCCATCCATCTGTTGATGGACATCTTGTTTGGTTCCATAGTTTGGCTATGGTGAATTGTGCAGCTGTGAACATAGATACGCATGCATTAGTTTGGTAGTTTGGTTTGCTTTCTTTTGGGTAGATACCCAGAAGTGGTATTGCTGGATCAAATGGTAAATTTGTTCCCATTCTTCTGAGGATCCTCCATACTGTTTTCCAAAGTGGTTGCACTAATCTGCAATCCCACCAACTAACATTGTAGTGCTGGGGATGGAACCTAGGGCCCTTGAATTTATTCTTTTCTTAAATCTTCAACATTCGATCATCTAACAAGTTTTTTTGTTTTGTTTGTTTGCTAGTTTTGTAGTGCTGGGGATGGAACCTAGGGTCTTGGGCATGTGGGACAACTGATCTACCACTGAGCTACACCCCCTGTCCCGACAAGTTGTTTTGATGTGAGTTTTCTGAAATGCCTCTAATTTATGCCATTTCTTTTTTATTTCTGCTGCCTTCAACCCAGTTCAAATCATCATTGTTTCTTATGTGGATGTCTTAGTCTGTTTCCTGCCGCTATAACAAAACGTCTGAGAAAGAGTAGAGATTTGTGTCTTAACACTTCTGGAGACTGGGGAGTCCAACATGGAGGGGCCTACATCTGGTAAGGGACTTCTTGCTGCATCATTTCATGGAAGGTCAAGAGAGCACAGACGTGACAAGAGGGAAGGAAATTGAACTTAATCTTTATCAGGCATTCACTCTCATAATAGCTAACTACTCAATAGCAATATTAGTCCACTGGTGAGGACTCTGTTATCATGACCTAACCACCCACTAAAGGTTCCACTTATCAACCCTGTTGCACTAGATTGATTAAATCTCTGATGCATGAACTTTGGGGAACACATTCAAACCACAGCAGTTGACTATTGCAGAAGCCCTTTTATTTACTGGCTTTTATGTCTTAATTCTTTGCCTGCTTTAACCAATACTGCATACTATTGTGAGGGAAATCTTCCTCTGTGCTGCATCCTTATCACACCCTTGCTTGAAAGTCTTGCATGTCTACTCACCACTTCACCATGTCAGGCGTCACTGGAAATCCTCTGTTAACTGGCTTTAATGGATTTCTGCAGTCTTCTCTCTTACTTTTCATTTTCATGGGGAAGGTAAGCTTTTCCACTTATGTAGGAAGCACCCATGCTTCCTTCAGGCCAATCTGGGCTCTCTGCTATGCCCTAAACACGTTCCGTCTGTCCTACCTTTATATAGTACTTTTAAAGAAAATTATCAGATATTCATTTTAAAACACTGAAGTACCTTAAGAGAGTAAGTACTTATAATTCCAATGTTCTAATATGATAGTTTTCATCTGAGCCTATTATTGTCTAGTCTTTTCCCATAAGAACAAGGGTTTACATAAATGAAATAATTATATTATTAATTATGATATGATTATATTTTATTATCAATCACATTATCATTCTATTTTTACTTAAGATTACATTTTTAAGATTTTCTATTTCTTCATAATTATCACTGCAAAATGATGCATAATTTTTTTTTATGTGTGTGGATCTGGGGATGGAACCCAGGGGCATTTGGCCTCCGAGCTACACCTCCTGCCCTACTTTTTATTATTTATTTGGAAACAGAGTTTCACTAAGTTGCAGAGGGCCTCTCTAAGTAGCTGAGGCTGTCCGTGAATCGTGATCCTCCGGTCTTAGCCTCCCGAATGCTGGGATTACAAGTGTGCGTCACCATGCCCAGCTCAAACTGATGTATAAATTTGATGTACCACAAATTATTAAAATTTTTCCTACACGGGGGTGGTGGCACACGCTTATAATCCCCACGCTTGGGAGGCGGAGACAGGAGGATTGACCGCACTGGTTCGAAGCCAGCCAGGCTGGCTTAAGAGACCCTGTTTCCAAATAAAAATATTTTTTTAAAAAAATGGTCTGGGAGTGTAGCCCGGAGGTAGAAGGGCTTCCAGGAATCCCAGTATCAAAAAATAAATTCCTAAGACTGGACAAATGCTTAGAAAGTATAGATAAATAATATAATAAATACACTCAAATTAAAATCAGTGTGTTCCAATTAGATTGATTAGATTAATTCTAGGAGTGAATTTACTTGGCTAAAAACATGATTCTTTTACTCCATTTTGATTTTTTTTTTTTGTACTGGGGTTCCTGGAAGCCCTTCAACCTCCGGGCTACACTCCCAGACCTATTTTATATTTTTATTTGGAAACAGGGTCTCCTAAGCCAGCACACGCGGCTGGCTTCGAACCTGAGCAGTCCTCCTGTCTCTGCCTCCCAAGCGCGGGGATTTCAAGCGTGCGCCACCACGCCCGGCCTTTTACTCCATTTTTAAAACTTCCTTATCACCTGAAATGTTCTCCTCCTTAATCATTGTCTGCGTGCACGTGTGTGTGTGTGTGTGTGTGTGTGTGTGTGTGTGTGTGTGTGTGTGTTACAGGTGGTTGAACCCAGAGGCATTCTAACTCTGAGGTATATACCTGGGCTTTTAATTTTTTATTTTGCTACAGAGTTTCACTAAATTACTTAGGCTGACTTCAAATTTGCAATCCCTCTAGCAGATATTACAGGTGTGTGCCACCTCAGCCTCCCTCAGCCTCTGTAATCCCTATATCAGGGATTACAGGTGTGCACCACCATGAGAACCTTCTAAATCTTACTTTAAAGACCCAAATAACTATGGCTCCTTTCTTGTCAATTTTTCTGAATCCTTCTCCCAAAGAATCTTCCTTCATTTTCAGTCCCTCAGTACACTGTTTTCCAAAAAGTATTTCACTCTAACCTCCCCGAAACAGTGTTATGTGTACATAACAGCATTATGTGTCTAATGTCTACTGAAAGACCCTAGGCTACTTAAGCAGCCATTTCTCATTCTCCTTTGGAACTTCACCTAGAGGTTTTCCATTCTTTCAAGCTGACCAGTGTGTTTTGGCTGTATTTATCCAGATTTCCTGTGTACAGGTGAGGATCAGGGTGAGAAATGGGACAGGCTTATCATGTCATCTCAGTATGGCATCTTGATAGAAAGTCTTAGGATTCTTATTTCTTACCCTCTAAAAAAGAAGAAAGTAGAGCCAGGTGTGGTGGCCTATGCTTGTAATCCTTGTACTTAGAAGGTTGAAACATGAGAATCGCAGGTTCATGGTCAGCCTCAGAAACCTTATGAGGCCCTCCACAACTGAGACCATGTTCCAAAATAAAAAAATTAAAAATAGGGATGGGAGTGTAGCTCAGAAGTAGAATACCTATGGGTTCAACTGCCAGTGCCTCCCCAGAAAAGAAGAAAATAAATTTGCCTGTGTTTTAGCATCTCAGCTCTCATGGTAACACAGGGCTGGGCTTCATCCAACAGGCAGAAAACAATATTAATTTGGAAACCTGGTTTCATATATTGGATGTAGGGGAGACACAGGGGAGAGTTCAAGTCTAACTCTACCTCTCTCTCAATGAGTCATTTGAAGGATGTAATTGTTTGAGCTTAATTCCCCAGAATGAGAGGTTAATTTTTGCTTCATAAGTTTTGAGGAATTTAGGGTTGACTTTTGTTTCATAATTCATGTTTCATATTAAAATATGAGGTACACTCTTAGCTAAGATCCAGGCTTCCGTGTTCTCCTTACAGACAGGAAATTAAACTCTCCACTGTCTATTAAGTGTTACCAATTCTGGTCTTAAACAGACAACTACCACGTTTGGCCTTTTATATTCTAAGTACCACAATTCACTCACACATGCATTCACACACACACACACACACACACACACACACACACACACACACATTATACAACTGCAGTTGGCTACTATCACGTTGCATTTCAGCTCAGTAAGAGACAATCCCAAACCAGCTTCAGAACCAGGAAGGAAATTTATTCATAGGTATATTTCTATTAGCAGTCTGCTCAGCGATGGTGTTACAAGAGTATGTCTGCCTCCAATTCAGCTTTCTTCATCTCCAGAGAATATTTTAATTCTTCCATTGTTAATCCACTTCCATTTAATCTTTTCATAATGTTCTCTATGGCACGGCAAGGATCCTTACTCTTCATAAAGGCAAGCTGGAGAAAGCAATTTTGGGGGGAGAAGAGTTACTGGGGATTGAACTCGGGGGCATTCTACCACTGAGCCATATTCCAGACCTTTTTCATTTTTATTTTGAAACAGGAAATCACCAGGTTGTTAAGGGCCTCGCTAAGTTGCTGAAGCTGGTCTTGAACATGTGATCCTCCTGTTTCAGCCTCCCAAGTACTAGGATTACAGGCATATGGCATTATGCTGGTGAAAAAGCAAAAACTTAACAGTTAAAATGAAAGGACCTGAAATCCAGCTTTATACTCTAAAATTAGTAAGTAGCAGGCAGGTCTCTGAGGGGGCGGGGGCTCAGAACCAGGGAGCTTGGGTAGATAGAGATTTAGGTCTTCAACATGATGAATCATTTACAATTTTCTGATTTAAAAATACTTATAAATATTTTCCTAATAATAAATATGGACTAAAAGAATCCCAAGGAAAATAGACCTTAGCATCTTGATAGGAAAGTTCAGTGTTTTTTTTTTTTTGGATCGTAGAAATTTAGAGACTTTTCACAGCAATACTTATAAATCTCAGGCATTGAATTTATGAACCTTGTACTCTAAGGCACATGAGACAATGATTCCTACCAGCAGGGCATTATGAGGCAACGGTGATAAAGGTGGTGAATGGGAATATCCTCACACATGAATGGGAGTTCATGAGGTGCCATTGACAATCAGGCCAAGACACACTCATTCAAAAACATCCCAATGGAAAAGATATTTCCTGAGCATGTACCAGGAGCGATACCAAGCGCTGGAAATACAGCTGTGAACGAGAGATGTGAAGCCATACTTACCAGTGCCTTCTCAGACCCAGTCTGTGGGGCTGGTGCCGGAGCTTCCTGGATCTGTTCACAGACTGGAAGCGCCCCACTCCACTCCCCATCAATGCACTGCTGCTCCTGTGTGCCCACTAAGTGGTACCTGAACAGATGTTAGAATAACACTTAGCCTTTCCACCTTCCCCACGGGGAAACTGAGGCTGTTTGGGGCAGTTGTATTTCAGTACTTCATACTGTGATAGAATCTATCTCCCGGCCCCTGAACCTTAATGCATGCTTAAGTAATTTCAGCTCTATAAAGCAGTTATAAAGTAAAACCACTCTCCTGGGGGAAGAAAGAGGAAAGGGACAAGTCAACCTATAAAACACAGAGAAGTGAGAAAGTCTAAATGGGCGTGTTTATGCACAGTTTTAGGGTGAGTTGACTGAAAAAAGAACCACTTAGTCATTCAATAACCTAATATGGCATTTGCCATCAATCGCTAAAAAGCAGAGTTAGAGACACTTCTAATCTTAGTGAATGGGCTAAAAGAAATGCAGTAGCTTCTAATCAGAAAATATAAAATTGATTTCGAAGTCCAACAGAGAGCCGGATGTGGTAGCACACACCTGTATTCCCAGTACTTGGGGGGCTGAGACAGGAGGATCGCAGGTTCAAAGACAGCTTCAGAAACCTAGGCTTCAAACCTAGTTGTAAGACGTTCAGCAACCTAGTGAGACTCTGTTTCAATACAAAAATTAAAAAGGGGGCTGAGGGTATAGCTCAGAGGAAAAAGGCCCTTGGTACACCCCCATACACAAGAGTCCAACAGAGGTATATAATGAAATTGAAATGTTAGTGAGGTCACGTGACTCAGTAAGACTGAGGTAAGGGAAAGAAAGGACTAGGAGACCCACATGGCTGAAGGACCAGGAAGGCTAAACTAAGATTGGACTTCAATTTTAGTAAATTGCTTTAAGGGCCTCCTCTTCCTCCTCCTCCTCCTCCTCCTCCTCCTCCTCCTCTTCTTCCTCTTCTTTTTCTTCTTTTTTGTGGATTGAACCCAGGACATTCTACCTTTGAGCTACCCTCCCAACCCTATTTTGTTTTATTTTTATTTTGAAATGGCTTACATTGCTGAGTCTGGCTGTGAACCTGCAATCCTCTTGTTGCAGCCCCCCAAGTACTGGGATTACAGGTGTGCACCATCACACCTGGTTCTGGGTCTATATTTGTATACTAATAAATGTTTATATTTCTGAATTTTTTGTATTCTTTAAGTGTTTTGTTCTTTAATTCTTTAGAAAAATATATATTTTTAAATTTTTATTGGTGCATTATATTCATACATCATATTGGGGTAAAAAATCTTGTGGGTAGAGACATGCACACATCACTGATTTAACCCCTACCCAATTTCCACCCCATTCCCTCCCCGTCCTTCCCTCCCTTGCTCGGCTTAGTGGTTGACTTCGATATGTTTAAGTACATTGTGTGTTTTAGAGATTTTCCTCTTCCCCCCTCCTTTCTCCTCCTTTAGGTTGTCTTGTTTGCTCCTCCATAGAATTTTCTTTTTCATCTAGAGTTCCTCCTATGACCCAATTCTCCCTTACTCTCACATATTAGGGAAAGCATCTGATTTCTTATTTTTTGTGACTGACTAATCTCACTTAGCATAATGTCCTTGGATTGTAACTGAAAGAAAAAAATGATACTTTCACTAGGATAAACGAGATTCTTTAGTAGATCCATCTGTTTTCTAGGGATTGGACAGAGCTATCAATGAGCTAAAAAAAAAAAAAAAAAAAAAAAAACTCTCAAAATCAGAATGAGCCCAGAATCCTCAAACCAGTAGGAAATCAGGAGACGAGATGGACATAGACTGGGTCATTCCCCAAAACAATGCTCCAAGGAGCAAGGTTTCATATTTGGAAAGCTGAAGCTGAATGCACTTACCTCTCATTACAGTAATAAGTAATGATGGATCCCGCGGTGAAATTTCCTCCTTCAAAATAACCGTGAGCTGGTTTCACAGGACGGTCACAGTCTCCTGCGAGAAAAGTACAGACGCCTGGTGTGAGGGCCAGTGTGCTCGGCGCACAGCGCCCCCTACCTGCAACTTTCTGTGCCCGTTCCTGCAGGCTCCAGCGCAGTGCCTGTCCGACCTGGGGACACATTCTTCAACCAAGTCCTTCTCATCAAAACCAGATTTGTCCATGGGAAGGAGCCATCCCCTGACTCAACCCCTGAGTTATGGAGGATTCAGGAGTACTTTCTAACTGGCAGGAACTCAAGGAAAGTTTAAATTGTAAAGATGCTAATTGTTAATGTACAAGACCACCAGAGTTGAAGGTAGAAGGTGGAAGTAGCTCCCTGGGACAGAAGATAAAGGGCATGGGCTCAAATGGAGGTCGATATCCTTTGTGAAACAAAGTTGTAAAAAGTGAGAGCTTCAGAAATAAGGAAGAGCAGAGCTGGGAAGGAAGAGGACACGCCAGTAGGACTGTGGAAAGAGAGTAGGGGTGATATACAAGGAGTTGTAAGGTGTTTTGTTTTGTTTGTTTTGTTTTGTTTTTACAGTACTGGGGATGGGCTACACCTCCAGCCCTATTTTTTATTCTTTATTTTGAAACAGGGTATCACTGAATTGCAAAAGGCCTCACTAAGTAGCTGAGGCTGTCTGTGAATCGTGATCCTCCTGTCTCAGCCTCCCAAATGCTGGGATTACAAGCATGTGTCACCACGCCTGGCTTTTATTCTTTATTTTGAAACAGGGTCTCACTAAGTCGTGGAAGGCCTCATAAAGTAGCTGAAGCTGGCTGTAAACCTGCAATCCTCCTGTCTCAGCCTCCCAAGTATTGGGATTACAAGCATGCCCTGCCACGCCTGGCTCGGAGTTGTTAGTTTTTGTTCTGGCTCTCCCACTTACTGTGTGGCACCAAAGCCATTTCACCTCTCTTGGATTCCTTTCTAATATTTTAAGATGATCAGGTTCAATATTATTTTTAAGGGTTTTTTTTTCAGCTCTGAGATTGTATGAGGTGAAACATAGTGGTCAAGGTTAAAGCTTAAATTAAGAATGATTATGTGGATACATAAGTACTGAAACATAAAGGTTGTAAAAACAATAAGTCAGAAAGAGACAAAAATTATAAAACTATGTATAATATAATACCAGTTTTGAAAATCACACACAGTCACACACAAATATGCACAGAAAAAATGCCTGGAAAGTTATATATCAGAGTACTTATAACTATTATCTGTTGATGGTAAGGTTGTAGGTAATTGTTTTCTTATTTTATTTTCTATATATGATTTACAGCAAAGATGTAGTGCTTAAGCAGTTAATAAAGAACCTGCAAGCTGGGAGTGGTAACACATGCCTGTAATACCAGTATTTGGGAGGCTGAGGCAAGAGAATTGCAGGTTTTAAGCCTGCTTCCGTACTTTAGCAAAGCCCTCAGCAACTTACTGAGACCTCGTTTCGAAACAAAAAGTAAACTAGGGCTGGGGTGTAGCTTAGAGGTAGAATGCCCCTCGGTCCACTCCCCAGCACCAAATAAAGATAACCTGCGAAAGCTCAAAGACTGAATTTAAAGGCTGGGTAGAGAAAATAAAAAAGAATTTCTATCAAGGAATTGGATCAAGGAATTCCAGCTTAGATAAAGTTCTGGTGACTTTCAAGAGTTCAGTTCTGAACTGAAGGAGGTAATATGGACCTGGGGTTTAAATAGAAAAGAATGTGTGTTACATGTACCAAGGTATCTAAGATTTGAATAATTACGTAACACAAAAAGGTAGAAATCCTGTGGTTGGGAGCCAGGGTAGGAATTGCTAAATTAAAAGAAGAAAATAAGAAAGGTTTGGAAGAAATGAGATTTCAAACCTGTGTCAAGCTAGTGACATAAAATCATATCATCTACATGTTTATAGCCCAACTTCATACAGTATGTATGCATCTTGTCTTCAGTAAGAGCATATGTAGTATATGCTTGTAAACTGCCTATCCATTATTTTAGTAGCTACTGCCAAAACACATCACTGATATAAATGGCTGTTTTCTCATATTCTGAATATTAGGCAAAATCAACATTTCAATTTTTACTAATATGTTTAGTAAAAAATTATCTAATTTTAATTACAGTTCCATACTTATTAGTAATGTTTACTAAAACTGGAGAATAGAAATGCCATTGAAATCAGAATGTTGTAATTGTCTATCCATACAGAACTCTGCCATTTATTTATTTATTTATTGTACTGGGGATTGAATCTAGAGCTAGTTAGATTCTTATAGCTCCAAGCTATACATTCAGCCTTTTTTGTATATTTGTTTTGAAACAGGGCCTTGATAGTTGCTGAGGCTGGTCTGGAACCTACCATCCTCTTGTCTCGGCCTCCCACCTACTAAAGTACAAGCATGTGCCACCACGCCTGGCAACTTTGCCATTTTTATAACAGGTTGTCTTTTCCTTACTGATTTCTAGGACCTCTTTGTATACTTAAAATACTATTTACCTATCAAATATGTTACAAATATTTTCTTCAAATCTGTTATTATCTTTTCATTTCCGGGATGTCCTGTAGTATACTTAAGTTTCGATTTTTAAGTTTTAGTTACATGGGTCCTTATTCTCCCTTTATGACTTCTGAGTTTTATGTTACTGTTTGGGGAGGTCTTTCCCATCCCAAGATAATGAATGTTCTCATGTTTTCTTTTAACAACTTAATAATTTTTTATATACTTAAACCCAGCTGAAATCTATTTTTTAACATGGTGGGAGCTACAGCCCCAACTTTGTCTTCTTCCAAATAGACGATTATATCATTATCATTGAACACAAATGTTTTCATGGGTTTAAAATGAATTGTCTTATCTCTGTCCCCAATACATTGCTGTTTTAATAGTATGCTAATTTATAGCACCTATAATTTGACGTGTTAATACTATTTTTCTTATAACATTGTTGTACATTTTACTATGTGATAAGGCAAGTGTTCTCTCTCATTTGATCCAGCCAAATATGAACATTAATCATGATTTTCCAAAACTAAGTAAATAAACTGCCCATGTTATATATTTACTATTCCAAGTAAGACTTTTAAATTAATATTTGGTTTCTTATTTTTTTTATTTAAAATGCTGGTGGGGATTGCACTGTATTATTCAGTCAGCCCATCCAGGACATTGCCATATATTTTCTTTTACTCAAATCCTGCTTGATGTCTTTTATTTTTAACTTTATTTTTATACCTTAATATTCAACTGATAGTTCTTAATAAAAAGGTAAAACCACTTGATATTTTCCAATATTTATTTTATATACCAGTCTGTATTGCTTTTTAGTAGGATTTCTTGGATTTTTTTTACATAAATTTTGAAATAATGACAACCTTCAACACAGATATCATTCTACTAATCCATCCTAAATAAATGATAGCATAGACATAAGGATGTGGGGGGAGGAATATGGGAGTATAAAACATTCATTTCAGCATTGTTCATAATAGCAAAAATATGAAAAGAAAGTAAATGTTTATCAATATGAGAGATATGCAGTAAATCATGATATACTTATATGCAGTTATTAAAAGCAGTACGTAAGCCAAGTATAGTGGCACACTCTTCCTATTCCAGTACTTTTGAGAGGCTGAGACAGGAAGATCTCAGTTCACAGCCAGCCTCAGCAACTTTATGAGGCCCTCTGCAACTTAGTGAGACTCTGTTTCCAAATAAAAAATAAAATAGGGCTGGGGGTGTAATTCAGAGGTAGAATGCTTCTGGATTCAATCTCTAGTACCACGCAAATGCACACATACAGACACACACACACACACACACACACACACACACTCACACACAGCAATAGGTAAACCCATAATACTGGTTTGAAAAAGTGCTCAGGTGTATTGCTATATGAAAAACAGCAATTCAAAAAGTATGTATAGCAAGGTTTAATTTTATAGATATACACACCAATGATTATTTAATGTTTATTTAGTTTTAAAACATTTTATTTGGATGTTTTATTTATTTATTTATTTTTAAATACATTTTTATTGGTGCATTGTAGTCTTACATCTTAATGGGATTAAAAAAAAAAAAACTCATGGAGCTATACACGCACACATCACCCAATCAGCCCCTACCCAATCCCTAACCCTTCCCTCTCCCTCCCTCCTCCCCATGCTTGGTTTCCTGATTAAATTTGATATGTTTGTTTTTTCTTCCATATATGGTCAAGTTATTTTTTACAAGGTTTCCAAGAACATTTGGTGAAGGAAATAATCTTTTCACTAAATATTGTTGAAAAATAATAACTACATGCAAAAGAATAAAATTGGGCCCTTACCTAACACCATATACAAATATTAACTCAAAATAGATAAAACACCTAAATGTAAATCGTTTGTTTTAAATGTTTGCATAAATGTAAGAAAAAGACATGAAATAAATACATCCAAGTAATTACCTCTGAGAGGTAAGACAGTATAGTGATACAAAGAGGAACTTTCTCCTTTTATTATATAATTTTGCAAGGGATGATTTGTTGTTTTGCATATTTTTCAAATAAAAACTTTAAGCCACTATTTTGAAGTTAAAATGTAAAAATTATAATAGTCAATGCCCCCAAACTATCTTTCATTGGACCTAGTAGGACAGGACTCCTACTGGAACCTAGGAAAAGCTGTTTTTTGGATGCTGTTCATTTGACTGGAATATCACTTGAGTTGAGATTTGCTTCCGTGAGATCCGTTTGTTTCTTGACTGTCTGCTAGATCCTAAACTTTTCCCAGCTATAAAAGAAGGGAACATTGCAGGGATGGGGGAGTGCCTAGGGTGACTCTGCTAGTCGGTTTCTTGGGACCCCGATTATGTCTCTAGTACTTACTACTCTTGCAGATGGGAAAGGGAGGCTCCCAGGTGTGGTCTTATAGACACTGGCTCCAACTGCTGCCCTTCAGGATGTAGTGGTCATTGCATGTAAACATGATTTTGTCATCTATATTCACAGGCCCTGAAGAATTGAACGTGCCATTCACCAACACGGGGGCAGGACAGTGGCCCACTGAAGAAGAAAACAGGCAGTGATCTGAAAGGGCCAGGCTCAAGCCTGTCACAGTGAAGTCAGACCTTCTCAGGCTTCAGTGAGAAGATAGTAAATTAGGGCTTAAAGCTATCTATTCTTAATAGGGACAGATACATAGTACCAGCCTGTATCTATAGAGCATGAGAGGTCTAGGTTGCCATTAGGTGTGGCAGAAATGGGCTTGGTCAAGTACACAAACTACATGAACTGGCAACTGAGTGATTAAGCCATAATTAGAAATCACCAGTAGGTATGTTCATTATCTTATTATGTTAAACATTGCTCAAAATCTTGGGACCTATGTTTTAAGCAAGTCTTTCCTTCCCTTTTATCTAGTGAAATATGTATTTACATTTTTGTTTTATTTTGTTGTATTCTCCACGGTGTGGAAAACCAGGAAAGAATACAGAGGGGTGTGAATTTCTTCATATGAATGTGGGATAAAAATACTGGTGTAGCTATATAGATAACCATATAGCTATTTTAAAAACAGAATAGAAGGTTATGGCCTAATTATTTCCATCTCTACAAAGAATACAAAGGATCTCTATAAAGGAGTTTGTGACCTTGAGCAGGCCACTCTCATCTCACCACATTTGTAAATTGAGAACATAATTGTTCCCAGTTTAAAGTTATATGATGTCGAGCTAAAATACAATGTTCTTACTTAAAAATAATAAAGTGAGGATACAGATGAAACAGGATTTGCCACATGTTGATAAGTGATGAAACTGTGAGATGAGGATGCATGTTAATTTGACATCTCTCACTTTTGTATATATATTTTCAATAATAAGAGTTCATAAAGCAGTACAAGATTACAAAAATTACAGAGAATAAAAATAGTTTAATATGTGACAAAAGTTATTTCTGAGGGGGTAGCTCAGTGGTAGAGCATGTGCTTAGCATGTATAAGGCCCTGGGTTCAATCCTCAGCACTCTCCAAAAAGATTTTCTACCTATAAGAGTAACTGATTCTATTAAGACAACTAAATTAATACCCATCTTTTACCTTCCCAGAGAAATTCCCCCGCTACACTGCTTTAAAAGTGGATTCATACAAATTGAGAATTTGTCACGATATTTTAGCATGGCCTACAGAAAAGGGGATGTCAAAGAATAGAGCAGTATGACAATATGGGCAAAGTGGAGAGATCCAGCTTACACAGGCACTTAGTAATGGAGGGCTCCCATCCTTCAGAGGCATTGCAAAGAAAGGTTTTCTTTCCTACCAGGTGGTAGCCCTTGATACAAACGTATGTCCCCAGAATCTGTCCTTCCACCTCCTTTGCAACAAATACACTATTGTCTACTGGAGGAAGACCCAGACAGCTGTCTCCTAGAAGGAAAAAGAAAACAGGTTCACTTAGCTTATCATGTGCTGCGAGGAAGCCCCTACTCGATTTCTGCCTCCAAGTGTTATTTTACTGGATTGACGATCCTGATTTCTTTGAACTTTCCCACGTCCATGTTTATCCCTGTCCCTCCCTTACTAAAGATTTCCAAAAGGAACAGGCATTTCACTCAAATTCAGCCACAAGTTAGCCACTCCCAAGTAAACAACCTCATTCCCAAATAACAGTCCTACAACTTATAATAGGTATGATGTCTCAAGATTTTGAATCTGGTACTTGCTACGTTCCCAGAAAAGAAAGTGGAAGTCAATAGAAACTATTTACTTCAGAGAGCAGGATGATCATTAGAGATAATAAGCCCTTTATGAAAGCAGAGCATTAGGAGAAGTAATTTGAGATTTTTCAATAAAAGAATGAAATATCATAAAGGTAAATGTTATTAAAACCCTAGACATCAAGTGCTTATAAGCTGAGTTTAAGGAAAGCATACGTACCATCTGAGGCAGAAGTTAGCCATGCAACTGTTAGGAGATAGCATACGATTTGACAGAACATCTGGCAATCAACTACTTGACCCAGGCTGAAATTAACCCAACCCAGGCTCCTGGTTTGGATCAAAATAGATCTTCTAACAGTGCTCAAGACCAGACCACTAGCTACTTGCATCTTAGCAAAAATTAGCAAAAATGTTATATTGATTTTCTTTCCCTCAAAAATTGCCAATAAGTTAAATCCTCCTGCTACCGAAAATGAAAATAGCAATAAAGAAATTGGTATGGAGAGGGACCTTGCAAAAAAGCCCAAAGAGGTGGTTAAAGATCTGCCTGATTTAAAACCTGGCTTTAGTAATTTCCTAGTTTCTGGGAAGGCAAATCCATTTGACCTATCCCTTTAAACTTCAGATTTATCCTCTCCCAACAGTGGGCCTACCGGTCTTGCCATGACCTTGATTTCTGTCAATATTGGCCAGTGTTTACAGTCCACTTTCTGCAACTCTGTCTAGCACTGGGGGTAGAGGACTGGGTGACAATCAATGGTGCTAACTTAGCTAAGCCCAGCTCTGAGCACTATCTCCTTTCCCTTTTCCAAACACCAGATAAAGCAGCACAGAAGACTAAAAGCTCAAGGAAGCTAACCTTACCTGTTTCTGTTCCTCCAGCTTTCTGGCTTCCCAGCAAGGAGCTAGCCTAAGAGCTCCAAAGTCCTGTACAGACACATTGTCCTCACCGGGAGTGTGACAAGCTTCCCATTCTGTGGCTCTTCCTGGGGCCAGATTGGGCCTGGGTCCAGAGTTAAACAAAGGAATGAAGAGAGAAGTGAGAGGAAAGCTTTGGTCTCAGGATTTAAAACAAATTAAATTGCTTGAAGTTAGGCATGGAGGCACATGCTTGTAATCCCAGTACCTGGGAGGCTGAGACAGGAGGATCACAGGTTGGAGGACAGCCTTAAGCAAGTAGTGAGACTTATTATCCTAATGATACTGTTTCAAAATAAATAAAAATAAAGCTGGGGATGTATGTCAGAGGTAGAACACAATGTTGCTGGAGAGTGAGCCCAGGGGGCATTCTACCTCTTAGCTGTACCCACAGTCCTATTTTATGTATGTATGTATGTATGTATGTATGTATGTATGTGTGTATTTTGTGGTACTGGGGGATGGAACCTAGGGGCATTCTACCTCTGTGCTATATCCCCTGCCCTATTTTTTATTCTTAATTTTGAAACAGGGTCTCACTAGGTTGCAAAGGGCCTAAGTAATGGAGGCTGTACACAAATCATGATCCTCCTGTATCAGCCTCCCAAATGCTGGGATTACAAGCATGCGCCTCCACATCCAGCTTCCTATTTTATTTTGAAATAAGATCTTACTGAATTGTGGAGGGCCTCACTAAGTTTTAAGGCTGGCCTTGAACCCAAGTACTGGGATTACAAGTGTGCACCACTATGTCCAGCTTTGTTCATGACTATTACACCACTGAGTTGGTTCTTCGTGCACCAATTATAATGCTGGGATAAAATTTCCATATATTTTATGTTTAAATAAAATAATAAATTTTAAAACACAATAAGGTTTTAAATATCATTCTTCTCCCCGCTCATTATTGCTTTGTGATAATCTGTTTATGTCCTTCATCTGAAAGAGTTCAGAATTGCCATTCCCAAATATGTCACTTTGGTATGAAGGTTATTTTAAGCTGAAGACATTTCAGATCCAGTAGATGTTGGCAGGGGTTGGGGGAGCTTTCTTGGAGCTTCCCTTATTTGACTAAAAACAGAAACTTCTAGAAAATAAGGTAGATATAAATTCCTCTGCATTGCAGATGTACTCTCAGAAGGGAGAATGCAAATAGCCTATCCCCAATCCCTTCTCCAGAGGAGCTGATGGCCTTGAAAAAGACCACATAGACCTACAAGGGCTAAACATTATTACAAATTGTCTTAGCTCCTGTTTATTCTTCTTAAAGCCCATTATCTTTCCAAAAGTCATCTATTTTCCTCTAAATACATTTTTGTCCACCCCTCCATCAATTAAGATGGTATATGACCCCCGATTCTACCCACTCCCTTTAACTACTCACCACTCGCTCTCCCACACATATTTCAGTTGCATGAGCAAGTAAGTTCTGATTCTTTTTTTGTTAGTCTGGCTTTGGTTTAATTTGCAGGTCCCTGCTATTACTGAATTTAAGAGGGTAGAGGAAAGGTTTTATTCCTTCCTTCCCTAAACAGTGTTAAGAATTGAAGGAAAGGGTCTGTGCTTCATTTGTGTGTGTATTCCTACCACTGTGCCCCATTACATGGCAGAGTTGTCTGTTAAACAAATAAAAACAATGTAGAAACAAAGGAAAAGAATACAGGCAGCCAGGTGCAGTGGTACAGGCCTATAATCCCAGTACTCTGTAGGCTGAGACAGGAGGATCACAGGTTCAAGACCTACCTCAACAATTTAGCAAGGCCCTCCAAACTCAGTGAGACCCTGTTTCAAAATAAAAAAGAATATAGGGCTGAGGGTATGGCTTGGAAGTAGATTGCCCCTGGGTTTAATCCCCAGTAACACACACATATACAAACAATACAGGCATTTAAAAACCACAGCCCCCTGCTGGGCGTGGTGGTGCACCCTTGTAATCCCAGCATTTGGGAAACTGAAACCAGAGGATGGCATTTCTGACAGCCTCAGCTACTTAGTGAGGCCCTTTGCAAATCAGTAAGAGTCTGTTTCAAAATAAAGAATAAAAAATAGGGGAGGGGTTAGCTTGGAGGTAGAATGCCCTGGGTTCCATCCCGAGACCTGCAAAAATATAAAATACAATAAAATAATAAAAATGATAAAAACCACAGCCTCCCTTCTGAAAAAAAAAAAAAAAACATACTGATCGCTTATCATTTGTTGAACACTGCCCTTTTTTGTATCTTAACTTTTCTCCACTAGTATGTGAACTTCTATAGTGCTACCACCTTCTAAAGTGTGATTTCCACCATGACATTTCTGTAAATATAAAATTAATGCGTCAACGATTTTATTCAACCGTTCATTAATTTGTGAGAAAGCATTAAGACGCTACAACTGGTTCAGAGAAGAATTTGAGAGACTTATATAGTCAAAAGCATTCAGAAATAACTTTTTTAATAGATGCAAAACTAGTTGATATCATACAGAACATTTGTAATAAATTTTTCTATATGATGAAAATTAATGAAAAAGGACAAAATTTGTTTTGCTATGATCAATAATCATAAATTCTCAGATAAGAAAAAATTGCACTTTCATAAATTGCTACAAATTAGTCTCTTTCTTAGAGGGTTGTAAAAGAACCTAGTTAACAGAATCTCAAACTTTAATGTTCCTCTAGGCTTGATAATCCAGAGGCCCTGTGAAAAATATGCCTAAAAACTCACTGGAAATTTATTCCAGTGACCTTTTTGCCTAGCCCAAAGTTTTGAATAATTTTTCCTAACATACCACAGTCAACTTCTTAAAGAATACATGTTCTTCATTGTCTCATATAGAAGTATGTATGTATGTGTATATATATATATATATATATATATATATATATTAAAGGATTAAAAATAAAAATTTAACTTAGTCCTAAATAAATATGGACATAAAATAGAATATTCTATAAAAAGTAATTGTAAGTCACTATGGAGATCAGTGTGGAGAGTAGTCCTTAGAAAACTGGGACTGGGTCCATAATTTTGCAATCCATTCATCTGTTGATGGAGAGTTAGGTTGGTTCCATATTTTGGCTATTACGAATTGTGCTGCTATGAACATGGGTATGAATATGTTACTGTAGTTTTAACCCCTTTGGAAAGATACCCAGAAGTAGTATAGCCGGATCATATGGTGGATCTATTCCCTGTTTTCTAAGGAATCTCCACACTGATCCCCATAGTGGCTGAACTACTTTGCACTCCCACCAACAGTGTAAGAGGGTTCCTCTTCTCCCACATCCTCACCAGCATTTGTTGTTATTTGATTTCTTTATTAAATGGAATCTCAGTATTGTTTTAATTTGCATCTCCCTGGTGGCTAGTGATGTTGAACATCTTTTCATATATCTATTGGCCATTTGTATCTCTTCTTTTGTGAAGTGTCTATTCAGCTCAGTTGCCCATTTCTTGATTGGGTTATTTGTTTTGCTAGTGTGAAGTCTTTTGAGCTTTTTATATATTCTAGATATTAGCCCTCTATCAGAGTGGTGGCTGGTAAAGATCTTCTCCCATTGTGTAGGCTTTCTCTTTAGGTTCTTGGCGGATTCTTTTGATGAGAAGAAACTTTTTAGTTTGATGCCATCCCACTTGTTAATTTTTGCTTTAATTTCCTGAGCTTTGGAGGTCTTGTTGAGAAACTTACCTCCTGTGCCTGTATGTTGGAATGTTGAGCCTATTCCCTCCTCTAATAACTTCACAGTCTCTGGTCTAATTTCTAAGTCTTTGATCCATCTCGAGTTGATTCCTTTGCACAGTGCAAGTAAGGATTCAGTTCCATCTTTCTACAAATGTATAGCTAGTTCTCCCAGCACCATTTGTTGAAAAGGCTGTCTTTTCTCCAGCTTATGAGTTTGGCTCCTTTGTCAAAGATTAATTGACTATAGGTGTGTGGGTTTGTTTCTGTATCTTCTATTCTGTTCCACCGGTCAGTCTGCCTGTTGTGCCAGTACCATGTTGTTTTTACTACTATTGCTCTATAGTATAATTTGAAGTCCGGGATTGTGATGCCTCCTGCCTGGTTCTTGTTGCTGAGGATTGCTTTGGCTATTCTGGGTCTTTTATTTCTTCATATAAAATTCATAACTGATTTTTCTAGGTCTATGAGGAATGTTGCTCATATTTTAATGGAAATTGCATTGAATCTATAGATCACTTTTGGCAGAATGGCCATTTTGATATTTATTCTGCCTATCCATGAGCAAGGGAGATCTTTCCATCTTCCAAGGTCTTCAATTTCTTTAATGTTTTATAGTTTCATATGTTTTCTTTAATATGTGCAGGATAGGGAGAAATTGGGATACAAGAGAGACCCCAGATGATGAGAAGAAACCTCAGGGAAGCCAGCGAGGAGATATAAGAGTAGAGGTGGAGAAAGACTCAAGTTCATTAATAAAAAGACTACCATAGACTATGTGCATACATGTGAATATATACCAACGTCAATCTGGGTACTCTCTATTGGGAGGGAGGAAAATGGGGAGGGGGAGAGGAGCACCAAGAGCGTGTACATGTATGTCATTGTCAACATGATATACACTATGATGTGAGACTGTGATGCATTAATAAAAGCATAACAATATATAAAACAAAAATAATTGTAAACACATCTTTATCTCAATGGCTCACTTCAGGTAAAGAGGTATCAGAATGTTAAAAAGTCCAAATTGCATACATTATTATCTAATATTTCCTCACGAAATATAAAATTATTCACACTAAATGGGCTATATAGAGACTATAAATATCCTCAGTAGTTCAGGTCAGGTTTCACTGTCAAATGAGTTTGAAGAAAACTGTTTTCAAAGATTTTAATTTTAGAATTACAGATAAATTGATGTCATTTGAATATATATATATATTTTTGGGGGGTGGTACTGGGGGTCCCAGACCTATTTTATATTCTATTTGAAAACAGGGTCTCACCAAGTTGCTGAGAGCCTAAGTAGCTGAGGCTGGCTTCGAACCTGTGCGATCCTCCTGTCTCAGCCTCCCAAGCACGAGAATTACAAGTGTGTGCCACCACACCTGGCTTTAACTAAATATATTTTTAGCATTTCTAAGGAGAGAAATAGAGAAAGGAGTAGAGGGAATTATCATCTAATTCTAGGTTTCCTACCCAAACTCCAGGAATGGGTTTCATGTTATGACTCTCCTAAATTATTATATGCAACACTTAAATGCGTGAAAACTGAAGGATGGTTTCAGGCTCTCCGAGCCTTTTAAAGGATGGCTTGATGGCTGAATTAGGCAGCTCTTGGAAAAGTGACTGGACATCTTTCACCTTCCATAGCACACCCTTATTATTTTTACTTTTTCTGTTATATTATTAAAGCACAATATATTTATCAATACTTACAAGCATTCTCACTTTCAAATTTAGAGAATTCATTAATCATCTTTGTTCTATCCAAAGAACCCCTGAACTGAGGGAATTTGAAGATGCTTCATTGTTCTTAATAATATTTTATTTTCTGTCTGTTGCTATCGCCCCAAGGAGGGTGTTTCAAGTTCTTTTATCATACTTCTTTATGTAAGTATTATCTAATGATTATTTTGATCAAGTTCATGAAAGGGAAAGCATTCCCATAGGTGCTCATTAATGGATGAATGGATAAAGAAAATGAGGTATATATACGCAATGGAGTTTTATTCAGCTAGAAAGAAGAACAAAATTGTGTCATTTGCAGGAAAATGGATGGAAATGGAAAGCAAAATAAACTAGACTCTCAAATCCAAGGTACAGATGGTTTTTTTCTTTTATGTATAAGCTGGAAAGAAGGAAAGAAAGTGTGTGTGTGTGTGTGTGTGTGTGTGTGTGTGTGTGTGTGAAAACTTGTGAAAACAGAAGCGTAAATTAGAGGCAGGAGACCAGTAGGCGAGGGGATGTGAGGGAAAGAGGAGGTAATGGTAATAAAACTGACCAAATTGTGTTATGTGCATATACAAATATGCAACAAGGAATACTACTATTATATATAACCATGATGTACCAATAAAGAACCTTTAAAAGTAAAATATTACTAAAAATTAATTAAAAATAACTTTATTGTATTTTTCATTACAAAAGCAACACATATTACTCACATATTCTAGCATGGTTTTATTTGTCCAGGAGATGAACATTTCTTCAGAGAAATATATCTCTTGGTTTATAATTGAAATCAGTAAGAAAAAAAGTATTTAAAAAAAATCCACTGTGCGTTAACATACTTATCCTTTTATAGAAGACAAAAGTTTAAGGTACTACTATAGACATTAGACTTAAAAGCTCAAACCACTTAGACTTCTAACAAAAAAAAACCCATAAGTTACATTACATTCTGATTAAATACGTGCAAACATCGATAAGAGGACTTAAAATGCCTCACATGGGTAGAATAAATAACTAAATAAAAACATTGATCATCAGAAGACAGTGTATTAGATGCAGAAAGAAACCTGCATCAGAAGAGTCATTACAGTACAGCATGCTACAAGCAACCAGATGAAAACCATCCGCTACAGAGCAGAGTAAGCAGCCTTCTGAAGGCAGCTCCGTGCGTAGAAAACAAGCCCCAAGCTGCTGGATGCTGAACTACCCACAGCCCATCATCTCTTCAGTAACAGTCTCCTGTACCATCCACGGTATGAAAGGAACCATTTATTTATTTATTTATTATTATTATTATTATTTGTGGTACTGGGGTTCCTGGAAACCCTTCTACCTCTGGGCTACACTCCCAGACCTATTTTTTATACTTTTTAAATTTGGAAACAGGGTCTCTTAAGCCAGCGCTGCTGGCTTCGAACCTGCGCGATCCTCCTGTCTCCGCCTATCAAACACGGGGATTACCAGCGTGCGCCACCATGCCCAGCTTTATTTATTATTATTTTTGGTGGTACTAGGGGTGGAACCCAGAGGCTTTCTACCTCCAGACTATACTTTCAGACCTATTTTATATTTTATTTGAAAACAGGGTCTCACTAGGTTGCTGAGAGCCTCACTTAAGTAGCTGAGGCTAGCTTCGAACCTGTGCGATCCTCCTGTCTCAGCCTCCCAAGTGCGGGGAATACAAGTGTGCACCCCCATGCCCGGCTTAAAGGAACCATTTAGATAAAGCTGCATTTCATTACTTTCCTTGTTACTCAGACTTCTGTCCAGTGAAAAGAAAAAGCTAAAAATGTACTGTTCCTTTAAAATAATAGATTTTGTTTGTAAGATATAATATCCTTTGGGAATTCCACATTCTTTCTTGGGAGTGGTGACATATTAAGATTACATTTATGGAGACCTTTGGAGACTGTGTGTAAACATGACCACCACTGACCTAGGAGATGGTGAGCCGGCTCATCTGTATGGGAAACCAACTGGTGAGCGCACTGAGTCTTGGTTCTCCTCTGCTTCTGCGCTGTGATCATGATGTGACAGCCGGCTCAGAGGCAGGCATAATAAGACTGCTCTCTCCAAGCCACAGCCACAGCTTTCTTGGAGACCACATCACTGTGACAGACTTCACCAAAGGACATATCTACTTCTACCTATTTTGAAGCCAAAAATCCGCCCCAGTGGAGTTGATTCCCAAAAAGCCAACTTTATGTCTTTAGGGGCTATGAATGGTACCCTGTTTTTCTCTCCAGCCCTAATTCCAATGACTCAGGAAAACTGCATCAGTCCTCTTTAGCTCTGAGAGGCACGTGCATCAGGTTGAAATGACAGCAGCTGCAAAAAGGTAACCGAGAGAAGGGGACCCTTGGGGAATTTGTGGTCAGATCCTGCCCTGAAGGGCCTTGAACGAGTTCTCCAAATGAAAAGGGTACTTCTAACACTGCTCTTCCATCACCACAGAAGAGACACTTTACAGACTAAATTTCTCTGGTACCTTCCATTCACCAGGCAATTTGTCTTGTTTCCAATGTGGTCAGACATGACTGTTAGCATGTGTATATATTTATTGGACTCTAGCCTGCCTGCCTGCAATGGATGCAAAGCCCAGCTCTTACTGCATGGAAAAGGCTTCCTGGAGATCATCACTCTCACTTGGAAACAACATTTAAAGAATTTAAAGATGTGCATATGCACCCGAGGCAAAGAGTAGCAAGCTAGGGATGCTGGCTGTGTTAATGCCTAAACAGAACGAACTTCACAACTCTGGACCAAACTCAACAAAGAGATGATAAAAACTAATTGGTTCAGGCTGTTAAATGTTTTGAGGCACAGTATAACTGATGTTCCCATTAGGCATGAGGGGAAGAAATACGATGTTTTTCCAGGCCTCATTTTGGTGGTCCCAAGTGTGCAATCCCCACTTAACTTCCGGTTCTAGCCTCAGTGGAGCTGACATCCCCAGCTTTTCAGTAGATCCAGTCCCTTGGAGAGGTCTGGCTTTAGCCTCCACATCATCAGGAGAGCAATGTGAGGGATGCCATAGAGGGGTGCTTATGCCCAGTCAGCACATTATCCTCTGCCTAGGAGTCAAAGAGGAAGAGAAGTAAAGCCATTATACCGCAACCAAAGGATGAACAAAGAAAATAGAGCAGAATCCCTCCCCGGCCCCTCCACTGCTCGCCACTCCCCACTCCTCCACGTCCACGCATGTGGACACACACATTGGTATGCTTGCGCACACACTCTCAAAGAATACCCATATGCTTCTTTCTCTGAGAAGCTGACCTTATGACCAGGTTGGGCCAGGAGCTCCTTTAAGATTTGCACCATAAACTACATACCCCAGATATGAAGCAGAAGTGGTCAGGATCCCTGTGGCAAAAAGAGTTTGAAGGCTACATCAGCCAAAAGACCATGCCAAGAAAGTGTCACTGTAGCCAGAGGCTTGTGGCTTCTGAGAAAGGCCCGTACCATTGTGGTTACTCCACTCCATTCTAAAACCAATGAGAGCAGATCAACTTTGTCCCATAAGCTGGGACTTAAGGTTTTACTTTGTGAGAGATTCTTCCCCCTAAAACAGTGTTTTTCAAATGTTAAATGTGCCCATGAATCACCAGGTGATTCTTTTAAAATTAAGCTTCTGATTCAGGTCTATGAGGGGGCCTGAGATTCTGCATTTTTGAATGAGCTCCTGGTCCTTGTTAGAAAAACAAGGAATAAGGCATGAGAATGATTAAACAATTCTATGTATATTTCCTGTCCCAGAAGAACAGGAAAGTAACTACAAGTTAACTACCATTTCATACCATTGGCTGTAATCACTTTAGAAGCAGGCAGGGCAACAGCCTACAGAATTCTAAAAGATCTTTTTTTTTTAATAATATATAATAAGAGTTGTTAATGGTAGCTATGCCACTGTATGGTCAAGTATAATTATTTCTTTAATTACTGTATAGGCACCAACAGATATACATGACTACTGAAGTTTCTATGCTTCTTATAATGTCTTTCCCATCTTCCCCAGAAAGTGGTGAAACAGAGCCATGCCTGGACCATTGACCTTAATTACACTGAGAAGTTAAACTGGCCTTCCCAAGTCCCAACCATTGTCTTGGTGTGCGGTGAAGTTTTAGGGGCAGGGAAGTAGGTAGGGACACAACCCAAAATATAAAACAAAAAATCCAGAGGCCTTCTGATAGGTTCAAGGTACTCAGCAATTTTATTTACCCACTCTACATTCTACATTCTACATACAAACACACACACACACACACACACACACACACACACACACACACACACATTTTCAATACAGTTATACACACCTTAAGCAGATCTGAGTAAAATATTTAAAATATTTTTGTTATCCGTGTCACCAGATTAAATGAGTATGCTACTAAAGATTTACATTCCTGTTTTCAACAGAGCTGTGCCTGTTTCCATTCAAACCAGTGGTGCTCAGCCCCACTTTTACTTTGCTCTAAAGAATACCACTGGGGATCAGTTCTTTGCTTTTGCCATAGAAAACCCACCACCAGGGTTGGTGACGTAGGTTCAGTAGTAAAGCACTTGCCAAGTATGTGAAAATACCTAGGTTTAATCTCTAATAGAGAAGGAAAAGAAAGTTTAAAAACCATCACCATATCACAAAGAGCTGATTTTGTTACTTCAATGTAAAAAAAAAATGTACACAAGCAATTTAGATTAAAAAAAAGTGAATAGGTAAATGTTGGTCACAGATATCCAGTGAAAGGCTTACTGAAAAGAATACTTTTTTCCACTCTCAAAATCAGTTTGAATGCAAATTTCCTTTGCATTTTTACTTATTAGATGAGGAGTAGAAGCCAAACACATGGCAGACTAAAACGAGCAGCACTCTCCCATGGAATGCTACCTTCCTCAACAGGGTAAGTTGAGGGCACAGAATGTTCAGGAACAGATGGTGACAGTTAATTTCCCCAAAGTGTTTCCCCAAAGCTGGGGACTGGATGAGAGTACTTCAAGTAGAGGTCATAACTTCAAGCTCTGAACTGGTATTCTGTTAGCTGAGTTTACAAAATACCATACAAGTGATGTCCAGCCATCACCTTTTGAATCATGATGAGAATTTGACCATCATATTAAAAATGTCTATGAAAAATCATAGCAGACAGAGCTCCCCCATAGGAAACCCACATGGAGTGTTTAGTTACTTTCTTTGCACAACACATGCCATAGACAAATAATTACAGTAATGTGTATATACTACCAAATCAGTAGAATTACAATGAGAAGACAGGCAGACTGTCCGCTTCTAGACCCTATTAGAACCAGTGAGTCAGTCAGCACAAAGATTCCATTAGAGAAAGTCTTCTGTATACCATGAGTCTAAATCAAATTTCTGGACACACTTCTGATGTTCATGTCACCTCTATAGAAAGTCAAAGATCAAGCATGCTAATGTCGTGACATGACTCCACTACTATGCATCTTTAAAATTAAAAAAATTTTAAACATAAAATCAAGTCAAAATGCATACAAGAAAAGTTAGGTATATCTATTAAACTTTTTAACAAGTAAAACATAGCTTCTGGGCTTGGCCAGGATAATGGAATGTGTGTCAGATGGCCTCATCCAGATACAACTGACCTAATTATTGGATGTGTTTTCCCTTGTCCACTAGCCATCCCAAGCACCAATGAGTTTCTCTGGAACTCAGCTTTCCTGCCCCAAGAAAAATGTTAAGATGATTTCCAAACAATTACAGGTTTCTTCAAATACCAGGGAGAATATGTAGATTGCAAAGAGGACTATTCAGACCTTTACATAAAATATTCAACACTTCAGTCCAGGAGTACAAATATATCATATCCTTAACTCTTTTTGAAAAACAAAATACAAAAGCCAGAGATGATGATACAGGAAAAATTTCTAGCACAGTGGATATTTTTTTAAAGGTTTTCTTATTCTCCTTTCCAACTCAGTGGAAAACCATCCCTTTACCAAAACAAAAGACAATACCAATAAGAGCTAAATTCCAATTTGGAAATTAGGAGATGGGAATAGAAGCGGGCTCTCTAAATCTGCATTAAAATCCTCTTTTGAATCCATTATAGACTTTCTCATTCAGCTTTCAAACAAGAAAAATACAGGATACATTATTATTTTTTCTTCTTCCCATTTTACACAAGTAGATCAAATGCCAAAGTCATCATCCATTTCTCCCATATCAAAACTTAAAGCTTCAGCAAAGGAGTATTGTAGAGTTAATCCTATCTTTGTAGGAACTATGGTGCACACACAAGTATCTACTGCTTATATACATTCAAGTAACGAGGGGAGAAGAGGATTGTAAAGATGGCCAAGTAGGACTTCCCTAAAATTTGGAACAATATCTCTCTTCAGTTGTATATTTTCCTGGCTTCTGCCATACATCTCTGAAGAGATATGGTTCTAAAAACTGAAGGATGTTGAAACTCTTGATGTCCTATCTGAGGAAAAGATCACCTAAGCTCCTCCTCTGGGGAAAGCAAACTAACACAGGAAGACAGAAAAAATAATCAGCAGAGCGAATGCCAGCATGAATATCCAGTGCCCTGACTCTACTAATGGTTTCTAACAGCTAACACAATGCTAATTAGTTAGAAACATCCCCTCTTGCTAAGGAGGTACAGCCTAAATTCCAAGTCTCTGGGTCAAAGTTCTTCCTCTTCTCATCCATTGGCTTAGAATCACTCTCACCTCACAGCAGGAAAAGACTTGGTGTCCTTCTGGACTACAGTTGTCACCATCCAAGCAAAGCTAGACAAGACAAACTCATAAATGTGCTATGCACACCCTCAAACCACATCTCATTCTCACACTGAGGGTTGGAGACACCTCTGTCCCTCAACACCATTGGTCTCATAGACAAAGGCCAAGAGAGCAGCCAGGAGCGGTAATCTACACTCTAGGGCAAAGTCAGCACTTCTAGACTCCACCTGTTGCTCTTTTTAAACGTTTATTTGTCATCAATTATATGTCTTGTCTCTTAAAGTAACATTCTTGAGGGCAAGGGCCTTTTCTTCTACTTCTGTGTTTCTTTCAGCCCCTCAGCTCAAATACCCACATAGATACTAAAGACGTGTGATGACTTCACAGGAAGAACAGCTTCCTTTATGTCATAGGCACCATTTTGAGAAGACCCTAGACAAGCAGCATTTGGAAACTGGCTCTAGCATTTTACTTAGAATATAAGAAGAAAGGATTCAAGGTCAGGAGTTAGCTGCCTTGGTGAAAACCTTCATCAGTACCTCTCTCCAAGGGGTTTTAAATAAAAGGACATGTATTTAATTCAGTGATTTGTTCTATGTCACCCTACAATATGCAGAGTAAAAGATGGGACCAGTACCCAGAGTTTCTACAACACAACAGCTTGCCTTGAGGAAGGGAGTACTTCATTTGATATTGGGTTCTGCTCCAACATCTAACTCCAAAGAACTGTCTTTTCAGAACAAAGAGGAATTCAGAATTCTAAGATTGACACTTTGTCCAAGAAACTACTATCTCAGCACTTTTCCACCCGGCCTCATAAAGTAGTGTACTTTACTTTGGGTAAAAATCAGAATCATCAGAGACGCTATTAAAACACATACATGTTCCGGCTCTGATACCAGAATTTATGAGTCAGTCTTCAGCTCAACTCAGACAGACCTAGGCACGTGTATATTTGGGAAATTCTAAAGGGGACTTTAATGGGTCCCCCTGGATAAGAGCCTTGATGAGAGATTTTCTGCTACAAAACAAAAATGACCTGGGAACATAGCTAACTTGTTCTCACTAGTTAATTCTAAAGGATAAGTTGATAGGTAGGAAGTCATCTAGCTCTTCTAAAAATCTCACGACTACTCTAGATTTGTCTCGGAAAAATGTACACAAATATATTCACGTATTTAGTACATGAAGTTGGGAGAAGGTAAACTATCATAGACCACAAGGGGCTAAGAGTCTCTCCTCTAAACAATTCCTTTCTAACTCTACAAAAAAATATTGAAATGACAGAAATGAACAAATACAATCAAGAGCTAGCCTGCCTCCCCAGTACTTGGGAGGCAGGAAGACAACAGCTTTGAAGCTAGCCTCAGTAACTTAGTCAGACCCTCAGCAACTTAGCAAAACCATTTTTCAAAATAAAAAATAAAAGGGGCTGAGGATGTAGAATCCCCTGGGTTGAATTCCTAATTTAAAAAAAAAGCTAGATACTATAAGACTCCTTAGGACATTGAGACAATTTCTCCTTATTAAAAAAAAAAATCCCAACAAAAGAGATTAAATTCACCATCGAGCTTTTCAACATTGGGAAAAAAATGCTCACATAAAAGAAAATTAATATGAGGGATGTACTGAAAATTCCTAGAAAGTAATAAACAGCTTTAGAGAACTTCTGCCTTTTGCTTTGAGCGATTCAGACATCAGTGGTGACTCCGGAATCTAACTCCATCCGTCTAAATAGCCCCAGAGGTCACTGGCTGTGGCAGGAAAGTTGCTGTGATTGGCATAGAACCTGAAAGCCACAGGAGAAAAGATCTGGCTGAATGGAGAGCCCTGCAAGAACTAGAGACCACCCCACTCTCCCGAACCCCACGCCACCATCAGCAAAACACTGCACCGGGCTTTTCCACATAAAAAATACAAGCCAAGATACTTCCCAAATCCTCAGAGCCACCTTCCCCCGGGGGCACTGAAAACTGAGGATTGTTTCTCATGAAAAGAGGCAAGAACTCTCACCCTATGTCCACTTGCAAGCTCCAGAGCATTCTGTGGACGTTCTGCAGCCTGGGCTGACCCTTGCAGGACCTGGCTGGAGAGGAAGGAAGAAGGGAAAGGAAAGACTCCTCCACTTAGACCCCCTGCAGAAAGCACCAATGGGGCCTCCAATTCTCCCACACCAGCTACCCTTCCTTCTTAGACAGACACCACAACACCATGCATTATCCTGAACCATCCAAAAGGGAGATGAGAGACACTCAAGTAAGGACGGTGAGTAAAACACACGTTAGACAGCGGTGAATGAAGATGGGCTTTTTTGTCTTTCTCCACTCACTGCCACCCGACTTCACCACACAAGGACGTTAGTGAGTTTAGACACCAGGGAACAGGGACCCAGACCGAGTGTATGTGGCATGCTTAGCTGCAGGGGAGTGTGTGTCCTTTCCTCCTCCTCCAGACCATCCCATCTGGGGACCTGTCTAAAAGACCCGACTTGCCATCTTGGCCCTGGGTAAGGACATGTTTCAAACTGGAGAACAGCTAGAGCTGGTCTGCACACGCATGATTTCCTCTCCTGGATTAACATTAACGGCGAGGTGTTGAGGGGCATGGGAGGCAGACATTAAATGACTCCTTGGAGATTAGGGACAAGGGCAGGAGGCTAGGGCTGAAAGGGAAACACACGGTTACACCACCGGAATGCTGACTTGGGTCTTCGGCTGGTCGGCCCCTTCTTGCATGTCCAAGGCACGGAGTGGGCTGAGGGGCTTGAGGGGCCGGCTCCCAACACTGTAATTTCTTGGTCGCCTTATTGTATTCGAACTGGACAGAGGCGTAAAGCTGTTCCTTCTCATCCTTACAGGGGTTTGGTTCTTGGGGAAGTTGTGCTGATTGGAAATGGAGGGACACCATACAAATGAAAGCCACGCCAAAAGCTCACTTGCAAAGGTTAAACAATGCTTGCCACCACAGCAGCCTCCTTCCTATGCTCCTCTGCACACAGGGCCTCACACGGGGCGTGGCCTGCTCTCCTAGCCCCAGGAGGCTAAAGGTTCATAGCAAGATAAGGCCCCTAAGCACTGCATCCCAGAACAGGAGAGGGGCCCAACAAAGAAGGGGGTTACTTAAGATCACACTGATCACCAGGGACAGACCAAGGAATCAACCTAACCCTGCGGATCCCACCTTCAGGCTCCTCTGGACCCTGCTTTCTAAAGGAAGGCCTTCCTAGTGGGAAATGTGGATTTCACTTTAGCCAAACATTTTCCATATTTAACTGGATCTTCCAGGAGCCAACTTTCACGGTTACAATTCATGAAAGAGATGCTAATTAATTGAAAAAATTAATCATTCCCATATATTTTCCTTTTGGAAGTAAACAGAATATACAGGCCATGGGTTCTGGATCTGTTTTCCTTTTGTTCATAAAAGAAATTCTAGTCTCTTGATGCCAAAGTTTCAAAGATTCAAGGAGGTGGGAACCTGGCAGGTTTGTCCACGGGAAAATACTCACAGTTGGCTTGTCACGGTGAGTGTTCACAGCATCTACATTGAGTTTAATTGTTTCCACTTTGCACCCTGAGAAAACAGGAAGGAAATGCTTTCAGGAAAAAACTCAGCAGAAATGCCTCAGTCTCTGGATGGGACAGCATACTTCCAAACATACACACATGCATTTCTCTAACCATCATTCAACTTTCCTATATCCCCAAACAAACATATTATTAAAATACATCAATTGTTAAAATACATTAATGTGTATATGTGTATATGCATGTATGTATGTTTTCATGTTCATGTGTTTGTGTGCCTATGAATCCTAAAATTCAAGTACTTATAGTGGTAAAAATGTAATTTACATTAAATAAACTTTTAAACACACACACACACACACACACACACACACACACACACACACAATGGAAATCATTCATGGAAAGTCCCTGGTATACTGGGATGATGCAGTCAATCTTCTATACAACTTTCAGAGAAAACCCAAATGCCCTGACCTTCCTCAATCCCCTGGGCTCATAGTTACCATAGGCCACGGGAGTTAATTTGAAGATGGTATGGAGAGGGCACTTCAGGTATGGTAGCTCATCTGAAAGCAGAAAGACCAGATAAAAGAAGTCTCTTAGTAACATGGAGTAAGGTCAAGCTAGTGGAAGAGAAAATCTAAGCTTGTAATTTGTCTTCTTTACATGGCTACCACCTAGAGTTATACAGCCCCTTCCTAAGTCCCAGAAAATTAACAGGACTAAAGAAGTCACCTAAGCTTCTGAGTGGGAGGGAAGGAAATGTGGCCATTTCAGACTTTTCTCTAAGGAAAAAAAAAGGAGTAAAGGGCATCGCCAGGGCCCCATTGGGAGGGATCATAGACAATGGTCCACCTGGGTACCAAAGGCTAATCTGCAGGCCCTGGGGGGCTCAAAGAGATGTGGGGAGGATTAGAGAAGGCAACAGTGTTTCCTCACTGCTTTTACCTGGAAACAGCTGCCCACATGCCCTCATCTCAGAGGATGAAGATGTTTCTAAGATACCACCTTCCTAGTAGCCAGCCTGGGACCACACAATGACTTTCCTGATGCTACCAAGAGGGTCAGCTTGATGCTGGCCCTTTAGCCAGACAAGACCAAGCAGCACCAGCAGCAGCTACTTTCCCCTGGGAGCTTTTGTAGCAGCGGGGTGAATTCAGCAAGTAGTTGACCCAATGGCTGCTGAGAGCACCACACAGCTGCCTGAAGAATGTATTCTAATTTGAGTGGAAGAGGGGAGGTCAGGTTTCCAGGAGTTGTACTGTCACTGTAAGTCCAGCCCACTCCCCACACATGTATCCCTCGGCCTTTCCCTCAAAGAGCACCTGCGCTATTATCCAAGAAGTAGGCCAGAAGGCAGCGCATGACAGCCTGATGGGAGATGACGAGGACATTGCCCTGCCGCTCCAACTCCATGATGACGGGCTCCAGCCGCTGTACCAGGTCCTGGTATGACTGTGGGGGGAAGTGGAGGAGGCTGGTAGTTGGCCAGGTACAAGCTGGCAGCTAAGTTGGTGGCTGAATCCCAGAGTCAAGAGGCCACTTTCTCTCCAGGCTGGCTTCCTTCCTAGAGGCTCGGCAACTCTATGGCGCCTACAAACTGCCCCAGTTCATAGGCCTGATGTCTTAAGAGTATTCAGATCTTTCAAGAGCACATTCAAACCAAAAAGAAAAAGAAAAAAAAAAAAGCAGAGGTCAAGAAAAGTATATCTGAATTCAACTTGTATATGTGTGGGTTTTTTTCTTCCCACAGATTAATAGGCAATATGTTAAGGCAACAAGAGACTCCTAGAAGTTTCCTGGATCTCTGCCATTCTGGTCTATTTACTTTTGCTTTGAACATGAAGTCACTTAGACAAAGAAATGTCCTAAAAGTCTAAAGATGATAGCAAAGTAAGTCATGCCCCATATATTTTCTTGGTGACCATATATATTTGGGCAGAGGTGGGAATGAAGGAGTAGAAAGAAAGAAAAAAAGTAAAAAAACATCATGTTGATTCTATAACATTCTCAAACATTTTGTAACCGTTTTCTCTAGAGATCTTAAATTAATAAGGCGTTTGGCTGCCTCGGCTGAATTAAAGACAGTAGGACCCAAAGATAAGAAGATAAATGAAGCCTACCCCATCCTTTTTATGCTCTCCAAGATCACATCAATCCTTCCCCTAAATTAAAGCTAACCCCCGGGGGAGGCTAGGCAGTTACTCCACTGGCAGAGTCTCACCTCCCCACCAGGATAGCGATACAGATACTTCTCTTGATCTCGAAGTGCAAACTCCTCTGGGTACCGCTTCTCGATCTCTGAGTAAGTCATCTCCTCGCACACGCCCTGCAAGGAGCCACACTGGCTGAGGAGGCAGACTAGCCAGGCCCGCCCCATCACACAGGAGAATGACACTAATGAAGACTAATTGCTCACTACATTCCAGGCCCCGTGCTGGGTCCTTTCAGGTATGGCAACTGACTGTGACCAGGGTATCACGGGTAAGAGCTGATGCACAGAGGAGATGGCTTCTCTAGCTTAAGCTGACTCTGCCTCCTAACACTGTGGGAAACTTAAAGGTCAGGAAGCATCAACACGCCTTGTGGGGCAGGAAGCAAGGAGGGAGGGAAACTGAGGGGATTAGAGAAGTTGCAGGTGGAATACAATGGCAGGGAGGAGGGAAGGAAAAAATAGAAATGTCTATTTGTGTGCTTTGGGATAGAGAAAGCCACAAAGAATTGAGGGAAAGACCTTTCCAGCACAGCTGATCAAATGATCTAAGCAGAAATGGAAGAATTTGGCTGTTAGCTATTTCTTTTTACCAGGAGGAAAATGTACAAATGTACAAAATGAGTCCTTGCGGGCTCCACTCTACCCAGGTGCCAGAGTGGCTAGCCAAAAACTGCTTAGGGCCCCATCACTGGCACAGGCATTAAAGCAGGCAGGAGGCCCTGACTGGGTACCGTTGTCCCCACTTCCTCCCAAGTAGCCACAGATTTAGCTTCCCCAGTTCCTACTTAGTGGTCCTCGTTTCCTAGATAGAAGCGCCCAAATCATGACTTCTGTGAGTGTCTGCCTGCACCCGAGACTCCCACTCACAGCATCAATCTCATTTAGAATCTTCCACTGTTCATAGGTCACCCCAAGACTTTCAGCAGTCTGGATAGTCCTCTTCAACTGGCTGGTCCACACTTTGAGGTCTGTTATCTCCTGTTCCTCCAGAAACTTCCTTAGAGCCAGGGAAAACTGGGGTTTAAAAATACAAATCAAATAAAGAAAGGAAGAAAAAAAGAAATACACACACAATCATGGGAACTCTGTCTACCCAGGGTCAAAATACAAACCCAAGAGGAAATGAACTTGAACCAGAGCACCCCGTACTAAGCTAGGAACACAAGTCATGCCCAATAAATATCTGAAGGTTGAATGATTACAGCAGGAATGATTCAAACACAGAGCTAGGGGCAGGAAGCAAGAAAACATCTTTAGCGCTTGCCTGACAATCTAACACCATAGCCTAAGCCCAAATGGGATTTAGGTAGAAGGGGATAAAATAGATGACCTCTACCAAGCCCTTCTAACTCTAAGCCTAGGAAATCCAGCCTGCTGGCTAACTACTCACCTGCTTTCCCCGAGCTGAGAGGCCAGAGTCACCCCCAATCTTCCCCAAGAGATTGAACTCGCTCTCCCCATGCCGGCAAAGGTAAATGGTACGAGGCTGGACGTGGATATTCATGAGGTAGTAGACAATCTTGCTCTGGATGTAGTCCTGGACTTTGTTGACTAAAAATCGCTGGCCCACATTTATTACCTTGATGAAAGAAAGATCCCTAGGACAGGGCGGGAAAACAAAATCAAGGTTAAGAAAACCATAGAATAAGAGTAAGAACATACAGGATTTCTATAGTAACTTAACAGGCCCATAGCAGCTCTTTCTCCTTCTTCCTGTCATTCCACATTGATGGAACCAAATGTAAGAAATGATTATTCCTCAAATCCAAGATGAAGTACAATTTCCTTAACTTCTCGTCAGTCTGTACCTTTTCTCAGTGCCCATACTGCGCCATGCAATGTAGGGAAGTATAGTGAGCAGAATTCAGGCTTCTGTCAAGGCTGGGCCATACGATCTGATGATTTTGTTAAGCCCAAAATTTGGTGAGAAGCACAGGCCCCTATCTGAGGTGGTCAAGGCCTGGAGACGCTACAGCACCACCAGCAATGGTATAAGGGGAGGGGGTAGCAGAACCACAGGCCGGGAGGCCCACCCTCCCCTTGCATCTACCTAACTGGGCCTCTTCCAAAGGTACTTCTGGAACCTGCCAGCTTTATGGCAATTATAGGATTTTTCTCAGTATAAAATAAGGGGTTATTTTTTAAAAACTAAGAAAAGGGGCAGAATGATACAAATCACCCATCATCCTATGACCAGAGATAAACACCTATAAGCACATATGTAAATATTTTTCTAGAGTGATTTTCTTTGTAGGACTTAAGGTGAGGAATATTCTATTATGTCATGTATAGGACAGTTTTCAAATTGTATTGAGAATACTTCCAAATAGTGGCATTCTGGGCAACCCATTTGAAGAAAATAAAGGGGTCAAGAGGTTATATAGACCACTGTAGCAAATTAATGGTGTGTGAGGCACACTGGCCATGCCAGTGTGTATCCTTAATAATACACACTATACGGCTATAGCGATGTATCCTTAATTGGATAGAGCTGTTAACTGCCCTGAATGCACACTCTTTCACAAGGTCATGTACTCATATACATATTATATAATATATAGATGCAATATATAAACTTTAAAAATCGATAAAACTGAAGACATCTTCAAGTGGTATCCAATAACACCTTTGTTCAGAAACTATGATATAGAGCAGTGGTTCTTAAATGAG
Organism: Muscardinus avellanarius; assembly: GCF_963383645.1. Taxonomy (NCBI): domain Eukaryota; kingdom Metazoa; phylum Chordata; class Mammalia; order Rodentia; family Gliridae; genus Muscardinus; species Muscardinus avellanarius. The sequence continues at coordinate 83,152,166 of NC_137793.1, forward strand.
GGTGATTTTGCCTCCCAAGGGATATTTGGTAATGTGTAATGTGTGATCATTTTTTGGTTGTTGTTTTAATGGTACAAGGGATTGAACCCGGGGCATTCTGCCTTCAATCTATACTCCCAGCCCTATTGTATTTCTATTTTAAAACAGGGTGTCACCAAGTTTTGGAAGGCCTTGCTAAATTGCTAAGGCTGGCTGCAAGCCTACAATCCTCCTAGCTCAGCCTCCCAAGTACTGGGATTATAGGTGTACACCATCACACCCAGCTGTGAAAACATTTTTTTGTTGTTAGAGCCTGAAGATATTTACTGGCATCTAGTGAGCAGAAACCAGGGATGCTGCTGAACCATCCCACAATACACAGGACAAATCCCACAACAAAGAACTACCTAATTCAAAATGTCAATAATGCTGAGATGGAAAAATTTTAACTCTGGAGAATAGGGAGAAAAAATCGATGACAAAAAAACTTTGATTTTAAGAGACAACCCACGTAAGAGCCACAAATCCACTTGTTTCTTTGGAAGAATATAGCCTTCATAGGTCTACATTACCAGAAATAAGTTAGGGGGAGGGAGGAGAAAGGCACTTTCCCAGATGAGACCCCTGCTTAGTCCCTTCAAACTGTGGCCTTAAGTCTTACTTGTCATAGTCATCTGGGTCAAGCGGTCGGTAGGTGACTTTGTAGCACTCGATCCTCTTCAGGAAGTCCTCCATCACATTCTCTCTGTTCCTTTCAGGGTAGTCAGGGCTCGACACCTTCACCTCCTGGAATCATAGGAACAATAAGGGCTTGCTCAGAGGTCTGCCCTTAACAGCCCTCCTGCAAATAGCCACTGCTAAAAATAAAAATAAAAAAAAAGAAAAAGAAAAAGAAAAGAAGAAAAACGAAGCCCCAAAAAGTAGCCTTTCCCTGGAGTGGTGTCCTCCCCATTCATTAAGCACCCTTTCTCCCATTCTGTGACCCTGGCAACCAAGAAGGGAAAGACAACTAGGGAGTCATGTGCCTGCCCTTGGCTGAAGGACAGAGCCAGTGGTGCAGCTGATGCAGCTTCTGGGCCCCAATCCCTTTATGTACTTTTCTGGGAAAACAGCATGGGCTCCAATTTTTCCCCACTCAGAATAGGGTATGTGGCTCAATGCCTGACTTGGGATCAATGCCTCTTCCTCAGATGACCCCAGTGCCTACATTGCTGACAACGCAGCTCCATGAGACCATGTACAGAGGTCTACTTGGTATTGCACAGCATAACCCACTGTGTGGGGACTGTCTTAAACTTTGACCTTCAAGGCATGAGAACTCAATAGAGACAATGCTAACTAGAATATTTGATCACTGCTAGGCAGATGACATTCCTTAAGGCTGCTCTGAAAGATGATGAGGAGTACGATCTGGTACAATATCTAGGTCTCAGTACCCAGATAACAACAGAACACAAAGCCAGGACTCCAACAGTGTAAGTCATAATCTCTATTCTACAGCTAATTTTTATTTTGTTCCTTAAAGCCTCAGTTTCTTCTCCCAAGGGAAGGATATGGAAGTACAAGATGGTGCTCTGGCAGAGAGAAAATATCTGTCTGTGATGTTAAACATGTCTATTTCTCCCTTTCATTAGCCAGAACCCCTTCTCACACATATGCGCACACATATACACAGGACACAAGGTGAGAAGGAGGTGATACATAGAGATGTCACCCACCAGGATATTAGCAGCAATGACATCAGGATCATCACAGACAGATTCCACAAAGAATACCTGGCCATGGAGAGAAGGTAGTTATAGCAAGTCAAAAATGCCAGGCTGGTAATTAAGAGCACATGCTCACCAACCCCACCCAGCCACCGCATCTCCCAGGATTCTCATCAAGAAAGTGCCTTCAAGGTCTTCTCATTTAAAAATACCTCTTACCACATCCCCTGGGTCTCAAACATACAGGCTAAAGGTCTGAGAAAGGACCTGAAAGAAAACACTCAAGGACTGGGGGTACACCCCAAGAGAAGAGAATCAGACATCCAATCCCGTCCTCACCAGAGTCAAATGGATCCCTACCCCCTTCCTTACTCCCCACATCTCTACTCATCCCTTTCCTCTAGCGTGGAATCAGATCCCACCTTGAAAGAATTCTCCTTGGCAAAGTTCAGAATCATGTCTCTCCTCTCCCGGGTGGTATTGGTGGCATCAAACACCTTGGCACAAAGCACACAGGGTAAATGAATGCGGATGGAGAGATGGAACCCTACACCAAGGCAGACCCAAGGTGGGACGGAGTAGCTCAGCTGCCGCAAAGGTAAAGACCATGATGGGAAGGAAGCAGACAAGGCTTACCGCAATCTGCCCATTCTCCTCAGTGAGGTATGCCTTCACATCTTCCAGGGCCACAAGAGCACAATGTCTGCCATGAGAGCAAAGGAAATCAGCAGGAGGAGTGAAGCTCAAATAAAACCAGAGACACAGATATCACATCCCTACCCATTTGGTTTCTCACTGTTCAAAATGTCTCCTTAATTAGATCTTTCAACTTTCCCATTGAGGTGTTCACACTTATACCTTCCTTCGCCTCAATGCATATATATCTTATCCCAGTTTGGATGAACCCACAAGCATACAAGCAGCTCTCTGAAACCTGTTCTTCCACCCACCCACGCCCAGGGTGAACTGCCCATCTGATAACTTCCACTTAAAGTCCCTACAAGATATTTACTGAGAAATACAAGACCCTAACACATTCAGTCTCATGATGTCCCCAAAAGAGCCAAGCTAGAGGCCCGGCATTGGAAAGACTCACCTGCGGATCATCATGGCCTCCTTGTTGTCATGCCGAAAGAAGTCGTAGGATTTATAGGACTTGACGGCTTCTCGCCGGTAAACCCCAAGATTAAATACTGCAAGAGATATGCAAATCTTTCAGCAGCAAAAAATATATATATATATGATGGCCCCACCAGAGGGGACTTCTTGGCCTAATGTCTGAGTGGCCAAAGTTAAATAAAGTTAAAAAAAAAAAAAGGACCATGGTGTGTTGGGGACAATACCAGATTAAGAGCCAAAAGAGTTGGGTTCAAGTCCTTATTTTTTTTCTTTGTGGTACTAGGGATTGAACCCAGGGGGATTCTACCTCTGAGCTACACCCCCACCCGTTTTTTATTATTTTGAAACAGGGTCTCACTAAGTTGCAGAGGTTCTCACTAAGTAGCTGATGCTGGCCCTGAACCTGTGATCCTCCTGTCTCAGCCTCTCAAACATTTTTTTTTTTAACACTTTCAGTATGGTTAAAATTCCAATTTAGAGAGCGAAACCCTTTCCAATTCTAATTATCCTAGTGTTTAGTTTATATTTTTATTTTTATTTTTTTCCGGTACTTGAGATGGAACCCAGGGGCATTCTACCTCCAAGCTATACTCCCAGCCCTATTTTTTTATTCTTTATTTTGAAACAGGGTCTCACTGAGTTGCAAAGGGCCTCACTAAGTAGCTGAGGCTGTCCAGGAACCGTGGTCCTCCTGTCTCAGCCTCTAGAAAGCTGGGATTACAAGCCTGTGCCACCACACGCAACTAGTTTAAATGTTGACATTGTCAAACATGAAATAAATTCTTCCACAGAGAGGTTGCATGCGCCACTACTGCCAGCTTCAAGGCCTAACTTAATGAGAACGTACACATGTTTTTAAGCTGAGTTTCAATCATTTGAGTCTCTTGTCTATCACACAAGGCTGCCACTAGGGCTAGATAACATGATGCGTGGATAAGAGTTTTAAAAATGTAAAGCACTATTCTAATTTAACTTTGTGTGTGTGTGTGTGTGTGTGTGTGTGTGTGTGTGTGTGTATGATGCTAGGGATTGAATCCACAGGGGCCTTCTACCTCTGAGCTACACTCACCAGCCCTATTTTAGTTTTATTTTGAAACAGGGTCCCATTAAGTTTCTCAAAACTGGCCTCAAATCTCTGATCCTATCTCAGCCTCCCAAGTACTGGGATCACAGACTTGTACCAAGATGCCTAGCTCTCTAATTTAATTCTTAATACTCCCATCAAAGGCATTCCCTCAAAAATAGGCCAGTTCACACAGGCTAAAAGGAGGTAAGTCTGGGGATGGGGATAATCCAGTAAATGAGGATACAATGACTATTCCTGCCAATTGCCTTGATGCCAGGGAGATTAAGTCTCCCAGAGGCCCATGAGGGCCTGGGAATCCAGCGTTTCCTTCTCAAGGAATGACTCACACCTACCTTTGGTGGGCACCCCAATCCAATTGAGGTAGCGTGTTAGTTTCTTGGACACATAGGTTTTACCCCGGGCTGGCAAACCAATCATAACAATCAGAGTTGGGGAGTTGGTCATGTAGGAGGCCCATGCTAGAAGGAAATGAAACAAATATAACAAAATTACTATAGGCCCAGTGTATGCACTGGGCTAGGAACTTCACAGTCATAACCTTGTTTAATCCTCATGAACCTTTGGGGCAAAAGTCTAAGGCGAGTGGAAAGGCAAACTAAGGCAGATCCTTCTGAAAGAGAGTTAAAGGGTCACAGAGACTTCCAGAAAGTACCCTCAACTAAGGCATGTCTTTCCTATATGCCTAGGTCTTCAGAGGTACCCAAGATGAAAGAGACGAGAAAAGTGCCAAGAACTGAAAAAAAGAAACCGTGGCTTACTCACTTTCTCTTCCTTTCCTTTCTTCCTCTTTTTTCTTTCTTTCTTTTTCGGCCTGCCTGCCTGCCTGCACTGGGAATTGAATCCAGGGGCATTTTACCTCTGGGTCATACCTCCAGCCCTTTATTTTTTATTCATAAACAGGGTCTTGCTAAGTGGCGGAGGACCTAAGTTGCTGAGGCTTGCCTTGAACCTACAATTCTCCTATCTCAGTGTCTCAAGGACTAGGATTACGGGCATGGGCCACCATACCTGGCTCACAGCACTTACCATGAAAATGCCTAATATGAAAGTGATATCGCTGTGATCCCATCAGTACCCAACTGAGCTGGCTTCTATGATAGGTTCAAAAGGGTTTGCACCTTGAGGATCCTATCAATCTCTTCAGAGCCACAGGCAAAAATTAGCTTGCCCACTGCCAAAAGAACTTTGCTTCAAGCTGTTTTGGCCTCTGCACTGAGACCATGTGTTCCTCCTTAAAAGGGAGTTTTTAAGCCACAGTGATATTTAGTCAGTAAAGGCTGCTTGATATAGGTTTGAATAGACTTCAGGAAGCTTCATGGTAGAGTTAACTTGCAAGGCATGGCACCAGCCTGCCTCAATGGCCCACACGAAAGCAAGACAACGGAAAAGTAGGAACAATTGCTGGTCAACCCATCCTCAGTAAATTAACTTAATTCAGGAATGCTCATTTACAGAGGTAAGTCTATAGGTGGGGCCATTCTAAGTGCTCAGACTGGTCTAAGGGCACATCTTGAGTCTAGAGTAGAGCTGGCACTGGAATCCAGACTCCAAGCCTCCACAGCTTTCTCAGAGGGCTGGCTCCTTCCTGCTCATTATGCTTCAGGAGAAGTGGGGAGCTCAGGTGGGCCCTTATGGAATCACAGCTATACCACTTTGTGTTATTAAGCAGTTTTATGATAAGAAAGGTACCGTGGTTAGTTTCTCCTACACAGAAGAGATGGGGGAGTGATCCACACTGCCACAGGTATTTTTCCTGAGACGAAGACCCAAACAGGGTCATCAGGGAGGTCTCAGGCTCTGTCCACTCTGTGTAGGGTCTTCCCTACATAGGAACAGGAAAAAGAAAGACCCTGACCTTCCACTTCCCGGCACTACTTTGCAGAGGTGACCCTGCAAATTGTGGTCACCTTCTCTGCAAGAACAAGGTAATCTTGTAAGACTCAAACTATTCAGTAAAATGAAGGTACTTGCATGGGAAATTTGTCTTTAATCTTTTGAGAACTAAATGTCTACAAAAATCTTAATTAAGAAGTGGACAGCTGGATGTGGTGGTGCACACTTGTAATACCAGTATTTGGGAGGCTAAGATAGGAAGATTGCAGGTTCGTGACCAGGGTCAGCTACTTAGTGAGACCTCTGCAACTTAGTGAGACCCTGTTTCAAAATAAAGGATAAAAAATAGGGCTGTGGTTGTAGCTTAGAGGCAGAATGTCCCTGGGTTCAATCCCCAGTACAAGAAAGAAAGAAAGGAAGGAAGGAAGGAAGGAAGGAAGAAAGAAAGAAAGAAAGAAAGAAAGAAAGAAAGAAAGAAAGAAAATGGGCAGAGGAGCTGGGTGTGGTGGTGTATGTCTATAATCCTGGTACTTGGGAGGTTCATGGGCAGCCTAAGCAACTTAGACCCTATTTCAAAATAAAATAGGGCCAGGGGTGTAATTCAAAGGTAGAATCCTTCTGGGTTCAATCTCCAGTACCACACACACACACACACACACACACAAAAAAAAAAAAAAAAAAAAAAAAAAAAAAAAAAAGGAAGAAGTGGGCAGAAAGGCTCAAGGAGGAAACTGACCCCGGAAGGAAGAGTTTCATTGGGATGTTTGGCAAGAATAGGCCCTTGTGGTGGAGGAGGAGTGGCCAGAGGGCTGGGTTGGACTTTTCATCCTTTACCCCCTGTGCAGGTGAGAAGTTCCACACCAGGCAGGAGCCCCTTCTAAGTAGGAAATGAAGCAACATAAGTACTTTGCATTTCTGTCTAAACAGGGAGCCCCAAAGCAAGCAAACACACTCTGCAGCCTCAGTGGGCATTAATCCCCGATTGCTGGATTGCTGACTCCTCAGGGGCAGATATACCCTGCCTGGCATCAGCTGCCTCAGGTTCAAGCAATAACATCTCCTGGGTCTTCACTTTTTCCAGCTGAGTGCAGGCTCTTCTCGGTCCCTGGTGATTTGGCTCATTACCTGCACTTGTAGGCCTGCTCGGTTCACATCTTCCAGCCCATTAGGCACTTCCCCCAAAGGTCCTGTTACCCTCCCTGAAGTTAAAGTGAAAAGATACTTAGGAGCTGCTCTGAAGGCAACCAGGGAGCCAGCTGCTCTGTGTTTATCACACTGGACAGAGAATACTAAGAACAAAAGAAAACATGGGCCACTTGGAACCCCACACCCTGCCCTCCAGCACCACGCCACCTGCCTCTGCCCAGAACACACCCACACATCTGTGCACTCAGGGCTTCTCATCTTCCAGAGTAAAATACAAAACCATCACACTTTCCATCTCAAACTGCCACATTGGCAGAACTGGGAACATTCTGTCCTGTTTTTTAAAAAAACAAAACCATGCTCCACCACCTTAATTTAAATGGAAAATACTTCACACTGATTAATGTCAGTCATGCCATCTCTTGACATACAATGAAAAACTATTTCAATGTTGAAATGCTCTTCTATCTTCTTTAGGCAAGGCTAACTAGCTTTCTCAATCTTTAGCTCATTTTCTCTTCATAAGCATGATTAGATGAAATGAAGATGATCTTGAAGACTTTCCTCATACAAATGAAAAAATTCAAGCCCAAAGAAGAGCTTTGCCCACAGTCCCACAAGAGAAAGTCAAGGTCAGGGCTCTTGACCAGACTTCTAGTTTCATAACTGCCCATTCACACCCAGCTGCTGACTCTCGGACCTCATGTCAGCACTTCACTATACGACTCCTGTGGTAAATAAAACTCCTTTCTCCATCCTAATCAGGAAGAACATCGGTGAAGGGGATGGCTCCCGACTTTTCCATTGCCAAGGTCTTCTACTATTCACTCTAAACAAGTCCAGTATTTTGAAATAATATGTAGCCCATAAAGCATGTTTCTCTAGTAATACCTTATTTTTATTAATCAGAATTTATAAGAACTGATTACCTCCTACTATTTGATTGATAGGCATAAAATAACCAAGTTTATATAACTGTAGCCAAACACGAAGGAAGCTGACGTTTTAGTTAACCAGTGCGGCTACGATGATAATGCTCACTTCCACCAAATATCTTGAAATACTATCTTGTAATACTGGAAACAGTTTATGATATATAATTTCTTCAGAGAGAAAATTAGTAATACTGATGAATAGTTCCAATGTGTCTATCCTTTCTCCTATTATTTCTCTAGGAGAGATTGCTGACACAAATGTCAAGGGCAGAAAGATGCACATTGCAGCATTCTTGTGATACTGAAAACTTGGAAACAGTTTACATGTCCATCAGTGAGAAAATATGTAGCGTATGAATCTATTTTTATTAATAGGATAAGACGTCTAGAAGAATTGAGCTTAGCAGAGATGAAAAAGATTATGAGATTTATCTGTATTGTTTAAAGTTTTCATGAACATGTACTGCCTTTTGTGTTTAAGGCACATATAAGAATTGCCTGCTCTGTATCTCTCAGAGAGAGGGGGAGGGAGGGAGAGAGAGAGACTAATCGATCAAAGAGAGAGAGAGAGAGAGAGAGAGAGAGAGAAAAGAAAGCACATAGACTCCCCTGAAAGCAGGAATAGGGGATCAAGAATAGGGGTAGTCTTTTGAGCACCTTAAAGACACCTAAACCACTACTCCCTTTTGCCTTTTCCCTGGAGCGACTGAAGTCCCAACAATGTTCCCTTGGAGGTTCTGGCTCCCTCAAGTCATTCTTCAGCCCTTAAGTCCTCAGGCCCGGTCACTTCCCAGACTCAAAGTTAGCTAACACAGGTATAATTAGCAGCAAGGGGAAAACAGCAGAGCTATTAATAAAGCAACTGCTGGTGTGAATGCTAAGCAGCCAAGGAACCTCTAACAAGGTACATTCTCCACAATGAAGAATGAGGTACATCTGGATTTACCAGCATGGGAGAGATACTCCCATGTTGGTAAACAGTCTACAATATAGTAAGTTTGTTTAAAAGAACATGGTGGCAGAACAGAATACTTAAGAGTATGAACCCACTTTCATGAATAGAATATACCAGAATAAGATGTCTAAAAACATCAAACTTACATGTGTCTCTGTACATAGTAGAGGAAAAGAAAAATAACACACACTCATAATTGTATACTCTGCTTTAAGAATGGCTGCCACAGTGTCTCAGCCCAACTGTGAAGTAAGCAAAGTGAGACACAGGAATGAGTGGCATCGGGACAACCCAGAGTCCCAGTTGGGAAGCAAACAGCAGTTCGGAGAAGAGGGGAGTGCTCAGAAGGGAGAAATGGAGAGCCCGGAGCAGGAGTGTGAGTCTAGAAATCAGGAGAGAGACCTGGAATCGCTGCTCCTTGATTTAGATCTCTCAAAGCAGAATAACTGCAGAAGAGACAGCAAGGGAGGTAGAAGAGACATACTGGGCGTCTTGCGGAGTCACAAATGCCCATGATGATCAGCATCCAGTGACCTAGTAACACTAGTGTTTCTCCTTCAAAAGTCACATCCTAGATCTGGTTACAATATTGTCAAAGTAGAGGGAAAATCTTTTATTTTTTGGTACTAGGGATTGAACCTGTGGCCTATTACCTCCAAGCAACACTCCCCTCTCTTTTTTCTTTTCTTTTTTTTTTTTTTAATTTGGAATAGGATCTAGCTAGGTTGCTGAGCATCTTGATAAGTTGCAAAGGCTGGCGCTGAACCTGAGATCTTCTTGTCTTGGCCTTCCAAGTATTAAGATTACAGGTGTGTGCTACCATGGTTGTCAAGATAACATTCTATATTGGAAAAAATAATTCTTCACAGGGCTCTTTTAAATGGTGAGTTCCCAGTACACAGCATTTGAGTGTAACTTGATTTATATAAGATGCTTTAGAATTAAATTCAAGAGGCAGTCAGAATCGCCTATGAAAAAGAACACTCATTAGCTACACCTAACATTCTTCTAAGTGCTTCCCTGTATTTACTCATTTATCCTCACTTCACTCTTGATGGAGATACTACTAGGATCCTCGCTTTAAGAAGGAGTAAACTGAGGCATGGAGCAGACAAGTGACTTGTTCAAGGTCATACAGCTAGGAAATACTAAAACCAGTATTCAAATTCAGGCAGTCTGACTCTAGAGATTACACTTAGGTACCATGCTCCACTAGTTATCTCTCATGGGGCATTTACCCTTGGTACCTGGCTTCCCATCCTGGCAGAGAAAGAAGACCCTTAATCTTAGATGCATGCCAACCTCAGTATCACATCTAAACCAGCCGCTTCTGCCCAGCAGGCTCCACGGGTACTAGGTGAAAAGAGATTATCATTGTTATTCATGAAACTAAAAAGAGCATGACATTAAGGTCAAGCCTCCGGGGAAAGCTTGACCTTAATTTCCAGTCTCATACTGGTTGGCTGTTTCTACCTGCTGATATATATATAACCATGGAACTGAGAAGAACTGACAGAACTCCAAGGGAAAGGTGCAATCGATGCAGAGGCAAAATTTAGTATACCTTGAGGTTCCTAGAAACATCTGGGGACCAGTGTCCCTGATGTTTGAAAAACTATGCAGCCTGTAATGATGCTTAGAAATTCATGTGCAAGGAGACGGGAAATAATGCTTCCCTTCTGATTTGCTATAGCCCCTTCTGATGTGCCAAAGCTAACCCTGTAGGAAAATAAGGTGCCCAAGATAGCATGAGAAGTCACATGTCAGGGCTCATTCCCCTGAGACCTGTAGGAATGCAGTACTAGATGCTACCTACGATTTCTGCAGTGGGCAGCACCTTTCTAGAACTTAGCCCAATAGATAATGGGAAACTGAGACAGTAACAGCCCCAACTAATTCCTGAACCCTGGCACTCTGCCATACTCACCATAGGTACCACGCTTGCTAGAACTTCCAGCATCAAGAAAGAGAACAGTTGGGCCACACTAGCAGTCTAGCCCCAAGGACAGAGTCTATTTGTTTCTGACTCGAAACTGGCCCCTGGAGACTTCTAAATTCCCGTGTCAAAGAATTATTTCTCATTCCCACCAAACAGCAGAGTCTAGAATTACAATTAAGTTCCCAAGAAGTTATGTTTCCCAGAACTCACAACATTTTTTATCTGTCATTCGAAGGCTTGTAGTTTTGGGTTCGTGGCTGTTCTTGCAGTGTTCGGTGGAAGATGCAACATTCCCAGACATGGTAGCTCTTCAGGAGACACCTGGGAGGGAGAAAAAGAATGCTAGGAAGGAAGGAGATGTTCCTCAGAAAAGTGCAGAGGATCGGCATGAAATAAGTCAAAGAACCTGGGCCAAGAGTCAAGTTCATCTCACTTTCTCCCAGTTTAAGCTACTTGTCCTTGGATAAGACGTGAACTCCCTTGCTCCTCACTTATCAAGAGAGTTGCACTGGGACACTGCATTTATTTGCTGACTCTGAAGTTTACATGCACATACCTTATCTCGTGCAGTTCTTCCAATAATCCTTTATTAAGGCAGATTTTGCTACCATCATTACTTCTTCCCCTTTTACAGGTTGAAAAACAGGTTAATCGAATTAAGGGGCTTGTCCACGTTTCTTCCTGGCCTCAGATTTCTACTTTTAAGAATTAGGGGATGACAGCGGTGGGACTTGGGTTGGGGGTAGGAATAGATTAAATTCATTTCCAAAAAAGTAACCCCAATTCAAAGATTAAGACTCAGTCCTGAAGGAGGAAAAAAATGGAGGGGTCTCAAACACTTTCCCTGAAACAAAACATATAAACGGAACCTGTGACAGTCAACACATGTCGCTAATTCTACTCTAGCGTTCTTATTCCCAACCCCTGCCCCTCCTGCGTACCCTATTCCTATAAATCCGAAGGCACACTGGTGCTCAGAAGAGGTAAATGACTTCCCCAAGGTTGCCTGCAAGATAAGAAATTCCGATACGAACTGGGGTGGGGGAGCCCCGAGCTCACTCCCCAATCCATCTCAGATACCAAGGAACTCGTGAGACCTAAGGTCCTGCTACTTCAAAGCCCTTGCACTGATCCTTAATTGACAGCGCAAATCCTCCAACACAAACAGCAGCTGCCGCTCCGGTCCCGAAAGGTTCGCACGCTGGGCACTGTCCCGGGGCCGGCACTTCCCGAAAGGGTGAGGCATCTTTGCTCTGCACCTCTTCCCGGCACACGCAGCCCGGGTCCTGCACACCCAGACACTCCCGGGCGCTGCGCAGCTGTCGCTCACCCTGTGATCTCTCCTACGATCCCTCCAGGCAGTGGCCCCCGCGCTTCCCCAGTAACGCTGCAGACCCGAGCTGACAGACAGTAGCCGGGGTCCCGGCACGCCAGTCCCCAACAAATCACGCGGCCCGCCTGGGCTCCGCCCACCTCCGCGTCAGCCCTCACCTGGAGAGAATCATCAGCCAATCGAGCACCTGCAGGACCCAGGGGCGGGGCTGCAGGCGGAATCACAGGCCCCGGCTGCTGAAAAGAGGATGGAACCGCGTAGAAGAAAGACCGCCAGTGCCCAAGTCTCTGCACTGTGGAGGTTGGTTGCTTCGTTGCTTGGAAACTAATAAGGCTGGGGGCGGGGTTAATAAAAGGCCTTGCTCCCCCCCCACACACGCACACACCCATACTCTCGCGAGAATGAACTATTAAGTAGACGTCTTGAGAGGGTGTGACTTTCTGGTGAAAACATTGCGATTGTTAACGCTTTCATTCCTAAAAATTCTAGCTAGACCTTGTTAGATCCATAGATGAGGACATAAGCTTTAAAACGCACTTTGCTAGTTACCACAGTACTTGGGCTGATTACAGGTTAGGGTGTTTACACACCCTCCCTACGCAAAGGTCAGACACTAAAACCTAAGTCAGCTTCGCTCTAAACCAGTAGCTTCCCTGGACACATCCACATACTCCAGTAGACTTATAACCACCTTCCCTTTCCTCACCCTCTTACCTGCCACGATATATCTTCTGTTTTGGTCATCATGAAAAACGAAGAAAACAAATTGCACCAGCAGAAACCCGAGGGGGCTGGGGGACCTAGGTCATAGGTAGAGCGCTTGCCTAGCATGCCTGAGGCCCTGGGATCTGTCCCAGCACACACACACACACACACACACACACACACACACACACACACCAAAAAACAAGACAAAAAATACTGAGTCGCGCATAGCGTGAAGAGATGCAAACATTTCATATAATTCACTCACAGGTGGAGACTTTTAGAGTGAGCAGCTCTTTTCACATTGCCCCAGCAGGGCCTTTTGAAGTTTAATTCTACTGACAAGTCCACTTTAAGCAGGGTAGAATTGATGCTCTGGTTTCAGAATGAATTAAGAACAATGAGAATAGATTTCTTGGAAAATACAGAAATTCAAGGATGTCTATTCCTCCTTTACCTGGGTCCTACAACACAGTTAATACGTACTTATTTCCTCTGAGGGTTTTTTTTTTTTTTTACAACCCTCACGGTGTTGTGGTTGCCCTCTCTGAGCCTACAAAACCTTTTTCTTTATACATTCAGTTAGTATTTATTGAACAGTTTCTTTTGCAAGGCACAGTGTTAGGCTCTAGGCACACAGGGTTGAAAACGGCCATGTTACCTAGTATTATCACATTGCTGTAAAATTCACTGGTTATGTCTCTTATGCCCTCCCTTCTCGCTCAACTACAGTGCTTGTTACACCGAGACAAGCATGAAGTCTTCCTCATATTGTATGCTCCAGGAACTCAACTGGACTCCGGATCTCAACTGGACCGGCGTTAGTCTTCCAATCTCCTCCTTATACTGCCAGCACTTTGAATGAGGCTATCGCCCAGACACAGCTGACCGCATACTGTGCTTTCTGGGGTGGCAAATGGACGTTTTCAAGTGTCAGTCCCATAAAGGTGGAAGGCCCAGTAGGCCGGCCCTCTTAACCCCAATGAGTCAATGTTTCGTCCAGCCATAACTGTAGTCACGAGCCTCTGATTGTTTTTGACCGGTCCTTTGACTCACTGACCATACTTGGCATTCTTCTGAGTTATGAACTATGATTCTGTCTCTCCTGGTGTAGTTAAGAGGCCCCGACTTAATAATTTCCGACCTGAGTGCAAGGTTACATTCCACTCTATTTGATTCGAGGATCTCCTTCCCCGCCCTCTTCCTTTGAGCATATATGTCACCGACGCGGAGGACACCTCACTCGCTCTACAGGTAGCAAGAACAGCTGTGCTTTGGGGATGCCGACCAGCCTTTGTTCTTCGGCTCTCGAGAGTGGACGGAGAAATCAGTCGTCACTTTAAGAGCGTTCGCGCTTTTTAAAGCCCCGAGGCCGGAGCCGGAGCGAAGTTTCGCGAGAACTTCGTCAACTTCTCGCGATGTTTGGCCCCGCAAAGGGTGGCCATTTTGGAGTCCATCCCGCGGCTGGTTGCCCCGGCGGCGTCTCCCAACCTGCAGCCGGGACCAAAGCTGGCCCCGCGGGTGTCTGGCCGGTGGGCTGCCACACGGACACGATGTGGCGGCTCCGCTGCAAGGCCAAAGATGGCACCCATGTTTTGCAGGGCCTGTCCAGCCGGACCCGGTTGCGGGAACTCCAGGGCCAAATTGCCGCCATCACCGGGATCTCTCCCGGCGGTCAGCGAATCCTCGTTGGATACCCGCCCGAGTGCCTAGATCTCAGCAACGGGGATACTATTCTGGGGGACTTGCCTATCCAATCAGGTAAGGGAATCGGGGCCGCGGAGGTCCTGGGAAGACGCGGAGGGGGAGAGAACGAGTCTGGGCGAGGTGGCTGGGGGTGGCTGGGGGCTTTGGGAACGAGGGTGAGGGGAGAGCGAGGAGCAGACGTCTGGCCGAGCCCCGGGGCCAGAGTCCAGCAACTCCTTTGTTTGCACATGATTGCGAGAGCAGGCAGACGCCCCGAGTCCCAGTTCCCCACCCTGCTTTCAAAACTACCTTGAAACTATCGCATTCATTCTGTTTTTCTCTGCATTCACAAAAGTATAAAAATGTAGGATCTATTTTCTCTGTCCTGACGGAGTCCGCCTCCCCTTATATCATTGATCCGCAGGTCTGAAAGAGGCGGGATACTTTTTCCTTTTTCAGGTTAATTTTTGCAAAACCCTTCATATATACTTAGTTTGACCATAAGATTATTGATTTTTAAGTTAGCGTTTAAACATCCACTCAAAGCCCTTTCAAGTTGTAACCAACGGCAGTTATTTTTGCCAGTATATTAAAACTTGAGCTTTAATGTTGATGTAAAGAAAAAGAAAAAAGAAAAAAAAACTCCTTGGTTGTGCCAAGATCCTGTAAACACTAAATAGGGTAGATATGTTAAGTTTCCGAAGGAGGGAGAACCCCCTAGTGGCCTAGTGTGTAGTGAACACCTGGAAGATGGTGGTTTTAAATACAGAGAGTTTATAAGGAAAGTTTGTTTTCTAAATGTATCTTTTGCATTTGGAAATAAGTTTGTATAAAGATGTATACCCCAGGCCCCTTCACAGATTGCAAACTTAAGTGCTCTGGTTTCATTTTCTTAAAGATTAGTTGAACAAAAAATGTTACTAATCACTAGCTTCCAAAGTTGTATTCTGTTTAGTAACCCGTTTGTGCTTTAACCCCTAGTGTTTGTAATTTATGAACTCGGCTAGTGAACACCCTATTCCATCTATCATTTCTCTGCAGTTCTGGATTTGTTTTATTTTTAACAGGAGACATGCTGATCGTTGAAGAAGACCAAACCAGACCCAGAACTTCACCTGCATTTGCAAAACATGGTGCTCCTAGTTATGTCAGGGAAACATTGCCTGTGCTTACCAGAACAGTGGTCCCAGCAGACAACTCTTGCCTCTTTACCAGTGTGTACTATGTCGTTGAAGGAGGAGTCTTGAATCCAGCTTGTGCCCCTGAGATGAGACGCCTCATAGCACAGATTGTAGCGAGTGATCCAGACTTCTATAGTGAGGCAGTACTGGGAAAAACAAATCAAGAGTACTGTGACTGGATCAAAAGAGATGATACTTGGGGGGGAGCGATTGAGATATCGATTTTGTCTAAGTTTTATCAATGTGAAATATGTGTAGTAGATACACAGACAGTAAGAATTGATCGTTTTGGTGAAGATGCAGGATATACCAAACGAGTTCTGCTCATTTATGATGGCATCCACTATGATCCACTTCAGCGTAACTTCCCTGATCCAGATACCCCTCCTCTGACCATTTTCTCCTCTAATGATGATATTGTTCTTGTACAAGCACTGGAATTAGCAGATGAAGCTAGAAGAAAGAGACAATTTACAGATGTCAACCGCTTCACCCTGAGATGCATGGTGTGTCAGAAGGGATTAACTGGACAAGCAGAAGCAAGGGAGCATGCCAAGGAGACAGGCCATACCAACTTTGGAGAAGTATGATCTATGCATGATGAGGGTTGAAGCCTACTACCTCACAGACCCAGAAGGTTCTGGGTTTTCTAATAAGCTATTCTTAACCGTAAGGAACAAGGACACATGCTTGAACCATCCTTTTAACTTAAACCACTAAGACACTGAAATTCCTTGTTAAGATTAAAATTGGTGTGCAAGTTTACAGATGTGTGTCCACAGTGGTGATACATGCCCTCTTTCTGCTGGGGTGACAATAGGTGGTCCTTGGTCACCTACTGACACTAACCTGAAGATTGGATTTTAGTAATAGAAACTAGCACCCAGCAGCTCTAACCTGTAGAAGAAAACATCCCGTTTTGGGTAATGTGGAAGGCCTCTTATGAGGTCACTGGACATAAACTACAATCTATCCAATAATTGGTTCCTTTGAATAACTGAGTGAGTTAGTTTCTAAATTATGAATTCATCAAATGAAGATATCCAGAATTGTCAAAACTGATTTTATACTGCAATTTGTTAGACTTTATAAGTATGTACTTAACCACTTAAAAGTACACAACAAGCAATTTTTACAGGGATAATGTTGAGAATGTTAACTAAAACAGGAACTGATAGAGTCCTGTTTAAGACTTCTAGTATATACAAGTAGAATGTATGAGGGAAAGGTGCCTGAAACAGCTTATTGAAGCTTTAAAAGACCATTAGCCTCATGTTTTAATGCAATTTATGTATTGGTGTTTGTCACATTGGATAAAAAGTTAAATTAAGCAGGGTATGCTTTTTTAGTTAACGTTCCATGAAATCTAAGTGTTCAGTTTTTGCTTTTTTAATATGTAGATTTTTCTGGAGGGCTTTAATTTCCTCAGTTTTGTGTTAGAGCACGTTTCTAAAAGAAGTCTTTATCTAAAGTATTAGATGTTATATGCTTTGGTTTGTTTTTCGTAAGGTCTTTCACATATCTAAACAGTATTTTTCTTTTTTTTTTTTGTTTTTGGGGGGTTAGCTGTATCCTTCCACTAATGCTCTTTTGCGTATTCTACTTGTCTGCAAGTTAGCACTTTGCTTATCTTTGATCTGATTTTTCTTTGACTTTTAGTTTTAAAGTAATTGGTATTATACTGTTGAATGAATTTGTTTCACTTCCAAAATAGGAAAGTCTTAAAATCTTGCCTTACTCAGCTTTCTTAGAATTTTGCTCCTTCCTTATATCAGATGTGTAGCCATTTGCTCGGTGGACAAATCCTTAAGGCACACCCTCTAAAACTTGGCTTCACTATAGGATCTTCCAGATAAAGTCTCCTACCTCTTAATTCTTCTGATCAGGGATGCTAAATTATAATTTGTTATGAATTATCTCACAGTATGAAGAGGCTAAATGTTATCTTGTTCTCATTTTTAAGTATCTCACTTAGAAGACCAATGCTATACTTTAAAGCACTTATAACTCTTTCCATATATCTTCTTAGCAAATGTTTCAGAATTGAGGTTTACCTTTGGCGCTTTCACTTGGTGAAGGTGGTCTGTAAAATTTAGGAACATTGAGGTGGACAGTGTAGGGGGAAAGTTCCTTTAAGGAACTTCACAAAGTATGCTTCCAGTGATCAGATGACATTTCTTGAGTACCTTTTGTATGTATGCAAAGCTGTTTTAGGCATTATAAATTATTATGGTCAGTATGAGTTAAAAGTATTTAATTTTCTTTTTTACTGAGCCTTAAAAATAGTGCTTTGTGAACTATAAAAATGTTTGGCAATCATAGTATGAATGATTGGATATAGAAATCTCTTCAAACCTGGCATCTGGTCTGGGTGGTTTTGTATCCTTTATTTCTTCCAGAAAATATTAACCTTAAAACTGTTACGAATGTACCATTGGGTAGCATCCATCAAATTGACCTTTACACATCATTATTCATAAAGCTTGTCTTTCTTTCTTTGCCACTCCAAGAGCCAAAGTTGACATTTGCTTACTGGAATTTTAGATCTAGAAGTTTATTCATGCAGCAAATATTTATTGAGTAATTTACAGTGTGCCAGGCATGTTTTGAGAATGTTTTCCAGCATAAATTTTTATCAAGCTAAAATTGAGTATATATTATCTACAGTGGATTAATTTAATAAATGGGAAGAAATAGAACAGTGATGATGTTTTACAAAATTAAACCCCTTCATTATAATTGTTTTGTTTATATATTATCAAATATTTATTATTAGCTCTTACTCACTTTTACCTTCTATCTAGGTTGTTCATTCACCAGGTGGACACTGATGCTCAAAATGCTATCTAAAATGATTCCCCAATCATTTTCTGAAATTCAGCACTAGTACTTTAAAGGAGTTTTTTAGTCATGAAAAATCCAAGATGAAGCATTATTTGGAGATAATTCAATGATTAAGGATTAAAAGCCTAAGTTTCTGTTCATTCTAAATTCAAGCTGATGAGGCTCACAGAATTTAAGGGTGTTTTTTTTTTTTCCCCTTGCACTTACTAAATTCTTGAAACTAGCTATTAATCTGAGTAAATACTCATCTTGAGAATTTTGGAAACCTGGATTAAGTGTTTGCATCAGAATTAAAACTGTATCTTCAGTTTGAAACCCATCTTTGAATTCAGTTTTTGCCTGTCATACAAGAATTTTTTATTATTATTAAAATGAGAACAGTTTACATTAGTGGTGGAATCAATGAGGACCGTGCTTTCCCACCCTTCCTTCTTCTCTTCCTTAATCATAGATTAAAGATTAAATATAGGCTCTGAAGGTGCACTCGTAGATGGAGTGACTTCAAAAGTTAAAATTAATGTCCCTGAGAACTTTCTGATGTGGTGGTCATATGAAGACATCAGTATGTTACATCTTTTGCTAGTAGTTTGTGGTTGGTTTTTAATTATTTCCCATGAATGAGAAATGAGAAGCTTGGCTGCTGGTCAGCCTGACTCTGTCTTTAAGAACTAATCATGCCATTTACGTATTCCATGAAGTTCAAGTCCCAGCAAAATCATAATCAGGAATTATTAACACTAATCTATCTAGGCCCTTAAGTGCCCATGCCTGACTTGCATATTTAGCTTATTCTTGTGTCCTGTGTAGGAATTAAAATGTGGATGTTGCAAGTTGCCCTAGTTACACATAGCTTCCCATGTCTTTTTGAGAAAAAAATTGCAATAGGGTATATGTACAATTAAGCAGCAGAGTGATTTTCTTTTTGATAAATCAGGTGGCCTTCTTAAACTTACATAGATTAAAAGTTAACGTTCTTTCATGTGTTAAGACACATTATGTACAGCACTTTAAAAAATATAAAAGTTTACATGTTAACTAACCAAGGGATCCTGTTGAGAACATTAAAATAAAATTCTTGAGCTGCTAACCACCAGCTGCTCTTGGATCAACTATTGTCATGGGTATTTAGTGTATTGAATACAACATTCTGGTGTTTTGATAACAGAACTCAATTTCAGTAACTTTTAGAAGCATGGTCTGTGCCCTAGCATTTAAAATGTTACTTATTACTATAATGTGATTATAATTTATCATTTGTTGTACAATGCAGTATTCAAATTTGTACTTATCGTACAAAGATGACTAACAATTTTTAAAAGATTATATTCTTAAAGCTCTTCATTTATTTCTAAGCAAACTTATTTTAAGGAAGCTGGTTTTTGAGTCAGAAGCCATAAAAGTGTTCTGCAGGCGACATCATTTTTAAGTCTAAGGTGAAACACTTAATTTGAATAAGCAAGTTTATTAATAAAGATGTGCTCTTATTAAACATTTACTACTTCAGTACATTTCATCCAACATGAAAAGAAACTTCTTTGAGGGAAGATGTGTTTTTTCTTTTGTTTTTCTTTAAAAAGATAACATTTTGTTATTGTGCTTTGAATATTTGACTTGGAAACAAGTATTACATTGATACTGAATTATGGGGTGCTGACTTAGGTCTTGATTCACACATATCTGAAGGAGGTTGACAACCCTCCCATGGTATTTTAGAGAGGAGGAAGGAGAAGAGTGCCACTAAAAAGGAAGAGATTGTCACATGGATGCATTCCTCATGATAAATTGTGCTTTCCAGAACATTTTTTAAGTATTGCCTCTGTCACCACAACACTTTGCCTCTTTTTGTGTGTGTGTGATATTAGAGATTGAACCCAGGGGCATTCTACCTCTCAGCTATACACCCAGCCCTTATTTTTATTTTTCTGAAACAGGGTCTCACTAGGTTGCTGAGGCCTTCCTCAAACCTGTGATCCTCCTATCTTAGCCTTCCATGTACTGAGATTACAAGTGTGCACCATCACGCCTGTCTCTTTTCCTCTGTTTCTTGGCATAGATTGTAGCAGAGTCATAGGTGAAAAAGTTGGTTATTAAAGTATAAAACCATGAATATAAGTGTTTTGTTGTGATGCCTTTTATGCTTTTTTTTTTTTTTAAATGCTAACCTACATGTAGTTTAGGGATAGTGAAGATAGGTTTTTGGCTAAGTTACAGGTAAACAGAAAGGGTAAGCTCAAAAAGGTTTGGAATTTCTAAGATTACATGGGTCTGACCTGCAATAGGCTATGTAGTTAATTGTAACCCCTAAGTTAATTATAACCCATTAGGACCAAGGGACCTAATTCTCATCAGTTTCTTAATCACATTGGTGCCATTCAGGGCTCAAGTTGTTTACAGGATATACATACTTGGAGCAAAGAAATTTTTCCTTTTAAAAAACTTGAACTTAGCTTCAAATGCAGAATAAATATGTAAAGCTTGTCCAGAGGGATAGAAAATAACAATAGTCCTGTAGTCCCTGTATGAACACAGTAGAGGCAGAGGTTCCTGAAGCAAGAAGAAAACCACAAGTAAAAGTGTCAAATCTAGAGCTTTAGAACATGAACGAAAAAGTACTAGGGAAGGACAAACAGAACAAGGTTGTTTTTCTTGGCATAAATATTTTTTTCTAATGAAGGTGGACAGTGCTTTGTTTTCAAAATGTTCTTTTGTCTGTTTGCCAGCATTTTTTTTTCAAAGATAATGCAATGCTGCTACCTGGAAGATGCATAAATTCATTTTGCTCAACTCATGTGATTCTGCCATTGTGTTTAAGATGCATCATATTTCTGAGGTGTTTGACTAAATATCTCAATGCTGTATGAAGTGACTTGTTTCAAAGGAATAAATGAAGTGAAAACATTGTTGTTTGAGCATGTTTTGGGATCAGGGTGAAGGGCCAGAAAACAGCTACAACAGTGTTCTATATGATCAAATCAGGCCACAACTGATTCGTGTACCCAAATACGCTGCATCTTACCCTTCAGGTGGACTCTTAACAGCAAAGAGTATTTCTCCTCCTCTAACACCAGAGGGCATTTGAAATTTCACTCACGAAATCATTTTTTCTAAATCTGTTCCTGAAAGTTGTAAATCAGTGCCCTTTGCTGACAAATTGTCAAAGTGGGAAGGCTGAATGTTCCTGTTCATTTATAATTTATAATAGGCCTTAGATTTGTTTGAAAACAGCCTTTCTGTAGAAGAATTTATTCCATGTTTGACAATTGGGATTTTAACCTTACTGAAAGTTTAAAAATGTTTGAGAGTCTGAGACAGGAGGATCACAGGTTCATGGCCAGCCTCAGCTATGTTGGCCCTCCACAATTAGTGAGACCCTATTAAAAATACAGAATAAAAAATAGGGCTGGGATGTGGCTTAGAGGTAGACTAAACCTGGATTTAATCCCTAGCACTACAAATTAAAACTATGGTAATGTAATCTAATCAACCTGTGCACCAGAATAAAATACATCACTGGAGGTCAGCATAAATTCAACGTAGTGAGCTGAGCCAGACCTACTGTTAAAGGTTTTTAAGTTTCTGTGTGATGGTAACCGTGTGTGTGGGGTGGTGGGGGTACTGGGGATTGAACGCAGGTGCATTTTACCTTCAGGCTATACCCCTAACCCTATTTTATTTTTATTTTGAAACAGGGTCATACTAGGTTGATAAGAGTTTCACTACTTGCTGAGACTATCCTCAAACTGGCAATCCTGTCTCAGCCCCCGCAAAAAACACTGTGAGATAGTAACCCCAAACTATACCCAGCCATACTGCCAATCACACCTCTGGATAGAATAAAAGTATTTTCAGATATACAAGATCTTATGCATTCTTTCCCAGCAAACTACCAGAGAGTATGTTCTACCAAAAGAAAACTAATGCAAGAAAGGAAGGTATATGAATTCAACAAACCCCCAAAAGTGACAGTTACTGAACAACCTATCCAAATAGAATCAGGAATATTTTTTCCAGATGGCATTGATAGGATAGTTAATATATTTGAATTTACAGAGAGACATAATGCAGCGGGATGAGGAGCTAAACAATGTGTAGGAAAGAAAGTAGCGTAGTATATTTTATAATACAAGTGTCAAAAGGTGTGTACCACCTTACCTAACTGATGCTAACTTACTGAATAGTGAACTTCCCATGAGGCAGTGCTTCTCAAAGGAGGAAATGGCATTGCCTATAAACTTGTTAGAAATGAAAACTATCAGAAATTGATGAAGCCCAACAATTGTATTTTAAATCATTAATCAGTGGAAATACTTCTGAGGGCTTATATTAGTCCTGTGTTCTTGGCTTCATGGAATTCATTTTCATCCACTAATTCAGGATATATTTTACAAAATTCATCTTAATTGTGGCCAGAGTTTAACAGCTATTAGAACTCCAAATTTTTCTCCTATTATGACAACTGCTTTGCATTGGGGCTAATCAATTTCTCTCAATTTTATTGAATTGATTATTTCTCCCAGAGCTTTAAAAGGAAGGTATGAGATCCAGGTAATGAAATAAGAAAGGTGGTTTTTCTCAGGATAAGGAAGGGATTTAACTGATCAAATCACATTTAAACCTACAAAATTACATTGGCCTGCCAAAATAATTCTCCCATTAGATCCATCCTTTAACATCTAAAGATCTAGTTTTGTTTTTCTTACTCCTAAATTGAAAACAGACCATGATTCTGAATCTGGATACAAGAAACTAATTTATCTCAAATAAGCTTTTAGGACAAATTCTTAGTTTCTGCTTGTTGCAAGATAATAGGGAAAATACCCCAGGATTACAAAGATCATTCATTCAGTAAGCATTTTTTTTAATGCTACTCTTGTGCCAAGAACTACCATAGGTGCTGAGTATACATCAGATGGGAAACATCCATACACAATACTATTAAAGAAATACAATTTAGGAGCAGAAGAGAGTGGGAGAACCAAATCAAAATTGGTAAATCTGAGAAAGCCTTTTTGAGAAAGTAACGTATAAGTTGAAACCTATAACAAGGAAAAAGAGTTGGTTAAAAAGTAAGAACATTCGCCAAACATAGTGGCGCATGCCTGTAATCCCAGCATTTAGGAGTCGGAGACCAAAGGACGGCAGTTTGCAGATAGCCTCAGCTACTTAGGCCCTTCGTAACTCAGTGAGACCCTGTTTCAAAGAAATAAAAAAAGTATTCATACTTTTACAGATACTCGGATGTAACTCATTGTTGGGGGGGGGGGGAATAGGGGGTGGAGAGAGTACCAAGCACAGTTTAAAGGCTAAAAACTAGGGCTGGGAGTGTAGCTCCGAGGTATAATGCCCCTGAGTTCCATCCCCCGTACCTGCAAAAAAGAAAAGAAAAAGAACATCCCAAGCAGGAGGTATAACATTTGCAAACACAATGTTGCAGGAGGAAATAAAGTACTTTCCAAACAAGTCTGACCATGGTGTGGAAAAGAAAGAAAGGGGCTCAAGATGAAATGGACAAGGATTCAGATTTTCAGTGCCTTTAGCTACTTACCCCACTTCATATTTGCCAGATGTATTTGCTAATTTGCATGTGTTAGAGATTGAACCTTGGGACCTTCTACCTCCAAGCTATACCCCCCAGTCCTAGAAATAGGGTCTCACAAAGTTGGTAAATATTTGTTAAGTTTCTGAGGCTGGCCCACAATCCTGTGATCCTCTTGTCTCAGCCCCCAAGTATTGGGATTACAAGTTGTGCCACCGTGGCCAGCTTGCTGATTTATTTATATTTGTATCTCCAACTCATTTTTAAACTGTGAAGGGGTAGAAACTAGTTCTATCATTTATTATTGTATTCTTAGCACTTAATAAAATACCGATCACATGATAGGTATTTGATGTATGTATTTGAATGAACTTATAAATAAATGAAGTCAAAGTATAAGGAGATACTCAATGACCTTGACATCATTAAATCAAAGCAGTTTAAGGAAACGTCAGATGTATGTTTCTCAAAGAAATTTTATTAGCTCTTGTAACTGAGACCCAAGAGCTTTTTGACCTGACTAGAACCAAAAGTTTAAAGTCTTTAAGACTTAAAAACATCATCATCATGGAAATTTCAGGATACCAGGGACAAAGAAAAGTCCTAAAATTTAGAATCAGACATGCTTTGGATTTTTTAACAACACTGTGAGATAGTAACCCCAAACTATACCCAGCCATACTGCCAATCACACCTCTGGATAGAATAAAAGTATTTTCAGATATACAAGATCTTATGCATTCTTTCCCAGCAAACTACCAGAGAGTATGTTCTACCAAAAGAAAACTAATGCAAGAAAGGAAGGTATATGAATTCAACAAACCCCCCCAAAAGTGACAGTTACTGAACAACCTATCCAAATAGAATCAGGAATATTTTTTCCAGATGGCATTGATAGGATAGTTAATATATTTGAATTTACAGAGAGACATAATGCAGCGGGATGAGGAGCTAAACAATGTGTAGGAAAGAAAGTAGCGTAGTATATTTTATGATACAACTGTCAAAAACATTTAATCACAAGGAAACAATATATACAATATATGTACTATATGTTGAATATTATAATACAAGAAAGTATGGAGTAAGGATGTGGATATAAGTATTATAAGAACAGATCATGAGAAAGAGCAAAGTCCTCATTTTGCATGGTAGAAGGGAGAAAATATCAAGATAGCATATAGGCATGTTAAATGAACATGGATACTAAAAGAATTTGGAAAGAAGGAAGTCATGTATTTGTGAATTATCCATTATTACTGTTTTGCAGCAAGTCTTTTAGAACTACTTGGTTCTATGTATGGGAGTATAACTTTGGTGAAATTAAAAAGTAAATAATTTTAAAAAGAGTGAATGAAAGGTAAGAAAATGGACTCACCATATGTGGGCAACCCAAGAAATGTGATGGAAAACGGGCAGCCAACAGATACAGGACAGACAGAGAGATGAGCTCAGAGGAAACAAGAGTTAAGCGTCAAGCTGCAAGCAGCTCATATATATTGCGTTTACTATGTGCCAGACACTTCTAAGTACTATATATATATTAACTAATTTACTATTAGTAAGAGCACCAACCCAAATAATAGACGGGGTGACTAAGGCTCAGCAAGGTTAAATAAGTTGCCCAAGACTGCACAGTAAGTAGAAAAGCAGGGAATCAAATCTGGCAGTTGAGTTCCAGAGACACCACACTATAGCACAGTGCATTTAAATGCTCCTGGAAATTACTGCATCAGAAAGATCTAAAAGATGGTGTAGGAAAGAAAGTTGCAGAGATAGTTGGTAAGATGAGATCCAGAGCATGTATAACTGATGGGATTTCATAGGAAGAACATTTTTCTGTTATGCCAAAAAGAAAAAAATGAGTGTTAAAGGAAGGTAGGTTTGTAAATTTGATGATGGGTATGTGGTGTAGTTGCCACTTGACTGCTTTTTTCTATTTTTTTTAATCTGTGAAAAAGTTATCTGAACATAAAGAGAGGTGAAAAGTTTGAGAATAGAGAACAATTGTACTCAGACATGGGCAATTCCGCTTCTTAGGAAATGTGGCAATTGTCTGGCAGTGCTCATTTGAGACTGTTACCTATGAATCTTAATGGAATCCATCCACTCAAATGCTAGTGGCCCAAGGAGATCCGACAATATGAGATCGAAAGTGAGAGCAGGAGAGGCGAGCATGTGGAATAGATGCTTTAAGTTGACATTTCTGAAATCCAGGATGCTAGTGGGTAGAGGAGTGGTGGTTACAGTCTCATTAGTTTACCTGCGGCTGTGCTAGGTGTGTCTACTGCTAAAGATGAGTCATGATCACAAAGTATTAATAAATTTATACAGATCAAATATTTTAATGTAAATTTTATGAAGAGTGGTCCATGAAATAACAAATTTGGGAAGCAAAATAAATTTATTAGCCAGTGTGGTGGCACATGCCACTTGAGAGGAGGATTGTATATTTTATATACAAACATATACAATTTGTATATATATATGCATATATATACAATATATACACAATATACTATATATACAATATTATATATACTATATATAATATGTATACTATATATAATATGTATACTATATATATATATATATATATGTTGTATATAGGAAGATTGCAAGTTCAAAGACAGCCTCAGCAATGTAGTGAGACTCTCAACCTAGTAAGACTTTGTTTCAAAAAATAAAAATTAAAAATAATGCTGTGAGTATAATTCAGAGCTAGAATGACCCCGAGTTTAATCCCCAGTACCACACATACACACACAAAAAGTTATTAGGTTGGTAATTTCAGTAAGTGATTTTGTGTAGAGATATTAGAAGCTTGCTAGGAGACCTGATAATGTTCCCTGACATTTCCACTATTTGAATCCTTGCTATAAGTTTACAGTTCTTTGTAAGTACTATTAAACATGATATTTTTATTTATTAATCAAATTTACTATAATAATGAGTAAAGATAATATTAGAAGCATTTTAAGAAAGATAATCAGTCAGCTCATCATTAGACGTGTATTAAATCATTGCTCTGTAAAACAACAACTAGAGGCCTTCATAAGTAGCTCAGACTCAGGTATTGTGCTGGTTGGGACATATTTTAATTACGTTCCCCGAGGACTCATGTGTTGGGATGTTGCCCCAGTGTGATGATGATAAGTGGGGATAGACCTTTAAGAGCTGGGGCCTAGTAGGGGGACTTTTATCCTCCAAGACTGTGAGCTAAATAGACCTCTCTTCTTCGTGAGTTCTCATGTGCTTCATGATAGAAACAAAAAATAATGCAGATGCAATCATATAGCTCTGAAAACAATTCTGGTATTCCAATGCCCATTACTTCCAAGAACAACAGATGCTTAACAGTATGTCAAAGGATACAATTTAAGAAAAAGTAAGCAAAATTGTAGTAGAACATGGATTATCTATAAACACAATCTCAAAGAATGGGTAGTTTTATGGTACTGGGGATGGAACCCAAGGACATTCTACCTCTAAGTTAGCGCTCCAGCCCTTTTTACTTTTTGTTTTGAAACAGGGTCTCACTAGGTTGCTGAAAGTCTCGCTCTAAGTTGCGGAAGTTGTGCTCAAACCTGCAATCCTCCTGTCTCAGCCTCACAAGTAATGGGATTAGAGGTATGCACCACCACACCCCGCTAAAGAATGGATTTTTTTTTCTTTTTTTGCAATACTGAGGACAAAAACCAGGGCATTCTACCTCTGAACTGCACCCCAGCTCTTTTTTTAATTCTTTTATTTTGAATCAGGGTTTTACTGAGTTGCAAAGGGCCTCACTAATTAACTGAGACTGTCCGTGGACCACGACCCTCCTGTCTCAACCTCCCAAATGCTGGGATTACAAGCATGCATCCCCATGCCTGGTTTAAAGAATTGATATTTATTTATTTATTTATTTATTTATTTATTTATTTATTTATTTATTATGGTACTGGAGATGGAACCCAGGGCATTCTACCTCTGAGCAACACCTCCAGCCCTATTTTTTATTCTTTATTTTGAAACAAGGTCTCACTGAGTTGCAGAGGGCCTCACTAAGTCGATAAGACTAGCTTCAAACTTATACAATCTTCCTGTCTCAGCCTTCCAAATGCTGGGATTACAAGCATGCGCCACCACTCCCAGCTAAAAATTGATTTTTTTTTTTTTTTTTTTTTTTGCGAGTCTGGGGATGGAACCCAGGAGCATTAAACCTCTGAGCTATACCCTCTGCCCTTTTTATTCTTTATTTTGAAACAGGGTCTCACTAAGTTTCAGAGGGCCTCATAAGTAGCTGAGGCTGTCCACGAAATGTGATCCTCTGGTCTCAGCCTCCCAAATGCTGGAACTGCAAGTGTGCGCCACCATGCCCGGCTTAAGAATGGATTTTTAAAAAGCAGGTTTGTTAAGTAAAGGACTTCATCTGCCAAAAAGCTTATCATCAGTTTAGGCATTAATATATAATTAATAGAAGAATTAAACATTGGAAAATTTGATGCCCTTAGTGAATTCAGAATTTACAAGGAAAGAAAAACGACAGTCATGCCCTAGTGAGTTAAATTCACAGATATGTCCATGTCCATTGTGTTAAGAGATTACAGCGAAGTAGCATTTGACGCTCTGTTCTAAAATAAGGCGATGCTGGAGCTGAGTCTTAAAGAAAGGGTACAGCATGTGCAAGGACCCAGAAGCTAGAAAGCATGGCAGCTTCAGAAAAATCTGATGAGGCTACACCCCCAGCATTTTTATTTTTAATTTGTATTGTTTTATTTTAAAACGGAGCCTCACTAAGTCTCTGAGGGCCTTGCTAAGTTCCTGAGGCTGGTCTCAAACTGCTGTCCTTCTGTCTCAGCCTCCCAAGTACTAGGATTCCAGGTGTGTAAGCCTAATCTCATCAGTTTACCTGCTGTCGTGGTATAGATGGGTCCTGGGGCCCTGCCACCATGCTTGGCTTCCATCAAAGTATCCTAAGGAGAGAAATAACTCACACGGTATATAAAAAAATGGATGATGTTTGGCTGGGTGTGGTGGCACAGGCCTGTAAGCCCAGTACTTGGGAGGCTAAGACAGGAGGATCATGCAGGTTCTAAGCCAGCCTCAGCTACTTAGTGAGGCTCTCAACAGCTTGGACCTGGTCTCCAAATAAAAATTATAAAAAAGAGGTCTGAAAGTATAGCCTGGGCATAGACCCTGGGTTTTATCCCCAGTTACACACACACACACACACACACACACACACACACACACACACAAGGATGATGTAGAACAAGTAATTTCTGTAGTCTCTTCCATCTCTGATGCTCTATATTTCTACCCATAGTGACGTCCTGAACCAGAGTAGGGAGGATGAAGAATTAGAAATGGATATGCCGCCTTGTATGAGAGATTCGAGGATTGCTGAGAATAGGGATGTATTACGATGCAATTACTGGCATGGGGATAAAGGAGAGAGGACAGACCTGAGTGGTGTGGACATGGACAATACAAGTCCAATTTTGAACATGTTAAGATTTGGTTTCCTTTTAAATTCTTTGATGATAATGGACTCCCTCAGCCCTCAGATTTTCATAAGCACTGGAAAGAAAACATCCTTCAAATGTCCACAGTAGACGAGCCAAAGAAACACTGCTTTCAAAAGGAAAGGGAAAAAACCAACATACTCCCAGAAATTACTCAATGATTAAGTAATGTCAGAACTCCTTCATCTAACTCTACTTAATTACACCCCTTCATTCCCATTTAGTTATTTAAGGCTTAACACGAATATTACTTTGGTGAGAATTTGGTCATCTATCGGATGTCTTAATCTGGTTTATCAATCTTATGATTTTTAGACAAATTATAATTCCCCTCATCTGAATCCTTCCCTAGCTATGTTCTCTTGGAATCAATCTCTTGGTTCCCTAGCTCCTACTTGAATAATAAAAACTTCCTGTCCCCCAGTATTTTAGAGGTCACACTTAAAGCCCCAGCATATAGAATCATGAACATGGCACTAAGTATTGCCTAGAATGGTGATAGCATATGTTCAAAGTAACTACATTTTTTCTTTGAGGAGGAAAGAGAGAATAAAGACACTGATAAATGCAACTGTATGGTGAATACTTATCATGAATGCTTTGAATGGAGATAACCACAACAATTTTTCAGGCTCCAATTTTGTAAGGAGGAAAGATTGACCAATGACTGTCTTGTGTATTTTGGTTTTAGAGTTGTGTGTGTGTAGCAGAAATGAGTGCCACACTGGGGACATCACACGAAAAAGAAATAGTAAAGCAGCCTCTGACAATAAAAGAGATGACTGCACACCAAAAGTATGCAATGAAGGACAGGAGTGTGGAAACAGATGAGTCAGGTGAGCAGCAGCTTAGTATGTAATTAGATTTCAGAGTCAGGTCATCAAACAACAATTCATATACAAAGAGCAACACACACTGCCCCCCCCAACTGATGACCTACATCACGAAAGGGGTCTTATTATTATTATTATTTTAGGTATCTCTGACTTAGGGAATCCTGTCTTTTCTTTAGTCCAGGCCACCTTTCCCAATCCTCTTGAAACCTTTCAGACTTAGTTTTTAAAAGCAAAAATAAAGCAAAGAAAAACCAAGGTCAATTCCAGGTAAAACACTCAAAGATGTGGAGAGTAGAAAGCCCTAAAGTCAGGACAGTGATTTATTTCAGCTAGGAAATATGTGTGCTTTAAAGGGCAGGAAGAGGAGCTGAGGCTTGTAAGGCCCTGTTAATGTTCTATTTCTTGAACTGGGTGTGAAGTACAGTGGCATGAGGCCAAGACATCTGAAATATTTTGTAATTTTCAAGATGAAATGTCTGAAAAGAAAAAGAGAAGGATGATTTTTTCTAAGTCTCACTTCTACTTGGAAAAAGATAGGAGCCCTTCCTGTTATCCTGTCTTATAAACTGAAGAACTGCGTCTATTTAAGACAAGACTGCGCCCATTCTCCCCTTTTAGGTTAATGCCCATAAGTCAATTCAATTTTTAGCAAATGTTCTAATCACACACCTATGAAGCCGGATCCACTTCAGTGACTCCATCCTCGGGTGTCACTCTAGTTGCATTGGGCTTCTGATTTAGAGATGCCCTTCCTGTCTTGTTAGTATTATGACATCACATATGTTTGAATGACACATCAGGAAGAGAGGCTACAGCCCTGAAGGACTCAGTCAGCTCTGCTATCCATCTGCTGCCAGTACAGTGCTGGGTTATCTTCAGACTTCCTTCCTACTCACTAGCCCTGCCCCACCTCTTCCTCACCTTGGCCCAGGATCACTGCACTTTTTATTTCCTGCACAATGATCACAGAAAGAGAAAAGATGAAAGCCATGTGTCATCTTCTTATAAAACATATGAATAGCCAAGTCAGAAATGAAATGGGAAAGGGCGAATATAATTGCTACTATTAAACCTACCAATTGTCTGTGATACCATACTTCTCTAAAATTGAGACAGATTGGCATCATGCTAATACATGACAACCTGGAGATCATACTGCCCGAATTAAAATCCCTTCTTTGCCACTTCTGGGACAAGATCTTGGGCAAGTTACATAACCTCCCTGTGAAATTTATTTTTAGTGTGTGTGTACATGTGTGTGTTACTGGGAATTGAACCCAGAGGCATTCTACCTCTGAGCTAGACTTCCAGCCTTTAAAAAAAATTTTTTGAAACAATCTTGGTAGGTTGCTGAGAGTCTCGCTAAGTTGCTGAGGTTGGTCTTGAACCAGGGGTCCTCCTGTCTTAGCATCCCAAGCACTGTGATCACAGGTATGGTCCACCACACCTGGCTTCCCTGTAAAATTTAGTCAAACTGCCTATCTTTTGAAGTTGAAATAAAAATTAAATGTTACATGAAAATGCTTAGAACATTACCTAGCACATAGCAGGCGATTATTATGTGTTTTGATTTTAGTTTTTTGTCCTGCTCTTTTATTAATGCTAGTAAATGTAATACCTTAAAAATTGATTGAGAGCTGGGCATGGTGGTGCACACTTGTAATCCCAGTACTTGGGAGGCTGAGATGGGAGGATCACAGGTTCGAAGCCAGCCTCAGCAGCATAGTGAGGCTCTCAGCAACTTAGTATGAGACCCTGTTTCCAAATAAAATATAAAGTAGGTCTGGGAGTGTAGCCCGGAGGTAGAAGGCCCCTGGGTTCCATCTTCAGTACCAAAAAAGAAAAAAAAAAATTTGATAGATAAGCCTGGCCTGGTAGAATACACTTGTAATCCCAGCATTTGGGAGGCTGAGACAGGAGCGTAGCAGTTCACGGACAGCCTCAGCTATTTAGTGAGGCCCTCCGTAACTTAGTGAGACCCTGTTTTAAAAAATAAAGAACAAAAATAGGGCAGGGGCTGTAGCTCGGCGGTTGAATGCCCCTGGGTTTCATCCCCAGACCTGTAAATAAATAAATAAAATTTAAAAATAAAGAATAAAAAATTAGGGCTGGGGTTTTAGCTTGGAGGTAGAATGCCCTGAGTTCCATCCCCAGGACCACACACACACACACACACACACACACACACACACACACACACACTTGATAGATAGTGTAGGGTAACCTAGACTCAAGGAAAATTAACTTCCAAATAAAAATCCTATCTGGCAAGAGTGGCCTTCACACCTGGAGGAAGACTTCTTCCTGAAAGCAGTGGTTTCTTCTATCTACTTTAGTCTTCCTACAGATGCCAAAAATCTGCCCATGAAGAGACAGTTGCTCAACTGGTTGGTAGTTTGTTTTGTTTTTATTTCATATTCATTACCACCTTCCGTGTACAGCTAAGACAGATCAGAGACCCAATTAACAGAGTTCAAGTTCTCTCCTTCCAGGCTGCGGATCGCTTTTTCATCAGGACAGGGACTTCTTAAGGGAAAAAAATAGTTTTGTTTCCCTCAGAAATATATGAAGGTTGAGCCAGGGTGTGGTGGCATACATTTGTAATCCCCAGTACTTTGGGAGGCTGCAACAGGAGGATTGCAGCTTCGAGGCCAGCCTCAGCAATTTATGAGGCCCTCCGCAACTTAGTAAGACCCTGTTTCAAAATAAAGAATAAAAATTAAATAAAAAGGGGGCTGGAGGTGTAGCTCAGAATGTCCCAGGGTTCCATCCCCAGTAACACACACACACACACACACACACACACACACACACACACACACACACACACAGAAATAAATGAAGGTCGATGGCAGGCATTGAGGCCCATTCTCAAGGACAATATCCCTGGCCTTAGGACACCCTCCTCCATGGATATCCAGGGAGTCATGGGGTTCTGGACTGCTTGGTAAAGGCCTGCAATGAAAGTTATTCCGAACAGCTAAAAAAGCTGGTTGGAAAAGTGGCCACAAAGCCTTTTCACTTGGAGAATTCAGGGAAATACTTTATTCCAAGTGGAAAATTATTCTAGAGGGGGCATCAAGTTTCAAACAAGCCCATAACAAAGGACACTTCCTAGGGGGACTGTGTTCATTTACATCAAAATTAAAAATAAAGCCAGGCATAGTGGCACGCTAGTAATCCCTGTACTTGGGAGACTGAGACAGGAGGATCACAGGTTCAGGGCCAGCTTCAGCTATTTGGTGAGGCTTTCTGTAACTTCGTTAGACGCTGTTTCCAAATAAAGAATTTAAAAAATGGAGTTGGGGGTGTGGCTAGGAGGTAGAAGGCCCCTAGGTTTCATCCCCAGTACCACTAAATAAATAAATAAATAAATAAATAAATAAATAAATAAATAATATATCTTTGGCTTATTCCCTGACAGCCCTCTGTTCTTTCCTTCATTCTCAACTTAAAGTAGCTCTAGATGGGATCCTTTGTGTTCCAGACCTCCTTTTTTTCCGGGGTGAGGGGATCTTTATTGGCTCTAAATGGTTGGAAGGGGAGGGCAGGAGGCTATTGGCTAAGTGAGAACAGTGCCACCCGATCATTCCCCTCCCACTCCCTCCTGGAGGAACAGCTGGAGCGAGAGGTAGGGAGGGGAGCTGGGATTGGCCGAGAGTCCGTGGAGGGAGTGGTGAGGCACTGGGAGGAAGCATTTACCTGCCTAGGTAAGTCAGGAGGAGGTCAAAAGAAGAAAGCAGTAAGAGGCGGAGAAGCAGTCTCTGTCTCCATCTCTACCCTTTGAAAGAAAAGGGTATTCCGTTCCTCTCTTCAGCTCCCCAACCCAGGAAGGTGAGTTAATTACTAGCCAACTATTGTTTATTCTGCAGCAAGAGGAGGGGCCTTCTGGGGAAGTCAGAGCTACAGGGTTTGGGTAGAATGGGTGTGTCCTTACACCCCAGCTGGGGGCTTTCTTGTCTGTTTCTCAATTCTCTTGAGTCCGGCCTGGGATCAAACCTGGATGGTAGTTTTATTTTTATGGAGATCAGAACTGGAAAAAACATCTTCTTTTTCATTCACCTATTTAGGTCGGGTAAGCATATTGTACAAGAAAAGAAAATGGGCTTGTTCTGGAAATGTCCATCTCTGAGCAACTGAGATTAGTTTTTAAAGAGGACACTTAGATTTTAAAGAGGACACTTAGAGCAGAAAGGGGCTTGCCCAGGCGAGTAGAGTGCTTTGGTTTCCCACTGCATTTGTAACAGGAAATTCTCCCATGACTTTATCAGCTCACTGTCTATCTTTATTTAAATAAAAGGTTCAGCGTGTGTATGTTCGATTATGCTGATTGATAATGAGCTCTCTCTGGATAGGTGTGTAAGGTGTGAACTGTATGAGGTTGTTTGTAAGATGTGGGGTTTGAGCACATTGGGAACACTCTAACTTGTACTACCAGTTTGTCTTGGGAAAACTCACTGATAAACTAGCTACAAAGTCAAGTCTATGTGGTTTCAACTCATTAATTTTGTGACTGCCTATTAGTAGGTTAAGACACTGGCATACAGAAAGCTCTGGGGCTATGCCGGGACTCACCCGTGTTAATACTTCGCAGCAACATGTTGAGTCTGATCAGAGTTCCAAGTAGGGCTCTGACCAAGGTGGTGTGGTAAAGTCCAAGGAGAGGAGAAGCAGCCCAAGGCAGAGGTTCTGTTTCCTGTTCCTTAGGTGTCCTAGGTGGATGTAGAAGCCAAGTCAGAGTAGCAAGCCAACTCCTGGCTGTCCATCTTGGAGATTAACCCTCAAGACCCTAATGTTGCCCTTTTACCTCCAGCTCCAGAGAAGGGGACAGTGGAAAGAAATCAGGGCCTGGTACACACAACCCTGAAATAATATATCAGTTTCCAGTGGCAGCTAGAACTTTAGAAATTAGCTTTCCTCATCACACAGAACTGGCCCACTACACTCACTGCCAGAGGGCTGGCAGAGAGGGAGACCTCGGCAGCAACGAAAGTCATCTGCAGTATCTAATAGGGCAGCTCTTCTGTGCAGAGGGTATTTCTATTCATCTAATCTCTCAAACCACTGGTTAAGGAGAACTTATAGCAGTGCCCAAACACACACACAGAAACTTGCTCATGTGCCTGTGGAGAGCGATAGGCATACAGTACAAATTTCAATCTTTCTGGCATTTCTCTTAGGATGTTCTCCAGCCCAAGGCAGACTTTTGAGCAAAACCTCTCTGACTATGGGAAAAGAGACTGAGTTCTTGGAAGATATGAGGGTGGGCTCATGAGAGCAGGATGATGAGGGGGAGGGGGCTCTGGGTCTGATCAGAAGGTCTGTTCCAGCTAACCTAGAATGTGGCCAGCCCTTTCCCTACCCCACCCACTTCAGAGGCCTGAATTCCACATGCTGTTTATTTACTCTCTTCTAAGTCTTGGCTAGCTTCAGAGGCGTAGTTAATATTTAATGTCTCTGTAGATGGGTGGCCTTGACTATAGGCCCTGTAAATTTCTTAGCCCACTCCCTCCTCCTCTTAAGGCCCGCAAAGAGGTCAAGGGTGAAAAGATACCAAACTCTCACCTTGACTGCTTTGCTCATTTCTCAGATTTCTTATCAAGCAAAAATACTTCTGGTTTCGATGGCTGCCCTGATGGAGCCCCCAAGTTTCAAGGTTGTAAAGTTGGTAGAAGGAAACATGGCATGCAGGTTGAGAGAGTGGAAAAGTAGAAAGAAGATTTATTTCCTCTTTCAACTCTTTGGGTGAGAAAATTGGGTGTGGCGACGAGGTGCTCACTCAGCTGGGGTCAGGTTCAGAGTCATCTCTGCGGTGATCACACGGTGCCTGATGACACGCTCTTCGATGGCATTTGGTGTCATTTCTTTACTCTGGAAATATGTATCTGTTGTTGGGTCAATACACTGGCCTGGAAATGTAAGCCTGAACCAGATAATTCCCAGGGTTTAAAGTATAAAGCAGAAGATGAGGGTGATCTTCAGGCTGTTAGTATTTTATCGGGGGCGGCCAGTGACCCTTCTTTAAGCATACATCCTCTCGCATCTCAGCGGCCTCTGAGATGCCCTCTGGAGGGGCCCAGAGCCATAGGCTGCACTGTATATGCAGGTGAAAGTTATCCCTCCCCTTTTCTTTAGAGAGACATGATGGGAAGAGATCCAGCTTTCTCGTCTGTAAAAGGAAGAAAATGTCACAGTCTCGCTGTTACCAGGCTATTCTGAAGACCTGATTAGCACATCTGAGAGCACTTTGAAAGAGACAGCACTCCTGTGCTTCTGTCAAGTGAAGATGCTCCTCTTGTATCTCTTCTAGCTGCCTTGGGTTCCACGATGAGAGTGTGAGTGGGTTCCCCGGCAGGAGAGGCTAGCAACCCACTGTAAATCCTGAAGCAGACTTGGAGGAACAGGAGTAGCAATTTTTCTCTGAAAGTAAGAGGAAGCTTCTGCTCATCCATTCAGACAGAATATTACATTAATTATAGTAAGTCTGTATTTATTGCCCTAATTTTACATATAAGAAAACTGGAGCCCCAAACTAGACTCTTGGATCTATCTATCTATCTATCTATCTATCTATCTATCTATCTATCTATTTATCTATCTAATCTATCTATATATATATATTTTAAAACAATGCCTTTGTCTTATACAGTTTTATAGCCCCAAGTGACTATTAGGAGCTCATACCTTTTACCTTAACTGAAAACAGTGCCCAGATTTTACTGAGTTATATATTCTCTGGGAAATAAAATATTTAAGAACAGTCTCACAGTAATAGATGAGAGTCAAGAAGAAGCCTAACAGCCCAACCCAGTAGATGGCTAGAACAGAAGATGTGGTAGTAGGGATTGAACCCAGGGGCATTCTACCTCCAAGCTATAAGATGAACATGTACTGAGTGTCTTCTGTGTGCCTAAGCTTAGGAGAGATGAGTGCCCTTTGCTGTGTTGGCCTCAACCCTCCAGAATGTGAGGAGCGGTTAGTACTCTCTGAACCTGGACAGTCATTTGTGGCTTGTGGGATGCATAGCCAAGATGACTGACATGAATTCTCATGCTCTTTGAGCTTTCACACCCAATGTTAATATATCATGGGGTTTCTTTGGTGTCTCTTTGGTCACCTCTGATGCCCTTATCTTCTGAGAGGCCCCGGACCCTTAGGAACTGTGTCTGGCTCACTAGGGATCTTCCATTTTCTTTCTCCAGTGTCCTGTACCTCTCTGCCTTGACCCATTTGAAGGGCTCCTCCCAAGAGAAGAGTGGCTCCATCATGCCGTATCTTGGCCAAGCTCCATAGGGCTGGAAGGCTGACTCACCCAACCTAGTCCAAACCCGAAATTGGCACTGGAAGCAACTATTGGCAGAAGCTAAAGGAATATTCAATCCCCAAAGCCCCAGCTCTAAAAAAAAAAAAAAAAGACAGCTCTCAAATAGAGCACATATTTCTAGGGTTCTTTTGGTAAAGTAGAGGAGATAGTTAAAATATAGTGTGGTGTGATGGGAAAAATATGGATTCAGAATCAGAGAGACTTTATTGAAATTCTAGCTCTCCCCCAACATTCTGTTTATCCTTGAAACTGTCTTTTGGTCATAATTCTTGTAGAAATCAATGATTAATTTATTAATATATATGGTACTAGAGATTGAGCACAGGGGGCTCCAAGCTATAACCTCACCCCTATTTTTTTTAAATTTGAAACAGGGTCTCACTAGGTTAATGAGAGACTTGCTGAGGCTGCCCTCCAACCAGTGACCCTTCTGTCTCAGCCTCCCAAGAACTTGGATAACAAGCATGTATCACCATGCCCTGCTAGAATTTCACTTTAGATAGTGTCATTCTTGGCCTGCCCCAGTCTTATGGAGTATTTGCCACAAGCAGAGTTATGAAAGTCCTTGGGACTTGCAGTGGGAAGGTAGCACTGCCTTCCTTTGAAACCACAGTAGTCCCAATGACCTTGAAATGTTTTCCCCTAAAGAACAGGAGTTGGAAAGAAGATACACAGCACATTTATATTGCTTATATGACACAGGCTAGAGAACTTTGTTAGGAGTACATGCACCAGTAGAGGAGGTGATGCCCAGGAGGGAAACGGGGTCTATGTTAGTCCCTGTAGGTGTGGGTGTTCATGTCTTACAGTCTAGGGGTATGGGGATGGTCCTCAGGAGTTGTCTGATGGTGCTGTAGCAGTTGATTGTTCCTGAGCCATCCACTGCATAAAGTATTTTCATTGTCTTATATTTTCATACTAACTCTAAAAAGTAAGTACAATTAAGGGCCCTATTTGTTCTCTGAAGCCTATAGTCTCATTTAACCACAATTCTTCTTTTCTTTTCTTTCTTTCTTTCTCTCTCTTTTTTTTTTTCTATCCTGGAGATGGAACCTGGGGAATTCAACCTCCGAGCTACACCCCCTGCCCTATTTTTTATTCTTTATTTTGAAACAGGGTCTCACTAAGTTGCAGAGGGCCTCACTAAATAGCTGAGGCTGGCTGTGAACCGCGATCCTCCAGTCTCAGCCTCCCAAATGCTGGGATTACAAGCGTGCGCCACCACGCCCGGCTAGAACACTTCTTTTCTGAATTCTTGTCTCCTTTGCTTCAATTTAGTTTGGTCTTAGACAGATCTTGTTTTTTTATTATGACAAGAACAATAGTAGTTTTTTTAAATTTTATTCCTTAAGTGTTTGAGTATTTACTACCAACGGAACTGTGCTGTTCTCTCATTTACTCCTTCCATGGACCTTAGTTAATAAGGAAAAACAGACTCAGTAATTTGCTTCAAGTCAAATAACTGTAAATGGCTCAACTAGGATTTGAAAACAGACTCAACTACCTTCAGAATCTAATTTATTAACTCCCGTAATATTTATTGTTGTGTGTGTGTGTGTGTGTGTGTGTGTGTGTGTGTGTGTGGTACTGAGGATGGAACCCAGGGGCATTCTACCTCCAAGCTACACCCCCAGCCCTATTTTTAGTCTTTATTTTGAAACAGCATCTCACTGAGTTGCAGAGGGCCTCGCTAAGTAGCTGAGGCTGTCCGTGAACCGCGATTCTCTTGTCTCAGTCTCCCAAATGCTGGGATTACAAGTGGGTGCCACCACGTCTGGCTATTGTTTATAGTAACAAAAATAGAGGTAGAACTCCCTGGTTCAGAGGGGAAAAAAAGTAACCAAGAAAAGTGATAGATGCTCCTTTCTGACCAGACGGCCTCTCCACCCCCGAGCCTGTCCTTCTGCATGTATTTGAGCCAGCTTTTGTGTCCTCCCTGCAGGTCGGGGGCTCGAGCCATGGCTGTGCGAGGCCCCTTCCAGCTCTCTGCTTGCTCGGTGTCTTTGCTGTCATGCTGCCCCGGGCCTGGGCAGAGCTTTGCTGAAGCCTGGGCTCACACGTAGCTCTGATTCTTCTCTTTTCAGGCCCAGCTTGGGACATTCTTCGCTTCCCTTCACTTCCCCTCTGGGAGTCCCTTTCACCACTCCTGCACCTTGCTTCGGGCAATGCCCGAGAGGGAGCCGTGGCCAGCGAGGCCTGGCTTGGAACCTGTGACCCGCATCAGCAGCTGCGACAGCATGATGAGCGCCACCTCCACCCGCTCTGGATCTGTATGTACTCCTGGCCCGCTCGCTGCACACCTGCCACACCCTGCGCTTCACCCACCATCCCTCACTGCACCTTCTCTTTCATCTTGCTTGTCAGCCAGTGAATCACAACAGCAGTGGGCGCTTCCTGCCTGAGTCACCCCAGGTTCTGTAGAGCACAGGGCGGGATGGCCTCAGGGAGAGATGGGACCAAGGAGACTTTCCCCTCGGCTGTCTGTCGAGGTTGAGGGCTTGAGTTGCCAGAGAGCAGGCCTCTGACCTGAAGTCATGGAGACTGCTAGAACCTAGATCCTTGTGGCAGGTGAATTCATGAAATTCTCTGAGATGAGCAGCATTACTTCGGTCTTTTACAGAGATCTAATTTAGAAAAATCTTGAGCGTAAGTTCTACAGCCTAAGAAACAGTTGCTCTCTACTTATAAGCCATATATGTCCTTGGGCAAATTACATAATTTCTCTAAGCTTCAATCTCCTCCATTTTAAAATGGGGATAATATGCCGGGCGTGGTGGCGCACGCTTGTAATCCCCGCGCTTGGGAGGCAGAGACAGGAGGATCGCGCAGGTTCGAAGCCAGCTGCGCGCGCTGGCTTAGGAGACCCTGTTTCCAAAAAAAAAATGTAAAAATAGGTCTGGGAGTGTAGCCCGGAGGTAGAAGGGCTTCCAGGAACCCCAGTACCACCAAAATAAATAAATAAATAAATAAAAATAAAATGGGGATAATATTAGCACTTACTTCTTAGGGTTCTTGGAGGGAGCAAATGA
The DNA here is from genome assembly GCF_963383645.1 of Muscardinus avellanarius. Classification (NCBI taxonomy): domain Eukaryota; kingdom Metazoa; phylum Chordata; class Mammalia; order Rodentia; family Gliridae; genus Muscardinus; species Muscardinus avellanarius. Next base: position 83,192,852 of record NC_137793.1, read on the forward strand.
AAGGCACTCGCCTCTACGTAGAATATATATACATACATATATATATGTTATATATGTATATATGTATGTATATATATACACATGTACATATAGCCTATCTAAGAGCAGATACTGAAAAACTTTCAAAGTTGCTGTGTTATCTATTTGTGAATTGAATGTGTTAAACTATAATTTTTCTAGCTATGAATTTAAATCTTCATTATTATAGGCTGGTCTGAAACAGTAATTTGGTCTTATATCCAAATGTAATCATTTCTCTGTTGTTTATCCTTATCTCATACAAAATAACCCCAGAGAATTTAAACTTTATTGCTTTATGTTCTATAAAGATTTTTGAAAGTTTAAGGATTATAAGGCTCGCTAATGATTGTCAAACCCATTAATATAGTTAATGGGGTTTTATGTAAAAAAAAAAAAAAAAAACCAGGCAGCTGGGCGTGGTGGCGCACTCCTGTAACCCTAGTACTTAGGAGGCTGAAACAGGAAGGCTTGCAGGTTCGAGGCCAGCCTTGAAAACTTAGTGACACCCTGTTTCAAAATTAAAAAAATTAAAAAAAACATCTGGGGATGTTGTTAAGAGGTACAGTGCTGTTGTGTTCAACCCCCAGTACCACCCCCCAAAAAAGAAATAGAAAAAGCAACACACACACACACACACACACTCACACTCACACACACACAGCCCAAATTTAGATAATCTATACAAAATTTCTTTTTGACCCTGAGGATGGGGACAGAGACATCTTCCTGTTCCTGATAGGCAAAGAAGTATGAATAGTCACATTCCAGTGGTCACAGAATGTGACAGGGATTAAAGGTTTTCAAAGTGAATCATCCATAAAGGAGAAATTCAGAGTTGACTTGGTGAGGCTATTTTGGGAGACAGAAGGCAGTAAAAAAGACCTTTGTTCAAGTAACTCCAAGGGCTACATTTGGGGGATCCGTTGACTTGTAGGTTCCCAGTAGTCATCTGATGACCTTTTAAGGGGCAGGGGCAACTCAAAGAATTATTTAACAACTTTCTTCCCTTACCCCAAGGATATTTTCACAGCTATCTCAAAATCTTCCCTGGCCATCTGAGAGGGTCTAGAGAATATACAACTCTAAGTTGTCCCAGATACCAGGAAAAGGGATGGATATACCCAGGAAAGTCTCAGGCCACGTTTCTTATTTTTCTACTTGTCCTATTGGCTTTTCCTTCCACTTTCTTCTTTGAAGAGCAGGCAGTCCATCAATCTTCCTGGCTTCGTCACACATGGGCAGAACCATTAGATACGGCCATAGTATCTTCTTCCAGCGATCCCTGCCTGCTTTCTCAAAGTGACAGTGACTGACTTCAATGTGTACTTGACATTTAAGTTCCTTGCCTTTCCCACCAAATAATCCAGTTTCTCCACCTTCCCCCAATCTTAAGTTAATATTTGCTTAAGAAAGGCACACTTATTTGAATATTAGCCAGAGCCAAATGCCATCAAGAGAGTAAATAGGCAAAGGGGAAAAAAACCTGGTATGGAATGTATTTCAAAGTCAAGTATGAATTACTGAGTAAGTTTCTCTGTGGCTAGTCCTGCCGCTGTACCCACTGGCCTGACTGCTGCAGTTGGCTGCATTTCCTGTTTGTCCTCATTCTGCCCTTGATATACCAGAGCAGGTATGCAGAAGTACTTTGAAAAGTTAAAAGTAATACCATTCAGGTTTCAGGTCAAATAATTTTGTTGCCCACATAACCTGGAGACATGTCAGAGACACGGTGAAGTACTTGACAAAGGTCACATCGAAATAGAAGCTGGCATGGTGGTGCACACCTGTAATCCCGGTACTGAGGAGGCTGAGACAGGAGGATTGCAGGTTTGATGCTGGCTTCAGCATCTTAGTGAGACCCTGTTTCAAAGTAAAAAGTGAAAAGAGCTGGGGGTGTATAATGGAGATAGAATGCCCCTCTGTTCAATACCTGATACCCCAAACAAAAACTAAACAAACCTAAGAACAAAAAAAAAAAAAAAAAAGAAAAGAAAAGAAAGAAAGAAAAGAAAAAGAAAGACAGGTCTCTTGCCATCTGCCTGCTCAGCCTCACCTCATTTGAGCCGAGGGCTAGTAGGACCCCAGCCTGGCAATCTCTTATCTTCCTGGTGCCTGCAGTATTAGGAAGCAACTCCAAGCCCATCATGGTGGCACATGCTTGTAATCCCAGAACTTGGGACTCCAAGACAGGAGGAGGATCCTAGTTTTGCAGCCAGTCTCTAGCAATTTAGTGAGGCCTTCTGTACTTAGTGAGACCCTGTTTTAAATTTTTTAAAAAAAATACAGGTCTGGAGATGTATGTAGCTCAGAGTTAGAATGCCCCTGGGTTCAACCCCCAATCCCCCGTTACACACACACACACACACACACACACACACACACACACACACACAATAAATAAATAAATAAATAGGAAGCAACCAGGGAAAAGTTCCAGCTCCTTGGCATGCCTTCCCCCCAGCAGGGTGGTGCTCAGGCCCCGCCAGTTTCTGCAGAGAGCTCCCTCTCATAAGTACCTTTCCTGCAGAGTGACAGCAGCTACGACTTCCTGTCTGCGGAAGAGAAGGAGTGCCTGCTATTTCTAGAGGAGACCATTGGCTCACTGGACATTGAAGCTGACAGCCGACTGTCCATCGACGAGTCAGAGCCAGCCACAACACCCAGAGGCTTCCCAGGACTGCCCAGCAAGCAGCTGGCAACCCAGGGTAAGGAGGACTGTCCAGGAAAGACCTCTAGCAAAGCCCAGAAAATCAGCACCTCCTCCTGAGGACTTCCCAATCCTCTTGCCCTCTGCTCCAGGCTCAAAGGAAGAGCTCTACCCTCACAGCTGTCCTGGCCAGAACAAAGCCTTGTTCCTCCAGGGCACTAGAGACTGCTGACCAGCCAGCAGTTCCTTGTGTCTTTCCATGAAGTAGCAGAGGCCTGGGAAGGAAAGGGTTTTGGCCAGCTACTGTCCTCTCACGGAAAAACTGTAAAGAGATATAGCCCCACAGGTGAGGGAGGGAGTAGAGGAGGGCTGGGTGATTGGCCCTGAAGAGACTGAGTCAGTCTGGGGAGCTAATCTAGGTGGCCCAGAGGACAAGCCTGCAGGAGATAAGAAGAGGGGAGGACTCCCCAGCTGCAGTGGGTGGTGCCTGGAGGCTCTTGTAAGAGCAGGTGGAGAGCCAATGTCCTTTGAGCTCAGTAGAAGGGGACAGGATGACACACAAGCGCGGGCATGTCCCAGGGTGTGGGGAGAACATTAGTCCTAGGGACAGGCCCATTGGTTACAGGCTACAATCATGTATTCATTCATTTATCGAATATTTATTGACAAGGCGTTAGACCCTCTCTAAAGATAGAGTAGAAAATGGAGAGATGGGGCTTCATCACTCCAATGTGCTTGCCAGGTAGGCCTGAGGCACCTGCAGAACTTGCTAGGAGGAAAGATAATGTCCCTCTCTGGTGCACGGCACTGTGCTATTTCAGAATCATCCGGATGCTCATAGAAAGTAAAAAGAGAAGAAGGCAAAAAGGCTGGCCAAATCAGGAATGAACCCCTTGTTTGAATGCTTTCATTAGGCTCCATCATTACCCAGGAGCCTCAAGATAGCTAGAGGGAACCATCCTAAATCGAACCCCAATTTTGATGCATCTGCAAAAGCTGAGGTTAAGTGAAGGATGCGGAGCAATGGGGCACTGACCTGTCATCAACCATCATGAATATTTCATCCTCATTCGAATTATGGATCTGTTAGTCTAGATGATCTCCAGATAAGAGTGCTGCCCCCTTTAAAAACAAAGAAAACAAAATAACCCCATTGGTGGTTCAGCTGGATAGCAGAGTTCAGGAGGTATCCGTGCTCACCCCGTCCACTCTTTCTGTCTCTTCTCCCGGATCCCCACAGGAAACCCAGAAGAGACCGTCATTCAGCTTGAACCAGAGCCAAAGGGGGTGACTCAGCTCCCCTCATCTTGTCCTCCTGAGCCTCAAGGCCTGGGCTTCAGGTCTGGCTCCTACAGCCTACCCAGAAACATCCACATTGGCAGAAACCAGAATCCCAGGAAAAGCACCACCCAGACGAACGGCCACTTTGCTGGAGAATCTGAGGGGCTCGTAGCAAAGGCCGAGAAGGAGCAAGCCAGCCGGGCACCAGCCGGCCCCCGGGGACCTGCCCTTGATCTGGACGTGGTGCTCATCCCTCCACCAGAGGCTTTTCAGGACGCCCAGCCAGAGCAGGCCAGGCAAGACAGCCTGCCCAAGGGGCCAGGGGAGCAGGGCCACACGCCCCAGCTCCACACACCATCCAACTCCCAGGAGAGAGTGGAGACATCCTCAGAGATCATGTCCCACAAAGCCAGTGAGAAAGGCTCAGTGGGCAGCCCAGGACAACCACAAGCTCCTTCTGCTGAGTTCCCTCAGAATGCCAGCACCGAGGGTGCTCCCCTCACGGCCCCGAAGCCCCGGAGGCTGCCGCCTAATATTGTTCTGAAGAGCAGCAGAAGCAGTTTCCACGGCGATCCCCAGAACTGGCTGTCCCGCCACACCGAGGCTGCAGATTCTGGCCTGGTCGCCTCTTCACGGCAAGAGCAGAAGAAAGCCCGCAGAGAAGCCCTGGAGAAACTGGGGCTACCCCAGGACCATGATGAGCCCAGCCTCCAATTAAGTAAGCCCACCAGCTTCAGCAAACTCAAGGACACTCCGGGTGAGGGCCCTTCCACAGCCCCAGCTCCGGTTCCCACACTGGTGGCTGTTCCTGCTGCACTGAAGACTCCAGCTCCCACCCTGGCCCCAGCTCGGGGTCTCTCCCCGATGAAGGCTCCAGCTCCTGCTCCAGCTCAGGGGTCCTCTCCAGCCAAGGTTTGGAACCCAGTCCAGGAACCCTCTTCTGGGAGCGTGGCAGCTGCCAAATCCATGCCAATTGTTATCCCTAAGGCTGCAAAGGCCAACAGCCCCCCGGCTCAGCCAAAGTCAGACTCAGGGCTGACTCTCCAGGAGAGCAGCATCCCTGGCCTGAGACAGATGAACTTCAAGTCCAACACTCTGGAGCGATCAGGTGTGGGGCTGAGCAGCTACCTCGCCGCTGAGAAGGACCCCAGCCCCCAAACCAGCACTTCTCTGGGAAAGAGCCCCTTCCTGGACAAGATCTCACCCAGCGTCTTACGGAATTCCCGGCCCCGCCCTGCTTCCTTGGGCACAGGGAAGGACTTTGCAGGCATCCAGGTGGGCAAGCTGGCTGACCTGGAGCAGGGCCAGAGCTCCAAGCGCCTGTCATACCAAGGACAGAGCCGTGACAAGCTTCCTAGACCCCCCTGTGTCAGTGTCAAGATCTCCCCAAAGGGTGTCCCTGATGAGCACAGGAGGGAGGCGCTGAAGAAGCTGGGACTGCTGAAATAGTAGCCCCGGCCACCAACACTGCCAGCTCTAACCCCCAAGAGAGACTCCCGGCTCAGGACTGGGGCAGGGCGAGGCTCTCCTCGGATGCTCTTGGATGCTCTCTGCTCTCCGGGTGAAGGGAAAGGAGAGGCCTGAGTTTAAGCATATGTTCATACAGTCTGTGTGTGTGTGTGTGTGTGTGTGTGTGTGTGTGTGTGTGTGTGTGTTACTGAATTTCCTGCATGGATCATCCTGAAGATGAGTTGCACAAACGTGTGTGTGTGTGTGTGTGTGTGTGTGTGTGTGTGTGTGTGTATGAGAGAGAGAGAGAGACAGAGAGAGAGACAGAGAGACACAGAGAGACACAGAGACAGAGAGACAGAGAGACACAGATAGAGGCTGTATATATTCCTGACATTATTTATGTAACACAGGAGTCATTGTTTAGAGTTCTGCTCTTGGAGACTTTTTTTTACAATGGGTAGAGTTCAGACTTCAGCCCACCCCAGAACTGAGTGGTAAGGGGTGGCCAAGTCTGAGCAGAAAAGTCAACAGAGACAACAGATGTGCAAATGACTTGGAAAAAAAAAATTACATTCTGCACATAAAGAGTCACATAAAGCAATGTGCCTCTCAGAGTGAGTCCCTGCAGTAAATGAAGAATGGCTCGTAGCTTGCCAGATTCCCGTCTCAGTTCTGGCTTCCCGGAGCCAAGAGGGGTCGGTTTGTTCCTTCTTTGCCCATTGCCTTCTTAGTATCACTAGTCCTGGCACAAGTAGGACCCATCCCTCTAACTCAACCTTGTACTTCACTGATAGCAGAACAGTTCTCTTTGGTCTTAGAAGGCAAGATAAATGGCCACACACTCACACCTTCATCGGAGAGAGCCCTTGTCCAAGGGCTTGTTGAATTCACTAATAAACTGTTACGGCCATGGCTCTGGTACCACTAGTCTTCCTGCTGTCTTGCTTCCTTTTTCTCCCTGCACATGACTGACTCAAGGGCTGGTCAACACTGAGATGGAAGCTCCAGCCTCGAGGCTTTATGAACACCACAGAAGAGCGGGGCACAGTGGTACATGTCTGTGATCCCAGTATTTGGGAGGTTGAGACCAGAGGATATTGAATTCAAGACTAGTTTCAGCAAATTGGTGAGGAACTGCTTCAAAAAAAAAAAAAGAGGGGAGACTGGAGGTGCAGCTCAGAGATAGAATTCCCCTGGGTTCAATTCCCAGTACCAAAACAAACCCCACAGAACTGTGCCAGTTCTTGTCCATGCTGTTGAAGGTCACTTACAAATGCCCTCATTTCCAAGGGTAAAAAATAAAAATGATACATAGAAAGTCAGACTTGAGAGGAATCCCAGGAAAGCTGCTATCTAGCCCTCCTGGAGGAGGAAAGTGACTCATCCATGGTCACTCTGCAGTCAGTAAAGAGCTGAGACTAGAACCTGGGGGTCCTGACTCATGTTCTTTGCCCCCTCCCCTGACCAGTAGAGAACCTTAAAGATCCATAGTCACTATCTAATATTCAGCCACAAGCCTTTTAAAACTGTAAAGTATCTTCTGAAGCATCGTGAATTAAATGTCCAGGTACTTAGTGTTGTTGTTTTTAAGAAGTGGCCATAATAACTCAGGAAGTGGATATATAATAACTCATTCTTAACTAGAACACCTCTCCCTGCAAATTCCCTGGACAAGTTGTACAATTTGAACAAATGCCAAAAGAGGAAAACATGTCAGGTGATGTGGGCTTGTGAATACAAGCACGGTGATTAGACATGGCTAGACATGACCCCTACTTCCCCGGAGGAAATACATCTTGGCTAATCTTATGGCTATAACTGGGTTGGAGCCCAGTACGTCTCAATGTGAGAGGCACATAAAGGGACTGTTGTTGGAAAGGTGCCCTGAGGGGCTGCTGAGCATTTCTGGTCCACGTTCTTACAGAACCATTAATGTCAAGGCTCAAAACTTCTGAAAATGTCGAGACTGCTAGAGTATGGACAACAAATAGCCCGCCCAGTCATGGTATGTGGGGTGTGGGTGTGGCAGTTTCTATGTACACATCTCACTCACACCCCAAAGCCTGGAGCCTCATTCCTAGGCCTGGGTGAGGACCTGATCTGTCACCGCTGATGGGGACTCCCTCCCGCACCGGGCAGTCTGTATCTTATCACAGACTCACAAAAGGAGAACGGCCTGCCTTCCAGAAGGGTGATTCAACATGCTGTGCTCATCTGAGCTTCTTCTGGTGTGTATTTCTAAGCACAACTTGAGGAAGGACAGATTTATTCCTTATTTATTAGTTGTCCTAGTTATCAACTGGGACTTGGTAGGAATCTGAGGCCCAGCTAGCATCAACACTGGTTGGTCAGGAGAGCTGCCTACTTCCTGGGAAAGAAAACGTCTCTCTCAAACAAACCAGAGTTACATTCAGCCTGCACCTGCCCATCTGCACCCTCACCCCAGTGATATGCTCATTTGCCCAATTCTCTTAACCTGAAAGACTCTTCCCTTGTTTTCTAAGAATACCATGCTTCCAGCTTGGCATGGTGGTGCACACCTGTAATCGAATACTTGGGAGGCTGAAACAAGAGGATCATAGGTTTGCAACCAGTCACAGCAACTCAGAGAGGCCCTCTAAAATCTAGTGAGACCCTGTCTAAACAAAAAAAAGAGGGGGGGGCTCAATATGTAGCTCAGAGGTGGAATGCTCCTGTATTCAATTCTCAGTACCACCAAAAACAAAAACAAAAACCAGCGAAAAAACGTTTTCTATATCCTTGGCCTTCAACAATGCTTTAAGGATGGTTCTTGGGACTCAAGAATAGAGTAATAAATCCAAACTCAGTCAAACTCAGTCAAACTCAGTTCCTCATTTTGAAGAACAAGGGAACCCAGGGACACCCACCTTCCTGAAGGCTATGCTAGACCCACCTGATGTAGCTGGGTCTGTTACCTTGTATCATCAGGTAACCTGTGTGCAGTACTTGTGTTGTCTCTTGTCTTGCATTGTTCTGGGATAGCTGTTTATCCAGCTTGAACTGGTTGGGTGGGAGATAAGAGTGGGGTCAGAGCTTCTGTTACTGCTTCTCAAAGGACTTCAGGTGGATTTCATTTTAAAAACTATTTCATTTAAAAAACTATTTCCACTTGACCTTGGTTCTCTGCTATATCCCACCCACCAAGTCTTGCTGCTTGGGGGCACAACCCATCTGAAAAGGACCTGGCCTCTCCCTTGCCTGACACCGTGAGGTCTGTGTCTTTAGATGTGTCTTCAGCTATTCTGAGCCACCACTCATGTGTTCCCTCGGAATCCTGTGCTCTGACTCCAGGGTGGCAGGGCAGATCTATGTCTGGGAATGGTCCACTTGCCTTCTATATACCTTCTTCCAAAGTAGCAAGGGTGGTCTGGCAGAGGCCACCTGTAACCCAGAGGTGGGCAGGTGTGCAAATGTTGATAGTTCTGGAAGGAAGGGAAAGTGAAAATGGCAAACAGGTCCTCACTGATATTCTGGGTTTGAAGGTAGAAGTGCCCACAAGATGTGTGAGCCTATGAGATGGAGCCACGGTTGTCTGTGTGCAGAGAGGGCTCATACTAGGAGAATATGAAGCTGTGATCTCATAGATCTCATAGACTGGTGGGACCGAGGTGGTGAGCGGAAAGAGTCCTGTGCATCTCACTCAGAACCTAAGGAGGAATTCAGATACAATGCTTCCACACAGATTTCCTCACCAGAATGATTATAAAGCACATAAACCTAGTCTCAAATTCAGCCTCCAATCAGGCACCCTTGGGGATATCACTTGAACTTTCTGGATCTCAGAATTCTCCTCAGAAATGAAGGAAATTCTACCACCCTTCTGAAATTGTTGGTATGAAAAAGTAACATAAATATATAGAGCTCAGGATGTGGCTCTTGGCTCAGTAATGATAGTATTATCTTCTGGATCATAGTCCTTCTTCCCCCAAAGGGTGACTATAGAGAGGATTGGAAGTCAATTCAGCACTGAGAGAAAATAGAAAAGAGCTGGCTGCCTATAAAAGTCCAAAGTAACAACTAGTCTTGGGCACACTCTCCAGGTGACTCAACTCCGCCCACGCCATGTTTCCTGGGAAAGGAATGTTTGTGTTTTGTGAGGCTGAGTCTGCTGCTTCCAAGCTTCTGAACCTTCAAATCCACCTCTGCTTTATCGTCAAACTCAGGCTTCCTGTGACCAGATGGTTTACTTCTTAATGTTTCCTCTAAATTCCTTTTGCTGTGTGGTTCAGGAAACTGTATTCTCTTCCATTGTTACTTATTTTTAAGATGGGGGGGGGGATCTTTATATAACAAGAGGGAATTCTGGCTAAAATCAGAAAGAGAGGTTTAAAAAGGTTTTAAGAATCCCGGAGCATTCTTTAAAATAAAAAAAAGAAAAGGAAAAAAAAAAAAAAACAGGGCAGGCATCTTTCTGGAATGAATCAGGCATTAATGGTCTGGGGGCAAGAAGTGTGTTGGATGGCTCTCCATATCCTTTCTGGTGTGGGAACCCTGTGGATTCCAAGAGTCTTCATCGTCATGACAGCCATCACTGAGATACTTACCACATAAGTAAGGCAAATAATTTTAAAAAAGGCAGCCTTCTAATTCCAGGCTGCCATTGTCTCTTGCTCATGACCTAGCTGAATCCTTATCTTTATTCACCATTTGCCATGTGTCCCAAGTTCAAAATAATATGAAATGTGATACTATACTGGCAAACTTTGGAGCAGGTCAACCTCAGTGGATCCCTTTATGTCACTCGTAAAATGCAGGACTTGGAATAAACTGCCTCCTAGATCCATGATAGTCATGAATATATGTTGCAGTAAGTACAAATAATTAGGAAGATCAACACCCTGCCAAAAATAATCACAGTCTAGTACAAGGGTAGCTGATGCCTCATAGGCTCTAAGAGCTGAAGGAAACTTGGGTTTTCTCATCCAATCCAACCTCCTATCTCAGGAGGAATTGCACGTAGTCAGAAGGAAGTATGAATGGATGGGGACCCTGTGGATTCCAAGAGTAGATGGATGAGAAGAGGAGGGAAAAGGATAGAGGGAGGAGGAAAACTCTCTAGTGGCCAAGAACATAGGCTTGGGTATCAGGTCTCCAGCGTCTCTGCACCTCAATTCCTTTTCCAGTTATTTCTTTAATTTCCCAAACTTCCTTTGTTGTGTAGTCCATGGAACTATATGCTATCCTACAGTTATTTTTGTTTTATTTTTTTCAGTACTGGGGATCAATCCTACTGCCTTCCACATGCTAGTAGAGCTCTCATGCCACCGAGCTGCATTCCTGGCCCTTTTAAAGTTTATTTTGTGACAGGGTCTCAGTAAGTTGCCCGTGCTGGCCTTGAACTTGTGATCCTCCTGCCTTAGCTTGCCAAGTAGCTGGGACTACAGGTGTGTGTGACTGTACCCCCCCACACACAATTCTGCTCCCTCTCCATCTGTGCGCTACACTAGGATCTGCCCACTCTTTCCACTCATGATCACTTCAGACACAAAGCACAGGCCTTTACCACGGCCCATGGGAGATCAAGTGGTGTCAAGTATTTTGTCTTCTGAGGTTGTTATACTGAAGATCGGAATGGAGGGGGCCCGGGGACCTGTCACAACCACACAGCCCGCCACCACCTCCTGTCTCACCCTTCCTGTCTTCTCTTCACTTATAACTTGCTGCACAACCAGAAATTCCCTCCCACCTCTGTCCACATTCAAGGCCCCTTATGATGTGAGCATTGGCCCAAGAGACTTTTCAAAATAATCCTCGTGTGTGAATAAAGTTGACTCATTGAAATCAGCTCTGGAGAATACAGGGGAGCTCAGCTTTCCCCTTCACCTATATGCCTGAAAATGGGGTGGAAGCTGCAACAGGAGACTATCTCCCCAACTCCACAATTCCCATGGACCCCACCATGCTTTTCCTAAAAAGCTAGGCAGACACTGCAAGGGCCTTTTTTTTATTATTTCCCTGCTCTTTCCAGTACCTCGGATTTGGGGAGACGATTTCCATCTCCTCTCAGAGTGACTCTCCCTTGGCCTCCACCCCCAGTCCTTTGGCAGGGGCTTTTCTACATCAGCAAAGGCCCCTATAGGCCTTAGTGGACTAGAGGCGATATTTCACTGCAGTTAGTTCAGATATGGCATCATTAGAATTTTAGAGAGACTTGAAAACAGATTCAATTCTAGTTCCAACCTAATGCCAGTCCTCATCCTCCACATGCAAAAGCAGGGACCACCCTCGCTTCTCACCCTACCAGTCATGAGAGGTCCCTGGAAGGAGCATCTCCCATGGGTTCCCTTTCCCCTGACTAGCTGAGGTCTTCAGTTCCCACGCTCCTGCAAGAACAGGTGAGAATGGCTGCCAGGGTTGCTGTATTCCTATTTCCAGGCTTAATTGTCCAAAAGAGCAGAAAATGGCTCTCTCAAGAACTTCTCGGGGAAGTTCTGCATCAGATCTTCCCTTTGTGCTCTGTGCCCCAGCTGTTTACTCAATGTGCAAGTAGACAGACCACACACACACACACACACACACACACACACACACACACTCACCCACTTGGCAGGTCCAAGAAGGGGAAAGTCCCTGATCTGATCCTTTTACAGTATCTGTGTCTCTGTGAGTGGAGCATCCAGCCAATAAATAATGCCCGAAACAAAGTGTGATCTGTGACACCACCCTCTTCCTGGGCTCAGCAAAGCATTGTCCATCAAGCCATTTCAATGCTACCTTCAAACATCTCTCAAACCTGTCCTCTCCTCTTTTCCTGTTTTATTCCTTTGCTTTCTCTCTCTCTCTCTCTCTCTCTCTCTCTCTCTCTCTCTCTCTCTCTCTCCTCCCTCCCTCCCTCCCTCCCTCCCTCCCTCCCTCCCTCTCTCTCTCTCTCTCTCTCTCTCTCTCTCTCTCTCTCTCTCTCTCTCTCTCTCTCTCTCTCTTTTCCAGATGGAAGCACCAGCTGTCTGGTTGTTCCCATCATGTGCCCTCAGGCCCCTCTCCACCCAGCATCTTTAGTGCACTACCTTTCATGTAAGAAAAAGGGAACTAGAGAAAATACTACAATGTATGTGCACATTTGTGCAAAAAAAAAATACAGAAATAAACCAAGGACTCATATGATCAGTTACCTACAGAGGTGAGTGGGGAAGCAGTAGGAAGAAAGGGGAGATGGGAACAAGGAGAAGGAGGAGAATTACACTTCCCTAAGAACAGATCATTTTGTATGGTTCAAGTTTGAAAGCCCTCATAATGTTTCACATGCCCATTGAATAAGCAAACAAGCAAACAAATACCCAAAATGTTTGTACTGGGAGAAGAGCAATCCAAAATCAAATGTAAAGAGGAACAGATGAGCCTGAGTTAGGGATGAATGAAGTCAGCTGAGCATCCTGTGCAAGCTGCAATCCCAGATTCCACATACAGGAGGACTGCAGCCTGGCAACCTAAGAGATTTTGTTTTAAAATAAAAAATAAAAGGGAGGAGGATGTAGCTCATCCACATGGTGGGATAGAGAGCACCACAGGGTTCACTTCCAGTAAACACACACACACACACACACACACACACACACACACACACACACAGTGAATAACATCATCCCACCAATAGGGGAAGGGAAAGAAAGAGATAATTTAAGTTATTTTGAAAAACATTGCAACTTCATGCTTTTTATTTTTTATTTTTTGCAGGTCTGGGGATGGAACCCAGAGGCATTTGCCCTCCGAGCTACACCCCTTGCCCATTTTTTTTAATTCTTTATTTTGAAACCGGTCTCACTGAGTTGCAGAGGGCCTCACTAAGTAGCTGAGGCTATCTGCGAACCACGATCCTCTGGTCTCAGCCTCCCAAATGCTGGGATTACAAGTGTGCGCCACAAGGCCTGGTTAACTTTATGCTTTTTAAAAGACATTCTAAACAATGAATGTATTTTTTACATTTATGGAGTAACGATTTTAAACTCCTTTATGTGTATTACAGGAATAAGCAAATAAGTAACTACGTTATAATGTTATAGATAAAGAGACAGATTTATTGTTATTGACAAAGGGAGTTATAAATTCCGAAACAGAGACTGGAATGAACTCTGTGACACTGGATTGGAACTGGTAGCATCCATATGAACTCATAGAGAGAGAGAGATAGACAGATGATAGATGATAGATAGATAGATAGATAGATAGATAGATAGATATAGACAAAGACATGAGTGTGTATATATATCTGCACATATCTTTTCTAGCTCTATCCCCTGAGGGGCCTTGGGAACAATGACACCCCAGTAGCAATGAGCATATCTAGCATCTAGACCTTGATTTTTAAACACCATTTTCTACAAAAAGAAAATAGAAATTCTTGAAGAGTTCCAGGGCCAGGGCAGGAAAAAAGATAAGACAGATTTGAAATATATTGTGGTATCAAAAAGTATGGAGAGCCGGTCATGATGGTGCACACGTGTAATCCCAGCATTTGGGAGGCTGAAACAGGAGGATCATGGTTCTCTGCCAGCCTCAGCTACCTAGTAAGGCCCTTTGCAACTCAGTGAGACCCTGCTTCAAAATAAAAAATAAGGCTGGGGCATAACTTGGAGGTAGAATGCCCCTGGGTTCCATCCCCAGTGCCACAAAAAAAGTATGGAAATACTAAAAAATGAGAGTAGCATGTTAAAGGATGTAAGAGCCAAATATAGAAGAAATTGAGCTATAAAATAAATGACACTTATGGGTTATAACCATTAGAATAAAAATAAATATTCATGATTCCATACTGATACAGGGAAATGACTGAACTAAGTAGTTAAATTGGAGAGGAGTAGTTACTCCATACAGAACACTTCCAGTAAATAAAGATGAAATGAATGACAAAAGTAAAATAATTGCAACTAGCAAACATTACAGTGATGGTTGTTGCGGGCAAGATTATTAATGGATGTTGAAATCAATGAAAGAAAATATGATGAGATTTGGAATAGTCTTAAATGTACCTCTCTACAAAATACTTATTCTTTACAGAGACAACAGTACATTTGCAATGAGAAGACCTGGCAGACACAAGTTTGACCAAGTGACTGATGTTAGCACCCCCAGTTATGATGCAGACCCACATCATGCACCTCCAATACAGTGCTCTGAGAAGGACCCCACATCACTCCTGTGGTGTGTTTATGAAAACGCACAACCTGACCTCAAACGTGAGAAGACACCAGACAATACAACCTGAGAGACAGTCTACAAAATAATCGACGAGTGCTCTTCAAAAACATCATGAAAGATAAAGAAAGCCCGGAGGAATAATTGGAGGAGAAAAAAGAGATGATTAAAAAAAAATGGGATCTTGGGTTGGATCATCAGAAAAGGATATTTCAATTTTATTTTAGATGCCGAGTAAGGTGTTAGCATTTGGAAAAGTGGGGTGAAGACTTTGGACTCTTTGCTTTCAATGCTTAGGTTAAAAGCCAGAATCTTGTGGATATTAGATAAGTGCTCTGCCAGCTCCAGATCAAAAACTTGTACATGAAATCCAACCCATCTCTCCACTCTCTGCTACAGTCAGCGCCAGTTCATTCCAACAGCCTCCTACTCCTCCCTTCTGAGTTGTAGTTGCTCCCGCAGTTCATGAAATCAATCTTTTCCCCAAAGAGCATTTGCTCATAACTGCGTCATTAACGTGTGCTCCTTTATAAACTCAACTCCATAGGACTGGGGACCATGCCTCGCTGCTTCCATGCACACCGCACAGTGCTCACCCTGCAGGTAGCACTCAATGGACACTTGTTGAATGAATGAATGATTTAATAGAGTGCAGTGTTCCCCAAAGGTTTGTCATTCCTATAGCTCAAACACAAGTTGGGGAACTTCTGATTCACCAAGTCTCGGGTACACCTTTGAAATTTTCCTAGCTCACCAAGTGCTGTGTGCATGTATGTGATGTGAGGCTATAATGCACCAATAAAAGTATTTAATAAAGAAATAAGCCGGGCGTGGTGGCGCACGCTTGTAATCCCCACACTTGGGAGGCAGAGACAGGAGGATTGCGCAGTTTCAAAGCCAGCCGCCCTGGCTTAAGAGACCCTGTTTCCAAATAAAACAAATTATATATATATATATATATATATATATATATATATATATATATATATATATATATGGTCTGGGAGTGTAGCCCACAGGTAGAAGGGTTTCCAGGAACCCCAGTACCACCAAAAATAAATAAATAAATAAATAAACAAACAAACAAAATTTCCTTAAATATATCTCATTCATATTGGGACCTTCTAGATGCCAGGAAAACAGATGATCCTAGTGATCCTTTTGGTAGTGAGACTTGTTGAACAAATGTGTAGATGTTGTCTCTGCCTAGTGTTGGGATTGTGTTGAGAAAGCTCCTCATCAGAGTTGGAGAACCTGTTCATCCCAAACGTGCAGGAAGATGCTTCAGTGCCTTGAGAGGCAGAAGAGTACAGTTCTTATTCTTTATTTTGAAACAGGGTCTCACTGAGTTGCAGAGGGCCTCACTAAGTAGCTGAGGCTGTCCATGAACCGCGATCCTCTGGTCTCAGCCTCCCGAATGCTGGGATTACAAGAGTGTGCCACCACGCCTGGCAGAAGAGTACAGTTTTAGAGGACAGATTCTGGATCCAATCTTGGGACTTATTTGGGGAATTATAATGACATTGACTATGGTTAAAAATAAGATGAAAGGGTATGCATTTACCCACAGGCTATGGTGTGAATCTTAAATGTCCCTCAAAGGACCATGCGTTAAATGCTTGGACGTCAGGGTGGCATTGTTGGAAGGTTATGAAAACTTTAAGGGGTGGGGCCTAATAGGGGGTCTTTAGGTCATTGGGAGTGTGCCCTTGAAGGGCATCAAGAGGCCCCAGCCCCCTCCTTTCTCTCTTTTGCTTCCTGCTCATGAAGTGGGTGGTTTTGTTCCACCACACGTCCACATATTAGAGGCTTAAAAGTAATGAGTCTGCCTGTTCATAACTTGGAACACCCAAATTTGCAAGCCAGAATAAATCTCTTGTCTCTATAAGTTGATTATATCTGGCATTTGTTATAGTAATAGGAAGCTGACTAACATATACCACATGTCCTGTTTAATCCTCATAATAACCCAAGTGTTATTGCCATTTTGTAGAATAGGAAACTAAAGCATAAAGAGGTTAATAGATAGCTGGACATGGTGGCACGTGCTTGTAATCCCAGTATGTGGAAGGCTGAGACAGGAAGTTAGCAGGTTCACGGCCAACCTCAGCTACTTAAGCCCTCTGAAACTTAGTGAGATTCTCTTTCAAAATAAAGACTAGCTGGGCATGGTTGCGCACGCTTGTAATACCAGCTCTTGGGAAGCTGAGACAGGAGGATCCCGCAGGTTCAAAGTCAGCTTCAACTACTTAGTGGGGCTCTCAGCAACTTAGTGAGACCCTGTTTCCAAATAAAATATAAAATAGGTCTGGGAGTATACCCCGTAGGTAGAAAAGTCCCTAGGTTCCACCCCCAGTACCACACACACAAAAAAAATAAAGACTAAAAAATAGGTCTGGGTGTATAGCTCAGAGGTAGAATTCCCCTGGGCTCCATCCCCAGTACCCCCCAAAAAAGGAGGTTAAAAGACCTTTCCCAAATCACACAGCTAACTATTGGTATCTGGCCTTGAGCTCTGGCTATTACACAAACTTCTTTAAACTGTCCCTTTTCCATCATCTTCTCAATAAGGCAAGTATTATCCAACCTCTGTAGATGTTCCAGTGGGAAAGGTCTCCTAAGAGGCCCCTCCTGTGATTGCTGTGCTCTGATTCTCTGTAGTATCAGGATATGAGGATGCATTTTTAACCAGGTCTGGAGACATTTTCCCTCCTGTGGAGCTCAGCTGATGAGTGACTGCATGGTAGGGATTTGGGACAGACAGATTGGCAGAGCAGAGTCTGTCAGACACATGAACAGAAAAAGATCTTTAGTTGCATGGAGGACAGGCAGCCCACCCAGAGAGCTTGACTGTTCCTTCTGCTGAAACTTTATTCCTATCAGCTTTACATAATTAGCTCTTCATCTTTTCAAGTCTCATTACATTTCAACTCTTCAGAGAGGCTTTTGCTGTGTTCTCCAAAGGTGACACCAATTTTTTTCTCTCATAGTGCCACCCTTTAATTTTATCACAGGCCACTATCTAATCTTCTCTTGCTTATTGGTTTGAAGATTGTATTTACTTTCTCTTTCCCTTAACCAAAATGCCAACTCCAGAAAAGCAAGGACTTTGTCCATCTTGGAGAAGAATTCTTGGCACATAGCAAACACTTAAAAAAATCATTAAAGTAGTTCTCTGAAATACAGAGGGTGGGGGGGAGAGAGAGAGAGAGAGAGAGAGAGAGAGAGAGAGAGAGAGAGAGAGAGAGAGAGAGAGAAAAGAAGAAGAAGAAGAAGAAGAAGAAGAAGAAGAAGAAGAAGAAGAAGAAGAGGGGGAGGGGGAGGGGGAGGGGGAGGGGGAGAGGGAGAGGGAGAGGGAGAGGGAGAGGAGGGAAGGGAAGAGAGGAGAGGAGAGGAGAGGAGAGGAGAGGAGAGGAGAGGAGAGGAGAGGAGAGGAGAGGAGAGGGGAGGGGAGGGGAGGGGAGGGGAGAGAGAAGAGAAGAGAGGAGAGAGATGTTTTGAATCCAAGGGAGGAAGAGATCTTTCAGAAGAGAACATAGAGGACATGATCAAATGCAAGGGGCACATAAAAAATGACAATAACTAAAATGTTTAAAATTGACATGAGCTTTGGAAATTAAGAAGTCACGAACAATCTCTGTAAAGACCATTTCAGTGGAGAGCGGAGCATAGAAACCTAACTTTAGCAGATTGTGGAGCCAATGGATGTTAAGACAGGTTTAACCTTAGCTAGAAAGGGAAGTGGAAAGCGAGGGGAATTGACAAAGGTGATCCAGAGTCCCAGAGCATGGCACTTTATGGATTCACTTCAAGATGAAATAGATTTGCGCATGATCATATGGTAGAAAGAAAGAGTCAGTAGAAGGAAATACTGCATATATGGGAAAAGCGATCATTCACAGAAAGGCTCCTGAAGGAAAGCTGAGAGCACATGACCTAGTTCTGGGGAAGAGCATCAGCACCGTCTCCTCCAGGTTAGGAGAGGAGAAGGAGTACATGGTGGGGAGGTGAAAAACAAGAACAGAAACAAACAAAAATGACTTAAGGGGACAGAGTGAGATATATAGAGAGTTTCCCCTTAATGGAATATATTTCTTTTTTATTTTGGAGGCAGTGTGACCTGTGGAGAGCACGGGATAGGGTTGGGTTTGAAGATTGTATTTACTTTCTCTTTCCCTTAACCAAAATGTCAACTCCAGAAAAGCAAGGACTTTGTCCGTCTTGGAGAAGAATTCTTGGCACATAGCAAACACTTAAAAAAATCATTTAAAAAACATTTAAAAAAAATTTAAAACATTTAAAAACATTTAAAAAAAATCAAGGGGTAGGGTTAAGGAGCTTGAAAAGAGAGGAAAGGGCTCAGAATAACCATTCTGAGTAGGGATGAGAAATAGATAATTCGAAGCAATGACAAAAAAGAAAGCGTGACAACACTGAAGGCCCAGGTCAGAGGCCACCTATGTGTGCTTCCTGAACACGAAGGTTCAGGGAAGGGACGGGCATGTCTATTGAGGTTCAAGAAAGTACTGGGTTATCTCCATCCCTAGTGCTTTGAAGGAGGACCCTCACTCACCATTCTATAGCCATCAAACAGCAACACCCCCAGTCAAAAACAAGCAATCTGAGCAATTGCCCCAACTTTATCAAAATGAAATCCATAGCTCTTTCTGCCCTCCCTGTGAATTTCTAGAACCCGTGAGACCCTTCCATCATCCTGACAGTGCCTGAAAGAGCTGTCAGTACTTGAAGGGTGCTCAAAGAGAGATTTTTAGATGCGCTCTCAAAGCATGGAGGAGCAATACTATGCTTATGGGGGCAGAAAAGGTACACTGTGGATATTAACAGCCTGGATAAAGACGGCACTGATCCTGCCTCCCAGTGTCATCTCAGCCCCTTACAGAGCAGCGGGGAAGGCATGTGTCAACCAGGACAGACGGTGTGTGTGCGTGTGGGGGGCTGAGCGAAGTGCTGGAAGGTGTCAGAGTTTAGACTCAGTAGAAATGATGGGTGGAGGAAGGATCTGCATGGAAAGCCGCTGTGAAAGGTCCCCAGATGGGCACTGGCTGGATGCTTTGGTGAAATCAGTGCTAAAGACTCTGGTCTGCAGGGCAGCACATGGGCCAGCAGTAAATTCTTCCCTCCTTGGTGTTCGCTCCTCAGAAAGGAGAGTCAGATGTCAGGTGGCGAGGAGTTGATTAACTAGGTTCAAAACCTCTCCAGCCTTTCTACCAAAGCAAGCAAGAGCCTTCAAGGCTTGGAGAAATCCAGCTAGCTGTATTCTGCATCATTTGCTGTAGTCAAGGCCATGTTGGAGGGTTGGATGTTGATGCATGTGAACTAACATACTGTTCATGTTTGAGAGAGAGAGAGAGGATGGAGAAAGAGAGAGAGAGAGAGAGAGAGAGAGAGAGAGAGAGAGAGAGAGAGAGAGAGATGCTTCCCAGAGTTAGGTGTTCCTCTCTCCACCTTCTCTTCTATTTTCTTCTTTTACTGATTTAATATCTCCTCCACACAGGTTTTTCAAACACTATCCTTGGGAGAGGTGTGGCTAGAATCAGTGTTTAACAAACATTTAAAGAACAGGGTGTGTTGTATTTAGACTTGGAGTAGTAAGAGAAGAGCTCCCTGGCAAATGGAGGAGACCCAGATTCTGCTCTCAGAAAGTGTGCCAGCGGAAGGGGAATGGACACAAACCAGATGTCACTGGGAGGACAAGGAATGGTGATGTTAGAAGTGGTCAGAGGAAGGCGACTAAAAGCAAAGTGTATTAAACTTCCTTTTGAAGAAATAAGTGCTTAACCCGAGAAGCAAGGGAGAAAGCGCTCTCTCTCTCTCTCTCTCTCTCTCTCTCTCTCTCTCTCTCTCTCTCTCTCTCTCTCTCTCTCTTCTGTCTTTTCTCTTTTTATTTTTTGGTACTGGGTATTGGACCCAGGTATTCTACCTTCAAGCTATACCCCAGCCGTATGTACGTGCGTACATATGTATGTATGTATTTAGAAACAAAGTCTTGCTAAATTGCTGAGGTTGGCCTCAAACCCGAGACCTCCTGTCCCAGACTCCCAAGTACTGGGATTCCAGGCATGCACTGAGAAAGCATATGTTAACAGGCTTCAGTTGGAAGGAAGAATGGAAGGCAGGAAGGCCCTCATCAGTAGATAGGAAGCCCTGAGCAAGCACTTCATATCAGCCTGACCCAGGGTTCCTCTTCCCCTGAGCTGGGCCCCTTTCTTATTTCCACACCAGTTCGTTCATAGGGCACAAACTGACACTGGAAGCCCTCAGGCCTCCTGCCTCTGGAAGGGTCTGGGCAGGGAGTAACAACTGGCTAATGTTGACCTCAGGAGACAAAAGGCCCTTTGACAGGACCCTGACCTCTACAAGACTCTTCCTTTCTTGAATTCCATTCAGGAAATGCAAGGGTGGGAAGCAGCAATAAAGAAGGGACGCCTTGTTCTGTCAGAAGAATGTGGTTGTAGAGTGGTGGGGGGATGCCATGTGAGGACCAGTGGTGTATGCCTGTGATCCCAGTACTTGGGAGGCTGACAGGAAAACTGTAGATTTGAGGTCAGCCTCAGCAATTTAGTGAGACCCTCGGCAACTTAGCAAGATCCTGTTTCAAAATAAAAAATAAAAAGGGCCAGGGTGTGAGTCAGAGGTAGAATGCCCCTATGTTTAATTCTTAGTATGAGAAAAAAAAAAAGAAAGAAAGAAAAAAGAAAAAGAAAAAGAATAGGGCTGCCATTTGGACCTTCACCTCTTATCAGGCTCCTGTTAATTTCTTCAGATAAGGTCTTCTTCACACCCAGCAGTTCTGAGCACCCAGCTCTGAAAGAGGTGGAGCTAGAGCCAGGGCATGCATGGAGAAAAAATAAGGATGGGCATGGACACTGGAGATGCCAGCACACATGCTTGGATCAAGAGCTTTCCTAGTTAGAGTCCCGGAGCCAGCAGTTGAGAGGCCTATTTTTCTCTGACTAACCGGTTCCTTGGTGAGTCTTAATTATTTAAGCTAATCGCCTATCCAAGAAAGGAAGTAGGAGAGATGTCTAAGCAGCTCTATAGAAAATGGTAGCTGACATGAGAGGTGGGTTTAATATGCATGGGATAAGGGTAGGGGACCTCCATGCAGGGTCCAGGAAGGGCTGGCAAGAGACACAGCAATGATAGAGCCACAGGAGGGCTCCTACACGTGGTCACTCGCATGCCCTGATGGATGGGGCTTGTTGAGTGCCCCTCACCATTCAAGAAGCCCTCCTCGAGGGCCCTGCAATCCCTCTGAGAGCTTCCGAATGATTTTCCCTTCCTCTCTCCTCACATTCTCCACCCCCCAGGATGTTTTTCTCAGGAGACAGAACACTCTCTTCCAGGATTGGGCCATCTAATCACAAGAAAGCTGGCTGGGCCAGTTCTGGGCCCTTGTAGCAATGCTGCATTCCAAATATCAGAGTCAGTGCAGAAGAAAATCCTCCAGAGCACAGTAAGCATAAGCCTTTACTCCAGTCTCTTTCGGCAGAGAAGATGTGATACAGGACTGTAGCAGGAGAAGGTCAGCCAAAATTCACCACGGTCAAGAATGGTCTTTGGAAATGAACTACACTGAGATTCCATCTAATTCCAGTTCATCAAGGATACTGACAATAATAAGTGTTCACAAAGTTGTGGTGAAATAGGAACCATTATACACTGTCGGTGAGATTGCAAATTAGTGTAGCTGCAATGGAGATCAGGGTGGTGGTTCTTCAGAAAACTGGGAATGGAACCGCTGTATGATTCGACTATACCACTCATGGGTATCTTTCCAAAGGAATTGCAGTCAGAATATTACAACAATATATGCATATCCACGTTTCTAGCGACACAATAGCCAAATTATGGAGCCAGCCTAGGTGTCCATTAACAGATGAATAGATCATGAAACTGTGGTATATATACACGATGGAATTTTATTTTATTTTATTTTTATTTATTAATTTTTTTGGTGGTACTGGGGTTCCTGGAAGCCCTTCTACCTCCGTGCTACACTCTCAGACCTATTTTTATGTTTTTTTATTTGGAAACAGGGTCTCTTAAGCCAGCGAGGCTGGCTCCGAACCAGCGCGATCCTCCTGTCTCCGCCTCCCAAGCGCCGGGATTACAAGCGTGCGCCACCACTCCAGGCAACACAATGGAATTTTACTCAGCCATAATGAAGAACAAAGTTATGTAATTTGCAGAAAAACGGATGGAACTATGGAATATCATGCTAAGTGAGATTAGCTCGCCTAAGAAAGAGGACGGTTGTTGATATTTTCTCTCCTATGTAGAAGCTAGAAAGAAACTGGGAACCCAAAGAGACTTCAGATAAAGGAGGAAAAATTCCAATTGAGTGACGGAGGGGGTCTAGAGGAGGGGTAGGGAGGAGACTTCATGAAGAAGACAGTTCAAGTAATGCTATGTACCCATATGAAATTATAGTACCAACCTCAATAACATGTGTGGGGAACATGAGGGGTGGGGTCCAGAGGAAAACACAGCAAGTGCTGTGTTCATGTGTGTTCTTGTCATTCTGAAGCCTCATTATGATGTATAATTACAATACACCAATAAAATATATTTTAAAAAATGATCATTGGAAGAGGGTGGCACTATGCTTGCAGATTAGTGGCCACTGTTTAGGTGATTTGGGTTTTATCAAGAGGAGTGGAGAGGAGAAGTTAGAACTAAAGTCATGCTTCCAAGAGGAGCTGGGAGGGAGAGCTGCTGGGAACAAGGGCCCATGACAGCTGAAATGGGAAATTCTCAGTCTTGTGTCGTTCGCAGGAGCCTAAGTGAAGTCATAGAGGGACACATTTCTTGGTCTTTTGGTGTCAGTACAAGCACCTGCCCTTGTTCCAGTGCTGCTTTCACAGGTTCTCCCCACCCCGCCATGGAGGCATCCAGGCCCACCTCCAGGAGGAAGGAAGGAGTCTTCTCATTCTTCTTCCTGGCTGATGGGGAAGGGAACAGGTCAGTGAGTGAGCTAGGGTGGGCAACGGAGGGGCCTCAGGAGCCTGGGTTGGAGGTGGGCATTGCTCTGGCTCCCCTATACTTCCAGTGGGATTTAAGGAAGGCAAGTAGCTTCCTTGCCCCTGTCCCAGAGGGCTGTGTGTGAAGGGGCATGGCAGGTTGCTCACAGTGGGTGGAGTCTGATGGGGAGAAGAGGGGCAGGGAGTAGGCAGGGGGAGCCCTGTGATGTGCACCAGGGAATGTGCTCATCCCAGAGGGAAGCTGAGGGCCTGTGTTTCCCAGGAGAGGGATGGCCACAGTGAAGGCCAAGACCACTGGGCATTCTGTAATGGAGAATCTGGGCTGACCAGAAAATGGCCAAGACCATCTGGGCTGCTGCCAGGACTGGACCAAGTACCCAGAGGCATGGAGGTGCAAACCCAGGGGACACAAGGAAAGAAAGGCCCTAGGCCAGCAAGGCGAGCAGTTCCTGCTCCTCACCTGACCCCTCTACCTGTCTGCTGGAGCACTACCATCATCCCCATGCCTGCCTTCCACCATCTTGCCCTCTCAGGGCCCCAGACCAGGTGTAGACTGTACTCGTTTCCTCCTGGGTTTAGCTGAGCCATGGCTGGGATCATTTCCAGAGGATTTTATAGTAAGTTCTAAGAAAGGCAAAGCCCTCAAACAACAAAAGGCAGGGGCCACAAAACAGAAGAGTCTTCCTAGCTCAGATTTCTGACAAGTCCCCCGACAGACTGACTTGACAGGCAAAAGTCATGGTTATCACTTGTGTGGATTTGTCGCAGGCAGCTGGGAACTGGGTTCCTTACTGTCTGTTCTCCAGCTCCTAGCATGGTGCCTGGCACCCCATACTTTCATCATAAGTGTGTATTCAAGCTGGGTGTGGTGGCGCACACTTGTAATCCCAGCATTTGGGAGGCTGAGAGAGGAGGATCGCGGTTTGAAGACAGCCTCAGCTACTACTTAGTGAGGCCTGTTTCAAAATAAAGAATAAAAACTAGGGCTGGGGCTGTAGCTCGGAGGTAAAATGTCCCTGAATTACATCCCCAGTATTGCAAAACAAAACAAACAATAACAACAACAAAAATAAGTGTGTATTCAATCAGTTCCTAGGGTACAAGAGCAAAAAGTAACTTTACTTATAAACCACTTGTCCAAACATCTGGTTGCCCCAAAGGAAGCCCAGCCTTTCTTCCATCTTCCCCCAATCCCTGTCCCCAGGGAGCAGAGAATATTCCAAATTGATCATAGACAGCTGGGTTAATGAGAAAGAGTCAAGGATGTTTAGAAGACTTCTTTAGGGTAAACTTTGTTTTCTTTTTTTTTTGGGGGGGGGTGGACTGGGAATTAACCCAGGGGCCTTCTATCTCCAAGTTATACCCCAAGCCCTTACTCCCCAAGGGAGTAAGCTAAGATCCGGGGAAAAGCTCACCAGGTGCTGTGTGCATATATGTCCCTATCTCCCTGGACTTCATTCTGATGTGTGATTACAATGCAACAACAAAAGTATATTAAAAAATAAAGTTATCTCCCCCACCCCCCAAAATAAGATAGAGAACTGTGCAGCTCAGCTTCCTTGGGGCCTGTTGGGCCAGGGGGGAGACCAGCCCTTCAGCTTTTACTCTCAGCAGGAGGAAATACCAGATGCAGAAAAACAAGTTATCAGTTATCCTTAATTTTAAAAGGAGTCTGTTTCATAGAAACACACATCTCCTAGGACACTGTTGCCTGAGGCTACTGGGATGGACCTGGTCCATGTGGATATTTTGTGGTCATTTGGCTTTGTAACAATGGTACTTGAGCATTTTTCTGGCACTTACATTTTATTTTTAGCAGCTTCAGCACAAATAAATGAAAATAAACAGCCCCACTAGACAGTTTCCATGAAAAGCAAACTCACAAGCCTTTATGTCAGCCAACAGTGTACACTCCCTCCTCCACCACATATAAAATGCATCCCACTTTAAAGTTAGCTGGCAGAGGAAACTAGTAAGCAGCTTTGTTTCTTTTCTTTTTACAATGGAATCTGATGAGTTACGCCCATACATTGGAACACACATGTGCCACAGATGGTGAATTCAAGTGGGGAAGGAAAACGGGCTGAGAAAAATGGGATCTTAAGATGTATTAAGAGGCATCTTATCCATCTCAGTATTTGGATGCAGATAATTCACTTTTTCCCAGAAGAAGCACAATAGATTTATCTGACTTCCTTCTTTGTTATTCAGTGCAAAGGAAAAGCAAAAGGAAGGGCGTTTAGAAGACTGATCTAAGACTTGCTCAGCACAGTGACTTCAGGAGAGTGGGAAGTTAATATGAATTCATTGGAAGTCATCAAGTTAGACGAAGGGATGGTTGATGGTAAACACTTTGGTCCAGGATGATGGCTCGGTGGTGTGTCCATGATGTCCTGGGTGAGAAAAGTTTCCTGCATCTGCTTTCTCTCAGCCTCCAGTCAGTGGTCCATCACCACCCTGCTGCCAAGGAGCATCTCTTCCCCCAGCCTAGCATTTCTCTGTGACTAAACATGACCACAGTCACAATCCCACTGGGGCTTGAAAACACAAATGAGATTTTCAATTTTATTTCACAAACGAGGAAGATGACACCCCAAGAGGTTAATTCTCAAACTGGTGCTTCCAGGATAGAACCCAGCCCACCTGCCTCCCACCCAGGCACTGTCCCCAGATCTCACCGCATCCTGGGACTTTGCTGAAGATTCAGCTCCCCATGTGGCTGCACACTGGACGCTTGTCCAGGACTGACCCTTGCTGCTGCCCACCCTGTTGGTAGACTTGTTCGAGTGAAGTCCACCTCAGCATGCCTGTCCTGATGCTTCCAGAGATGGGCAGAGACAGGCATGCTCTTCTTAGCTCCAGAAAGAGCTATACCCAAAAGCCACCATCTTGTGATCTCCATGCTATTGCAGCCTGCCAGCTGGGTCCCTGTCTGATGGACTTTGTAATGTTGCAGAAAACTTGATTAAAAACTGGGAGGCAAAAGCATCCATGCATTTATTTTGGTTCCTATTGAGGTAAGTGATCCTAGGCAAATTGGTTAATCTCTTTAAATGCCAGATTTTCATGTGCTGAACAGGAATAATAATATATACCATCAGTGCTATGGAAAAGATGGGATGAGGTATCTTTTAGAAAGGGCCTGCTGGCTGGACAATAACTGCATTGTTCTTTTTCTCCATCTTTTCATTCTCCTTTACTCTTCTATCTGTCAACCTCCCTCTTTTCCTCCCTCCTTCTCTCCTTTCTTCTTCTGGGGATTGAACCCAGGGGCATTCTCCCTCCCAGCGACACCCCTAGCCCTTTTAAATTTGTGTTTGTAAACAGGGTCTCACTAGGTTGCTGAATGTCTTGCTAACTTGCTGAAGTTGTCCTCCAATCCGTAATCCTCCAATCTCAGCCTCACAAGTACTGGATTGTAGCTGTGCGCCACTGCGCCCAGCCCTGCTGTCCTTTCTTCATTCCTCTTTCCTCTGGCTCATCCTGCCAACACTCTCTGACTGGTCCTCCCTGAATTCTTGCACCAAGCTGCTCCCTTGATTACAAATATCAAATGACTCCCCACTGCTACGTGCAGAAGCTTCTCTGTCTGCCATGTGAGGCCCTCTGCCTCTGCTCCGCTTCCGTGCCTCCTGTCCTGCCACTCCAGAACATGCATGACCTGGTGGTGAGTGTCCTTCCACACTGACCTTTCCTCTTTCTCTTGCTTCTGTAGACTCCTCCTAAAATGCCCGTGCCCACCTCTCCACCCCTTGGGGGCCTCCTGCACCACTGTGTGGGTTTCCCCTCCTCTGAGTTCACTTACTGTTCCTATCAACTTCCTTGGCATGGAATCAAAGGCAGCTGTGTCTTCAAATTGTTTCCTGTCCATCTGTATTTTTTCTAATCAGCTCTTCTGTCTATTCCTTGAAAGCAGACCAAGGTCTCTTGCCCCTTTGAGTTCCCCACCAGGCCAGCCGAGCTGAGTGGGAACATGAGGTGAGAGCTGCGTTCATGCCTGGATCCACAGCCTGGATCTATCTAGCACCTACCAGCTACGTGATGCGTGTTTCTCAGCTGCAAAAGAGGTAGTTTAGCTTCATCAGAAGGTTGCCTTGTGAATGTATTTGTTCATTAAATAGCTATTTATTGAGAACCTACTATGTGTCAGGCCTGTGCTTTATGACACATGAGCTCATTGAATCCTCAAAATCCCAACATGACTTGGCATCCCAGTACTCAGGAGGCTGAAACAGGAGGATCACAGGTTCACAGCCAACCTCTGCAACTCTGTTTCAAAAGAAAAAATAAAATAGGTCTGGATAGTGTAGCTCAGAGGTAGAATACCTCTGGATTCAATCTCCAGCATCAAAACAAACAACAAACAAACAAAAACAACAACAAAGCCCCCCATACATACACACACACAACAAAATGATGATAACTTTGGCCCTGGAATACCAAACTCTAGCTTGAAGGTCGTGGAAATTCAGTCAGTTAAGTTTATATGTAAGTGCCCCATGCTAGACATGTCGAGGTGCCTGGTCCTGAATCTGAGTATTTGGTCTTTAGTACATACTTATTAAGTTGAATCTAATCGACTCATATTCAGTACTAAAGACATTCCAGTGAGCAGAGTCACAATACGCTTCTGTTCTCATGGAGCCCAGCGATGGATACATTATTAGATAATAACTGCTGGTAAGGGGGGAAACAAGGAGATAAGAGCTCACAAGGAGAACTAGCGTGCGGTACAAGGTTAGGAAGATGGCCCTGAAAATGAGATTGAACTCAGACCTGAAAGAGCCAAGTAATATAGGTGGGAACAGACAGGGGAAATGGCTAAGGGGTGGGGACACTGGTCCAGGCAGTGGGGACAGCAGATGCAGAGGTTCTGAGGTGAGGAAATTCAGGGCCCTGTCCAGAACACGCTGAAGGTGAGTTGTTCCCGAGCAGAGCGCTGCTGGCTCAGCCTCAGTAGTTGGACCCGGTGCCCAGTGAGGCCTCTGAGGACCTCTCACCAGGGAAAGACAGGATGTGATCTGTGCTTTTAGAAGCTCAGCCTTAGCTGGGTGTGGTGGTGCATGCTTGTAATCCTAGTCCTTGGGAAGCTAGACAGGAGGATCACAGGTTCGCAAAGAGCCTCAGCAATTTGTGAGGCCTTTCGCAAATTAGCGAGACCCTGTTTCAAAATAAAGAATAAAATAGGTCTAGGGGTATAGTTTGGAGATAGAATGCCCCTGGATTCCATCCTCAGTACCACACACACACACACACACACACACACACACACACACACACTCAGTCTTCCTGCTGTGTAAAGAACAGATGAAAGCACAAGCGTGGGCTCCGCAAAAAAGGATGGCGTTAAAGAACACCAAAAGTGTGGTATATCACAAAATGGAATTTTACTCAGCCATAAAGAAGATCAAAAAACCTATGCCACATGTAGGAAAATGGATGGAAGCAGAGATTACCGTGCTGAGGTCAGCCGGTCTCAGGAAGTCAAGAGTCAAATGGTTTCTCTCCTATGTGGGAAAGGGACTTTAAATAACAGAGGAGAGACACGAGCAGAAGAGTGGAAGGGACTGTGAATGAAAGAGGCCAAGTTATGCCACGGGCGAATAAAGGCCTCACTCACCGTCAGGTACGGGAGGGGCGAGGGGAGGGGTAGGCAAGGAGGGCAACACCGAGACCGTGTGCTTGCTGCTTGGTATGACTTGGAATTTCACTCTGAGGCATAATTACAGGGTGCCAATAAAAGTACATAAAAAAGAAATGGAAATTTTAAAAAAAGAAACTGGTATCTGAAATTCTTAATAAAGATCCCACCGTGTCTGTGGCCTGAAGCTGATTTTGGGGTCCAGTGCTCAGCGGAGCGCCCCTCCTCCTGGCGTGCACCTGTCCCGACCCACTGCCTCTGGTCTCACCCACTCTCTTCCTTCTAATAAGACAGTGAGGGTTAAGGTCGGGGTGGAGGAAAAAGTTCAGCCTCCACCCCATTTGGATGCACAGACTAAGCCACAAACTGGTTTCAACCTGTTGGATGGGAGGTAGCTCCAAGGCAGAGACATACCCTGCTCGGCCTGGCTCAGAGCAGCCTCTCCACATTCCTGCGCCCACGCGCACCCTCAGAGGCCAGGCAGAGGCAGGGCCTCCTCTACCCTCCCTGCCCAGACTGCTGGCAGCAGCCCAGCCTCTGCTTACATAGCTGGGTCCAGCCATTGCGGCATCCTCTTGTCTGGGCTGGGTGGCTTCTGGAGGTGGGATTAATAGGTAGGTTCTGGGTTACGGATATGGAATGAAGAGCCAGTTTCTATTTCCTCTAGTTCCGCCCACTGATACCCAAGGGTTTGAACTCTGGGCATAGCCACAGCTCAAACACCTCAAGAATAAATGCCCCCCCTTCAGCACCCACAGTTCAGTGTTCTTCTCTTCTGGTCTGAGGAATTGGAGCAACTCTTTGCTAGGTCAAGAGACTCTAGTTTTAGACTTCTACGCTGTCACAATGTGGACAAGTCATCAACTTCTTTAGCCTGGGGAAATGAGCCCTGCTCTTTCACAGGAGAGAGAGAAGACCACAGTGAAAGTTTCCAGAAAACTTACAAAAACAGCTGAAAATAGCATTCATAGCAATAGCAGTGGTGATCATAATAACTGAGGTCCATAGTGACTCGGCTATGTTTGCTGCAACACGGAGTGTTCTTAAACTAGGCCTCAGAAAACAGTCCTCCAGCAAGCAGGCCTGATATTTTGCACTCCCTAAATTTTTATCCTGCTCTGCACCCCAATATAGTGGATCTGGGATGATAGCAGGGTTCCTCTCACAGCTCCACTAGACTGGGGACACTGCACCACTCCTGAGGGCTATACCACCCTCTCTTTTGAGTTTAGACACACTTATCCGGCAGGTCCCCGTGTGACTAAAGCAGCAGGTATTTTCAAGGGAAGTGGGTGGAGATCATTATCAGCTCAGAAATGGCCATTGCTACTTCCCCAGCTGGGTGGAAATGAATATCTAAAATTAAGAAAATTCCTGAAAGGATTCAGAGATCAGGGATCAGGCAAAAGGAGGTACCAAGGCCCATAGACATCAACACGCTAAGTAGCTACAGGTGCCTTCTAAGTCCTGCCCTCTCGTCTCTACAAAGACTCCTTTCTCCCCCAGAGTTCTCACTGAAATGCTCTGTGTCTGTAAGAATTTAAACCAAAGAAATGTATCTCTAAGGATGTACATAACTACATCGAAACCCAGTTAGCCAAGGCCGCCAGGCATAAACTTAGTAGCCTGACAAAATCAGTCATTGATTTCATGCAGCCAGGGGGCATTCCAGAGGCCCCTCGGCATGATGCTCTGTAAAAGTAAAAAAGGAAAGCGTTTCTCATTAGGTTTAGGTTCCTGCTGTAGGATTTTGAGGAGTCTCAGGGACGTGAGGTCCATGCTCAATTATTTATTTACTTTTAATTTTTATTTTTTTTCTGACACAGGATGAGGGCAGGGGAAATTAACTAGCCCTGGATGCTGTCGTGGGTGAGGGTAGCCAAACCATTGACTATCACCAATATTGGGGATGTTTGAGCAAAATGGGTCTGGGAGCATCATCCTTAAGAAAGCAGGAGGCACTGGGAGAAGAAGCCCCATTATATTTTACATCTGCTGCCTGACTTTGTTAGAAACAGTGATTCCTGTTAGCTTTGCAGCTGATGTTATCTGTCTCTATGCTTCCGGCTTGAATAATAGCAGGTTTGCTTTTTTTTTTTTAATGTTCATTCTGAGGTGCTCTTTGCTCTTCAGCTCGGGACAGGTTTGATTCTCTTGCACCACACCATTGCTTATAGGACCCTCAGACCTGGTGACTCTGTATGTAGATGACAGACGGTGGTTAGGGACATAGTTCCTGGACTCAAAATGGCTGCATTCACATATTGCCTTCCATGTGCTTGTCTGAAATCTCAGGCATGTTCTTCACCATCTCTGCCTCTCAGTTTCTTCATGTGTGAAATAGAAGAAAAAGATAAGACTCAAAGGGTTGTTGCGAAGATTAACAGAATAACACACGCAAAGGTCTTATTGTTATATAAGAATTATTATTTATAATAATAATTATTGTTATACCTAGCTCTTAGTTTGCAGTAGTTATTTTTCTTATTATTTTAAATAGTCTAACCTCTAATTAGAAAATGATAGCTTTGCACACACTTTTTCTCCTCTTCCTTAAAAGATGACTCTGTTAATAAAAGATTAAAATGTGTCAACTCCATGCAATGAAAAGACCACTAGAAAAGTAATCAGCAAGCCAGGCATCATGGTGCACGCCTGTAATCCCAGTACTCGGGAGGCTGAGACAGCAAGATCACAGGTTCAAGACTAGCCTCAGCAACTTAGTGAGACCTTGTTCAAAATAAAAAATAAATAAATAAATAAAACTGGGGGTATAGCTCAGAGGTAGAATGCCCTCGAACTCAACACCCAGTAGAACATATACACAAAAAGACAAGTTGTCAGCAGATGGGGGATGTCAGCAAATACTTGGAAGAAATAAAGCTAATGGGGGAGTGTTGATTGATGAGACAGAAACAGGAGCCATAGAGAAAAAGGGATTTAGAAAGAAGGGATTTTATTTTTAGAAATTAGTAATATACTATACGCATAAATAAATATGTATATATCTAGAGAGATAGACTATATATTTATATATTTTATATATACTTATCATTTACATAATATATATATATATTTTTTAGTCTATCTCTCTGAATATCTATCATACACACACACACACACACACACACACACACACACACGGAAGAATATTGGGATTACTAGCATGCATCACCACACCCAGCTCCTCTGATACCTTTTTGACCTTTGGTATTCTTTTTTGATCATACCTCTCACTCCTGCTAAGGTAACCACTATCCCAAATTTTGTGTTATATTTAGTGTACTTGAGCTTGACGTGGTGACACATGCCTATAATCCCAGTACTTGGGAGGTTGAAACGGGAGGATCTCAGGTTTAAGGACAGCCTCAGCAATTTAACGAGACCCTCAGTAACTTAGCGAGGCCCTGTTTCAAAATAGAAAAGGAAAAGAGGTCTAGAGGTATAGCTCAGAGGTAGAAACCCTTACATTTAATCCCCAGTACAAGAGAAAGAAGGAAAGAAAGAAAGAAAGAAAGAAAGAAAGAAAGAAAGAAAGAAAGAAAGAAAGAGTAAAAACTCTCAATGGTTTCTAGTATATTCACAAACTTGTGCACTCATCACCAGCATTTAATTACAGAACATTTTCTTTTTTTTAATTTAATTTTTTATTTTTGGTGGTACTGGGGTTCCTGGAAGCCCGTCTATCTCCGGGCTACACTCCCAGACCTATTTTATTTTTGGAAACAGGGTCTCCTAAGCCAGCGCGGCTGGCTTCGGAACCTGCGCAATCCTCCTGTCTCTGCCTCCCAAGCGCGGGGATTACAAGCGTGTGCCACCACGCCCGGCCAGAACATTTTCCTTAACCAAACAGATCCCTTACAGATTTCACATTTATAGTCACTTCAGGGTCCCTGCTCAGTCTGACCCCCGGCAGCCACCAATCTACTTTCTGTGTCTAAGGATTTGATTCTTCTCTACATTTTATATAAATGGAATCATACAATATGTAGCCTTTTGTATCTAGCTTCTCTCACTTAGTATGTTTTCAAAGTCCATCCATATTGAGCATGAATTAGTACTTTATTTTTATGGCTGAATAATATTTGGTGTATGGAAATACTACATTTTTGTTTATCCATCCTTCAGGTAATAGCATTGAGTTGTTTCCACTTTTAACTACTGTAAATACTGCTGCTTTAAATATTCATGTACAATTTCTTGCATAAATTTATGTTTTGATTCTCTCAAAGAACACCCAGGAGTGAAATTGCTGAGCCATATGGTGACTTTACATTGACGATTTCCTGGACCTGCTATTCTGTTTCCAAAGTGGCTGCACCATTTTATATTTTCAACCAGCAAAACAGGAGAGTCCAATGGTGTTTTCAGTTACATTCATGTCCATGCCTGCAACTACTTTTAATCTATCATATGTTCATATCACACTTTTTAAATACAATCTACAGTTGATGGGCATCTGGGTTGGTTCCAGATTTTGGGTGTTACACACAGTGCTTCTATGCACATATTTTTTCCTACAGGGCATCTGGTATAGATGATCAAGAGTTTCTTTAGAGTAGTCAGCTCTTCATATTTGCAAATTCAATCAGATGCAGATTTAAAATATTTCTAATCCAGAAAGTTGCAGAAGGCAAAATTTTAATTTGCCGTGAATCGGGCAATATGATGAATCCACACGGATGCAGTGGTGTATGGGTACGCCCTGCTGCAGCCTCCTGCCACTTTGCAAATCTTCAGTCTCTCTCTCCAGCACACACTGTCTGCTGTTTCCTGTGTCTCCTTCATGGACATGCAGGTAATTCTGAGATGGTTGAATCTGTACTAAGCATGCATAGACTCTTTCTTATCATTTTCCTCCTAACAATACAGTATAGCAACTATTTTCATAGCATTTGCATTAGGTAGTATAAATAATCTATAGATACACAGGAAGGTTTGTATAGATTATATGTAAACATTATGTCATTTCATATAATAGACTTGGCCATCCACAGATTTTTTTTTTTTTTTTGTGGGTCTGGGGATGGAACCCAGGGGGCATTATTTTGAAACCGGATCTCCCTGAGTTGCAGAGGGCCTCACTAAGTAGCTGAGGCTGTCCATGAACCGCGATCCTCAGCCTCCTGAATGCTGGGATTACAAGTGTGCACCACCATGCCAGGCCATCCACAGATTTTGAAATGGGGAATGGTGTGGAACTAATTCTTCATGGATACCAAGATGACCATGCATGTCCAGAGGTAGACCTGCTGGGTCATAAGGTATGCAGAGTTTCAACTTTATGACCTAATGCCGAATTATTTTCCAAAGTCTCATTTTAATAATCATGT
This sequence comes from Muscardinus avellanarius, assembly GCF_963383645.1. Lineage (NCBI taxonomy): Eukaryota > Metazoa > Chordata > Mammalia > Rodentia > Gliridae > Muscardinus > Muscardinus avellanarius. The sequence continues at coordinate 83,227,382 of NC_137793.1, forward strand.
CTATCTTCAGTATTTAAGAATTCTTTTCTTTTTCTTTTTGTACTGGGAATTGAATCCAGAAGTATTCTATCTCTGAGCAACAGCCTCATCCTTATTTTATGTTTTTTTTTTTTGTTTTTAAACAGTCTTACTAAGTTGTCGAGGGCCTTGCTAAATTGCTGAGGCTGGCTTCAAACCTGCACCCCTCCTGTCTCAGCCTTTTAAGTACTGAGATTATATAGGCCTTTGCCACCACATCTGGCTGAGTCCCTGTTTTTCTACATCTGTAAGCATAGACATTATCATCTCTTTACAAATTTTGGCTCATCTGATGAGTAAGCAGTCTCCTCTCGTGGCTTATAAACTAGCATCTAAACTACTTAATTCACTCAGCATGTTTCTGGGTCCATTAGGTTTCTCTCTAGTGAAAAGTGTGATGATGTCTTTTGTCATTTTTGGTTTACGCTTGTTTTCCCAAATATATTCTCCCAGTATGTGATAAACAGAATAAAAAGTGTATTCAAATGTGCATAATGTATTGATGTAATCATTTATGTCCATCTTCTTCTTTAGTTAGTGAATTGTGTCTTTAAAAAAACCTTTTTTGCCTTGATGTCAGAAAATGTTCCTATATTTTTTTCTAAATGTTTAATTTTTTTGTCTTCTGTATTGAAGTTGCTGAGACAGGCCTGGAGCCTGCAATCCTTCTGTTTCAGCTCCCAAGTACTAGGGTTACAGGTTTAGGGCTCCATGCTCTGTTTGTCGCTGTGGTTTTCTCATTGTTACTGTTCGTGTTGGCTTTTATAGATCTCCTTGATCAGACAAAGGAAGTTACCTTCCATGTGTAGTTTAAAACAAGGTAGGATTTTTATTACTAATGAATAAATGTTAAATGCCATCTAATGCTTTTTCTAGACCTAATGAGATAATTATCTCTTTAATTCTCTTACTGGGATAAATTATATGAGTATGTTTCCTAATATAACTTCCTGGAATAGGCCCATATATTATTTTTTAAACATAGATGGATTATGTTTGAAATATTTTATGTAGTTTTCCTCTTCCATATTCATGAAGGAGACTGATCTGTAACTTTTTCTTGTGCTATCTTTGTATTGTGTGGGGATCCATATTCTCTTGGTCTCACACAGTGAATTTGCGAATATTGTCCCTCCCACTATCTTCTGTAAGAGATTGAATAAGTTTGAATTAACATCTATTTCTGCCTCTTGAGAACCTGTTAGAACTCACTTGTATAATTGTTTGGGCCCATTTTTTATGATTCAATTTCTTCAATAATTATGAACCACTTTTTTTGTGTATTTGGGGATCGAATCCAGGAGCATTCTACCCCAAACTACACCTCAGACCAGTCCTTTTTAAAAATTTTTTCAGTCTATGCAGATCTCTGGGGGTATGGAGAATCCTCAGAAGAATGGAAACAAATCTACCATTCAATCCAGCAATACTACTTCTGGGTATCTACCTAAAAGAAAGGACACCAAACTACCAAGCTAATGCATGTGTATCTATGTTTACAGCTGCACAATTCACCATAGCCAAACTGTGAAACCAGCCAAGATGTCCATAAACAGACGAATGGATTACAAAAATGTGGGATATGTACACAATGGAATTTTACTGGGCCATAAAAAATACAATTGCGGTATTTTCAGGGAAATGGATGGATCTCGAGGACATTATGCTAAGTGAGATTAGTCAGTCACAAAAAGTAAGGAATCAGATGCTTTCCCTAATATGTGAAAGCTAGGGTGAATGGGGTCATAGGAGGAACTCCAGGTGAAAAAAGAGATCCTATAGAAGAGCAAATAAGACAACCTAACTGTGGGGATGGGAGGTGGGGAGAGGGAAACGCTTTAAAGCACACGATGTACTTATTCATATCGAAGTCAACCACTAAACCAAGAATGTGGGGGAGAAATGGGGAGGTAGTGAGGTGGGGACTTGGCGGAGGCTGGCCGGGTGATGTATGCACTTATGTCTACACAAATTTTTTACCCCATTATGATGTATAAATACAATGGACCAATAAAAAAATTAATATTTTTTTCAATTTTTTTAGTCTCACCCGGTTGTTGAGGGTCTTTCTTTCTTTCTTTCTTTCTTTTTTCTTTCTTATTTTTTTGGTGGTACTGGAGGTGGAATCCAGAGGCTTTCTACCTCCAGGCTATACTCCCAGATCCATTTTATATTTTATTTGGAAACAGGGTCTCACTAAGTTTCTGAAAGCCTCACTAAGTAGCTGAGGCTGGCTTCAAACCCGTGCAATCCTCCTGTCTCAGCCTCCCAAGCGCGGGGATTACAAGCATGCGCTACCACGCCCAGCTGAGGGTCTATTTTTCTAAGTTGCTGAGGTTGTCCTCAGAAGGAACCTGTGATCCTCCTGATCCTCCTGTCTCAGCTTCCCAAGTACTGACTTAATTCAAGCTATTAAGAATATAAATTTTCCTCAAATCTTAACTTTAGTTTTGAATTTAACATTGCTATTGTTTAGATTTAGTGTGTGTGGGGGGTTACTGGGGATTTAACCTGGAGGGATTCTATCTTTGAACTACATCCTCAATTGATTTTGTTTTTTTTTTTTGTTGTTGTTGTTGTTTGTTTTTGTTTTTGTTTTTGGCAGTACTGGGGATGGAGCCCAGGGGCATTCTGCCTCTGAGCTGCACCCCTAGCCCTATTTTTTATTCTTTTTATTTTTGAAACAGGGTTTCTCTGAGTTGCAAAGAGCCTCACTAAGTAGCTGAGGCTGTCCGCAAACCACGATCCTCCTGTCTCAGCTTCCCAAATGCTGGGATTACAAGGGTACGCCACCATGCCTGGCTCTCAGTTGATTTTATTTCTTATTTGGAAGCAGGGTTTTGATGGATTAGTGAGTCTCACTACTTGCCAAGGCTGTCCTCAAACCTGCCATCCTCCTGTCTTAGTCTCCCAAGTACAGGGATTACAAGTGTGTGCCACCACACTCAGCTAGAGTTAAATATTTTTCAAATCTATGTTACTTTGTTTAAAACCTGAAGTATTTAGAGCTCTCTTAAAATTCCTAGATCTGGGGATTTTTAAAAAATAGGTATGTTTTTGTTACCTACTTTTATTTGTGGTATTGGAGATTGAACCCAGGGGTGTTCTACCTCCAAGCTATACCTCCAGCCCTTTTTATTTTTTGTCTTAGAAACAGGGCCGAGGATATCTTCAAACCTGTGATACTCCTATCTCAGCCTTCCAAGTATTAGAATTGCAGGCGTGCACCACCACCACCAGGATTTGTTACTAAATTTTAAACATAGAATGTTTATGACTAGATAATAAGGTCTGTTTGATAACTCTTCTTTAAAATTTATCAAAAGTTGATTTATGGCCTACAATGGTAATCAATTCTTGAAAAAAAAAGGGTTTTTTTTTTTTAAAAAGGTGTTTTTTCTTTTTTTCAAAAAAAGTGTTTTTATTAGTTAAGCATACAGTTAACTTATGCCCATAACAGTTAACTTTGTTAATTGTTTCATTATTAGATCTGGGCACAGTGGTGCATGCTTATAATACCAGTACTTGGGCCAGGTGTGGTGGCGCACGCTTGTAATCCCCGCGCTTGGGAGGCAGAGACAGGAGGATCACGCAGGTTCGAAGCCAGCTGCGCACGCTGGCTTAGGAGACCCTGTTTCCAAATAAAAATGTAAAAATAGGTCTGGGAGGTAGCCCGGAGGTAGAAGGGCTTCCAGGAATCCCAGTACCACCAAAATAATAATAATAATAATAATAATAATAATAATAATAATAATAATAATAAAAAATAATAATACCAGTACTTTGGAGGCTGAGACAGGAGGATTTTAGATTTGAATCTACCCTCAGCAACTTAGCAAGGCCCTATCTCAAAATAATAAAATAAAATAGGGCTAGAGGTGTAGAATATTCCCAGGTTCATTCTTGAGTACCAAGGGATTCGGGGGGGGGGGGAGAAAGTTTTAGAAGGCCAAAGAACAGAGAAATTTATCTATTCAACCTCCTTTTGAAATAGACTCCCTCTAAAATAAGGACAACTTCCTGATAACTTGGCTTTTTTTTTTTTTTTTCATCCAGTCTTTCCTCCTGCTGAGCTTAAAGATTGAAGGACTGCCCCTTCCCTGGTCTGACCGAGGCCAAGGGAGCTGAGCCCTGTGCTCTCCGTTGTCTAAATCTTTATTCCTTTCTTTGGCCATTTGCTGTCTCTTCTCTTAAGAAAGCTTTGCTTGCCCTTGAGTTCTCCAAAAATGGAGATCTGAAAGGAGAAATCTTCCTTCATCTTTCGTCAAAGCTGGCTTTAAATAAAACCCATTTTCCTGCAATTTTGACTCTGGGTATCTGTGGCCCAGGTGAGCAGTAGAGCTCGCTCTTCAGCCCCACGCAGCAACGTCTCCATCTGGGCACAATTGGTTAACAAATTATTAATGTGCTTCAGCAAGGACAGGAGAAAGGCAAGGCAGAGGAAAACATAGGCGCCGGGGAACAGCAGCTGTCACTCAAGAGAGCAGCCACCCCCTAGGCTGAGAGTGTGCAGCAGGTCTCCCATCAGGCGTTCCAGGTCCCACAAAGAAGGTGTTCAGCAAAAAAAAAAAAGCCAGATTCCAGTTTGTAGGCAAGACAGCAGACCAGAGAAACCCACTATGTAGTAGCGGCACCCCAATATTGACTCAAAATAGCAGTCCTTCAGTGGGAAACCAAAAGACGGCTATGGGAAAATACCAGGAGGCAGCCCCAAAAGCGGTGACCAGCTGGAGAAAAAAAAAAAATGAGTTTCTAGAATAGAAAGAGAATTAATGAAAGTGCTAGACAGCAGCTTCTGGTGAACAGTGGCCCGGTGGGGGAGAGGGTGCTCCCCTTCCAGGAGACAAAAGATACTCTCCCGGAGCTCTCCTTCCCTGGGAGTTTAAGAGAAGCAGATGCTGCTGCTGGCCAGCGCAGTCACAATCTGAGCAGAAAATAAACTCAGAAGAGCCAGCTGAACCATGGGAAGAAGCCTGGCGCTCTGCAGTGGAGACAGCTAGATGGGGGAGCTGCGGGGAGAGCTTAAAAAGGCTCCTTGTTTGGGTCTCCCAAGGGAATGGATGACTGGGAATCCCTGCAGTCTGTTTGTTTTTTTTCCCCCCATATTTGGCTCTTTTTCTCTTTTCTTCTTGTTTTCTTACCCTCTTTTTTTTCTTTTTCTTTTTCTTTTTTTTTTTTTTTTTGCTTGCTCAGGGTACACTTGTTTTTGAATGCTCACGCCTACCTAAACAGCCACTTAGGCACTCCTTTTCACTGGATCAGTGAGTGTCCAGGCTCAGAGTCAAAAACTCAGGGTGGTCAGGGCAGTTGCCCTCTGTCTTCTAGTCTGCAGGGTGGAGAAAAGCAATGGACACTTGCATTTGAGAGTGGCCGTGTGAGATGGGGTAAGGAGCTGGGCTGCCTTGTGGGGAACTGCGCAGGAGCAGGGTCAGATGGCGGGCAGTGAGTGCCTCTGTGCTGAAGGGGCTGAAGGACAGGCTGGCGGGTCCACACACCTCCCCCAGCACGTGGACTGCGGACTGTGGTGCTCAGAAGTAGGGATGGGGCTCCACCCAGGTGAGTCTGCAGGTGGAGGGCAGACAGAGCTGGCTAGCACACCTGACGATGTTCCTTTTCACCCCCAGACACCAGAGCCAAGCCATTTCCATGTGAAGTCAACTTTGAAGCAGGCCAGTCTCCACCATCATAGCTGCCTGGTGGAGCGCGGTGCATCTCTCCTAGCAAGGTTTGGGTCAGAGCTGAGAACAATCAAACAGCAGGATATCTGTGTCTCACAAAGTTCCTCATAATTAGGAGATTCTAAATTTGAAACAGTGAAAAGAAAAGCTTCTATTTTGAAAACCTCGGCAAGAAGAAAACCAAATCTTTGTGTGATACATATTGCCTAGCTGCCTGGTACCCATCTTTAGTGATTCCCCACATTTTGTGTGTGTGTTTTTTTTCAGTTCGATCTAGTTGTATATGTTTTGTCCTTGATTGGGTCTGCTCTGAATACTTCTTTTTCCCCATCATCTCTTACCCCTTATCCTCTCTATCATCTTTTCTACTGTCCTCATTTTTAACTTCTGTCTCCCTTCACTCCTCTTTTTTCTTCCTTTATTCTTTTTTCTTTATGTGTGTGTGTGTGTGTGTGTGTGTGTGTGTGTGTGTGTGTAAGGGTACTGGGAATTGAACCCAGGAGCATTCTGCCTCCAAGCCACACACCCCCACCTTTGTTTTTAAATTTGAAACAGGTTATCACTAGGTTGCTGAGGATATTGCTAAGTTTCTGGGGGCTGGTCTCAAACCTGTGATCCTCTTGTCTCAGCCTCCTAAGTACCAGGGTTGCAGGTATGCACCACCATGCCCAGATCTTTCTTCTCTATTTTTAATTTTTTTTCTCTTCTTCCAACTCAATTTTGTATACTGTCATTAATGCAAAACCCTTTCAGATTATTCTCAATCACTTCTCATCATGTTTCTTTGGTCAGTGGAGTGGTAGATATCATTAGTGATGAGCATATGTTAGCACATATGTTAGTATATGATTTGTTCTTATATTACCACGGTTACTGGCGAGTACTCTTTTCTTTTGATATGTCTGATACTGGTGGTTGAAATGAACACTTTGATGATAATGATGATTGGACTTGTTGAAGCTAAGGCATACCCCCAATCTGGGGCTTATTTTAAAGAGATAACTACTCACTAAAGGATCCCCATATCAAAGAAGAAGAGGAACTAATCTCCACAGACATGCAGATCTAACACCTCTAAAAACAGAAACAGGCCACCAAGTGCGAGACAAAAATGTCTGGATTTGATGGGAAACCAGGTGGGAAATCTGGGGTCAGGAAGGCTTATAGTGGTGAAGGTAAAATAGAATGAGTTTGTCTTTCTCCTAAACAGAATGGCTGGTATTTATGCATAATTAACATGAAGGAAAATTGCTAAAGAAAAAAAAATCACCCACACTCTCTTCACAAACACATCAATTAAGCTTAACCTTCTCCTTGCTCAGCATTCTCATCTATATGCATGGAAGCTTTATGTTTTTTTTTAATTTTAGCATTGTGTAGTAGACTATTTGTGTGTGTGTGTGTGTGTGTTACTGGAGACTAAACCCAGGGGCACCCTACCTCCAAGCTGCACCTTCACCCCCTCACACCTATTTGATTTGATTTGATTTGAAACAGGGTCTCACTAAGTTGTTGAGGGTCACACTAAGTTGCTGACGCTGTTCTCAAACCTGCAATCCTCCAAGTACTGGGGTTATAGGCATGCACCACCACACCCAGCTCTAACATTTTGATATATGAATCCATGAGTTTATTTTTAATTTGGTTTGCTCTGTTCTATCTTATATCTTAGTTCTTCCTAGACTGAATCAGGAGGGTCAGTATAGCAGGAGTAAATAATGAAATTATCAAATGTTGGACTATGATTTTAAAAATTGAAGTCCAGGCTAAAGACAAAAGGCATTGGAAGTACATAAACAGTCAGTCCCAGTTTTCCTTACCCCAAAGACTTTGGTCAATATGCTGGACGGGGCAGAGCTACAGGGATGTGAAGGAAGCTGCGTGTCCTGGAACACTTGCCTCACCTGCACCCCAGGGTCTTGTGCATGAAACCTGAACCACACTCCTGGAAGGAGCCTGGGACAAGTGGGCAGTGTCACCGAGGTCCTTCCACTTAGCATCACGTGGGAGCAGCAAGGATTAGAGGGCCCAGCTAAGATGGGCATACCCAAGACAACATCTCAGAATGCTCTATAGCCCTGGGATGGTTTCATGATACAGACTGAAAGTAGCAAGGACAGAAGCTGGCCTTAAAAACTTTTGTATTAGAAAACAGAAAAAAAAAATCCACATCCTCCATGGATCAGTGGCCAAAGAAGACAGAAGTCAATGGACATCCTTGATGCCAGCAGGATGTCTAGACACAGAAGGAGCAACCCCCACCCCAAGGGGAAAGCAAGTAACTGGGGACATGGAGGATGGCAAGAGGGCATAGAATTACAATCCCAAGTACTGGGATTACAGGCATGGGCCACCACACCAGTCTTGACTATACTGTATTTTAACTATTCTCTTATCATTGGAAATTGCATATTGTTACATATTTTTAATATAATAAAAATACAACAAAATAGTTTTTTCTGCAATATTTATTTGTCAACTGTAATTAGTCCAGATTCTGAACTAAGCATTAGGAATTTAAAAAGTGGTTAAAAAAAAGGTATCAAAATGTCCCTTTGTCTGATGGAAGAATCAGAGGTATAAAACAATCATCGTGAAGCAATATAAATGGGATTATGAAAAGCATTTATAGCCGGGCGTGGTGGCGCACGCTTGTAATGCCCGCACTTGGGAGGCGGAGACAGGAGGATCACGCAGATTTGAAGCCAGCCTCGCTGGCTTAAGAGACCCTATTTCCAAATAAAAAATATGAAATAGGTCTGGGAGTGTAACCCGGAGGTAGAAGGGTTCTATCCCCAGAACCACCAAAAAAAAAAATATATATATATATATATATATATTATTGATTTAAAATACATCTTTAAAGTCAGAACAAAGCCAAGTATTGGTGGCATACATCTGTAATCTCAATACTTGGGAACCTGAGACAGAAGGACAACAGATTTGTAGCCAGCCTTAGCAACTTAGCAAGACCTTATTTCAAAATAAAAATAAAATGGGGCTGGGTGTGTATCTCAGAAATAAAACACCTCTGGGTTTGATCCCCAGTAACCCTGCCCCCACCCTGCCAAAAAAAAAAGTCAAGAACAAAACTTTAAGTGTGTATTATGTCCATAGACAATGTAGAAAGTTCTCTCTCTCTCTCTCTCTCTCTCTCTCTCTCTCTCTCTCTCTCTCTCTCTCTCTCTCTCTCTGGATTAAACTGATTAAACCCAGAGGCAGTATATCTCCAAGCTACATCCTCAGTCCTATTTTATCTGAAACACAGTCTCACTAGGTTTCGTTTTTTTCTTTTTTCTTTTCTTTTCTTTTCTTCTTTTTTTTCCTTTGCAGGTCTGGGGATGGAACCCAGGGGCATTTGACCTCCCAGCTACACCCCCCACACCCTATTTTTTATTTTGAAACAGGGTCTCGCTAAGTTGCGGAGGGCCCCACTAAGTAGCTGAGGCTGTCTGCAAACCGAGATCCTCCGGTCTCAGCCTCCTGAATGCTGGGATTACAAGCATGGGCCGCCATGCCCAGCTGGTCTCACTAGGTTTCTGAGGCTGGCTTTGAACCCTTGGTCCTCCTGTCTCAACCTCTCAAGTACTGATATTACAGGCATTTGCCACCATACTTGGCCTTCCTCCCCCCTTTTTATAGACATAGTTGAGATTTATTTTCTCTTTGTGCCAGGGGAGTGCAAAACTCTTTCATGAACTGTTAACTTTGTGGGAGTCATGTGATGGCCAAACCCTGCCAGATTTCCTTCAGACAGATCTTTGCCCAACTTCTCCTCCTCTCCTGGGGGATGATGATGCATTGCCTGGGGCGGTCCTGATTCACACCTGCTGTCCCAACACAGTAACAGAAGTGTTCTTCACGCTCAGAAGTGTGCAGTCACTCTAGCCATGGAGTCTTTCTGACACAAGGTGGCAGCACCTGCCCACTGCTGAAAACACACTGCACTTGTGGGTCTCAATGGATTCCATGGCAGGGAAAGTGGCCCATTCATTAAACCAGGACACATGCAAAATATAGCACGAGACTATCGGAAGGAGGGAACCTGAGAATATGAGGACTTAAAACGCAGTCACCCTGTCCATTCCCTAAAGCATCAGGCTGCCAACCCTTCCTGGCAGCTATGAGAAATGCTGTCCTCAGGTGGGGGATTCTCTCAGCATGTGAAACTAGATTTTGTTCCAGCCACTCCTGGAAAGGAGGGCAGTGTCCTCTCCACCAGAAGTTTCTGAGATTCTCACTACAAAGATATTAGTCTTTATCTGCCAAATGGATAGACCGCTCGGAGGTGTTCAACTGACCCATGGAGAGGGTGTTTGTTTTCCTGATGGTACTTCTGGGATTAATTGTTCTCTGTTTCTCTCCTTGTTATGGATTGAAATGTGCCAAAAAGATAGGTTGAAATCCTAAACATCAAAATGACCTTAATTGGAAATAGTGTCATTGATGACGGAATCAGATGAGATGAGTCCATAGGCTTTGGGGACATAAACACAAAACCAGTGTGCCTCCTCCATCAATTTCTTTCTAGACAAAGCTAACTAGGAGGCCAAGTGTTGAAAGGGAAATACCATGAGACGGAGGGCATTGATCCCTGAAAGGTGGTTTGGAGAAGAGCTTTTGTCATTCCCCCACGGAACTTGACATGTATGAGAGATAAAGTCTACTGTTCTAAGCCATAGAGATTCTAGGGTTTATCTATTGCATTGACCTAGCAGCAAGAAGTCTGAAATACTATCTCTGTTTGGGTTTCCTTATTAGCCCCCAGACAACGCTTTGCAAAGGAAAGCTCCACCAAGCTCATGCCAATTATCCCAAACCTGGGATAAAGAGATCTGTTAGGGCACTTGGATAATAACAAGACTTTATTCTGTTTTCTGTCACTTACAAACCATGTGACCTTGATAAAACTATTTAGCCTCTGTGCCTTAGTTTCTATACTAGTAAAATAGGTTTTTATCAGTGCCTTTCCATATATATGGTCTTTGTGTAAAAGTAAATGAGTAAAAATACATTGAGCACTGGAAGAGTTCCTGGGTCATCACCAGACACCAAATGGAGCTCCTTCTAAATGTTAACCCTAACCTTGTCAATACACTCTCTAGAGCTTCTCCTGAGTCCAGGAAAATGACTGCACAGACCATCCTCCCAAGTAATATCAATTTAAACTCTTTCATTCTTCCCTGACTCCTCTTCAGGCTACAGTCTTCCTTTTCTTAACACTAGAGGGTGCCTCAAGACTGGTACCACCCAAAGCTGTAGTTTTGACTCTGCCAGCCCAGCAGCAGCCGGCAGAGTCTGGGCAGTTGGCCACATGTGGAACATGATGCTTTGACCAAGGACGTGGGCTTCTCACCATCAGAATGGCTACCAACCCTTAAGGTTGTCTTATAGCAAGGTATCCGGTTTCACACCTATCCTGGATCACTTCCTTTGACTCTTATTCTTTTCCTTCCTCATAGTTACCAGCACTTGCAAATCACTTAACATTTATATATACACCACTTGTATGCTGATTGGTTTAAAGTCTCTCTTTCCACCAAACTACAAGTTCCAGGAAGGAAGGGACATATTTGTTTTCACAATATTCAAATGGTTAAAGCATCTTGAAAAACACTTCAGAACTCATTGACCCCATCCCCCCTCTCCTCTCACCTCCTATCCCTGCCCTCCCTCTAGAACACCACAGGAACATCACCCTGAACTTGGGCTGTTACCTGGCACCACCCTCCCAAACTCCGCACTTTATCATCATTTACTAACAGGTTTTCCATTTTCTAAATAGTTTCCTTCTAATTATGTCTACTACTACTACTACCCTGCGCAAACACACACACACACACACACACACACACACACACACACACACACACGAAACAAAAAAACACAAATTATTACTAATGGGTTTAACTCTCTTAGGCTTTTAAGGCATACTGATAAGTCCCATGTACAAGGAAACACCGCAGTGATGTTGGATTGAACTTCCCCGAGGCTCTAGAGTTCTTATTGATGCAGTGGGAATAGTAAGGCTGAGTTATGAGGTCAATGCAATGTTTAAATGAGATTATTGCAGGCATGGAGTAGAAAAGACATATACTAAGAAAGAACGGCTACTTGAATTAATCATACTTATGATTTTAGTCCAAAAGAATGAGGACTGTTCAGGCAAACAGAAGACTAGAGAATTGTTTCCAAGGCCTTTGGAAAGAGGAGTAGATTTAATCCTATTTAATTTTATCTTTCTCCTTTTAGAAACTAAAATGAGTCAGATAAAGTGGACATGACACATACCTGTAATACAAGTCCTTGAGAGACTGAGATAGAAGGATTGTAGGTTTAAAGCCAACTTCAGCAACTTAGGGAGACCCTGTTTCATAATAGAATATAAAAAAAAAATGGTCGAGGGTGTATTTGAGGTAGAATAACCCTGGCTTCAATCCCCAGTAAACCCCTCAAAAGTTAGGTAGTTCCCAATTTGAATTTCTATATTTTAAAAATAGTTGAAAAAAGAATTGCCTTTATATTCTCTGTCAGTGGAGATAATCAAATTGAAACCAAGTGCTGAGTTTTAAAAAAAATTCTGTGAAGATATTGTGCCTTGAGAATTTTGAATTAGATCACTTCTAACTCTGGTCCTCTACTTCTATGATTCTGTGAGAATTTATGATTCTGTGAGAATTCTTTTCTAATTTCTCCAGCCCATGAATTCTCTCACTCTTCAGAGGTCTTGTGTTTTGGAAATATGTAAGTATTGTATCAAAATTTGAGTTTTCATTTTCATCCACTATTAAGTAGTTTGTTTTTTAAAAAGGAAACTCATGGTAAATGAAGGATTAAGGGTAATTATCTCTGAATATAATGTGCCTTCTCAAAGTAAGTAATTTCATCAGTGTAGAGCTTAGAGGTAATAGTGTAAACAAATAGCATTTATTTAGAACTTATATTAACTTGAATCAGAATGAAATTCCTCATCATTATGGAGCCTGTCCCATTGCAGCAAAAGTGGAGATTAGATACATGCACTTGTTTCAGCATTTGTAAGAAAATGATCTTTGAGAGCTCCCCTTGTTGTCTCTTGTAGGATTTCAGCAAACTGGGAAAGTCACATAACAATTTCTCTGTAGAAAAAGTTGGTGTGCTCTTTCTATTTCATAGACATATACAGGCTAGAGACCAAAGAGAATGGACAGATTTGGAGGATGGTGGGACTCTGGAACTTGGTGGGGATGGCTAAATGGATGAACCTCTCAAATTTTGAACTTTCAGAGTCTTCTAAACCTTCTGAGCCTGCAGAACTTGCCCATTCCTCCCTAAAAAGAGTCAACAATCTCTCCCTCTCCAATCATCCCACTCCAGCATTGCTTGAAGAAAATACAGGGGCCTCTCCCCACTATCTTCAGCTCCCAGTAACTAGGCTCATATCAGGGTTAAACATTGCATAACCCAACAGTACAGTATGTGCTGTGTCTGTGCTAATGGCCAAAAGGGATTATAGAGCCCAAATGAGATGCAAGTCCTAGGTAGCAGATTAGAAGGAGTTTATGTGGATGAAAACTGAAGGCACCAGATCAAGAGGGCTGGAACATAAGACAGGGGAAAATTTACTGATTAGGGAGCACTTCTCCAGAAAGACAGAATGTAATACCCTCACAAGGACCCAGAGCAGTGATGGGTGATGGGTGACCTTGCTGTTCAAATGAGTTTTAGAAGCATGGAAAAAATGATGAACCAAGCTAGATGAAGTTGAAATGCCAGTACTATCCCAGCAGGCAGTAGAGAAAGAAATGAGAAAGCTCACGGAAGCAAGTATGGTTGAGTGGATATACCATAGAGTTGGAAGACTTACCCATGAGGAAGCCCAGATAATACATCATTCACAAATTCCAAAAGAAATGAGCTAGTGAGAAGGACACCAGCATCACTGAAAAGATCAGTTGGGCTCTCCTCCATAATCCAGGGTTGATGCTAGGAGAGGCAGGTAGAGAATCAATGGTGATGTTAGGCCCACAACTGAAGAATCCAGGTGGAGGCCCTTAACTATAGAGACCAGGTGGTTATAGTTATTATGATGAGCAACAGGATTGGAATGGCAGTCAAATGGGTCTGACCCACAGAGTTATGGATGTGATTTAAAAAAAAAAAAAAAGCAGAGAGAGGAGGGGGACTCAGAACGGAGCTCAGAGCCACAGAGAAGATACACCAGCTTCATGACGCGGCAGCAGCGCCTTACTGCCAGCGGCAACGACGAGTTCACTGGAAGGCACCAGACCAACGCACTCAACAGCCCACCAGGCTCCAGATAGGAGTGGTGGACAGTGAGCTGAAGTGAGCCGCTGCAGATCAGCTAGGTGGAATTCAGCAGATTTCTCGGTGCAGGGAGCATCTAAAGCTCCCAGGGGCTGGGTTCAGCACACCCTGCAGGGACTCAGAGCGGAGCTCAAAACCAGAGAAGAAATACACCAGCCTCACGGCTGAGGGTGTGGCAGTGGTGCCATATTGCCACCGGCGGCAGCAGCAACAAATTCACCAACTCCACTACAGCCCCATCAGCGCACTTAACAACAGTGAGTCAAATTGTGGCCCCTAGAGGAGAAATCCCAGTACTGCACTCCCAGGGACTTGACCGAGTGGGGGAGTGGCAGTGGCAGAGATACCACACCATAGTCACAACTCCCCGCAGGAGAACGCCAAACCTGGCACCACCCATGGTCTAAAGCAGCCTCAATTGACTCCCTGGGTCTGAGACTTTGCGATACAACCCAGTAAAGGAGTAGTGGGGACTGAGATACCACAGACTCAAGATCCAGAACACCTTAAGTGAAGTCGTAGTGACCCAGAGAAGGCACAAACTTCCGAAATCATGGAAAAGAGGAATGACAATGGAGCAATGAATGCCCACAACCCCACAACATCAGAACCTGATAAAACAGAACTTCAGAGATTTCTAGAAGATCAAATCAGGAAAATAACTGTAGAAATAATAGAGGTGTTTCGAAAAGAATTCAGAGAGAGCCAACAAGAGATAAAGGATGCAATTAATGAAGTAAAGGCCTCAATTCAAAGTACAAACAACTGATTAGACCACATGGAGAATAGAATCTCGCTCCTAGAAGATGATCACTCCAAAAATGAACGCATAGTTTCTAATTTAGAAAAAAAAATCCGACAGCAGGAATCTGACATTGAAGAAATATGGGCCCATTTCAAGAGAGCTAACCTAAGAATAATTGGAATAGAGGAGGGAAAAGAAGGTAAAACCAAAGAGATCAACAATCTCTTCAAGGAAGTAATAGCAGAAAATTTTCCAAACATAGAGCAAGAGGTTGATACACAGGTCCAGGAAACTTATAGAACTCCCTTTAGCAGGATCGGAGAAGAGGATCCCCACGCCACATAATTGTCAAAATGACCACTGTGGAAGCCAAGCAGAGAATCTTAAAGGCAACAAAAACAAAGGGCCAAGTAACATTCAGAGGTAAACCAATTAGAATCACTCCAGACTTCCCAAACCAAGTCATGAGAGCCAGAAGGGCTTGGAGTACCATATTCCAAACTCTGAAAGAAAACAACTTCCAGCCAAAAATTTCCTACCCAGCAAAACTTTCTATCAAATTAGATGGGGAAATAAGAAGCTTCCACGACAAACAGAAACTGAAGGAATTTATGTCTTCAAAACCAGCGCTAGAGAAAATACTCAAAGAGATTAACTACAAAGAAGAAATAGGTAACACACACCAGAACCAGAGAAACAAGAGTTTCCATCCAACAGACAACTAAGATTGGTTATCTGTGGAGATTCATTATTTATGTTAGTCTTTTACCTATTTCTAAATTGTATTGTTTGCTTTTATTGTTGCTAATGTTTAGGATTTCTAGTTGGAATACTAATATACCTTCAGATATAGCATTTGGAAATATTTTATCCCATTCTATTAGTAACTTTTAACTCTGTTTACATTGTCTTTGGATATACATTTTTTTTTTATTTTTAGGGAGTTTGTTTACCCTTCTGTTGCCTGTGCCATTGAAATCATATCCAAGAAATCACTGCCAATTTCAATGTTGTGAAGTTTTATGACCCAGGTTTTCTTCTAAAAGTTTATAGTCTTAAGATTGATATTTAGGTCTTTTATCTATTTTGAGTTAATGTTTGTATATGGTGTTAGGTAAGGGTCCAATTTTATTCTTTTTCATGTAATTATTATTTTTCAACAATATTTAGTTAAAAGATTATTATTTCTTCCACCAAGTGTTCATGGAAACTTTGTTCAAAATAACTTGACAATATATGGAAGAATTTATCTCTAGGCTTTTATTTAACTCCAATGGTTTATATATCTGCCTTTAGAACAGTACTACACTGTTTCAATTATTGTAGCTTTATATGGTTTGAAATCAGAAAATATACATCTTCTAGCTTTGTTCTTTTTTGAGATCGTTTTGGGTATCTAGAGTCCATATTCCATATTAGGATAGATTTTTTGTGAAAAATAAATAAATAAATATATGATAGTTTCACCTTAAAAAGGAAAAAGAAAGAAATATTCTCTGGTAAGAAAGAAAGCAAAAAGAAATATTGAAATGTTATCTTTAAGTCATCAAAAGCTTGGTATCAGACAAGTGAAACTGTTATGTGAGATTATCAACATTAATATTGGATAAATTGCTATAATACTAGATGTCAACTGCAGATACCAGCTGCAGCCACGCCCTCTCAGCATCTGCATTCTTATTCATGCAGTCCATAGGCGATTCTCAACGTGAGAAATAAGCCCCGAGAGAAGGTGTGGTCGCTGGCCAAAAGTATTCTCCACTCTTAGATATTCTTTCATAACTATTATTTTTTTAGTAATGATTCTTTTAACTCTCCACATGAAATTGCTCCGGTGGTGAAAGATCAGGACTGTGAGAGATAAGTCTATCGTTTGAGGAAAATTGCTCAGCTGCTAGAGAAATATATCTGACAACTAAATCTAAAGACTTCATGTTATTTCTTGGTGTTTACCTGCTAAACTGTGTCATGAGTTTGTTTAAGTTTTCAGACAGCGGATAGTATTGCAGACAAAATCCAGCAGACATTCATCGAAATTCTCTAAATCATTATATGAAAGCTGGAATCTCCGGACTTCGTCCCCCATTCAGCTCAAAGGAGGTTGATAGATAAAGAAGGACATTGGACTAAGCCCTAGGAAAGCTCCGAAAGGGTTAAAGAAAATCAAGGGTTAAAGAAAATCGGACTCTTCAAGTGATTTTGGGTGTGACTTTTGTTCTTCTGAAATTAGACTACTAAAAGCCTCTGCAGCTGCAAGGCCAAAGGGGGCTGGGCTCCAAGCACAAGATCCACCTGAGATAATGGGACTGATCTCAATCACAAAGACCTGTGATATCCCAGGTCCTTACTTTTGTCTTGTCCAGGGTTGGTAATCTGCATGTGTATCTCTCTTTTTTACTTTGGGTGATTTGCACTTTTTTACTAGAAATTCACTGGGAGAGGGGAATATATAAAAAATCTTGTGTCCAGAATAAAGTTGTTCGATTGCACAAGAAGCATTGATCCATGTCAGGTTCTTTTTCAAAAGGTGCCGATCATAGGATTATTTTCCTAGGAAAGAACCACTACAGATAAGAATCTGTAGTATATCACTCTATCTTTCCCCATCTTTGCTGAGACTCTCGACTGCGAGCAAACTCGTGCCCCATTGGACTAGCTGGCTTTCAACAGTCAACCACTAAGCCAAGCATGGGAAGGAGGGATGGGGAGGGAACGGGGTGGGGATCGGGTAGGGGCTAACTGGGAGATGTGTGCATGTATGTCTACAAAAGTATTATTTTTATCCCATTATGATGTATGAATACAGTGCACCAATTAAATACATACATACAGAAAAGAAAAGAAAAGAAAAGAAAAGAAAAGAAAAGAAAAGAAAAGAAAAGAAAAGAAAAGAAAAAAGATTTGGGGGTGTATCTCAGAAGTATAACACCTCTAGGTTAAATTTTCAGCATGAAGAATAAGAAGGATGAGGAGTGTCCTAGACACAAAACAGATAACCAATATGGCGTTTCCTTGGCTTGAACCAGTAGAAGACATTGAGGATGGATGACAAGGAGTCTGGAAGAAGTATCTCCAATAAAATGTCATGATCCCTTTGCAATTTTCTGGACCTGAGCCAGTTTTTAGGCTTAGCTAGGTCCCTGGGATAAAGAACCCTGAAACCCCACAGCAAATGGATACAGTACTCTAAAAGTTCTTCCTAAAGGAGCCCACAATCATTTATTTGAGTAATTGTATACTAGGAAATCAGGCTCTCAAATATTCTAGGGACCACTAGGCACAGGATCCAAGCTGACTTGTTATCCAGAGAACTAAATAATCCCCATGGTTCCTTGTTCTGGATGGTAGGGCATATGGGAGACAGCAATAAACAAAGTCCTCACCTAGATGCAGCTCATACCCAATAGGAAGTTCTCCATGCTCTAAATGTAAGTTTTGGGTTGATATAGTTGTTAGTTTGATCATTGGGTCCTAGGACATTGGGCTAAAATCTATCAAAGTGGGGCCAAGTGAAGCCTTTGAAATTTCCCCACCACCAGCTAAGATAGTAAACATACAAACAACATCACATGGTAGAGGTAATTCTGGATATTAGTATCAAAAGGATCAGGAATGATAATTCCCATAATATCTCCACTTAATTCAACAATTGGCCCATTTAGAAACTAAATGGATCCTGAAAGATTACAGTAAACAACCACAAACTCAAACAAACAGTAGCCCCAGTTCCAGCCACTGTATCTATTTATCTGCTCTGAGCAGATTAACATGGCCTCGGGTCCACAGCAGGCATCCTTTGATATTCTTTTCAGAGAAGAGGACTAGACACCACTTTAATTCATATGGAAAACTAACATAATATGTGCAATTTTGTACTAGTACTATGCAACTCTCTTCTATTATAGACATAAAGTCAAACAAGCCTGACAGAAATTCATCATGTTATAAGGGGTATATCTAGGACCAAGCACATGAACCTGAGAGAACAAACAAGCTGCATGAGCAAGTATCCCAGACCCTATAGGGGCTCGCACCACAGTCGCACAATGCCCCTCCCTCAGGTCATGAGAAACCATAGGAGCAAACTCAAACTTGGTCCACAGATGAGCTGGTTTGGTGTATAGGTTCAAGTTGAAATTCTATAGTAGCTACAGAACAAAGAGTGGCAAGAGAAAATCTTTTCAACTGGGAGAACTTTGGATAGTGCACTTAGTCATCTATTTCATGAGAAAGAAAAATAGCCTAATGTTAGATTATGTAGAGTCTGGTTGGAGAAAGATTGAAAGGCGAGGGTAGAAGTACATGGATGGTCATGTGAGTGGGCAAGACATGTGAAGATCTTTGTAGATTATGCCAAAGCCCACCACAGAGATTCCACCATGGACGAGGCATTAATTACCAAGTAGACTGAATGAATGGTACTGCACAAGGATACAGAAGGAAGGTTCCACAATCTGAAAATTGGAGGGTGTACATGGGTCCAACCAACAGCATGATTTCCCACTAACCAAGGTTGAGTTTGCTGCTGTGTTTGGTTGTAATGCTGGGAATTGAACTCAGAGCCACAAGCGTGCTAGGCAAGTGCTCTACCACTGAGCTGCATCCTGAGCCCCTGTATAGCTCTATTCCTTGAGAAGACCAATAGCCTCCCCTGACAACTGAATTATCACTTGAGGCCCCTTCTATTCTGCAAGGTCCACGATTCTGTTTTCCTATAACAGTTTGTACCAACATTCTGCTATGTGCTACAGCCAAACTTTTAGTCCACTATACTCTACTAAATGTTTAGCTATAAAATGATCTGGTATTCTTTAGTCTGTGCTTTGGCCAGCAGTCTGCACATGAACTTAACCGTCTCAGCACCCTCTAACTGCCTTTGTGTTTGGAGGTTGAATGTTATTGGATCAGGAGTTTTCCTATCAGCTAAATGATGGTTGAGGTTGTAAAATCTGCTAAATGACATTATAAAATAACTTTCGATGCTGTACAAATATTTTCTTCTGTTTTTATTTGGAGGAGTGACAAGTTTCATAGTTCAGGTTTCTTTATAGATTTCTCAGTAGGTGGTCAAGGACTGTAGTAATGTGTTTTACACAGTGTTTTATTTAATACTAATAATAATGAGTATTGCAAGCAGAAAGTGTTGCTATAATATAGAAGGAGTTTAAGCTCTTAATACCAAGGTAGAGGAAAGAACTGGGTGAGCCCCAGTGCGCACAAACACTGCTCATTATATACTAAAACACATGTTTCAGAGGAAGATCAGTAGGAATAGTTTTATAGCACAAGTAGCTTTCCTTGCTTGGCTTAGCCTTCCTGCTTGTTGATTTTTACTCTTGTGGGTACATTCAGTAAATACAAATCTTTGCTAAGACTAGGACCAGGGGATTAAAGATTGGGAAAGCAAATAAAGCTCTTCCCAGATTTGGCATTTGATCAAAGTATTATTTAGCCTGATTCAAAGTCTGGGTCCTTAACTCAAAAAGTTATGGTGTCAGAAAACAGTATGAAAGAGCCCCCCTATAGCTTTGTATTAGGCAAGAAAAAAATTCAATTAGACCCCACAAAGAAGTAATCAGTGAGAAATTTTCTCCTCTAGAAAGTTTTAGAAAGGAGATATCATGGCTCAGGGGCAGTACTCTGAAAACTAGTATATTATAACTAATTATACTTTAATTTATGCCTTTAATAATAATTAAGTATTCAAGGTCTTAAAAAGTAGCTAATATACAAAAATGTATTTTAAAGGTGCAAAATGATTGTATCATTTATAAAATGATGAGAATATGACAAACATTCATTTAAAATATAAATATAATGTCATGACCAAGGGCATCTAGAAATGTACTTTGGCATATTGATTTTTAATCTTTCAAATGGAGAGAGAGAGAGAGAGAGAGAGAGAGAGAGAGAGAGAGAGAGAGAAACTTTTGAGTAGATAAACTTCAAAGAATTATTTTGAAGGTTTGATCATTATGAGATGCCTGCTTCTTCTTGCTATAAATTAAGCTAATCATATTATGAGCTAATATTTTCTGAGAATTTACTAAATGTAAGGCACTTTAGTTACATAGATTGTTGCATTTATTCTATACAATATCTTTATGAGGTAGGCGCTAGTACTTCCTGTTAACAGATTAGGAAAACAAGGTTTAAAGATAATGAGTAACTTGACCTATATCAGGGGATAAGGAGGTTCTGCTCTGCCAAATAGACTTGGCAGAGGCAGGAAGAAGGAACCTGACTCCAGAGCCTGATCCAGCATGATGCAGTGCTGCTCCCTAAGGAGCTGAGAGGGGGGATCTAGCCAGGCATTAGCCACCTTTCTACCACCTGCCTGGGGATCATAAAATTCTAGACATGAGTCTCAGAAGATAGCATCAGCACGTAGAGTTCTTCAGGAGCACTGCTCAAGGAGGTCACTTCCGAGCATGTTGTGCATTTATTCTGACTTCTATGGGAAACTCTAAGTGGGGATGAAGATCTGGAGGTTGGGACTGGAGCTGCTCACTAAATCTTGGAATAGTATTACTCACAGCTGTGTACATAGTCACCAGCACAAACACATGTATGGGATTGCCTGCTCCCAGTCATGCTCCAGGCACCCCTGGAGCTCTCTGTATGCTGGTCCTCTCCTACTGCATTCAGTGACTCAGCTCTTACCCCAAACCTGACTTTAAGGCTAGAAGGGGAAATTCCTGGAGAACAGGTGCTGCCATCAGTGGCTGTTCACATTGCATGGGTTTTGGGTTTTTAACTACATCCTGCAGCATCCTTGTTCCATTGGGTCCCTTAGTTGTTGAGTGCTGGGGCTTTGTCAGTTCAAGACCAGAAGAGCTAGAAAGATGACACCTTTTACAAAGAAAAGAATCCCCAAAAGTGTTTTCCAAAGGGAAATATTAGGGTATTTTCGAGTGTGTCATCCACTTAGATAAACCACACTTCTCTGTGTTCTCTTTCCATGAAGATGGCCTCGTTTGCTGTTTTGTTCTTTGTTTAACACATAAATTAGTAACCATCAGGCTGTGTAGTCAAACTGGAGTCAGTGACCCAAACCACCCAGATGGCTTCTCCAGAAGATTGGAAGGGCCAGGTCAGCCGGAGTGCATCATCTGCCAGCCAGGCAGCAGGGGAATTCCTTTGCAGAGGTTTGAAGTTTCTCTTCTCTCCTGCCCAGGTTGTTGCATCATTTGTCTGGCAGATGCCCTAATGAGCCAGCTAAGCAGGAGCATCCTAAAAAGTCTGGAACCCTGCACTGGAGGGGAAAGAAGAGAAGGGAGGATGTGGATCAGTGTGGTTTTCTTGAAACTATTGTCACCAACCCTGGAAAAGTTCTGCAGGAATAAGGACAGTAAGGACAACGAGGGACCAGGACTGGGTTCGTCTTATAAGTAATAAGACCCAGAGAGAAGGGATTCGACGCGAGTGGCAGAGAGGTAAGTGCCAGAGCTACCCCTTGCACCCCAATCTTCTAGCACCTGCTCCAGCCACTGCTTGACACATCACGCTGGCTTCTTGGTCTCCAGGTTTGAAGAAAGCAGCTAGAAGACATCCAAATACCAAGGCTTCTTAAGTGTAAAAATAAAAGTCCAAGTGAATCTTATTTCTGGACTGAGATGGATGGAGAAGCCCCAGCTCAGCCCAGAGGACACATGGTGAGATGGGTTTTCTCTTGGTGGTGGGGTCCTGCTCTGAATGTGAGTATCGCAAGTGTCCTTCCTAGAGCAGGTGAGCTTCTTCCCACCTGGAAGAGACCAAGGAAGGATTCTGAGTGCAGGCCATAGCACCCCCCCACACACTCTTCTGCTCAACAGAACGCACAAACATTAGACAAAGAAGGAACATGGTGACCGTGCAGGCAAAGCTCTTCTTTGATAGCGGCAAGGATTGGAACATTGTCATTAGCCTCAGGCAGAGCAGGACCATCTGATCCTGCTTCTGCACCCTTCCCTCTGCACCATACTGACTTTTTTCTTTTTGTTTGTTCCCAGAAGTGAGGGCAGGGGAACAGGAGAGATGTGGGGCTCAGAGGGCAGTAGGAAGCCAGGAAGTCAAACACCAGCTCATGTTGCAGATGAAGTACCTGTGCTTCTCAGCAGGAACAGAGAGATGAGAGAATCTCCCGTGCTGTCTTGGTCCCCTCATAGGGCCTTGTCCCCTAAAATGTGGTGTGCTTTAACAGAGAGCCAGGCTACTAAATCAGGACTCCCTAATCTCCTAGAGAAAGGATTCCCGAAGGTCACTGACTAGAAGGTACTTTGGAGATATTCCCTTGAATGATATCCTCACTGCCGCCTCCCCAATCTGGGCTGATAACTCTCTGGAGTCATTATCTCTCCCACTCTGAGCTTCCTCATTGCCTCAGAGGCAGCTTTTGCTTTGAAGCCAAGAGATTGCTGCACCATTGGGCTTTGGAAGAACTGGGCAGGACATTGTAGAGACTTTGACCCCAATGTGTGCCACATAAGGACTTAGTACTTTAGAGAAATTAGCCCAGGGAGAGTCCCGGGTGCTGGTCCCAGAGGTAGCTTGGACTTGGTGCATATTAATTAAACTAGGGGTTAGGTGCAGAACCCTGGGAGAGCTGCAGGGGAGGGCAGGAGACTCAGTAAGGCAGGGAAAGGTCTGGGGCTGCCATGGCAAAGCTCAAGGTGGGGGCTTGCTAAAGGAAAGATGGGAGGAACCTGTGGAGTTTTCAAATGTGACCACTCCTGGGCCTTAGCCATCTATGGCAGCCAAAGGTCTCAATGAAGATGGCTGGGGCAGGGGGGAGAGGACAACCAGGTGATGAGATGCTGCTACATATCCACCCTATAGACTCTGCTTTCTTTTTCTTCTCTCTTTCTTCCTGTCTACTTCTCTCACCTCTTATCTTCCTGTCCTTTCCCCCTTTCTCCTACTTCTTCCCCCACCCTATTCTTTTTTTCTTTTTTGGTTGATTCCCTCTTGCATATTCCATATCCCAGAATTGTCAGTAGCTTTGTGTAGCTTGGTTTAGTTGGGGAGCAAGGAGTTTCTGACCAGGGCACAAACCAATGATTTCAAGTACCTTCTTAACACCAGTGAAATATGCATTAGAGTGGGAAGGAGAAAGCAATGGCCGACTCTAAGTCCCAGGAATTGCAAGCAGTAGGTAGGTTCAAAGAGCAGATCCTTAACCAATCAAAAAATACCCATGCATACCCCAAGGGGAATAGAGAGAAGTATAATGTGCAATCTCTATCTTTTCAACCAGCAAGTAGTAAAAGAGTAATCATCCTAATGGTGCTTATTAAGCACGGTGGGTTCCTGAGCACGATAGCGGCACATCACACATCTGCCTGTGATTCTGTTTCAGAGCCTTAAAGTACAGGAGTGGGACACTGTTCTGCTTCCCCAGGCAATGGGAGAGACCAGGGGAAAGATCAACATGGACTTGGGGTTGGGGGGACTGAAAGATGTGGAGAAAAAAAACAATAGTATCCCAGTGCCGGCAGTTATTTGATCTGAGGTTTAATTTTCAGCACCTCCTTACTGATGAAGGCACACAACGGTGAAGCAGAAAGCTTCCCTTGAAGGGACCAACTCCTCTTCTGAGAGAGGAAAGAGACAGGAGCAAAGGGGAAGGGGAACTCTCTGAACCACCAGGGCATTGCCTGTCACTTTTCCCATGCTTACCTGTACTGTACAAGAACAGCCCCATCCAGATTCCCTTTCCTCTGGAAGGAATAGGGATTCCAGACACTGCCTTTTCCAGGGCCCTACAGTTTCACTAATGTCTGAATTTCAAATATGTGGTCTTTCCACTCGAGGATGCTGCACTTGAATTCAGAGTTCTGTGCCGGCACGTGGGTGCTCGACTTTCAGGCTGGTGGCAGCAACCCAGGCCTCATGCACATGCACAGGAGCATGAGGATAGAGTCACACTGTTCTGAGAAAGTTTGGAGAGCTCAAAGGGAGAGGGTGCTCAGCTCTAATCTCACTGCCATCCCCAGTTTCTCCTTTGCTTCCTCTCAGGTCTCTTTCCCATTTAAAGATGTTTGTCTGTTTGCTTTTCAGGCCATCAACCAAGGGACAGGTTGGAAAGTGTTCCTCCTTCTTATGCTCTGCCTGCTGCTACAAGGTGAGTCTCAAACATGGCCCAGGTTCAGGGCTTTCAAAACCAGACCTGAGTTTTCTAAGCTGCAAAGTTTCCTGGTGACACGACAGGGGGAATCGGCGCAGTCATGGCCTGCCCAGGGCTCTCTGTCCTGGGATTCAAGGCCATGTAGGGACCCAGGGAGTGGTCAGACCTGGGTTCAGGGGCACAAGAGAGGTAAGAGGCACACACTGAAAGGGCATATGGTGATTTCTAGACTATCTGCTCTTTTGATATTCCCCATGTCTCTGCTGTCTCCCACTGGAGTTGAGAACTGCAATTTAGCTGCATTTTTAAGATAAGGGTTTCAAAAGACTGCAGTAGCAGTCAAAAGACTGTGTAGCAGATGGAGGAAGCAGTGCTCCATCAACACTTGTTCTACAAACCTCTGGAGCCAGTCCAACACCAGAGACATAAAGATAAAGACATTTCCCTAATCTTTAATTTTTTTTGCGGGGGTACTGGTTGATTGAACCCACTGACATTCTACCTCTATGCTACACTCCATCCCTTTTTATTTTTTGGTGGTACTGGGGTTCCTGGAAGCCCTTCTACCTCTGGGCTACACTCCCAGACCTATTTTTACATTTTTATTTGGAAACAGGGTCTCCTAAGCCAGCACACATGGCTGGCTTCGAACCTGTGCGATCCTCCTGTCTCTGCCTTCCAAGCGCGGGGATTACAAGCATGCGCCACCACGCCTGGCACCCCTATCCCTTTTTTATTTTTATTTTGAACTAGGTTTTCACTAAATTGCTGATAGTCTCACTAAGTTGCTGAGTTTGGCCTTGAACCTGTGATCTTCTTGCCTCAGCCTCTCAAGTACTGGGATCACAGGCATATGCCCCTGTGTCTAGCTGGACAGTTTGTTAATCTTAAAGAGTTCAAAGTCTACACCAAAACTATACAGGAATAAAATTTACATGTATTCATTCACTTACTTTATTATGTATTTAACATTTATGTGACATTTAACATTTATTTATTTAGCATACATTTGTAAAGGGTTTACTATATGCCAGGCACTGAGGACAAATTAATAAAAAAAAAACAGGTTCCCTGCCCTCAAGGTCTTTGCAGGTTAGTGTGGTAAGGCTAACCAGGTTTAGATTAGGCTCTGATGATAAACGGCCCTGTTTTCCAGTCCTGGCATCTGGATTTTATTCTTCTTCTTTTTTTTTTTTTTTTTTTTTTTGTCATGGTACTGGGGTTCCTGGAAACCCTTCTACCTCTGGGCTACACTCCCAGACCCATTTTTAAAAATATTTTTAAAATTTGGAAACAGGGTTTCTTAAGCCAGCAAGTCTGGCTTCGAACCTGCACGATCCTGATCCTCCTGTCTCAGCCTCCCAAGCTCAGGGATTACAAGCGTGGGCCACCACACCTGGCTGGATTTTATTCTAATGGTAATGAGGAGCCACCGGGAATATAGTATGTGCTTAGAGTAACTATTAAAATCTGGTCCCAACTAGATGCTGCACTAATTAATTATAATACCAAAAAGGAATTAACTATGTCTACTATGTCTGGCTTTTCAACAAATCAAAGTTTTCAGTATTTGCTCAGCACTTTGTGAGATTACAAGCATGTGTCACTGGCTTCCCTACTGGTTTTTTTTTTTTTTTTTTTTTGGTGCTGGGGATTAAATCCAGTGGCATTCTACCTCTGAGCTACACCCACAGCCCTATTTTATATTTTAGTTTGAAACAGAGTCTAAGTTTCAGAGGGCCTCACTAATTAAATTACTGAGGCTGGCCGAGAACCTGCGAACCTCCTGTCTCAGCATTCTCTTTCTAGAACTACAGGCATATTGCCACCATGCCTGGCTTCCTTACCCTTAAAAAGTTCACAGTCTACCAAGAAACTGTATGGGAATAAAAGTTATATGAATATTTCAACACACTACCTTTTTATTGTAATCACCTACTGCCTCCTTTAATTTTCCAGTAAAGGCAGTCTTCCCCTGTCTCCAATCAGGAGGCCCATAATTTTTCTGCTAACATATAAGTAACAGTCCTAAATTGAGCACTGTTTAAGTTTCAAATGTTCTAAATTTGACTTGTTTTTCTTTTTCTTTTTGCAGTACTGGAGATTGAACCCAGGGGTATTTTACCATCGAGCTACACCCCCATCCCTATTTTATTCTTTAAACTTATTTCATTCTTTTGAAACAGGATCTTACTAAGATGTGGCAGGCCTCTCAAGTTGTTGAGGCTGGCCAAGAACCAAGGATTCGGTTAAATATTTTGGTCAGCACTTTATTCTGAGTTATACAATGTCATCCCCACGCCCTGCAGACCAAGCCCTTGCTCCCTTCTCTCTCCCCCACCCTCACTTTTCTTGGGATCCCCTCGGGTCTAAGCAATGGGAGGGAGGAGGCTCTCTTCCTTAAGGGGATGGCCCATAGGGATCTTCTTTCCCTATGGAAGCCACCTCTTTCTCGTGGTTGTTGTGGTGGCTTCGTGGACACTTGGATGGCCCCAGTGACTCAACTCTTCTCTTTGCTTAGGTTCTTTTTTGGCCCCTGTGAATGGAGGACCCCATGCCAGATGGCTGCAAGCTGGCTCTCTGTCCTATGAGACCCACCTTTGTGCCATGGAAACGTTTGTCCACTGGCAAGAGAATTCCTTTGCAGGTACAGTATCTCTCCTCTTTTCTCAAACCAGGCCCAGGTCCAGTCTGCATCCCTTCCTACTGCAGGCAGTGCAGGGAGTCAGATTAATCCAACTCTCCTGCTGATGAACAGAACAATGCTCCTCTCCATTGTGCCACATGTACATCAGGAGAATTCCTGAAATCTGGGGTAGGAGCACTTTATCAGAATGTCATCACTATCATTCTGAGATGGTCCTTGTTTTTAATAGCGAATATTCTTTTCTTTTAAATTTTTTATTGGTGCATTATATTCATACATCATATTGGGGCAAAAACTTGTGTGTACATACATGTACACATCATTAATTTAACCCCTACCCAATTCCCACCCCATTCCCTCCCCGTCCCTCCTTCCCTTGCTCGGCTTAATGGTTGACTTCGATATGTTTAAGTACATTGTGTATTTTAGAGATTTTTCTCTCCCCCCCTCCTTTCTCCTCCTTTAGGTTGTCTTGTTTGCTCCTCAATAGGATTTCCTTTTTCATCTAGAGTTCCTTCTATGACCCATTTCTCCCTAGCTCTCACATATTAGGGAAAGCATCTAATTTCTTATTTTTTTGTGACTGACTAATCTCACTTAGCATGATGTCCTCTAGTTCCATCCATTTCCCTGAAAATTATGTAATTGAGGTTTTTTTAATGGCTGAGTAAAATTCCATTGTGTACATATCCCACAGTTTTGTAATCCATTCATCTGTTGATGGACATCTTGGCTGGTTCCATAGTTTGGCTATGGTGAATTGTGCAGCTATGAACATAGATACACATGCATTAGTTTGGTAGTTTGGTTTCCTATCTTTTGGATAAATACCCAGAAGTGGTATTGCTGGATCAAATGGTAGATTTGTTCCCATTCTTCTGAGGATTCTCCATACTGTTTTCCAAAGTGGTTGTACTAATTTGCAGTCCCACCAATAATGTTTTAGAGTTCCCACTTCTCCACATCCTCGCCAGCATCTGTTGTTGTTTGAATGATTGCCATTCTAGTTGGAGTTAGGTGAAATCTCAGGGTAGTTTTGATTTGCATCTCTCTGATTGCCAGTGATGTTGAGCATTTTTTCATGCATTTATTGGCCATTTGAATTTCTTTTGTGAAGTGTCTATTTAGTTTGCTTGCCCATTTTGTTATTGGATGCTTTGTTTTCTTAGTGTTGAGTTTCTTGAGTTCTCTGTATATTCTAGATATTAGTCCTCTATCAGAGATGTAGGTGGCAAAAATCTTCTCCCATTCTGTTGGCTCTGGATTGAGGTTCTTGACAGTTTCCTTTGCTGAACAGAAGCTCTTCAGTTTCATGCAATCCCACGTATTGATTCTCCTTTTAATTTGTTGTGCCTTTGGGGTCTTGTTGAGAAAGTGTTTATCTGTGCCTATGTATTGCAGTGTTGGACCTATGCCCTCTTCAAGGAGCTTCAAGGTCTCTGCTTTGATTTCCAAGTCTTTGATCCATCTTGAATTGAGTTTTGTACAGGGCGAGAAAGTGAGATTAATTTCCAGTTTTCTGCATATGGTTAACCAGTTTTGCCAACACCAGTTGTTGAACAGGCTATCTTTTTTCCAGTGTATGTTTTTGGCCCCTTTGTCAAAAATCAATTGCCTGAAAGTGTGTGGACTTGTTTCTGGGTCTTCTATTCTACTCCATTGGTCTATGTATCTGTTTTTTGGCCAGTACCATGCTGTTTTTATTACAATGGCTTTGTAGTATAGTTTAAAGTCAGGTATTGTGATTTCTCCTGCATGGTTTTTGTTGCTGAAAACTACCTTGGCTATTCTGGGATTTTTGTTATCCCAGATAAATTTAAGGACTGATTTTTCTATGTCTGTGAGGAATGATCTTGGTAGTTTAATGGGCATTGCGTTAAATCTGTAGATCACTTTTGGAAGGATGGCCATTTTAATGATATTTATTCTGCCAATCCATGAACATGGAAGATCCTCCCATCTTCTAAGAGCTTCTTAAATTTCTTTTTTCAGTGTTTTATCATTTTCTTTGTAGAGATCTTTTACCTCCTTGGTCAAGTTTATTCCTAAGTATTTTATTTTTTTTGTGGGAGATCCTGAGTGGAAGTGTTTTCTGAATTTCTTTTTCAGTGGATTTATGGTTGGTGTACAGGAAAGCTTCTGATTTTTTAAGATTGATTTTGTATCCAGATACTTTGCTGAATTTGTTGATCAGTTCTATAAGCCTTTTGGTTGAGTTTGTTGGGTTTTCTAAATATAGTATCATGTCATCTGCAAATAGTGAAAGCTTGAGGTCTTCTTTTCCTATCTGTACTCCTCTGATTTTCTTTAATTGGTTTATTGCTCTGGCTAGAGTCTCTAGTACTATATTGAAGAGAAGTGGTGATAATGGACATCCTTGTCTTGTTCCTGTTTTTAGGGGGAATTCTTGAAGTTTTTCCCCATTTAATATGATGTTGACGGTGGGCTTATTGTAGATTGCCTTAATAATGTTGAGATATGTTCCTTTTATTCCAATTCTCCGCAGTGTTTTTGTCATAAATGGATGTTGAATTTTATCAAATGCTTCTTCAGTGTCTATTGAAATGATCATGTGATTTTTGTCTTTGATTCTGTTTATATGGTAAATTACATGGATTGATTTTTGTATGTTGAACCATCCTTGCATCCCTGAGATGAACCCTACCTGGTCATGGTGTATGATTTTCTTGATGTGGTTTTGAATGCGTGTTGCTAGTATTTTGTTTAATATTTTTGCATCCAAGTTCATCAGAGATATAGGCCTGAAGTTTTCCTTCCTTGAACTGTCTTTATTCGGTTTGGGTATTAGTGTGATGTTAGCTTCATAGAATGTATTTGGGAGAGTCCTGTTTTTTTCTATTTCATGAAATAGTTTGAGGAGTATTGGGGTTAGCTCTTCAATAAAGGTTTTATAGAATTCACTTGAGAAACCATCTGATCCTGGGCTTTTCTTTGATGGTAAGCTCTTTATTGCTGTTTCAATCTCTTTGATTGTTATTGGTTGGTTTAAATGTTCTATATCTTCTCGACTAATAGTGAATATTCTGAACTTTTTTTTTTTAGTGTGTATGCATGTGGCACTGGGGATTCTACCCCCCAGCTACATCACCAGCCCTATTTTATTTATTTATTTATTTTAAAAATTTAAAACAGGATCTCACTATGTTGCTGAGGCCCTCTCTAAATTGCTGAGGTTGGTCTCAAACTTGCAATCCTTCTGTCTCAGCCTCTCAAGTACTGGGATTACAAGTGTGCATCAATACGCTTGGCTTATAGCCTTAACCATTTAT
This sequence comes from Muscardinus avellanarius, assembly GCF_963383645.1. Lineage (NCBI taxonomy): Eukaryota > Metazoa > Chordata > Mammalia > Rodentia > Gliridae > Muscardinus > Muscardinus avellanarius. The sequence goes on from NC_137793.1 coordinate 83,258,172, forward strand.
CAGTAAGTTACCTTTGGTGTGTGTGTGTGTGTGTGTGTGTGTGTGTGTGTGTGTGGTACTGAGGATGGAACCCAGGGGCATTCTACCTCTGAGTGACACCCCCAGCCCTATTTTTTATTCTTTATTTTAAAACAGGGTCTCACTGAATTGCAAAGGGCCTCACTAAGTAGCTGAGGCTGTCTGCAAACCACAATCCTGTCTCAGCCTCCCAAATGCTGGGATTACAAGTGTGCGCCACCACGCCTGGCTCAGTAAATTACCATTTAACTTTATCCTTAGTGGCATTGTTCTGGGTATGTTGCTAAAAAACCTACAGTGAGTATTGACACAACCATAGCCTTTATGACCTCTGCTCTTCCTGTAATTAGACACACCTAATAAGCAGATGCCGTGGGACCCTGTACTCAGAAGGTGCTTGGCTTAATACTCTGCTGTTGTTGTCTCGAAATTCTTAATAACTTTTGAACAAAGGATTTTGCATTTTCATTTTGCACTGGGACACACAAATTATTTAGCTATTCCTGGCAATGGGATATTAAACAGAACTTTCTTGGCTTCAGAGGCCCTAAAAACACAGAACAAATTGTCAAGCACCCATGTTCTGAAGCAAGATATTGAAGCAGGTATTCAGGACTCGCCATGTAGCCATCTGAGCCAAATGTGAGAGGGAGAAGCATCCTCAGAGGGCAGAAGAGCTCACTGTGAAAGCTGCTTTGGAGAGAGATATCAGTGTGTTGCCTCCACCTGCGCCCAGGGCAAGAGGAATCACATCGCTCACCTTAAACCAAGTAAGGGAAGCTTGCCATTGTCCCGGCTTCTTCTGATGGCAGGACAAAAGTGCAAAAACTTCTGTGGCCACACATGAGACCTCCACAGAGAGGGCCATCCAGAGGAGACGGTGACCACAAAAAGAGAAGCAGATGGCCAGAAGCCATAGGACTGTTGCTGGTGACCACAAATGGCCAGTGGAAAAGAAGACTATTCTCACAAGAAGAGAACTGCCTCCACAAGCCACCCCAAAAGACAGCTACAAGGCAAAAAAGAGGCTCTGTTAGTCATTGGCCATGTCCAGAAAGCATGAAGGGCAGATCAGACCTGTTTCATTCACCTCTCCCTCCTCCCCTCTGTGTCCAGCCCAGGAGGACCCCAGACAGCAGGTTTGAGCAAAGAAAGAAACAAGCAAGAGACCCCAACTGTTCCCCTCCTCCATTGGCACACTCCAAGCCCAGCTGAGAGATAGGAAAAGGCTTCAGTTATATTATATTCAGAATGGGCTGGATATATTATTTTGGACTAGAAGGGACATTTTTTTTGTCCAAGAGAAACAGTGTAAGACTAGACATTTATTGTCCAGGAGAAACAATATAAGCTACTAGACCATGAGGATTATGCTTAGGATTTCATTGAGGAGAAGAGAAGTCCACTTAGATAGTATAAAGAGGTAGTGAAAGAAAGAAAAAGTTCGTTTCTGCTTGCACTTTATCAAATTTAAGTCATTTGGCAAACTGGCCATATACTGTGGTTCAGTTCTGCATTGTATTTAGGCATAGTGCCAAAGCAAATATATTCACAATACTGCTCACCTGGCCTTTTACAGTGGCATTTGATTATTTCTGTTTATAAAGAAAAGAGGCCAGAATGAAAAACAAAAAATTCGAGTCATGGTCAAAAAATGTCCCACCAAGCAGAGCAGAATTCTCGTAAAAAGTACACGGATAGTCCCCATTGTTTAGTGTCTCTCTTTTGCATTACATGCAAACCAGGACCTTCTGTCAGATGTTGCTTGAGGTTTCTTACATGAGCTTAAGGGACGTCTCTTTGAACATCTTCACTGGAGCACAATGGGATGAATTCAACTCTGGATGGACTTAACCTAGTCCTGGCAGAATAGACGTTAAGATTCTCATCAAATGTTTATCTTTCAGATGGGGATTTAGATACAGCTTCATTCCACATCCTGGGGCAACTCCTGCTCCTTCCGTGGCTAAGCTCTGCCACTTTCCCAGAGGCACTTTCTGATTTGATTCTTCATTTTAGCAGTTTGTAGTTTGTAACTCCATATGCAGTGACTATACCCACCACTCCTTCTCCTTTGACTTCCTTCTCTGCCTGCAGCTGCACATGCATTGAAGGGCCCAAGGCTAGTGTCTGGGGAGCCTGGAGGAACTGTTACCATCCAGTGTCATTATACTCCCTCGTCAGTCAACAGGCACCAGAGGAAGTACTGGTGCCGTCTGAGGCCTCCAATGTGGACCTGCCAAACGATCGTGTCCACCAACCATTATACTCATCGTGACTACCAGGGGCGGGTATCTCTGGCAGACTTCCCACAGAGCGGCTTGCTTGTGGTGAGGCTGTCGCAATTGTCACCAGGCGATGTGGGATGCTATCGCTGTGGCATCGGAGATGGAAACAACAGGCTGTTCTTCAACACGAATCTGACCATCTCTGCAGGTACGGGAGGATGGGCCAAGCTTTGTGAAGTGCAAACTAGGAAGGACTAGGTGCAAGAAAGGGTCCAAGGTCCAAGTAGGCTCTAAGCCTTAGAGAAGTGTGGAGGGAAGGCAAGGGCAGGGCAAAAACTCCGGGGTAGCCTTCCATTTCAGAAGGGAGTTACCTTCAGAAAGAAAGTAGGTATTAGAAAAAAACTCCCCAACATAATACACATCTGCTCTCCCACCCAGGCCCTGCCCCCTTCCCAGACATTGTGGAATATGTGTATGGAGATATCCATCAAGCAGGCTGTGTGTTACAGTCAGATATCTCAATGCTGTGACCACCAAAACCTGGATACAACAACTTGAAGGAAAATTTATTTGCTCACAGTTCTGGAGATTTCAGTTCATGTTAAGCCATGCAGAGCTCAGAGCATAGCTGTGGGAGGCAGAGAGGGAGAGAGTAAGCAAGTGCTGTCCTATCACATCGTGGTGGCTGGAAGCATGAAAGCTGGTGAAGCGCATTCAAGGACACACGCACAGTCCCCTAGGCCACACCTCCTGGGACCCACCTTCTCCAGTCATGCCCTTCCTGCCTGGGCTACCACCCAGTAAATCCATTGCAATGAATTTATCATTGATAAAATTAGAACTCTTGTGAGTTAATCACATCACTTTTTTTTTTTTTTTGGTGGTACTGGGGTTCCTGGAAGCCCTTTTACCTTTGGGCTACACTCCCAGACCTATTTTATTTTTGGAAACAGGGTCTCTTAAGCCAGCATGTCTGACTTCGAACCTGTGCGATCCTCCTGTCTCCACCTCCCAAGCACAGAGATTACAAGCGTGCATCGCCATTCCCGGCTAATCACATCACTTCTGAACATCAATATATGAGCTCTCTTTCAGGGGACATTCTATATCCAAATCATAATACCATGAATTAAATAATGTGTCTTCTTAGGGTCCTGAAAGTTCTATACTAAGGCATACAGAGAAAAGGCTACAGTACAGAACAGGTGTAACAGGCAGGACAAAAGAAAAGGGACTGGACTCTCCCATGACATACCCTTGCTAAGCCCCTTAGCAGACAGTTCCCTGGTCCAGGCCTTGCCTGGAGAGTCTGGAGAGTTGAGCCAGAGCCAGGCACAGGGTGTGAGCAAGGGCCTCCAGGTTGTGAAAGCCACACTACAGGAGAGACAGCCTGTTAGAAGGGCCTGATAGGAGAGCAGATGAGTTTCTCGACCATCCGCTGCTGCACCGACCGGAGCCTGAGTACTTCTTGCTTTCTTTTCTTTTCTTTTCTTTCTTTTTTTTTTTTTTTTAAAAGAGCAGACCCTTATGGGCTGTGGGCCTCTGGGGAAAGGGGCAGTATGGGGGTCCTAAGTATTTGGGTAGAGCATATGTGGGCAAAGGAAAATGAAATAGGACTATAAAATACTTGCAACAGACTAGAAAATACATCTAGGATTCCCACTGCTTTATTTTATCTAATATATTGGCCAAAGACTGCAATCTCTGAGTGAGGCTGTATTCTGTTCAGCAAACAGTTTAAACACTGTGCCCTTTGCTAACTCCAGTTGGCCACCTGGATACCTTTCTCATGTGTCCTCTCTCTACCATTTGTACAGATCCTTCCAGTGCCATTTCCATGACCACTCCAGTCTCTACTGAGCTCGTCACAGCATCCTTTAGGATGACATCTCCAGCAGCCAACAGATGGACCCCAGGAACCACTCAAGCTCTAGAAGAACAGAGGACAGAATGGGACACAGTTGCTCCAATTGCAGGAACCAGCAAAGCTACAGTTTTGGCAAAGGGAAGTCAATCCCCAGGAATAGCCAGGGCAAGTACCCTAGAGACAGACAGTAGGGCAGAGGGTCCCATCAAGGCAACAGTTCCCACTCCAGAGAATCCAGCTTCAAAACTGAGAAGTGTGTCCAATGCAACAGAAGATATCTGGGCATGGAGCACCAGAATTTCAGTAACAAATATGGCTAGAGTCAGTGAGGGTGGAAGGGAGTTGACCACTACTGAAGTTGATAGGCCAGGGGAGGAAGCAGAGAGGGTCAGGATAGTCCTGGATGGAGCCAGGAAGACCACAGCAACCACAAGGCCATCAGCCCAGATCTCAGAAAAAGTGACCTGGGAAACCCTCCGAGAAACAATACTGGTTTCTAAGCAAGGAGCCCCAGGCTCTACTGTAGAAGCATCTCCAGCTGCAGAGTCATGGACCACAAGCATCACCAACACAGAGACAGCATCTGTGGAAGGATTTACCATTGAGGACCTAGACAGCACTGGTGGAGACAGAGGTCCCCAAGCAAAGCAAAGCCAGGCCCCGGCAGTAGGCTCCCCGAGGATCCCTGACAAGGAGTCCTCCATGAAGAGGTGAGCCCCAGGCCCTCCCTCCTCTGAGTTGGGGCCCCACTCCCTGGTATACATCTCTTCCTCTTTTTACCCTTCTCCCTTACTTGTCTACAAGACAGCAAAGTGCAGGGGATGTAAACCTCAGAAACCTTCCTCCTGTCAGGATCCTTGCTATGAAAACTCTACCTGAGTATTTCCACATGAGTTGTGAGCAAAATCTAAGTGACAGAATTACAGATTTTTTAGGCGGGAACATTGTGGGGGTTTTGTTTGTTTATTTGTTTGTTTGTTTGGTTGATTGGTTTTTAAAATGAGAGAAAGAAACGCCAAAGAGGGGAGATGACTTTCTGAAGTCACAAGGAAAGATTGTAGCTTCAGAGAGACAAATATCAAGGCTATGTCCCCTGTCTCTCATTTTTCCTGCTTCTCACTTTAGCATATAATGCAGGCTGTGTTCAAAGAAAGGAGTGGAGCAAAGGATTTGGGGCTTGAGGACCTGAAGACAGGGTTCCAGCCCCAGCTCTGCTACTAACCAGCCATGGGAATGAGGGTAGCCAACTAGCCTCAACTTTTCTGCCTGTGAAATGAGGGACAACACGAGCCAACCAGTCCTTAATATTCTGACTAGTGCTAACCTTTACTCTCCTGTGCTCTCCCATCCCTACCCTGGAACCTTCCACTCCAGTGATTTTCCAGAAGAGGAAAGCAGCTCTTGGATGCTGATTCCAGGCTCCATCGTGCTGGCTCCATTTCTGATTGCAGCTCTGGTCCTATGGCAAAGGAAGCTCTGGAGAAAGAGGGCCTGTGAGTTGAGTTCAAGTAGCCCCAAAGCTAGGGAGAACAGTGCTCCATTCCCCAGGGTTGGGTCAGGTTAGCAGCAATGACAGGACTTTGGGATGTAGAAGAGTTAAACTCTAGTCTGAGCCATCCAGTCACACTTGGTCTTAGTTTCTTAACCAATAAAATGGGAAAAGTACCTCTGTGCATATGTCTTAGGGGCATCCTAGAGTCCAAGGAGAAGCTCTCTGGAGATTGTCAGGACCTGTGTTAACCATAGGCTTGGAGCTCCATAAGCCACCCTGGTGACAGAGCAGAAGCACAGGGTCCAGTCCTGGGGTTGAGCTGTGCATGCGGGCCTTCTGCGTGACCCCACTGATATCCTATCACAGCCATGTGCCAGGTTTAATACTCCTACAGTGAATGTTAGACAGTGTGGAGACCTGGTAAAGAAGGGGTGGGGATTTCTGAGAGCGAGGTATGAGACTGAAGTTCTCAGAGCCAAGCCCCAAAGAGCTGGCAGAGTCAATCACTGCTATTCCAAGAGCTCAGTTGCTCTTCTTCCATGTTGGGAATTTCTCAGACACTAGTGGAGGGTGGAGGTGATCCCTGGGGAATCAGATTCAGTGCTGGTCTCCCCAAGACCCTCACAACCTGCTCTGTGTCTCTGCAGCTCGGAAGGTAGAAAGGACACCAAAGGTCACCCTGATTCAGATGACATGTTTTCTGGAGAAGAACCTCCAATCAGAGCAGCTGCCCCATGTGGAAAGGATGGTGTTGCAGGCTGACTCTCCTACCCCAGCCATCCCAGCTGTCCCACAGAGGGACCTGGGATCCTCAGAGATGTAAAGACAAATCGCTCAGTCACTGTGGAAGGAGGACTGGCACCAAACATGGCCCTTCACATCTTAACTTCCTTCACCTGCATAAAGTGGGGCTCCACCTGGGGAAGCAGAGGCTGACACCTTGGGCCTTGAAAGGTCAAGTATTCTCCACAGCCAAAGATGACAGAATGACTCAAAGAAAACTTCAAGAATGGGCTAATTAAATAGTGGATTGTGCCACCTAGGAAAAGTGTGGAGTTTCCACTCCTGAATGTTTGGAAATGTACGAGGCTTCTAATCAGTGTGGAGAGTGACAGCTGCTCTTGCATCGACTCCCAGCCTCCTCTGCGTAACCCCCTTTTCTGACATCTGTTAGTATGCTGCCTGCTGCTCACGTTTAAAGATATTCATGCATCCCAGCCTTGTCTGCTGAAGCAGAGTCTAAGCTCCTTCACAACACTACTTGTATTTTGTCCATCTCACTATGACCCCAGAGAACTTCCAATTCAGTGGACTCCCCTCCAAAAATATCTGTGATTAATTGGTTGGCTGAGAGGGTGTGGTGCTGGCTCAGTGGCCTCTGCAGAACCACCCAGACAAGAGCTCTGAATCCCCCTGGGCCTCTGCCCCTTCATTTGGGAGTCCCCTAGATGACCTTATTGGCAGGTGGTTTCTATATTGAGACAAAAAGGAAGAATACCCATTCCTCAACTGCCTCTATCCCTTCATCTTCGTCCTTATTACTCGGTAGAGCCCCCCCCCTTTTTTTTTTGGTGGCACTGGGGTTCCTGGAAGCCCTTCTATCTCTGGGCTACACTCCCAGACCTATTTTGTATTTTTTTATTTGGAAACAGGGTCTCTTAAGCCAGCAAGGCTGGCTCTGAACCAGCACGATCCTCCTGTCTCCACCTCCCAAGCGCGGGGATTACAAGCTGCGCCACCACGCCCGGCTCGGTAGACCTTTTGACCCAGCCAAGATTCTCTGGGATTTTCCTAAATTCATGGAGTAGGAGGGTATTTTCAATAGATTTTTTTTTTTACCTTTATAAAGTTCTCTTTGTTCAATTGCTTACAAATCCTTGATATCATGAGCTGTTTGCAAAGCTGGAAAAAATGATTTTAAGAGTTGAGGTAAGGTACAAATGAGAGGAATTTTATATGAATTCTTCCTTATAACAGTGTTACCTCATGTCTGTCGGGGAAGTCTTGTTCCAGCCTTAACCCTACCACCTTATTAGAAACTGTATTTGCTTTTTTTCCTTGGCCAGATGTGTTAGCAAACTGTTTGGATGTCATGATTGGACAGAGCAGCCTTTGAGCAATAAAAGCAGAAGAGAAAGGAAAGTTCTAATATATGGTTGAGAACTGTCAGGGGTACATTTCCAAAAAGCCCAGCTCCAGTTTCTAAGCTGCCAGCAACATCAGAAATCCTGTTTTTTAAAAAAAACATTTTTAAAAATTGGTACAGTATAGTCTCACATCTTAATGTAGTTCGCAATGAGAGTGACACACATGCACACAGTACTTGATGAGCCTTCCCCAGTCTCCTTTCTGCTTCCCCACATATAATATTGAGATGGGCCTTGGTATTCTCACATGTAGATAATGTCAACAGAAGTGTTTCCCTCATTAATCCACTCCCAGAAATCCTTTCGTAATACCTCTGCATATAAGGTCTTGGCCTGAGACACTCCACCAAGAAAGTCAAAGAGATGCAGTCAGTCTTCACCATTTGTGAGGAGACCCATTGCTTTGACTCAGTGAGGAAGTTGCACACGTCTAACCAGTTGGAATCATGGAATCTCAGAGCTAAGAACTCTTTAGAGATTTTGCCTGAAACCCTCAGTACAGAAGTGAGAAAGCGGGCTCTGGGAGGGGAGTCGCTTGTTTAAAGTCACTCAATTAACCCAGCCAGTGATAGCAGAGTAGGGACTAGAAGGCAACTAGAGCTGGCTCCAGTGGCTTCTCCGTGTCACCATCGCTAAGTTATGACAGAAAGCACAGCTAATTGTCAAAGCCCCATGGAACCAGTCACCTGGCCAGACTGTTTTCATGCCTACTACTTCAGGGAACCTGCCTGAAAAACCTATAAGAGAGACGGGGCAGACACCATTACTCTACTGAACAAGTAAGGAAGAGGCTCTGACAGTATGTAATTCAGCAAGGCCATGGGCCTCATTAGTGGCAGGGATGGGCCAAGAAGTTGGGCTGATTTTTTTTTTTTTTAAATCTGGCTAGTGTGTGCCAGGGTCTCCACAGAATACCAGCCTCTCGGGATTTTAAGAGGTGTTCGGAGGAAAATAAGTTTTAGTAGATCAAAGGAGTTTGGGGAATGCTAAGTTAAACAGCTTACTACAGAATTTCTAGAGCCTTTAATATACAAAAGAACATTGTGAATAACTCTGAGAGTGGCGGTGCTATGTGTGTCTCCCAAGTGTGAGGGACTGGATCCAACGGGGCTTCCTCAGATCACTCATAGGGAAGCCTGGTGCACTGGCGCACGAAACCAGGTGTTGGACAACTTCTTCTGCAAAGGGCCAGACAGTAAATATTTTAGACTTTGCTGTCTATCTATTCATTCTCTATGGGCTCTGCCCCTGCAGCACAAAAGCAGTCAGAGGCTCAAACCATCATAAAGCAATGATGGTGGTTGCCTTCCAATGCTTGTTTGCAGAAACGGGAGGCAAGCTGTGTTTGGATCTTGAGCCCTGTTCTACACAGTCCCTATACTATGCCATAAAACCACCCAGGATTCTCCTGCCCCTCTCTGATCTGATCTACCTAGAGACTTTCTGGCCAACAACTCTGGGGCTCTCCTTCCTCTGAACTTTTCAGATACTTTCTGCCTGGAGCTGAGCAGCCAGAATGTCCTGTCTGACTGCCATCTTGAGGGAGGTAGGAGAGCAGGGCAAGGGCCGGCTCAGCAAAGGGCCTGGCCAAGTGGCCGGTGCCAGGACAGCAACCAGAAGTAAGGGATTTTAGAAAAGCCTGAGAGTCATCAGTGGTGGGAGGAGCTGGTACAAAAGTTCAAAGAAAGGGCCAGTGCAGAGCCAAGATCAATCTCAGGGCCAGGAGAAGAAGGCAGAGATAAGACCAGAGTAGAGCTCGGGACAGTCCCCAGTATTTACAGCTTTCCTTTATGGGCCAACTGATACAAGGCTGGGGCAAGAGCTTCCCTTAAAGGGAAAAACCAGTGGGGCAAGCCAACCCCACAGCTTGATATTATCAGAAAATTTTTTCTAATTTCTATGTCCCCAGGAGTACAATGCCCCCATCACTGAGATGGGGGAAGCAGAGAAACATTGTTACTAGGGTAGAATTGGGGAAGCCTCCATGGGGATTTTCAACCCGGGATGCGGGGAACCACTGACTGTCACAGGATCAAGCAGCTTCTCAGGTCAGGCCACAGCTCTCTAATTCTCCTCCTTTCTACTTTCTCATCAACATCAGTAGTAGTAATAGTAGTAGCAGTAGCAGTAGATGTATTTGGTACTGGGGACTGAACCTGTTTCCGGCTTCCCCTTCTACTCATTAATGGTAGAAGTTACACTTGCTCACGTGTCTCTACACAGCACCTTCTATAGCACATGAGATGCAGCATTTCTGAAAGGTAGCTATGATCATTCCCATTTTACAGATGAGAAAATAGAGGTCCAGAAAAATTAAGCAAACTACCAGAGAATGAGCAAGCTGACACGTGGATACAAGGTGGTCCACCCTGCGTCCTATGTCCTTGGTCGTCAGCCACATTCCTCGTTTGGGGTTATGGCCATGTATCTGGTCAGGTCCTTTCCTACTTAGAGTGCCATGGGCTTGCTTGTTTCTCTCTTTTAGGTTACACAATCATTTCCAGTAATTTGTAGTCACTAACTAGCTTATTTCTCTGTAGTCACTAACTAGCTTATTTCTCTGTAGTCACTAACTAGCTTATTTCTCTGTAGTCACTAACTAGCTTATTTCTGGTTTGGTGAAGTGTAAAATAGACAAGTTCAGGGAGCCAGAACTGAGGGTAAAAATTCAGGCACTGCCCCAGAGTCCTTAGTGGCATCTGTACAAATAGGACTCAGGTCTTAATGATCCCCAGGGTGGCCATCTAAGTTTACTCAGGGCAAATGCTTGACCTGAAGCCAGCTTCTCACTGTCTTCCTCTAATGCTTTGGGACTTGCTTCTCCTCTGATAACCAGTGTGGTCTGAGAAATACAGAATCGTTTTACTGCTTTCTCAGTCAGACACAAAGTGGAAGGTAGCTGTACAGAGAGCCTTACTCTGACAGGTTGACACCAAGTATTTGATTTCTTCCCACCAGTACAGATATCCCAGCATTGAGAAACACTAAGTAGAGATTAGGGAGTGTACCACAAAGGAAACGGACTCCCGTGGGTAGCCTTCCATGCTAAGGGCCTTGCTAAGTCACTAAGGCTATTCTCGAACCTGTGGTCTTCCTGTTTCAGCCTCCCCAATACTGGGACTGCAATCATGTGCTACAGCGCCCAGCTTCTACTTATTAGTGATGCAACTGCTTGTTCAAGTGTCTACACAGCACCTTCTGTCTCACATTTCATGCAGCATTTCTGAAAGGTAGGTATGATCACTCCTATTTACAAATGGGAAAACAGGTTTTCTCACACAGAATCCAGCATCACCACACAGTCTAGTCCTTGTGAAGTGACAGAGCTTGGCTTACAAGCCCTGGCTCTCCCAGGCCTGCTTCCTTCACGGTCAGTAGGAAGATGAGCCGTCGGGGTCAGCTGAAGCCCACCTGGGCCACAGGGGATGGAGGCCACAGCAGCAGGAGGATCGAACCCTCACCTTTGGAGGCTCCTGGAATCCACAGCAGGAAGCGCTGGACTAGGGCGCTGTCCTTTGCCTCTGGCCCCCACTTCATTAAAGACACACGTTCAAGCCAGGTGTGGTGGCACACGCTTGTAATCCTAGTATTTGGGAGGTTGAGATAGGAGGATCGCAGGTTCACGACCAGCCTTGGCAACTTAGTGAGGCCCTCCACAATTCAGTGAAGCCTTGTTTTAATATAAAAAATAAAATAGGGCTGGGGTGTAGCTCAGAGGTAAAATGCCCCTGGGTTCAATGCCCAGTACCACACACAGACACACATTCACTGGTTAGATCTGGGCTCTTATGGTTTCCCTCTGGTCTTGTTCAAACTCCTCGCCTATTTGCCTCCTTTGTGTGGTTTTAGAAAAACCAGTTCTGCTCTGAGCATGGAGGGTCAACAAAGGCCACTTCTGCCCCTGAGTCACACATTCTTGCTTCCTCACCCTGGTTATTTTAGAGAAGAGGGAGGGAGCTGGGGCTGCCACGTCCAGTGTTTACCAAGTTGCCCAGCGAGGCAATTTGTCTGAATGTTGCCATTCTTCCCCCACCACACTTTTTCTTCAGTACTGGGAATTGAACTCAGGGGCATTCTTCCTCTGAGAAACACCCCTACCCCAGCCCTATATTTCATTCTTTATTTTGAAACAGGGTTCACTAAGTTGCGGCGGACCTCATTAAGCAGCTGAGGCTGGCCATGAACCTGCAATCCTCCTGTCTCAGCCTCCCAAGTACTAGGTTTACAAGTGTGCACCACCATGCCTGCTTACTATTCACTTTTGACAAGACTTCAGAAAAATGGTTACTGGGTTTGCTTTTTTAGGGCCTGGCATGGGAAGAGCAGTCTGATTAACACATGTAACCAGCCTGAACTTATCATTTTGCTGGCTCCCTCTTCATCCTCTTCCACTGGTGTAACACAGACAACTAAAAATTATTTGCAACATTCATCACCAGAAAGAAACACATTCCCCTTCTACAGATGGGAACGTTGAGACGTAGATGAGCTTGAGCTGCGGGGTGAGGTCGGGAAGCAGGGGTGCTGTTTTTCCAATGGTACCTGCCAGGCATACCCTGGGCTGAAGGCCAGGCTCAGACCAGGAACAAGGAAATAGCAAGTGGTCAAGGGACTGCAGTGGCTGATGAGAGGGCTGAGCCCTGTTAACTGACTCTCGCCTATTGACTTTGGATGTCTCCTCCAAAAATCCTTCCTCTTTTGATCCTTTCTAGCTGGGCTATAGAGTTAAGAAAGGGTGGGAGAGTAGTTTGGTAACCTCAAGGAGGTTTGCTCATTCGTCTCTGCCTCTTGGAATCAGAGAATAAAAGCTCTTTGGAGCCTGAGGACTAGCCCCAAAGGAGAGTTGAGAGGGCCCTTGGGCCATGGCCAACTTTCCATTTCAAATTCTTTGGTGTTTGGCTTTACTGTCCAGTGCCCATGACACCCTCCTCAGGGCAAGACAGAGCCAGTTTCAGGAGCTAGGACCACAGCCTGTGCCTTCATTCCTCCTCCAGCCAAAATGATAAAGGGTACTGACATGCCCTCCACCCCAAAGGAAGTGCTATTCTCTCTCTCCAATTGGGAGTTGATTGAGCTAGGAAAACAGGCAAGAGACTGGATACCTGGGTAGTGACACAGGGAGCTGGTAGTCAAAGAGAAGGAGGGGCAGAAAAGACTGGAGGCACATATGTGTATGTTTGGCCAGCTAGACACCCCTTGGCACTATCCACAGACCGGTACCACTAATTTGGCAAAGGCCTCTTCCCTTCTTTCTCACCACTATACCTTAATATCCAGCCATCCTTCAGTTTTTTTCCTCATTGATACAATTTATGAGATTGTAGGCAACATGCTCTAGGCTACTTAGCAACAATCCTGGGGTTCCCTTATATAATTACCCAGTAGTAAGGCATATAGAAAATCTTTGTAATTAATTCTTCTTCCTCCTGCACCTGTCCCCTAATAGGGAGACTCACCGGGGAAAAGGTTTGGATCTCCATACTTAAGTCTGGACTCTGAAACTCTTAAAACACTTCCTCAAGCCCAGCCAACTGGACTCTTCCAGTTCCTACTTCCCCAGTGGGATTCCAAGCAATGACCATACCTTGGCTGACCCTAGCCAGTAACACTCTAGTTATCAGCTGAACAACAAAGGCTGAGCATCGTCCCCAGCCCGTGCTCTCCTCCCCCAGCCCAAAAGGCAGATCTGGAACAGGAAGAATGAGTGCTGTGTTCCTGCCAAAACATAGCAGCTAGGGTCAGGAAACAGTCTAACATTATCTGCTGATGAGGTAGGTGGCTCGTATGGTATGAATGATTCCAAGCAGCCAATCTCCTTTACACAAGTGGAAAGGATGCTCTTTAGCTCTGGCAGATTCACTGTCACAATGCTACTTTTCGGTGACTAATACTAAAATGACTCTACATTCTAGGCTTGACAAGGAATTCTGGATTATAAGGCTGGCTGACCTGGGATTAAACATTGACTCCAGACAAGGGTTAAACATTGACTCAGCTAAAGACCCACAGATGGGTGCAAACAGTATTTCATATGTTCATTCTTATCTCAGTTGTCTGGCAAAAGCAACACTCTTAAGAACCATTTACACAGAGGCAGGCCAGATGGGCAGTGGAGAGGAGCAGGGAAGGGGTGTGTGGCTTGGGGCCCCCCTTCTCTATTGGCAGTATTGGGTTGATCCACGGTCTTGGAACAATAAGCTTATGATGAACATCTGGGAGTTGGATCTGTGTGGCCCAGTGACCTTGGACCTCTTCAATCCTTTCTAAATCAATCAGGGTTATAAATGGAAGCCCCTTGAGGACTGTGTAATCATAATCCAAAGTATTTGTCCTGATAGTAAAAGCTTTGGAAAGTGGAGGAAAATGCCCAATGCTGGAAGATCTTGGTTATAGATCCGTTTATGCTACAACCTCACTGTGCACGCTCGGCCAAGTCATTCCGCTTCTCCACTCTGAGTTCCGTGTCACTCCATGGGGAATCATTCTTGGTTCTGAGAGACTGACATCCGGTTCCTTTGATGCTAAATCATAAGCAGCCGGTAGATGCCAGCTCCTGTGCGTATTATAATTAATCTTTGGAACATACTTATGGAGTTTGAATAAATAGGACCAAAGGCATTAACTGGCTTGTCCAAGGCCCCCCAGCTAGATATGGCAAGGCTTGGATGTGAACCCGGGCTACCGAGGTGCAGAGCCTGTGCCCTTTCTTCTCAGCTGCACTGTCTCTCTGTGCTTGCTGTCTCTGGCTGATGTGGGTCCTTGACAGTGTTGCAGATGGGTGAAGAGTCTTTAGCTAGATTGTCCCTAGGGAATGAGGGTGCATACTCCTGCATGTCTCTAATCTCCTTAGAGACATGGTCATAGAAGATGCATGTCGTCAGCCAAGAAATATCTTCCCTTCCCCAAGCTATGGCTACATCTTAATCCCAGGAACCTGAAAATGTGGCCTTATTTGGGAGATGCATGGGATTAGGTTTAGAATCTTGAGATGAGGACATCTGGATTATCTGAATGAGCCTTAAATGCCATCACACTTACCCTCAGAAGAGAGGCAGAAAGATGCTGAAGACACACACAGAACGCAATGTGGCCCTGGAGAAAGAGTTCAGAGTGAGGCAGCTACACCCCCAAAGAACACCAAGGAAAGCCAGAAGCAGCCAAAAGTTAGGAGGGCAAGAAACAAATCTCTCCTAGAGCCCCGTCAGGAGGGAGGTCCTGCTGATTCCTTGATTTCAGACTCCTGGCCTCCGGAACTAAGATAGAATACATTTCTATTGACTAAAGTCACCAGAACTAGCCGGGCGTGGTGGCGCACGCTTGTAATCCCGGCGCTTGGGAGGCTGAGACAGGAGGATCGCACAGGTTCGAAGCCAGCCTCAGCTACTTAGTGAGGCTCTCAGCAACTTAGTGAGACCCTGTTTCCAAATAAAATAGAAAATAGGTCTGGGAGTATAGCCCGGAGGTAGAAAGCCTCTGGGTTCCACCCCCAGTACCACAAAAAAATAAAAAATAAAAATAATAAAGTCACCAAAACTGCAGTCATTTCATAGCAGCCAATCAAAGCACAAAATCCTAGAACTGGAGGGGTCTTGGGAACCACTGGGCCCTGCCTTCTCATTTGATACATGGAAAGCCTGGAGAAGTAAAAGAAAAAGTGATTTGGCAAAGGTTGCTCAGCAAGTTAGAGGCAGAACAGAACCAGGAAATAGGTGTGCAGACCCTAGACCAATCCTCCAAATCTCTCCACAATGACTCATACCGAGTTCCAGTCTCATTCCCAGGCAAATGAGAAACTTTTTTCTTCTCCATATGTATGTAACATATATTCTGTTTTATTACTTAAAAAAATAGCATGGGACTGTGTACAGTGGAGCACACCTGTAATCACAGTACTTGGGAGGCTGAGACATGAGGATCGCAGGCTTGAGGCCAGCTTTAGCAGTTTAGTAAGAGACTGTTCCAAAGTAAAAAAAAATGAAAAAGGCTAAGGCTCTTGCTCAGAGGTAGAGCACTCCTGGGTTTAATCTCTAGAACCACAAAAAAGGGGACCACTGGTTTGAACAGATGAAGTGAGAAGTGACACACATTTTGGAAAGCATAATTACCACTGAGTTGCACGGTTGGACAGTTTGGTCAGCCCTCCTTCCTCAGGTGTGAACACAGGGCCACTGGGGTCCAGATGAGGAAACTGGAGCATGAGGGGAAGCTGGAGACTCAGTCGCACCGCTGTGTGTGGCTGAGCCCAAACTGGGTTGCAGGATTTTGACTTCTTGACTCTTTCCCGGGTTCTGCTTTTTACTTTCCCTTTTCCCTTAGCTGAGTCCATGCATGGAGTAGATGGGCTTTGAGAAGGTGGTGGTGGTGGTGGTGGTGGTGGTATGTGTGTGTGTGTGTGTGTGTGTGTGTGTGTCTGTGTGTCTGTGTGTACTGCTAAAACAGTTGTGCAGATCGAAGGGAACATGGACCAGGACGTGATCTAGTAGGCCCTCCACCATCATGAGATAATCGAGCAGAGAAGGCAATCTGCCTCCACCTCCAGGCAGTGTAGGAATCACGGATTTCATAGAAGTGCCCCCCATTAGCTTTTTTTTTGTGTGTGTGTGGTACTGGGGGTGGAACCCAGGGGCTTTCTACCTCTGGGCTATACTCCCAGACCTATTTTCTATTTTATTTGGAAACAGGGTCTCACTAAGTTGCTGAGAGCCTCACTAAGTAGCTGAGGCTGGCTTCGAACCTGTGCGATCCTCCTGTCTCAGCCTCCCAAGCGCGGGGATTACAAGCGTGCGCCACCACGCCCGGCCCCCCCATTAGCTTTTACTCCTCAGATTCATTCCTTCCTTCCTTCTTTCCTTCCTTCCTTCCTTCCTTCCTTCCTCCCTCCCTCCCTTCCTCTTTCTTTCTCTTTCTTTCTTTCTTTCCTTTCTTTCTTTCTTTCTTTCTTTCTTTCTTTCTTTCTTTCTTTCTTTTTTGTGGTACTGGGGGTAGAACCCAGGGACTTTTCTACCTCCTGGCTGTACTTCAGACCTATCTTATACTTTATTTGGAAACAGGGTCTCACTAAGTTGCTGAGTATGCCAGCTTTCAGTGGGCCTCCCTTAATCCCTATCCAGCCTAGACAACCAGACACATCATTATTCCCTGTTTTTGAGGAAACAAATTACTGAGAAAAAAAATACCCTATAAACATCTTGGCTACTGAGTTCAAATGGAGAGGTATAATATGGAAAGCTTTTGGAAGGAGCTGCCATGTGGCAGAAACAGGTTTGTCCCGTCTCCCTACCTGCACATCTCCCTCTGCCCTCACATCTGTCCACTAGACATCCATCTTGGAAAAAGGAAATAGGAAATTTGTTAAAGAGGAAAAAAGAGAAATGAGTTGTTGACAGGTCCTTGTGCCCTCCTACCTACCACCATGGGGCTGAGTCCGGCTGCCAGGTAACAAAGGGAGTAATGATGGATATTCAGATGGGTTTGGAAATTCCAGAGCCAAGGGGCCTGCACCTTGCCTGCCCTATATAGAACTTTGATGATGACCAAAGTCTTCTCAATATCCATTGCACCCTTAATTACATAGGAACATTGGTGCACAAATGACTACAAGGGTATTGTGGGAAATGTGGTTCAACTTCATAGGATTCCCAAAGGCCTCAGAAAGATACAGATCTGAGCTGGGAACGGTGGTACATGTCTGTTATCCCAACCACTTAGGAGGCTGAGGCAGGAGGATTGAAAGTTCAAGGCCAGATCTGCTACAAGAAGGGCAAGGGAGGGGCGAGGGACCTGGAAATCCTACCAAAGGATCTGAGTGGCAGGAACAAAGAGAACACAGAGTGGATCCCCGGCCTCTGAGGAGGAGCAGGGACAAAGGCCCACTGACCAGCAGGGCAAGTCATATCTCATCTGACATGGCCATTTCCTCCTAGAACACGAGGCCAGAGCAAGACTGAAATAATGGGCCAGTCCCTCTCGCTGTGCCCACAGGTAGCATTGGCTACCCGAGGGGAAAGAAGGGAGGCCAAAGCGAAAGAGAATACAGAATAAGACTGAATTTCAAATCTGGAATAAAGTGGCTGATGTGTCATTGAATTGGATTGAGGTTGCCCAGAATTGACTATGACTTTGCAATTCTTTTTTTCTTTCATCAGTCAGATTGTGAGTTTAGGGTCTGAAATTCTTGCCATCCAAATTGGTGATTGTGGATTAATATGCACAAGTAAGTGGTTAGGTGAAATATGACTCGGGCCTCTGACTTCCCGGTATATTTCCTGGGTCCTATTTCTCCTTTTCTCCTTCCCCTTCTGCGGTTTGGCCTACAGGACTCTGCAGGGAGAGTCGGGTCAGCCCCGTACAGGTAAGCTAGGGCAGGGGTTTCCATGCGCAGGAGTGTGGGGAGGAGTGTGTGTGTGTGTGTGTGTGTGTGTGTGTGTGTGTGTTGGGGAGTGGGATTCTCTTGAATGACACCATACAGCTGAGGACATTGGGGGAAACACCTGGGAACCCCAATCATATCATGTCCTGGGAACCTGCTGTGGACTAACTGCGGCAGGGAAGGAGGCTGCCACTCAGTAGGTCAGCGCCCTCCTCGGTGTGGAGTTGAGCCTCCGGGTCCTAACCAGACTCCCCCAGCTTCAGGGAAAAAGCCCAAATCTTCAGTCCCTCCAGCAAGTGAGAAAGGAAGAACCAGTCTCCCAGGTTGCTGGAAGCCGTGCCTGCCGGTCTCTGGGAGCTCTAGGGCAGGTGGAAGGGGCTTTGCAGAAGGGGTGTAAAGGGTGACGTGGGTACAGCCGTGTCCTCAGGAGCTGGGGGAAGTGTCCCCTAGTGACTGGGGATGTGAGATCGAGGACTGACCGAGCCGCTCCTACTGCCTGTGCCCAGTTGAGTGTCAGCCTCGCACTGCGCGATGAGCCAGGGATTTTTACATGTAATATCTGGCTACATTCTCCACCTATAGGTTGGCTATTATTATCCTTATTTTCCAGATGGAAAGAAATATGAAGTTGACTTGCCTATAGTCTTGCAGCTAGAAAGTGACCGAGCAGGATCGTCAGGCTGGATACTCTGCCCTCTATCCTGGCTGTAATGATCGAGGATTCCCAGTAACAGTCTCTCCAAAGCCAAGGGAAAGCAAATGGAGCCAGCCAGGAAAGCTGAAATGAAAGAAAATCAAGGGACCTGTGAGAGTCACGTGCCCCTGGCTGGCCGCCGTGCCTATGGGAGAGTGGCCCTTTAAGAGCCCAGGTGTGGGTCAAGGCTCGGAGCACGGTTTCAGTTTTGGCAGCAGTATCCACCCACAGCCCAGGCAGCAGCTTCTAGAGAGCTAGGGGTCACTGTCTGGCCGGCAGGCTGTGCCCCTGAAACTGGATCAACAGGAGAAGGAAGTAGCTAAACGTAAGTGTGGCTGCTCTGGGATCCCCAGAAAGGATGCTCTCAGGGATGGTGGCGCAGGCAACCTCACACATTCTCACCCCTAGCCTCTCAAGAGCCCAGTGAGGAGGGCAAGGGCGCAGACTGTGTGGAGGCCGTGGGGAGCCGAGCTGCCTGCCCCGATGGGAGGAGTAAGGGCAGGTGTGCGTGTGGAAGACCCCATCCTCCTCTGCAAATATCAGCAGATGCGAAGGAATGTCTGTGTTCAGGGTGTGTAGTTAGTTCTTCCCTTTAAGCTTGCCCCCCTCCCCGTCCCCGTAATGGGATATAGGCATGTACCACCACACAGTACAGCCTCTTAACTGGGTGGCCTTAGGCAAGTTACCTAAGGGCTCTCAGCCTCAGGTTTTTTTCCTTTTCTTTCTTTCTCTCTTTCTTTTCTTCTTTCTTTTTTTTTCTTTTCTTTTTTTTTTTGATATATGGGAGGTATTGGAGATTGAACTCGGGGCATTTTACTTCTGAGCTACACCCCCAGCCCTTTTTATTTATTTTTTGTTTGGAAACAGGGTCTCACTAAGTTGCTAAGAGTCTCATTATGTTGCTGAGGCTGTCTTCAAACCTGCAATTCTCTTGTCTCAGCCTCCCAAGTACTGGGATTATAGGCATGTGCCACCACGCCTAGCATCCTCAGTTTTCTAATCTGTAAAATGGGCATGTAAATGACAGGTATCAGCTGGGCATGTTGGTGCATGCCTGTAATCTCAGTACTTGGGAGGCTGAGACAGGAGGATTGCAGGTTTTCAGTCAACCTCAGCAACTTAGTGAGACCCTATTTCAAAAATAAAATAAAATAAAATAGGGTTAGGAATGTAGCTCGGAAGTAGAATGCCCATGAGTTCAATTTCCACACAAAAATTAGATAAAAATAAAAAGGGCTGGGGGTATAACTCAGAACTAGAACACCATGGAATTCAAACCCCATTACCAAAAAAAAAAAAAAAAAACCAAAACAACAACAACAAAAAAACATCACCTATCACTTTAGGTTGATGTGGGCTCAAATGAGAGAATATGTGTGAAATAGCTTTGTGGTCTCTAGAGCAAAATAGCCATTGATCAATATTTTTTAATTTAGTTCAATCACTCAGGGATTTATTGAGTACCACATAGACTTAGGTGCAGATGATGCATATAAAATTCTGGAATATAGTGAAGCCTCTTCTGGTCTTTGAAATTTTCTGTCTTCACCTTCCAGGGTAGGCACCATCGGTCCCTTTCTTTCAGCTTCTAAGAGACTCTGAAATCTTTTCTAAGTACAACTGCAGCTTTGCCTCAGAAGATCCCAGCTACCTGAAATATAAGTATCTATTACAGTAACATCCTGCCCTAGCTCCCAGTAAGAAAAAAATGAGTTCCGCACAGAATTACAGAACAAGGTGGGGAAGGGCTACCCCCAGGCCAAGCCCTGACTCACCTCCTCGCTCTGCAGCCAGAAGTCTCAGACAAGACCACCCCTCCCCTGGCCCATCCTGACAGTATTCCCCAGCCAGCTGTGGAACCTGCAGGCATAAGCTCCTTCCCCTACCCCCTATTCATCTTGTGCAGCTGTCATGGCGCCTGGGAACACCCTAGGTGGTCAGGTTTTGGTACTGGGGACTGAGCCAGTACCAAACCTGGTCATTCTACCTCTGAGTTACTCCACCAACCCCCTTCTTTCTTTTTTCTTTCTTTCTTTCTTTCTTTCTTTTCTTTTTTTTTTTTTTTTTTGGTGGTACTGGGGTTCCTGGAAGCCCTTCTACCTCCGGGCTACACTACCAGACTTATTTTTACATTTTTATTTGGAAACAGGGTCTCCTAAGTCAGCACGCGCGGCTGGCTTCGAACCTGCGCAATCCTCCTGTCTCTGCCTCCCGAGCGCGGGGCTTGTTTGTTTTGTTTTAAAACAGGGTCTTCCTAGGTTGCTCAGAGTCTCATTAGTGCTAGTTGCTAAGGCCGTCCTTGAACCTTCGATCCTCCTGTCTCAGCCTCCCAAGTACGGATTACGTGCTCGGCTCTGGTGCTCAAGTTTTGTATGACAATTTATTATTTTTTTTATTTTTATTTATTTTTTTTTTTGCGGGTCTGGGGATGGAACCCAGAGGCATTCTAACTCCTAGCTACACCCCCTGCCCTATTTTTTTTTTTTATTCTTTATTTTGAAACCGGGTCTCACTGAGTTGCAGAGGGCCTCACTAAGTAGCTGAGGCTGTCCGCGAACCGCGATCCTCCAGGTCTCAGCCTCCCAAATGCTGGGATTATAAATGTGCGCCACCACGCCCAGCTATGTATGACAATTTTTTACATTATTTTTCTCTTCACTAGGGGAATTATAGCCTCTTTAACATCTGGAGAAAGAAACTGCCAATATCCAAGGTTTGGGTAGAAGGCAACTATCTGGCATCTGAAAGTGAGGGGTCTGCCCAGAGCTGCATCTGAAACTCTTCATCCATGCATCTGTTGCACCTGGATGTAGTGATATAGTAGGAAGAAGTGACAGGAGTCGGGAGAGCAACTCTCTTCTCTCCTCTTCTCTTCTTTTCTCTTCTCTCTTCTCTTCCCTTTCCTCCCCTCCCACCCTTCTCCTCCCCTCCCCTCCCCCCTTCTCCTCCCCTCCCCTTCTTCTTCTCCCCTCCTTCTCCTCCCCTCCCCCCTTTCCCTCCCCTCCCCTCCCCACTTCTCCTCCCCTCCCCTCCCCTCCTTTTTTCCCCTCCTTCTCCTCCCCTCCCCCTTCTCCTCCCCTCCCCCCTTCTCCTCCCCTCCCCTCCCCCTTCTCCTCCCCTCCCCTTCTCCCCTCCCCCTTCTCCTCCCCTCCCCACTTCTCCTCCCCTCCCCTCCTTTTTCTCCCCTTCTTCTCCTCCCCTCCCCATCTCCTCCCCTCCCCCCTTCTCCTCCCCTCCCCTCCCCCTTCTCCTCCCCTCCCCCCTTCTCCTCCCCTCCCCTCCCCCTTCTCCTCCCCTCCCCTTCTTCTCCTCCCCTCCCCTTCTTCCCCTCCCCTCCCCTCCTTCTCCTCCCCTCCCCTCCTTCTCCTCCCCTCCCCACTTCTCCTCCCCTCCCCTCCCCTCCTTTTTCTCCCCTTCTTCTCCTCCCCTCCCCCCTCTCCTCCCCTCCCCCTTCTCCTCCCCTCCCCTCCCCCTTCTCCTCCCCTCCCCTTCTCCTCCCCTCCCCTCCTTCTCCTCCCCTCCCCTCCTTCTCCTCCTCTCCCCCCTTCTCCTCCCCTCCCCTCCTTCTCCTCCCCTCCTTCTCCTCCCCTCCCCTCCTCCTCCCCTCCCCTCCCCTCCCTTCCTCTCCCTTCCCCTCCCCCCCTCTCCTTTCCTTTTCATACTGGGGATTGAACCCAGAGACATTCTACCTCTGAAATAGACCCCCAATCCTATTTTATTTTATTGAGTTGTACTGTATTGTATTTTAGAAACCGGGTCTCACTAAGTTGCAGAAGACCTTGAGAGATTGCTGAGGATGGCTACAAACCTTTGATCCTCCTACCTCGGCCTCCTAAGTATTAGGATTACAGGCATTACTATTTCCTGTTTCTTAGCACCTCTGGATCTCTGTGGATTTAGGTTGTAAAGCATGATCATATCAGTTTCTATTTGGTAAATTCACTTACCCTATACTTTCACCATTTAATCCCATTCACACCCAAAACAAACCTGGGAGACAGGAAGGTTAGGGAATTAAGACTGTATGAGTTTAGATGAGTGTTATCAAGTCACCCAGCAAGTGTGAAAAATGACATGGCATAGCTTTCTTATGTGACCATGAGAACATTTTAATATCACTCAAAAATAAACTACCCAACTTAAAAATTTACAGCTTGAGCATCCCTAAGCCCCAAATCCAAAATTTTAACTGCTCTAAAATTTGATTTTTTTTTTTTTTTTTTTTTTTTTGCAGTACAGGGGATTGAACCTAGGGGCATTTTACCTTCAAAGTATACCCCCAGCCCTATTTTCTATTCTTTATCTTGAAACAAAGTTTCACTAAGTTGTGGAGGGCCTCACTAAGTAGCTGAGGCTGTCCACAGACCCTCCCATCTTCTCCTCCTAAGTATTAGAATTACAGGCATGCACCACCACACCTGACTTCAAATTTAATGTGTGTGTGTGTGTGTGTGTGTGTGTGTGTGTGTGTGTGTGTTACTGGGGATTGAACCCAGGGGCATTCTACCTCTGAGTTACACCCCTTGATCTATTTTATTTTTGTTTTGAAACAGGGTCTCACTACGTTGATGAGAGTCTCACTACTTGCTGAGGCTTTTCTTGAGCCTGGAATCCTCCTTTCTCAGCCTCCCAAGTACTGGCTTATGAGTGTATGCCACCACGCCTAGCTTAAACCTGAAATGTTTTGAGAGCCAACGTGATGGAAGTAGGAAATTCCACACTTGACATCAGTCAAAACACAGCTAAAGATATCATGTAAAATACCTTCAGGCCATGTGAGTAGTGTATACATGAAACTTAAATGAATTTCACATTTAGACTTGGGTCCCAAGATTTTTCATTATATGTGTGGAAAGATTTCAAAATTTAAAAAAAAAAGCTGGGCGTGGTGGCGCACGCTTGTAATCCCAGTGCTTGGGAGGCTGAGACAGGAGGATGGCACGGGTTTCAAGCCAGCCTCAGCTGCTGAGTGAGGCTCTCAGCAACTTACTGAGACCCTGTTTCCAAATAAAGTATAAAATAGGTCTGGGAGAATAGCCCAGAGGTAGAAAGCCCCTGGGTTCTACCCCCAGTACCACAAAAAAAGAATTTAAAAAAATTTTTTTAAATTCCAAGTCCAAAGCACTTCTTACTTCAGGATTTCCAATAAAGGATCCCCAACCTCTATTACGCATGTACTTTGTTCAGCAGAGACAACCCCCCCCAAGCAATGTCTTGCCCTCTTGCTGGTGGGCAGGGCTGGGGGCTCAAAGTCACAGCACGGTCACAGAGTGATGGAATAGAAAGAAGCTTTGGCGTGGAGACACCCAATTAGAGAAAACAAAATAATACACCCTACACGTGGTAATGCAAACTAAATAGCAGCTGATATTTTTTCAGGAAGAAATGTCTCTCTTGTCTCCTACCTCTGGGTTCAGATGTCTCTTCATAGGAACTGCCTTTTCTGTGAAAGGCAGAGAGGGGAGAACAGAACTAGACTTCTCCCCTTCCTGTCCCATGGCTTCCTCTCAACAGTAAGGCTGTTGGTTTAAGGGACAGTGCAGTGTCTAAGAGCCTACACTCTTGGTCCAGAATCCCATCTCAGTTACATAGGAGCCTTAGGAAAATTTCTTTTTCTTTTTTTTTCTACCTCTGAGCTAAAGACCCCCCCTTCAAAAAAAAAAAAAATATATAGGATCTAAGTTGCAGAAGGCACTATGTTGCTGAGGCTGGTCATAAACTTGTGATCTTCCTGCCTCAGCCTCCCAAGTACTGGAATTACAGACGTGTGCCACCATACTCAGCTTTGGGCAAATTTCTCGATGTGTCTCAATTCTCTCACCTGTATGGTGGGCTTGCTCAATTTATCCTACCTCCTAGGGTAGCTGTGAATATTAAACCAAATAACACGTAAAGCACCTGGAAAGAACTCAGCATACAACATACACTGCGCATTCTTCTAACCTAGTCCACAGTGCTGGTCTCCCTTCTCAGCCATCCTGATCCAATTTGACTAGCTCACTCCCAGTTTCCAGAAGATGCCCAGCAAGCAGCTTTCTGTTCTCTCATTCTGTGACAGGAAGAAGGAGAAGACTGTATTGATTTCAGAAAGAAGAGAAGGAAAAGAACAAACATTTTTAAGCTTGTCACCATGCTGAGAAATTTGCATATATTGTTTGTTTAACCTTTATAGCAACTCTCTGTGTGAGGTACAGTTATCTCCAGTTTATGAATGAGGAACTGGAGGCTCAAAGAGTTTCAGCCCAGCCGGCTGCTCCACATCGCAGGGCCTCCCAATGAGAACTGAGGGCTCAGCTGAGTAGTGGAGGCTTTGCGCTACTCCCAGCCAAGTGCGTGGCAGCCATGACAGTCAAGTGGACAGGAAGGAGATGGACACTCTTGCTCTGCCGAATGGCAGAACAGGCTTTAATTGGGATAAAACCTGCAGAGGAGGCTCCTCAGGAAAGGGTGGAGCCCGTGTCCACTTACAGACTAGAAGTTTATACGGGTTGTTTAAAGGAAGATTCCATGGGTCAGGAGGGAGCAGTGGTCAGCCATTGCTAGGGAGGTTGTTAAGGGTTATTTGCCGGGATGTCAGAGCTGGGTTAAACAGGACAATGGGAAATTTCACAAAGCAGAGTAAAGCTGTAAGCAAGAGGCTTGTCAGGCACATCATAGGCAAGAAAATGGGGACGTTTTGGTAACCAGGGAGAAGGCAGTATTGAGAAAGACTTGAGAATTTCTGGTCAGCAGAGAGATCTGCAAAATGGCACATCCTTATAAGATGGAGTCACTTTCCTTTGAGACTCTAACACCTATGAGTAATTATAAACTCTTACGGTTGAAGAATGCTTGATAATATTTAAAGTGCTTCCATTTACATCATCCCGTTCTGTTCCCCCATAGTCTTCCATCCTGTAGCTCTAGTCCCTCAAGCTAGAAGCGTCAAGGACTATTCTTCCCATTTACAGAGGAGGGGTCGAGCCAGATCATCTTTTGCCCTAGTGATAGAGCTCTCTTTGTAGCCCATGGTAGAGCAGGACTCTGGACTCTCAGTTTTCTTCTATCCTTGAAGTTCCTTTCCATGCAACTACTCTCAGGCTCACTCTAGTTTGTGAGCAAGCCCTCTCTCTCCCCAGGGGAGATGGACTCCAGCAGTGCCTCTCCTAAAAGTAGGGAAAGGAGGCCATTTAATCCAGGCCAAAAAAATTCCCCTTCCCACGAAAAAAAAAAAAAAAAAAGAAATATACATATATATATTTTTTCTTTTTTTTCCTTAAACAGGGTCTCACTAAGTTTCGGAAGGCCTCACTAAGCAGCTGCAGCTGGCCAAGAACCTGCAATCTTTCCTGTATCACCCTCCCAAGTTCAGGGATTACAAGTGTGTGCCATCATGCCTGGCACTAATTTAGAAATCTGAGAATAATCTGAAACATTTCAGCTTCACCACTGAAAAAGTTACAAATTTCTAATTTAAGGACCAAAAAAAATACCTTTAAGCATGACCTATTAGCATAAATATAACCCAATAGAACATACCCCTCTGCTCATTCAAGGAGTGATAATAGGGAGTGATCTCAAAGTCCAATTTTTCCATGGGCCTTGTGATTAAGAATCTTTCTAGCCAGGCGTGATGGTGCACGCTTGTAATCCCCACACTTAGGAGGCAGAGACAGGAGGATCGCACAGGTTTGAAGCCAGCCGTGCTGGCTTAAGAGACCCTGTTTCCACATAAAAAGTATAAAATAAGTCTGGGAGTGTAGCCCGTGGGAGTGTAGCCCAGAGGCAGAAGGGCTTCCAGGAACCCCAGTACCACCACCACACACAAAAAAAGAATCTTTCTAACCCATAGATTTCCCACTTGCAACATGAAATCAATAGCATCTGCTTCCTGAGTTGCTATGCCAATGGATAGGGTACCAGCAAAGTATCTGGCACATAGTAGGTGACCAATAAGTGTTTTGTACTTTCTTTCTTCTTTCTTTCTTTCCTTAAGCAAACCCTTTAGCTCCAGCCACTTTGCAATGAGGGCCTTTCCTGAGACTTGAATTGCCTGGGAAAGCCTCTGGCTGAGAAAAAAGGGGTCTCTACTGATTCTCAAAGCACAGGATTTTTTAGTTGCTACTAAAGAAGCTTCACCAAATTGTAGGCAAGAAAGAGTTCCTGTTCTAGGGAGCATCTGTGTCCTCTCTTGTCCATTATCTCCCTCTGGGACTGGACTCTGTGCTTCCTTGCCAACATCACCCTCTACCAGGTTTGACCTTCCAGCTGTGCAGGCCTGAGGCTCTCACCCCTGACTTCAGACTGTGCAGAAGATAATGTCTATGTGGACATGTCCAGCCATCCAAACATGTCACAAATGAGAGGAAGGCCGGGCTAGAATTTGGACCCCCTACCTTGGTAAGCCTGGCATCTGACTCTGTAATATAGGACACATCTCTTTACTAATTTGCAGGAGGGAATGCATCCCCTAGCTCAGCCCATGGGAAGACCCACTCCAATCTCACAAAATATTAGGAAGGTTTCTTCTCTAGAGGAAAGAACAGGAAAGAGAACCAAGGATAAGTTCTGCTGGCTGGGGCTCTTAAAAGCATGTGGCATTTTGATTCCCACTGGTGACCGCAACTAGGACCAACACATATGGCAAGTGGTAGGGTTCCCAGGACTTCGCAGCCAGCCCACCTACCTGCTGCAGAAAAGACATGCTTCATAGCTGTGCCTGCCTGGGAGCTTCTCATCTGTTCCCCCAGTCAGCAGCCCTTGTGCACATTCAAATCAGGTGGACTCTGGCATTTGGCTAAGCCCCACTCCAAGCGTTTATCTTTGGCCAGGTGAGATAGGTCTGGGGCAATTCACTGAATTAAAAAGGGCCTCAAGTTGCCACCTGACATCCATATCTGCCCCCACCCCTCCCCATACTCTTCCAAAGAACTAGAGAAACAGAATGCCTTTATCTCCACAAGGAAATAAAAAGGTTCCTTGCAGGGAAATTCCCCTATGGAAAAGAAATAACAAGACAAACAACTCTATTGCCTTTGGCTCAAGCTGGTGAAGGAAGTCTCTGGGAACAGGAGCCGGGGCCAAAGCAGTGAGGAAAGATAATGCTCCAGCTCTGTCTTGCTGCAACTCTCTTATCTTTATGGGAGCTCATTACTGCCCATGGCTTATTATCCCTGTTGTTTTCTCCTCTTAATATTCTTGGTCATATTCATTCTGAAGTTTAGAGTCTGTTACAGTTAGCTAGGATGTAGGAACTCTCTGCTCTCCTCTCCTCTCCTCTAGGCTGTAGTTTGGGTTCTGAAGGTAGCTGCTGTCGGCCAGGGCCAGGGCCTCAACCTTCCCCATCCCTGGGCTCTGTTCCTAGTGATGACAAAATTCATCCAAGGTGCCGTAGAGTCTCCTCTTTGTCTGCCAGGTCTCACCAGGAAGGATTAAAAGGACTATGATATCTACATTCTTAATCTTCACCCTACAACCAAGTCACTGGGAAATCTTAGGCATCACTCAGCATCTCAAAGTCTTGGTTTTCGTATCCATTTAGTGGTTGTGATTATATATTTGTTGTTTCAAGGAAAGTTATAAAGCTCAAATGAATAGTATCAAAGATGGCACTTTGTGTTTTTTGTTGTTGTTGTTATTTTGTTTGGTTTCTTGTTTTTGTTTTTGTTTTGTTTTGTGTTTTTTTGGTGGTACTGGGATTCCTGGAAGCCCTTCTACCTCCGGGCTACACTTCCAGACCTATTTTATTTTTGGAAACAGGGTCTCTTAAGCCAGCGTGGCTGGCTTCGAACCTGTGCGATCCTCCTGTCTCTGCCTCCCAAGCGCGGGGATTACAAGCGTGCGCCACCACGCCTGGCGCCAAAGATGGTACTTTGATCAGCAATGGCTCTACAAACATCAAGAATATACACTTTGGGGTGTGGTACACCGCAGTAGAGAGGTCAAAAGCATGGACTTTTTACCTGGAGAGTGGAGGAGCCATCCGTCCGTCCATCCATCCATCTGTCCATCCGTCCGTCCATCCATCCATCCATCCATCCATTCATTCATCAGTAGAATTTATTTCAGTTGCTGGAGACAGAAAACTAAAAAGGTGTTACAGAAACTGTGAGGTCCGCTAGTCTTAGAAGACAGAAACACTTCATCTTCTTGTGCTTCTTGTTTTTCAGCATCTCATAGAGGAAGCCAGCCAGCCTGAGTGGCAGCGCGCTCGGAAGCCACCAGCGATGGCACTCCTCTGGTTCACCTGCCTGCTGGCTATCGTCCCAGGTGTGTCTGCTAGGTCCCATCTCCCCAGGGCTCTACTCCCTTCATCCTACTGGCACAGAGGATCCAGTTCCCTGAGGACACTGAAATCACACTCCTCCCCAGGGATGCCCCTCTCAAAATGTGTACTCCCTCGAGAAGGAGGCAGTGCTGAGGGTCACTGGGATCAGCAAGCACTGGAAGTCTGGGGTCTAGTGAAGTGTCTTCTCTGGGGTCAAAAGACTTTGGCCTCAAATCAAGAATCTTTCTGAGTTACTACAGGAGTTGGAGGAAACCAATTATCTTTCCTGGCTCTTAATATGTTTATCTAGAAAAAAAGAAAAGAAAATCAGCCAGGTGTTGTGGTATGAACATGTAATCCCTGGGTTTACGAGGTTGAGATAGGAGAATTACAAATTTGAGGCCAGCCTCAGCAATTTAGTGAGACTCTGTTTCAAAAATAATAAAATAAAATAAAAAGAGCTGGAGGTATAGCTGAGAGGTAGAATGCCCTGCGTTCAATCCCCAGTACCACAAAAATAAACAAATAAAGAAAGAAAAATAATCCTAGCTGGGTGTGGTGGCTCATGCTTGTAATCCCAGTATATTTGAGAGACAGAGACAGAAGGGCCGTAGGTTCACCACCAGCCTCAACTACTTAGTGAGGCCCTGTTTTAAAGTAAAGAATAGAAAAAAAAAATAGGGCTGGGGTGTAGCTCAGAGGACCTGGGTTCAATCCCCAGTACCACACAAAAAAGGGGAAAATAATCTAAAGTGTCTTTAAAAATACATGGAAATAACTGAATGTGGTACCTCATGCTTCTAATCCCAGCATTTGGGAGGCGGAGACCAGAGGATCACAGTTCACGGACAACCTCAGCTATTTAGTGAGGCCCTCCACAACTTCGTGAGACCCTGTTTTGAAGTAAAGAATAAAAAATAGGACACGGGGTGTAGCTCAGAGGTTGAATTCCCCTGAGTTCCATCCCAGAACTGAAAAAAAAAACAAACATGGAAATAACAGATAGCAAATCAAAAGTATAGCCCCCTACAAAAGTGATGTTCAAAAACAAAAAACAACATAAAAATAAAAATAAAAAACAACAAATAGGATAGCATAAGTTTGTCATCTACTGTCCTTAAAAAAGATTATCACTGCCGGGCGTTGTAGTGCACGCTTATAATCCCCGCACTTCAGAGGCGGAGACAGGAGGATCACGCAGGCTCAAAGCCAGCCTCGCTGGCTTAAGAGACCTTGTTTCCAAATTAAAAAAAAAAAATAGGTCTGGGAGTGTAGCTCAGAGGTAGAAGGGTTCCATCCCCAGTACCACACACACACACACACACACACACACACACACACACACACACACAATATATATATATATATATATATATATATATCACTAAATGAATTACAAATAGAATTTAACAATGACTAGATAATCATTTTACCCAATACAGCAATTATCAATCTGTAGCATTTGCAAATAATCCACAGAGGGCACATATATTAAATAGAAAATTGCATCTCTTTGCTGGGAGGGCTGTCTGGATCCCTTCAGCAGGCTGTATCCTCACCTCCCACAACCCGCCCAGGCCTAGCATCTCAAAGCCTTTGTCTTCGGTCCCCACAGTGGTCTCCATGAAAAGTCCCATCTTTGGTCCAGACGAGGTGAGCACTGTGGAAGGCAATTCAGTGTCCATCAAGTGCTACTACCCAGCCACCTCTGTCAACCGGCACACGCGGAAGTACTGGTGCCGGCAGGGAGCCAGCGGCAGCTGCACAACCCTTGTCTCCTCGGAGGGCTACATCTCCAAGGACTATGCAGGCAGAGCCAACCTCACCAACTTCCCGGAGGAGGGCGCGTTTGTGGTGAATATTGCCCAACTCAGCTCGGATGACTCTGGACAGTACAAGTGTGGTCTGGGCATCAATAGCCGGGGCCTGTCCTTTGATGTGAGCCTGGAGGTCAGCCAGGGTAAGTAAGGATTGGGTTCTTTGGGCTTCTAGGGGAAGTAAGAGGATGCCAAGGGAGGGCTGAGAGAAAAACTTAACACAAAGGGGGTCCTGGCCAGGAGTCATAACACACCGAGGCAGAGACTCTTCCAGTCTATAGCACTTCAGGACTTTGCTGACAGCCTGGCAACTTCTCTCATATTTTTTGAAAGTAGAACTGAGGTAGGATAGAAAACATAAAGAGAGGTAGAAAAGAGGCATGAGGGCCAAAACAAGAGTGGCCATGATTAAAAGTCCAGATTCAAAGTTCACCTTCACATACTCTGATCACAAACAGCACAATTTAATCGGTTATTAGACCTCTCCTCGGGTCATCTGAACACTTCAGCTGCGTGTCATACCTTTGATCAAACCCTCAATGTTACATCAATGTAGTTCTGATTTTTTATGTTTGCGAAACAAAACAAAATACATGGATGGGAAAATAATTAGATATATTTTAATCAAGAACAAAGAAGCAAACAGTGCCTAATAGGTAATCATAATTAACTCTTCCAGTGTCCAACACAAAGGAAAACTAAAAACATCCTCTTAGATTATGTCCCTATACTACACATTTACACATGCTAAGATGTCTAGTTAAGATGTAGCTAGCATGTTCTACCATGTCCATGTTCTATCCTGTCCCTCTTTCTTTACTTCTCTCAGTAAAATAATTCTGTGTCTCTGGCCATCCTTAAATTCCTTTCTGTGACTGATGTCAAAAACCCTCACGGGCTGAGTCAAGGTCCACCCCCTTTTTAGGGCTCCTCAGGACCCTTGACCTAGTGACAGGACAGAAGGTCTATAAACCCAAGAAATATAAAAAACAGAAAAGACATACAGAGATCCTTAAATTCCTGCTATTAATGCACCCTTTAAATCAAGGTGTTGGTCCACCAGAAGGTTTCTTGTAATATGAATGTTCTTAGCCAGACATGGTAGCCCATGCCTGTAATCCTAGTACTTGGGAGGCCGAGACAGGAGAATTGCAGGTTCAAAGCCAGCCTCAACAACTTAGTGAGGTCCCGCAACAACTTAATGAAGTTCCTCAGCAACTTAGTGAGATTTTTGTTTCAAAATAAAATAGAGCTGAGGAGGTATAGCTCAGAGGTCTAACACCCCTGGGTTCAACCTACAGTACCAAAAAGAAAGAGAGAGAGAGAGAGAGAGAGAGAGAGAGAGAGAGAGAGAGAGAGAGAAGAAAAGAAAGGAAGAAAAAAGAAGGGAAGAAAGAAAATGAGTATTTGTTTACCTGAAATTCATTAGTCTATCAGAACTATTAGCTTAAGTTAAAGACTAAGCTAATGATAGAAGACTTAGAAACCCAAACAGGTTTGACTCCTCCTTGGCTCCTCAGTTTTAGCATTTGTTCTTCCCAGACATGGGGAAGGACCCCTTGTGAATGAGGATCTTATGACATGCAAGGGCGGGATAGAGAATTTCTTTATGGCCATCTCTTACACAGAAAGGGGAGGGAAAGGATAGAGTAATCTCTTCAGGTTTTATAGATAACTCTTGAATAAAGAGGTCCTACTTTCTATGACCTAATTTGGAGAAGAAAAATTCTAGTTTCTATGGCTTGCCTTTGAGGAAAATGAGGAATGAGAGACAAGAGGGCAGGAGAAGGTCAGAGAGAAACTTTGCCTCTGAGGCCTTTGCTTTTGGGTATCATTTTCTGAGCCCCAACAGCATTTCTCAGCAGAGTAGATTATACCAGGCTTTTGGCCCACCAGACCCTCGCTGGGAACAGCAAAGAGCTCCATATTGCAAGAAAGTGAGCTCACAACTTGCTCCCTGACCTTCATCCTGCAGGTTCTGGACTCCTAAATGACACTCATGTCTACACAGTAGACATGGGCAGTACAGTGTCCATTACCTGCCCTTTCAAATCTGGAAATGCTCATAAAAAGAAGTCCTTGTGCAAGAAGACAGGCCAGTACTGCTCACTAGTCATTGACTCCAATAAGTATGTGAACCCCAGCTTCCAAGGCAGAATAAGTCTCGTCATTTACGGTACCAGCCAACTAATGTTCAGCGTTGTCATCAATCACCTGAGGCCCAGTGATGCTGGGATGTACCTCTGCCAGGCCGGGGAAGATTCTGATGGTGACAAGAAGGATATTGACCTCAAGGTACTAGAACCTGAACCTGAGCTGGTTTATGGAGAACTGAGGGGCTCAGTGACCTTTGACTGTGCCCTGGGCTCTGAGGTGGCAAGCACGCCCAAATTCCTGTGCCGGGAGAGCAAAGCGGAAACCTGTGATGTGCTCATCAACACCCTTGGGGAGAGGGACCCGGCCTTGGAGGGCAGGATTCTGCTCACTCCCAAGAACAATGGCCACATCAGTGTGTCGATCACCGGCCTGCGGAAGGAGGATGCAGGGCGCTACCTGTGCGGAGCCAACTCTGATGGTGTGTGGGAGGAAGGCACACCCATCCAGGCTTGGCAACTCTTCGTCAACGAAGGTGAGATCCCAGAGGACGGGAGGGAGGGTGGAGCAGTGTGGCGGGTGAGAAGCTAGCTTGGCTTCCTGAGTCCATTCACCAATATCCATCCATCAGCCAACCTCAGTAACCACTCACTGAAGAGACCTGAACTGGATGCTCTGTGGGCAGCAGTAGAGGAGAGCAAGAAAATGCAGTGGCCTCTGCCTTGTGCTAGCTCCTAGCTATTCTCCTGTTATCACAGGCTATTTGGTGGCTACCTTTGGGTAACAGGAATAATGAGAGCAAAGCTAATGGTCTAGGCAATAAAGACTGCCTGGGTTTCAGTATGGTGGGCCCTATTCTTTCCTATTCCATGGTAGGCCCTGTTCCCTCCCCATGCTCCATCCCTTTCACATACTTCATCCCACACCTTCACATGGAGAAGGATTGGCATACCTTGGTCTCAAAACTTCCCAAGAAGGCCATCCTCTCCAGCCTCTAAAGTTTCTATTCCTGCATTTCTTAGGATTATTTGTTATTCAGTACAATCTGGTCCATTCAGTTACACATGATAAAACAAATCCCTGTTCTACCGGGCATGGTGGCACACACTTGTAATCCCCGCACTTGGGAGGTTGAGACAGGAGGATCACACAGGTTCGAAACCAGCCTCAGCTACTTAGTGAGGCTCTCAGCAACTTAGTGAGATCCTGTTTCCAAATAAAATTTAAAATAGGTCTGGGAGTATAGCCCAGAGGTAGAAAGCCTCTGGGTTCCACCCCCAGTACCAATCAATCAATCAATCAATCCCTGTTCCTTCTCACCCTAGGCACTCTGCATGACGCTGTCCTCATGAGAAACAGCACATAGCATTTGTAGTTCCTGTCTCTGTAGTCTCTGTCGCTGTGACTTTAAGAGACTTGTATTCCCTACATATACTTTTATTTCTAGCTCTTGGTCCTCACCACATTCTTCCACATCTTTAGTCACTCAGGTTTCTCTCTGGACCTCAGTGTCACCTGTTTAGAGAATGGATGACCTTCTCTTTATTATGCCTCTCAGGGTCCTTGACTATTAAAATTATCTGTGCTACATAGTTTAATATATATATTTGTGTGTGTGTGTGTGTGTGTGTGTGTGTGTGTGTGTGTGTGTGGTTCTAGGGATTGAACCCAGGGAAATTCTACCTCTGAGCTACACTTCCAGCCCCTTCCTTTTTATTTGTTTTTATTTTGAAACAGGATCTTACTAGGTCACTGGGGGTCTCCCTAAGTTGCTCAGTCTCAAGCCAGCAATCCTGCTATCTCAGCCTCCCAAGTACTGGTATTATAGGCATGCACCACCATGGTTACCTCATGGTTTACATTTTAAATTATATCCATGCTAAATATATTTGTTAATTTAGATATTATCCATTGGGCCATTTTGTAAGATTAGCTAAGAAACAGAGGAAAAACTTATGCAGTTGGGGATGGTAAGAAATCAAAAAAGAAAGATTAATTATTTTTTAACATCTTCTATTCTCTGCTAAAATAAGCTAGTAGACATCCAGCCTGGTGGTGAAGGGCACCGGAGTCTGGTCCTGGGGATTGCAGCTGTAGGCTCTGTGACATGAGGAAAGTCTTTTTCGTTTTCTAAGGAGGGAGAGGTGACTTGTCCAAGCTTCACTCTTCACCGTGGTGGAGACCGTGGGGAGAGGCCTGCTCAGATGTGCAAAGCTGTTCCTGTGTGACTGTCTCCTCATACATCTCTGCTGTGCTTCCAGAGACCCTGATGCCCCCTACCCCCACTGTGGTTAGAGGTGTGGTAGGAGGCTCTGTGGCCGTGCTCTGCCCCTACGACCGGAAGGAGAGCAACAGCATCAAGTACTGGTGTCGCTGGAAGGGGTCTCAGAACGGCCAGTGTCCACTGCTGGTGGAGAGCGGGGGACAGGTCCAGGAAGAGTATGAGGGCAGGCTGCTGCTGCACGAAGAGCCAGGCAATGGCACCTATACTGTCATACTCAACCAGCTCACCGCACAGGATGCCGGCTTCTACTGGTGTCTCACCAGTGGCAATACACGCTGGAGGACCACGGTAGAGCTCAAGGTTGTTGAAGGTAACAGTTAACTTGGGGTGAAGGGGAAGGGAAAAATCTTCAAGCCTGCTCTGTTCAGCAGCAATCCAATCCCCCAGCCACTCTTCCCTCATCTGGCCTACATGCTGATGTATGGATGGGGATAGTCCTCAGGAAACAGCCTACCTGTCCCAAGGTCACAGAGCCGTACCTGTGGCAAGCATCCCCATGCTCTGTCCCTATGTGGACTGCATGTAGCACCTCTTAATATCAGGATCATTGGCCTCTTTTGCACTAGGCAGGTGTCACCTAAAGTACACTATTGAGGGTGGTTCTTATATCAAATCTAGAAGAAAAGAAACAGTAAGGAGCAAATTAAAATCAATGAGCAAAGTTCTATCTTCTAGGATGGACTCTGGACTGATCCCAGTGGGCATCGATAATAATTATTACATTAGCATCGCCATCTGTTCCTATGTGTTCAGCATAATGTATTTATTTACAATGCTATCCAAAGAGGAAACGTGGACACAGGTTGCCACCGTAGTCACTTCTCTGCCGCGTCTCCAAGTGCCAACATCTGTGCTTATTTCTACCTCCTTTCTTGCTCCAGGAAACTCGAGCCTCAAGGTACCAGAGAGAGTGACAGCTGTGCTGGGAGGGACCCTCAAGCTCCCATGCCACTTCCCTTGCAAATTCTACTCCTATGAGAAATACTGGTGCAAGTGGAGCAATAGGGGCTGCCAGACCTTGCCCAGCCAAGACGAAGGCCCCAGCCAGGCCTTTGTGAACTGCGACCAGAACAGCCGGCTCATCTCCATGACCCTGAGCCCAGTCACCAAGAACCATGAGGGATGGTACTGGTGTGGGGTGAAGCAAGGCCACCGCTATGGAGAGACTGCAGCCGTCTATGTGGCAGTAGAGGAGACGGCAGGGGGTGAGTTTACGAGGGCAGGACTTGCACACTATGGAACCCCAAGGGAGGATTTCTCGAAGGCCCTTTCCTAACAACTTCTCAGCCAGAGGTGGCCCCTAGGTTTGGCTATAACAGGCTGGAATGAGAGGGCAGCAACATAGTTGGGAGTCCTCCAAAAAGGCCATCCCTAATAAACGTAAAAAGTAAGTAGAAATAGTGGGTTTGCTATTGAACTTCAGTATCTAGCAATCTTCTACATGCAGAAATCTTTTATATGTGGGCATTTGAGTTGCTATCATATGCCTCCCACCCTCTGCCAAAAGAGGACCAGATACCTTCATTTCCAAGATCCAACCAAATAAAAAAATTTAAGGCACAGAGCCAAGGGAGAAGCTCAGTGGTAGAGCATGTGCATGGCATACAGAAGGCTCTGGGTTCAATTCTCAGTACCATAGAATATTAAGGCAAACTCCTCTAGTAGGCTTGCATTTCTAGCCTCTTCTGAGATGCCATAGTCCTGATGAGGGTATTTTTAGTTTCCCTACAAATCCCATTTTGTCTGGGTCCAGCCAGTCTGGTTCAGTTAGGGTCCCCTTGCCAAGCTGCCACCAGGAGGCAATACTGTCACACTCGACCCAGCAATCAAGAAGCTTCCAGGCTTCTTGATCTCAAAAGACTTCCCAGCATCCAAGTGTTGAGTCAGCCCTATTCACAACTGAATCTATGACATGGAGTCTTAAAGATGGAAATGATTTGGTAGCAATGGACAGAGACCATCTGTGATAAACTAGAGAAGGCCATTCCTTCTCTGTTGCTAATGTCATCCCAGATTCCACCCCAGCAGCCCTGAGCTCTAACTCTGACCCTGGGATCCCTGAAGAAGCCTCACTGCTCAGACTTTCTAACCTCCAGGAGTAAGAACACAGCGAAAACCCATAACCCAGCCCTTGCTCTGTTCTGCTCCAGAGTCCCGCGATGCCCGCCCGGCACAGGCAAATCCTGCTCCCGAGGAGAAGGTGGAGGAACCCAGCGTCAGGCAGATTGAGAACAAAATCCTTCAGGAACCCAGGCTTTTGGCAGAGGAAACAGTGGTGAAGGAAGACAAAGTCCAGGAGAAGGGAGCATCCGCAGATACCGGCAGGTGAGGAAACACTGAGGCTCCCCACTCGGAGAACACCCCAGAGCTGAGGGTCTGAGGCTGAGCCACCAGGTCCCAGGAGCACAGGAAGAGTGGGGAGAGCCCCACCGACTCTGCTTGTGCATGGGGGGTGGGGTCCCCGGTGCCCTCAGCCCTTCTCACATGGCTGGGGTGGTGTCTACATTTTGGTTCAAGCTTCTAGGCTGGGGAAGCAGAGAAAGCCCCATCCTTGCCTTGCTGAGCCTGGGAAGGCTTCTGGGGAGTACAGAGCTAGACAGCTGTGTCAGGAGGGCAGAGGGGACACATGAGAAGGAGCACTAGCTGGGCCCAGCCTGCCAGCACATCCTGGGGCTTCGAGTCTCACTTCTGGGAAGGACTGACTTGAACCTTCTTTCAGCCCTGATGGACAAGGCAGGAGCTCCAGCGTGCTGCTGTCCACCCTAGTGCCCCTGGGCCTGGTGCTGACGGCGGGCGCCGTGGCTGTGTGGGTGGCCAGAGTCCGGCACCGGAAGAACGTGGGTGAGTCGAGAGGACACTCCTACCTCCACCCCGGCCTCACGCTCTCAGGCTTGGCTCAGCCACCCTCCCGCCCATGGACGCACACAAAAGATTGTGGGAAAGCAAGTGGGGAAATGAGCCCGTACACCCTCAAAATTTAATTAAGTTCTGTGCTCTGGAAGGCCATCATCCATTTGATTATTCAGAGTCTGAGTTCAGAGGCAGAGTTGTCAGGATGTGGGAGCCCTGGGCTTCCACCTGTTGTGACTACCAGTTGGCTGTGTGACCTTGGCACATACCACTGAATGCCTCAGTCTCCTCATGGCTCTAGACAGGATGATCACGGCGGCCACCTCACAGGGCTAAAGTGAGGGCAAAGTGAGGTGCTGCGCACTGATCGTGCAATCCTGCTTATGCAGGAAGAGGGACCCAGATCATTTTTCCATCCCGCTTTGGGTTGGAGGTACAGGTGAGCAGCCACAGGCCCCAGCCCCTGGCTGTCCCTTGGGCTACAGCAGATCCACCCAGAGAGGGGTAGCTGCCCAACACCATCCCTACACCAACTCCTATTTCTTCTGGACAGACCGGGTTTCAATTAGAAGCTACAAGACAGACATGAGCATGTCAGATTTCGTGAACTCCGGGGATTTCGGTGGCAATGACAACATGGGAGCCTCTCCAGTCACTCAGGAGACAATTCTGGAAGGAAAAGTTGGTAGGTCACCAGAGAATACTTGACTCCCGGGCAACAAGAATTAGTCCCAACCCCGAGTCAAGGGCAGAAATAGCGGCAAATGAGAGCTAATGACTTCTCTCTATATCCAGAGGTTGCAATCACCAACGAGAACACCGGAGACGCCGAAGAACTCAAGAAGGCAAAAAGGGTAAGGGGGGAGGGAGAAGGAGTTCCTGCTGTGTGATAAGAAGGTGCAGCATGAAGGGCTACAGTTAGGTTTCAGAACAACGACACCTCTGTATGAGAGCTGACCCCAGGATAGGGAAGATGTGTAAACAGTATGAAGACTTTCTGAAGGAGAGACATCCGTGTCTTCCTGGTTGGGAGTGTTGATGTGCATGAAGCAGAGGAAGGTTGGGAGCTATAAAACTTCAGGAGGAAGGGAGACCAGACATGAGGCAAGGAAGGCAAGTATGTGAAAGACATGGTCAAAGCTGGGTGTGGTGGCGCATCCCAGTTCTTGGGAGGCTGAGACAGGAGGATCACAGGTTTGCAGCCAGCCTCAGCAACTTGGCAAGCTCACTGCAAATTAGTGAGACTCTGTTTCCAAATTTAAAAAATAAAATAGGGATGGAGGTAGAGCTCAGAGTAGATTGACCCTGAGCTCCATCCTCAGTACAACACACACACAAAAGAAATTGTTAAGAAGGTCTGGGAAGTCTCTTGGGGGTAGAATGCTCCTGGGTTCAATCTCCAGTGCCCTGTTTGCAGTACAGGTGGGAAGACCACATGCCAAACATTCAGGTTGAGTGATGCTTTTCCAGGACTGTGGGAACCCTGGACTTCCCACGATCCACCCATTTAACTTGAGGGTTGCTCAAGACCCACCCTTTCAGAAAACTTTACAGTGACTTGGAGACTTGGAGGTCTGGCCAACCCCCAAGTAAGTGCTTCAGTGTGAAGGAGCCCCATCAAAGGCGGCTCCTGCCTTGGGGTTATATCACCCTTCCCTCGTGGCTCCCCAGCCTCCCTAGAAGATATCACCTGGCCTCTAGTCCTGAGGCATGGATGCTGTTTATGATACCTACCATTTTAGTTTTTTTTGTTTTGTTTGTTTTTTTTTTTTCAGTACTGGGGATGGAACCCAGGGGCATTCTACCTCCAAGCTATACCCCCAGCCCTAGTTTTTATTCTTTATTTTGAAACAGGGTCTCACTAAGTTGTGGAGCACCTCACTAAGTAGCTGAGGCTGATTGCGAACCTTTGATCCTCCTGTCTCAGCTTCCCAAGTACTGGGATTACAAGCATGTGCCACCATGCCTGGCTCATACCTACCTTCTCAATATCAGCAGAGAGCTTGGCATTCAACAGAGTTAGGGGATGAAGCTAGTCCTAGAGACAGCCTTCCCTGAAGCCTGAGGGTGCTGAAAAGCTACCTCTCTGGGCTGGTAGAGAAAGGAAACCACAAGCCACCTTGGTCGATGCCAGCCCAGGCCACCTTGCCCGTGGACTGTGTGGCCACAGCTTCCGGGGACAGGCCCAGGCAACAGAGGTGGTTCCACCCCACATGTTGGAAGGAGGTAGTGAGACAAAGGGAAGTATTTTTAGAGACTGCAACTTTCCATTTTACAAAATTAGTCCCTCCTGGTGAGCACAGGGCGGGCCTGAGAACAGGGGGTCATGCAAGCATGTGTTCCTTGGGCCAGGATGATGAATCCAGGGTATTGAGTGCATCTCTCCCCTCCTGATCCCCCTCCACTGACGCCTCTCTGTTGCCCCCTTAGTCATCCAAAGAGGAAGCCGACATGGCCTACTCAGCCTTCCTGCTCCAGTCCAGCAACATAGCTGCCCAGGCCCAGGACGGTCCCAAGGAAGCCTAGGCAGCGCCAGCCACTGCTCCTTCGCCTGCGACAATCACCTTCAGAATCACGTTGATCCTCTGCCTGTACTCACCCCACACACCTAGCCTTCACCTGTCTGTCCTCAGAAGTGTGCTGACCCCCTTCTTAATGACACTGAAGCCTGTCTGATCTGTCCCTACTAGAGGTAGGGGGCACAAGGAGTTCTTGCCTTTATCTACTTCCATTGAGAAAACCTAAGGTATAGGGGGCTCCAGGTCTTAGGAAGGTCTCTCTAAAAGAACCAGGAACGAGGACAAGAGCTCATTTCAGAAAGGAGTCATTTGGAGCCTCTCTGCATCCATATGAAGGGTTTTCAGTGGGGTTCCCCCCTGCTTTATCTCTCCCTCCCTTCTTTCCTCTCTTCTTTCCTTCATTCAGAAGGCATGTTTTAATACTTACTAGAATCCAGGCCCCCTAAACCCAGCTCACAGCCATTTCGTCAACATCACTGGAGCCCAGGTTCCTTTCAGTGTGTGTCCACTCACTAAGACCTGTCATTCTCAGCAAGTCCACTCAGCCTTGCCCTTGGT
Source organism: Muscardinus avellanarius (assembly GCF_963383645.1). Lineage (NCBI taxonomy): Eukaryota > Metazoa > Chordata > Mammalia > Rodentia > Gliridae > Muscardinus > Muscardinus avellanarius. Next base: position 83,299,355 of record NC_137793.1, read on the forward strand.
AGGTGACATCATCAAATATCTGGAGTCCCACGGCAAGCATGCACGTCATCCCAAACACACACACTTACCATTTCTCAAGTAAGAATAGTGAAGTCCTGAGAGGAGAGGAGTTTTCCTCCAGGGCCTCTAGTGAAATAAACTAGTACTGACCAGAGTTGATATCTCCTGCCCAGGATCTTAGAGCCTGGCACCCCTCCCCCCATTGAAGGCAGTTTTAGAACTAGGAGGAGAAGGAGAAAGAGAAAAGTGTAAATGGAGACTGATATTTCCCAAGCACCACTGTAAGAAATACAACCCTTTCCTCCCAGTCGCTCACCTGAACCTCTAATAACTGGCAAACGCAACCCCTTGTATTTGAAGTGTTCCAAGTGGAAAGGAAGGGAAGAGGTGTTTAAAAGTGCCAGGGAGGGACCAATCTCCCAAGAGCGAAAACTGAACATCTGTTTTCCTTTGAGATCTGTATTTCAACCAGTCTACAAGCTGTCACTTGCTAACAAATTAGAGTTGTGACTTAATTAATAAAGAATGTGATTGCCACCAAGGATGCTGGGTCTCCATTTGTTCCCCATATTTATGCTTTCCCAGATAACCCTTTCAGAGCCTTGTGCTTGGGTTGTACTTTTAGGTACCCTAAGACATGTGTCTAAATCAACAGGGTCCCCTACCTCCAAGGCTGGGCTAAATAGTGCTGGAAAGTGAGGCCAAGACTACCTTCAATAAATAATTGTCTTGAGGATTGAGGATGCACAATACTCTGGGTTCAATTCACAATACTATAAAAACTGTGTGTACTCCTAGAGTCAACTAAAGTGACTAAAGCCTGTCTGATCTGTCCCTGCTAGGGGATTCTATGAGCAGATTCTATAGGCAGATTCTATGAACCTGGAGGCTTATAGAATAAACTAAAAGCAAGTAAAACCAGTGTTATAAACAAAAAGCAGCTTTGCAGGTGGGCATCCACACAGAGCAGTTCTAAGACATGGAAGACAGAGGCCAATGGCCCCAATTGGCTATGAAGCTAAAGCATAGCCAACCAGCTATGTAAGCCAAGGAGAGCAAGAGCTTTTCTTTCAAAGCTAATAAAGAAAAACCTGTGTGCAGGTGTGTGGCTCAGTATTAGTAGTAGAGCTTTTGCCTAACATGCACAAGGCCCTGGGTTCTATCTCTAGCACTGAAAAAAAAAAAAAAAAAAAGGCTGCTAATCCACTAATCCACTCCTATTCAAGCCAAATGTCTTTGACACAGATATAGGAATGCAAATATTCTAAAACTGAGGGTTTTGCCGATGAATTACATCAAAATTCACCAAACATCCCCATATATTTGGGGGTTTAACCTTAAAACACCACTAGGAATATGGCCATATAGGAAAGAAATTTTAGACATCAAAATTCTACACTGTTAGAAAAAAATTCATAGGTAGGCTTAGAGTGAAGGTTGCTGCTCCCAAAGCCCTGCTTGTGTGGAGTTTCTCACTCTGGGGTCGGCAAGCCTATGATCCAAGTTCCTGGAAGGAGGATGCAGCAGGATACCTGAGCCAGGTGCCTCCACCTGATGAGAAGGGGCTCCCTGGAGAGTCAACCAGCGAGGAGATTCTCATAGTCAGTCATTGTGGAGTCATGGGGAGGACCATCTGAGGATAGATGTCCTCTGTTTAGACAGGAGCAGGAGATGGCCCTGTGGAACCTAGCCATGGGGGAGGCTGAGGCAGCGTAATGCAAAAACTAAGCAGAACCTGTAACAGAAACCTCCACCCCAGTGGGTGGTGAGTCTCCATTCACTCTCACTATTTCAGGCGGGGTGCCGAGCCCCTTGTAAAGCTTGCCTCCTGCCATCCTCACAGCAAGCTTAGGGGAAACACATCTTAGCCAGTCAGGACAAGGGGAGGATAGCAAAGCAGAAGTTAAGAGGTCACTGTGGAGAGCAAGTGACCTTACCTGTAGGATTCTGAGTGCCTCTGCTGTAGCTGGTAATTCTTGTACCCTCCTGCCTGGCATAGGCTCTGGATATTCTCCATCAGGCACATCCCTTCTGGCCCCAGAGGACGTCTGGCCTTTGAGTCCCTTGCCCCTTTGTGCATTTTAGCCTGTCATACTCCTGGGATTGGGTGAACTGGGGAACATAGGACCCTATGACTCAGAAAGGTCAAAGCCACAAGGGAAAAAGGAGAAGAGAGGAAGGACAGTAAACTGCACAATTTAGCTGGGAGCCAGTCTTCCCTTGGGCCCCATCCTAGAGACTCTGGGGCAATGTCTTAAGGCAGAGACTGGACAGGCTCAGGTATGGGAGTTGTGATCTCTCCAGTCACCTCCCACCCGGCAGCACTCCGATGCCTAATTCTTGCTCTTAACCCCATGTGATGTTTTTGAGGGTTTTGTTTGGGTCACACACATGGGAAGCTCTCCTGTCTGTTCTCATCCGCCCATCTTCAGCACGGCCTGGCCCAGCCGCTGTGCAGCCTAGCCCAGATCCTCACAGATGTCACACATGCACACAACATACACTGTAGTTCACACATCACACACACAACATGCACCACAATCCACACAGCACACACTATACAATGCACACACACACATCACACCATACATGCACACCTTACATTGCACTCATGGCCATGTATCATACACTCACACAGCACACATTACACATTTATGCATCATACACACGCTACAGCACACTTCACATTCTCACACCACACTGCACACTCACACCCACAGTCACACACACACATCATAGTCACTTATTCACACTCTGCCTTTCTCTCCTCTCTCCCTGTGTCTCCGAGGCATCCCAGCTCTCCAGCCAAACAAATGGCAGAGCTAGCTACACACTAGCCCTCAGGGTGTTGGGAAGGGCTAAGTAGGAAGGAACCTAAGGAGATCCCACCTGGAACCTCTGGTGGTCAGTCTTCTAACCAGAGGCCCCCGGCTGACCTCTGACCTCTAGGCCCATTTGCTAGCTGGGAGACATCACAACTACAGCTGCTGGGAGCCAGTGGAGACTCCGGGAGGGTGGAGCAGGGCAGGCAGCCCGCCCACACAGCTTCCTCTGCACCTGCTCTGAGCCTCACACCGACTCCACTGCGGAAGTTATTGTTTTGTTTTGGAGAGCATGTGACAGAGCCCGTGTACGGTGAGCAGGGGCAAGTGAAGCGGGCATGGAGTGCGCACGCTGGGGAACCTGGAGGCTCTGTTAGCCGCCCCCTCCCTGACACAGTTCAAGGAACAGCCTGCATCCTCTACAGGCCAATATGAGAGGCTGCAGTGTGTGGCGGTGGGAACCCAGAGCCATAAACATACAAGAACAAGCCCCCGGGATGCTCTAATAAGTAATAGCCCTGCACACCTCTACTTTACAGGGCTCTTAAAGCACTTCCATGTCTGTGATTTCTGCTGGGCATCATAAAAGATGTGTGAGCTGGACAGGGCAGGGACCACCTTTAGTTTTTAAGATAAGGATAAAGCAAATGAGTCTAGCTTAGAAACTAGTGCATCTACATAAAGTACAGGGGCCCCTCCAAGAAAAAGTGCCAGGGCAAGGAGAGATCAGGCCTGTTGATTGCTATCAGTCTTGAGAGCTTCCTAGAGGCTCTTTGACCCCCAAGTACCCTTTCTCAACCAACACAATGTGTTTTCTCAACTCCTGACTTCCGCTGTGCTTTGCTGGTATTTTCTTTCTCTTTTTTTTACCTAAGTCTAATTAGCAAACAAGACAGATTGTCATTTCCTCATTTTCAAGCGTCTGCCCCTCAAGGGAGCCAGAATCTCTTTGACGTTCCTGATTGTGAAGGGCCCTTGGGTGAGCAAGGGGTCTGTGCCCTCCTACCACCCAGGGACTCTCGGATGGGATCTTGCTCTACACGGAACCATGGACCTCTGGCTTTGGTCACTGTACTTTCTGCCAGGTAAGTGCTATGGGGAAGCACTTCAGACTTTTAATGATCTGGCCACAGGCAATCAATTGCCAGGCATCTCCAGCCCTGATATTCCTGGACAGATTCAGTTACAAGTAAGTACCTAGGGCAGAACAAGGATGGAGGTCAGTCAAGGCCTTGAAGGCCCTCCCCAGTCCCTGCTGTTTCCCCTCTCTCTATGCCAAATGCTTCTGTTTGGGTCAGGTGTTGACTCAAGGGAAAAAGGTGTCCCCTTTCTAGACATACTCACATTTAATATGGGATCTTGCAGAAAGTACCTCCAAAGTTCTTTCTTCTTATCTCTACATTCTCTTTTTTTCTATTAATTATTTTTATTGGTGTATTTTAATTAGACATATTTGTAGGACTCATTGTGATATATTTGTACATGCACATAACATATTTGGACAATTTCATTTCCCAGCACGTCCTCCTCTCTTCTTTAGACCTTTTTCAGTACTGAATTTCCAGTTTTCTAGCCTATATAACTCCTTTTACAGCCTCCATCTACTTCCTGGATTCCATATCTTAGTTTACAACTGCCTCCTGGACACCTCCACTTCAATATTCCACCAAGGTCTACAATGCAGTGTGCCTAACACCTTACCTCAAACTCTTCATTCATCACCATCCAAGCTAGATGCTCCATCTTTCATAAGTACGTCTAGTATCAACCACTAAATGCCAGACTGTCTGTTTACCACCTCTCTCCACTTACTCCCAACCAGACTTGGGTTCACCGGTGGCCAATGTGTGTAGTTTCTAGATCCATGTTTAGCAGGATGAAAAGCAATGACAGTCTTTACTAGGGAGGTGACAGGGAAAATGAAAAGGAATATAACACACAGTCATCTCCCAACTATCTTTCCCACTTCCTTCAACTCCTCAGCCTTTTTGGAAGTTCAGGTAAATTTTCTTATAGCTTGATTCTTATCATAGAATTGTCCTTTCCCCAAAATTCAGTGACTCCCACTGCCTAATGGCCTAGATAAATATTTCCCTGTACTTCCCTCCAGCCCAGGGGGACTTCTCCTTGAAAATACACTCTATGTTCCTGCCACCAGGCTCTGCTCGCACCAGCCCTCCTGCAGGAACACCCCTCTTCTCACCTTCACCTTTCTGAGTTCCTCAAAGTTCATCTCAAAGTCCACTTCCTTTTTATAGACTTTCTTGAACTCCTTCTTCTGAATTGTGACCACTGGTTAAATTCATATTGTGATTCAGCGTGTTTATCTTATTTGGCTTATTAAATGATTATCTTGTGGGACAAAATGCTTTCTTATTCACAATTGCTTTCCTTCTTGAAAAGGGACAAAACTCAAATATTTGTTACACCAAAGACTGAGAAGTCTTAAAATCCAAGGGCATTCTACGTACCTCTGAGCTATATCTCTGGCCCTATTTTATTTTTCTACAAAACAGGGTCTCACTAAATTGTTGAGAGCCTCACTAAGTTGCTGAGGCTGGCTTCAACCTGAAAACCTCCTATCTTAGCCTCTCCCAAGTACTGGGATTACAGATGTGCATCACCACCCTCAGCAGCAGTGGAGTTTTAATGCAATGTCAGAAATGCTGAGAGGGAGTAGGAAATATGTATGCAAACAGGATGGTTGTCAAAACTTAGAGAAGGAAGAGGGGCTGGGTGGGGAACAGAAGATATAAAGATGCAGAGTATGCCTAAGTTGCACCACCACAAACTGCCCTGAGCACACCACCATTCTAGCTGGGCCAGAGGGTCCCTTCTCCCCCGCCCCACTCACCAGAAGGTATGAGAAGTGTGCAGACCAGGAGCATGCGCCCATCCCAGGACCTCACACACTCCTTCTCTTCCAGAACAAAATTCCCTGTCCAAATGACTCTGGATACACTTTCAATGGCTGTGCAAGCTTCTCTCCTGGGTCTTCCTATGGCTATTTGGGAAGGAGTGGGGGCAGGGATACTGTGTCTGCAAGCTGGGGTATCTGCTATGTATATACCAGGAGCTTTGTGGTGTGGGCAAGAGCCAGAGGTGAAAAGAGAAGAAATGTGGGCCAGAGGCTGGGGCAGGACACATGGGGCCATTTTCCCTGCATAACTATGCTTTAAAATGGACATCCAAGGAACATGTGTGTCTTTGTCAAGATAGGGAAATACAAACTATTTTATTCAACAGACTGATGGTTTGGTTTATAACTTTAAAATATCAAATGGCCTTTGGACCTTTATTTATAGATTCTACACATATTGGCATGGGCCTGGTCCCCAGAGCCCAGTGCATGTGGGACAAGCTGTGGACCACATTGACTAGAGCCTGGTAAGAAGTTCTATCATAAAGCAAGGCAGTATCACAAGGCATAGGCTTTCAAATATTTGTTAACTTTTGACCCCTAATAATAATAATAACCTACCTATACAGCAAAAATTCATTCTTGATTCATTCATAAGAGTTTGGGGCTTTAGCAATCAGATGCATGGTAGTATTAGTTTGCAAGATGGAAAAAGTATACAAAAGAACAAGTTTGGGAGTAGAAATCAATTCTCCTTTTCCCTCTCTCTGTTTGATATCATCTTAGCTATTAAAGGGGAGTCCAAGCAGAGATGTTAGAAAGGCAAGACTGGAACTCAGAGATAAAGATGCCAGAGATATATGTTTAGGTGCAATCCATGTAGGGTTGGCATTAACAGCCACTGGAGTAAATGAGCTAGTATGGGAGAGAGAGAAGGAGGGCAGATAGAGAACAAGCCAAGTGCCAAGTCCTGGACCAGCCCAACCTGAGAGGTGGGTGGAGAAGAAGCAAGAAAGGAGACTGACCAGGAGCAGCCATGAGGAGTCAGCATCAGCGAGGCCAAGGGGAGTGTTTTGAGGTGGGAGGCTTTGAGTCTGACAAATGTTGCTGTAGAGAAGACTAAAATGAAGACAAGTAGGTGGCCATCAAATAGGGCAAGCAGAAGAGCAGGTGGGGGGGACCTCACTGAGAGTTTTAGTGGAATGTTAGGGGCAAAATTCTGACGGGAGTAGATTGTGGGGAAACTGGAAGTGTGCAAGTGAACTTAACAGAGCGTTTGAGAAGGAGAACAGAGAAGTGAGGAGGCAGATGGAAGGGAGGCAAGGGTCAACTGCATGACATATACACACACACACACACACACACACACATACACACACACACACACACTATTTATTTATTTTTGCGGTACTGAGGATGGAACTCAGGGGAATTCTATCTCTACCACATCCCCAGCTCTATTTTTATTCTTTATTTTGAAACAAGGTCAAGCCAGGCATGCTGGTGCACACTTGTAATCCCAGCATTCAGGAGGCTGAAACCAGAGGTTTACGATTCGCAGACAGCCTCAGCTACTTAGTGAGGCCCTCCACAACTTAGTGAGACCCTGTTTCAAAATAAAGAATAAAAAACTGGGCAGGGGGTGTAGCTCGAAGGTCAAGTACCCCTGGATTCCATCCCCAGACACCCCCCCCCCCACACACACACAGGAAGAAACAGGGCCTCACTGAGTTGCAAAGGGTCTTACTAAGTAGTAGCTAAAACTGTTGGCGAACCACGATCCTCCTGTCTCAGCCTCCCAAATGCTGGGATTACAAGCGTGCACCACCACGCCCAGCTAACTGCATGGTTTTTAAAAGTGGTGATATCAGAGCCTGTGTGTGAGCTGTGCATGACAGCGCTAACAGAGAAGGAGAAACTGATGATTTCAGGAAGAGTAAAAGGATCATCATGCACGGGAGCTCTGCATCAGGAGGAAGGGTAGACTCAGGATGCTGGTGGAAGGCCTGGCCTATAAATGGACCCTTTATTAAGGATCATCATGCACGGGAGCTCTGCATCAGGAGGAAGGGTAGACTCAGGATGCTGGTGGAAGGCCTGGCCTATAAATGGACCCTTTATTAAGGATCATCATGCACGGGAGCTCTGCATCAGGAGGAAGGGTAGACTCAGGATGCTGGTGGAAGGCCTGGCCTATAAATGGACCCTTTATTCTCTGTGACAGCACTATGGACGGGCCATCAGCCTGCATGAACCTAGGCTGTGTAAATGAGAGTAGGAAGCAAGCCGAGTGTGGTGGTTAAATGTCTGAAATCCCAGTACTTGGGAGGATCACAGGTTCAAGGCCAGCCTTGCAACTTAGCAATACCCTGCTTCTAAATAAAAAATAAAATAAAATAAGGCTGGGAATGTAGCTCAGAGGTAGAATGCCCCTGTGTTTAATTCTCAGTATCAAAAAGGAGGAGGAGGGAGAGGAGAGGGAGGATGAGGAGGAAGAAGAGGAGGAGAAGGAGGAGGAAGAGAAGAAGGAGGGTGGGATGTTTCTTGTCCTTTTTAAAAGATTTCAAAAATCCTATGCCCCCTTTGATAAACACCAAAATCTCAGACCAGCTCTCCTCTTCCCAACATTCTGCTTGTGATTGAGTTGATCAGGCCTTCATCCCCTCTCCTACCTAGAAAATCACCAGAGTCTGTCTCCAGAGAGTTCCAAGGCCCTATGGACTTTTATCTCCTTTTGTACTGTCAAAATTATAGGGTATTGTCCATGTTTCATACATGTATTTACATCCAATTATATATTGAAAGTGGCATCTCAAACCAATATATCCCTCTCTTCTACCATTACCACTAAAAATCAAGTCATAATTCTTATTTAGTAGCATGTTTTGAAATATGAATATTAAACAAATTGGTCCCTTTAGATACCTTCTCCCATCCCTCCATTTCTTCTCCAGAATCATTTTTTAAGATGGTTAGATAGCCTAGGTAAAATTGAAAAAATGTATCCAGGACACTCTCAAAATGCAGATCCCTGACCCTACCTAGACAGGTAATCACCATGCCAACATCCGTATCTTAGTGAGTTCCCTTGGGCTGGCACCTACGCATGCTGTGCTATTTGGGAATCCTAAACCAGAAGACTGTATCTGTTTTCTCTGCTTGGTAAATCTGCTTGTCTAAGTCTTGGATGCAGGTTAAGGGTTACAATGAACTCCAAAGCTAGCTGGTTACTCTTCCTGAATCTGGTGTTTCTGCATCACCAGTCAGAGCTTTCTGGTTGACCAGAGCTCCGTGTACCCGCTTTCCTTGGGCTTCATCCATCAGGCATGCACAATGAGGACCCAGGTGAGTGAAGCAGGGAATTATCATGTGCTTCACTTTGAGCAAGACGAGGCTACTGGTGGTGACTGCATAAACGATGACCTCATCTTGCTCCGTCTTGCCTCTGCCCCACTTTATGACATCTTGCTCTTAAGGAAAGCAGCATCTATGCCCTGATTCTGGCCAGGTCAGACTCATTCAAAAACATTCATGTATTTCCAGCCTCCGCACTCAGCTTTCCACACAGGTGTGGGACGTCTAGACACACAGAGTGATTCCCCCACCCCCTCCATTGGGCCTTTGTCTCAAACTGAGACTTTGTGAACCACACACCCTTCCATTTCTCATCCCAGTTGTAAGGCTGCTGCATGACTCAGTTTCCAATATGTTTAAAGCAGCATTGGGTTTGCACATGAGGATTCCTTGGGGGACCTTGTGTTTCTGGCTGGGCCCTCTGCCTGCCATGTTAACATCAGCTACACTATTCATTCTCAAGGTACTGCTGTAGATGCTCACTTTCCAGTCCCTGTGTGCTCTCCCTGACCCTCATCTCGGTTTTACAATTGTATCTGTGTCTTTACTTTGTCCAAATTCTTTCCTGTACCTGTAAAATGCTCATCCTAAACCCTCAAGCCCTGACCTTTCCTTGATCCTGATTTGACTGACCTTGGAACTATTCTGAATGCATGGTCTGGGAGATTGGTCTCCCTAAATTGGAGGAGTTCTCTCTGCTCACGAGCATGCCATGTTCTCTCTCACATCCCCACCTTTATGGGGACTTGCATCTGGAAGACTCTCTTTTCCTCCACCCCAGCCCTCCAGTCAGACCCCAACACACACACACACACACACACACACACACACACACACACACACACTTACTTTACTCTATGAACTATTTTTCTAGAAATATGCAGACACTCACTGGGACCCAACTGGGACCCAACTGACAGTCATTCACAGACTTACCCTCTTCTGGCTTAACTGTGTTGCCCTACCTTCTCTTACCCAGCGCATTAGCTTTTTAATGTCAGGGATCTGCAGGCCATGTCTTTTATTCTGCCCTGCTCCATGCCCTTGTTTTTCCGTCCTATGCATTACCTACCTCAATGACAAGCAACATCATTGCCCTTCAAGCCCCTTCCTGCAGGTCATCCTCCAACTACACTACCCCCAACAATAGCCTGGACCCAGTGCCTTCGCTCGTTTCTTCCAAGGAACCTTGTGCTATGTCATGGGACTTATTACTGGCTGGCTATTGGTATCACTCATTAAATGATTTGATCTGCTAGTGAAACAGTGTGGGGGGGGGGTTCTTGAGGAAAAACCTGGCATTTCCTTAAGGTGAAAGGGAGTTTCTTGAGAAGAAACTCAGTGTTTCCTTACCGGGTTCTTATCTACGGTGAGCAAAGAATGACCCCCACAGACCGCAGGAAAGGGAGTAAAAGGTTTATTGGAAGCAGCAGGGAATAGGGAAAAGTGGCCGAAAACCCCTAAGGGCTATCGGAGCTCTGGTGTCCAGTAGTTGCCTTCACGTCACTACCTGAGTGTAGCCCGGGCCAAGTGCCTTCAGTTGCAAGCTGCTTTCTCCCAAAGTCCACACGATCTGCCAGAAAGGAAGGGCAGGTCACCCCTAGGGGCCCTGGTCAGCCTTGATTTCCAGCAGAGGCCTTCAGGTCACTACCCGAGTGTAGCCCGGGCCAAGTGCCTTCAATTGCATTCCACCTTCTCTCAAAGCTAACGCAACCTGCAAGAAAAAGAGAAGCTCCCCAATGGGGAGGGCTTCCCAGAGTGGGTAACTATCTTAGTGACTGCGCTAGGGGTTTATATATATCTGCATGTCCTCTATTGCTTGGAGTTTGGGAAACAGCTCTCAAATTTGCATAGGGTATTTGCATGTCCTTTGAGGGGTCTCCTTTCAGTAGGAGTGTCAGACTTGCTCCAGTGATGTCTCCTGGGTTTGTTGATTAGTAAACAGATGGTTTTGTGAAGCTTTAGTGTTCTTATCTCTGAACCTTGGAAGTTAATTAGTATTCGTTGCTCCTAAGGAAATTACATTTTTTTCTACTGAGGCCTCTTCCCTATCTGCCTACTTCCTTTCTATCTCCTCACTAGGGAGGGATATATATGAAAGGCATTAGGAAAATACTTTTGGATGATTTAATATAGAAAACTGTTGGCATGAATGACTGGCTGAGTGGAACTGGGCAAAACAAGAAAGGAAAACCTGCTGCCACGCCTTCCAGTCCCATGTTGAAGTAACATGGGGGTTATATGCTATTTGGGGCCACCCTAGGCATATTATTTTTCTCTGCAGTAGGTATCGTAATTTTTACTGTATTCTGCAGGGGGAGGTTGTCTGAGTCCTTATGAGTGTGGGTTTGGTGATAAGGCTGAGGCTAAGAGCTAGGTTAAGCCTGGGGCATAGAGATGGGAATAGGCATAAAAAATGGCCCCATAATATTAATAAGGTAGAACATGGGAGGAAGATGAGGCAGAGGCTGAGGCTGAGGCTGAGGCCAGGGCCTGGCTGAGGCTAGGCTAATGATGAAGGTGGGGTTGGTTCTGGGGGTGAGTGTGAGGCTGGGCTGGGGTTGGAGAGAGAGCCAGAGTTGGAGTTGTGGCTGGGGTTTGTATATAGCTGAGAATGAGGCTTCCTCTGCATTAACTTTCTCTCCTGCAGTATCCAGTGCTCTGAGGACCCTCCCAGAAGTAGAGCTGGATGGAGAACTAGGCGGATCTGTTACCATCCAGTGCCCGCTTCCTGACATTCACCTGAGGATGTATCTGTGCCGGCAGATAGCTGAATCGGGAATATGTGTTACGGTGGTGTCCAATTCATTTGTCAAGAAGGAATACAAGAACAGAGTCACTTTGAAGCCATCCTCAGACAAGAGTCTGTTCCTTGTGGCGATGAAAGAGCTGACTGAAAGTGACAGTGGAATCTATGCCTGTGGAGTGGGCATGCACACAGACCGGGGAAAGACCCAGAAAGTCACCCTGCACATCCACAGTGGTAGGTGCCCCAGTTGCTTGCAGGTGTGGCCCATCCAGAAAGCGTTTTTACTCAGGAAGATTGTGACAAGCGTTGAACTATAGCTGTTCCCCAGATTTCTCTGCTATTGACATATTGGACAATCCAGTAACAAATGGGACCCACATAGTTGAACTTCATAGTTGGTCAACCTCCTGACCCTCAGGACCATCTATCCACAGTGGATGAAGGAAATACAATAGATGGTGCTCTTGTGTTGGCCATTCTACCCAGAGCATCGGGGGAGAGTGGACCAGAGATTGAGGAGAGGCTCTGAGATGCAAGGAAACTGGTAGCAAAGGACACAATTGTCCTATGTAATTGTGCCATGAGATAGATCAGAGATGGATATACAAAAAGACGCTACTTTATCAATCCATATTTATAGGCCAACTTTGTAATGATCTGGTTTGGTCCTTTATTTCTCATGAATCCTGCCTCTTTATCTCTAGCAACTTCCCACATATATGCAGCACCAACTCAATAGCCTACAATCCCAAGAGTGTCTGGTGATTTTGCAGGGAAGTTTGGCTGGGCTAGGAGGGAAAGGCATTTCTGTCAGGGAAGCCCTAAGCCCAGTTCGTTCCTTGCTCCTTTCCGGGAAACTTTCTTTTTCCCCTTGCCACCATCCACCGTGGCTCAGCCAGCTTCTAGTCATACCAACCAACCCGTCTCTAGCCTCAGTCTTCCCTCTAAAGAGCACAAACGCATTCCTCTTGTCTTCAATAGAGTATGAGCCATTCTGGAAAGCGGAGCTGATATCTGAGCCTCCACAATGGTTTTCTAAATTTCTGCACTCGCAGATGCCTGACTGGTTCCCAATGGTCACGCGTACCACTTCTTCCGAGTTGGTACCCAAAGGTCAGTCCACGAAAGCATGAGTGGGAGAGGTGAAAGAGGTGCCATAGCATTGCAGAAATGAAGGAGGGGGTGTGTCCAATTTATAGACTGGCTGGCAAAGCAAAGCTGAGTCTCAAATGTGTGTTTTTCTGGCTTTGAAAGAGGGTACCTCGCTGAGATCTGCCTCCAAACAGGTTGCAACACTTACACATCACCACCAGGTGGCATCCCAAGCAATGACATCTGTGCTCCATTCACAAAATACAATTCTTTTATGAATGACTGCTGAAACCAAGACTGGGCAGACCTTTCCCAGCTGGAGGTCATCATGCCTCCTGCTACCCACAGGGCTGTATTTTACCTGCAAGCATCTAGTGTTTTTTAACAACTCTATTTTTCAACTGGAAGACGAATGATTATCAAGTTAACAATACTTTCATACTTCAGTATCATTTTCCTTTTTTAAAAGCATTTTGAAAGCTAGGCATGGTGGCACATGTTTGTAATCCCAGTACTTGGGAGACTGAGACAGAAGGATCCAGGTTCGCGGCCAGCCTCAGTACTTAGTGAGGCACTCTGCAACTTAGGGAGATCCTGTTTCAAAATAAAGAATAAAAAGTCAGGCTGGGAGTATAGCTCAGAGGTAGAATGCCTCTGGGTTTAATCCCCAGAACCACAAAAAAAGCACTTTGATATGCATGTCCCTCATATCCTCAAATTTGCCCTATGAGGTACATACACTAGTGCAACATTATTATATGAGGGGATACTGCTAAGTGCTGTGGGATAGTATAACTCAGCAGGTCATAGAGCCACGGTTGTGACTGATAATTGTGTGATTAGGGGAGAATAAATGAGCCTGCAAATACAGCACAAGAGAGAATGGAAGTAAAACTATAACCCAGGCTTCTTCCTGCTCAGAGGAGGTCAAGCTCTCCTGGGAAGTCAGGGAAGGCTTCCCTGAGCATTTGAAGATGTTTAGGTGTAGGTTGGATTGATTAGGTATAAATAACATGCTGTAAGGGCACTTTGGGCCATAAAGACTGCAGGAACAGAAGTAGTCTAGGCAAGAGAAAAGAGTATACTGAGGAAAGAGAGAGTGAGCCAATCCCTCTGGAGACTAGTGAGTACAGTATACATGGAAGGTCCCTTTTTCCTGCCCTCTCTTTTCAGTTACTACACCAGCTCAAAGGACCAAGGCCCCTCCAGGTTACCAAGCGTCCCCCACCACTCTAATAACCCACCATCCTCAAGTTTTCAGAACATCTTCAGTTGCAGCGGCCAAGCCGGCCACTCTTTTGCCACCCTCTGCAGCCTCAAAGACCTCCGCTCGGCAGGGAATGCTTGAGCCCCAGGAAGCCAGCTACAACCACCACACCTGGCTGCACAGACAGAGGTAAGAGGCCTCCACCTTCAGCGATGGACTAGAACCTCAGCAAAGCAGGCCAGACTTAAGGGATCCCCTAAAACTCCCTGCAGTGCCCATCTTAGCTGTCTCTCCAAGATGCCAGTGTGAAATATATGACCTATGAATATAGCACGTTAACCCCAGTGCTATTAACAAGAGTACACTTGTCAGTACCCCAGTATTGACCTCATTGAAAGAAGTGTTTGCCAGGCGTGGTGGCGCACGCTTGTAATCCCAGCATTTGGGAGGCTGAGACCGGAGGATCACGGTTCGCGGACAGCCTCGGCTACTTAGTGAGGCCCTCTGCGACTCAGTGAGACACTGTTTCAAAATAAAAGAATAAAAAATAGGGCAGGGGGTGTAGCTCGGAGGTCAAATGCCCCTGGGTTCCATCCCTAAACACGCAATAAATAAATAAATAAATAAATGTACTTGTTTCCTTTTATCTTTTTAAATTCATTTTTTTGTGCTACTAGGGATGGAACCCAATGGCCTTCTACTTCCGGACTACACCCCCAGACCTATTTTATTTTTTACTTGGAAACAGGGTCTCACTAAGTTGCTGGGAGCCTCCATAAGTTGCTAAGGCTGGCTTCAAACTTGGGATCCTCTTGTCTCGGCCTCCCAAGTACTGGGATTACATGTTTGTGCCCCCATGCCTGGCTTTACCTTGTTTATTTGTTTGTTTGTTTGTTTGTTTGGTACTGGAGATTGAACCCAGAGGCATTCTACCGCTGAGCTGCATCCCCCACCCTATTTTATTTTGAATCAAGGCCTCTTGCTAAGTTGCTGAGGGTCTCCTGAGGCTAAATTGCTGAGGCTGGCCTAGAACCGGAAATATTCCTGTCTCAGCCTCCCAAATACTAAGATTACAGGCATGTGCCACTATGCCCAACTTCCTTTTGCCTTTTTAGTTGCTACCTGGACATTTTAAGTTTCACATGTGGCACTGTTAGTGGCCAGCACAGGCCTAAAGACTGGAGACAACCACAAGATGGCAGCATTGCAGCAAGCAGGTGGCAAAGAAAATGCATAATACCTGGGATTATTTGTGCTAAGCACACACAAACAGGTTAGTAAGGAAAGGAACCTCCAGCATTATCTTAGATTCTATAAATAGGAAAACTGCGGCCATGCGGGCTAAGTGTTTTCAACTAGAACCGGGACTCCTGATTCCTAGTTTGGTAAATCACACCAACCTCCCAGTGAAGAAGAAAACAAATTAACATTTTCTTAGTCTCAGCCACGTGTCTTGTAGTGTTACCATGTCCTTAGGATGCAAAAAGATGAAGACATGAGATAGCCAGGTCTTGCTAATACAAGTTGGACGGCAAGAAGGTTTGTTACAGGTGTGGACAAAAGAATTAGGAACATAGACCATGAACAGATCACTGCTAGTTTACCATGACTAGGGAAGAAAAGAAGACTCCTGCACCGGCTCTTTAAGAAAAGCAAGAATTCAAGATGTAGAGAAAACAGGGGGTCCTTCTAAGCAGAGGAAGCACTCAGAACAGCACCCTCTTTCCCACAATTATAAAAAACTAACTCATTTAACAGTTGCAACAATCATGTGAGTGAGCCAAGGCGTCGAGTGTCGGGAGAATTGGCATTTATTGAATCCCACCATAGACCAGGTGCGTTAAACTTTTTATACACACTATTTTTGTTTCATTTTCTGAACATTCTTGTGAAATAGAACTATACCCATCTATGGAAGAAAAGGCCCAGAGAAGCTAGGAGACTTGTTCAAGTTCATCCACCCAGTAAAAGATCTGAATTTGAAGCCAAGTGTCCTGACTCCACAATCCAGTCGCTCTTGGGGGACTGGGAAAAGTCCTGTTAACAAAGGGGCAGGTCTGCGAGTCCCCTCCAATGATGCTGCCCACGTGGAGACTGCTTCTTTTTTTTTGGGAGGGGGGTGTACTGGAGATGAAAGCCAGGGGCATTCTACCTCCGAGCTACACCCCTAAGCCCTATTTTTTATTCTTTATTTTGAAACAGGATCTCACTGAGTTGCAAAGGGCCTCACTAGGTAGCCGAGGCTGTCTGCGAACCGCGAGCGACCCTCCTGTCTTAGCCTCCCGAATGCTGGGATTACGAGGTGCGCGACCACGCCCAGCTGAGAGTGCTTCTTTAAACCTAACATTTTCTCCTTTTCCTTCCCTCTCCAGAGCATTCGATCATGGCTCGAAATCTGGAACCTTGGAAGGCCAAGGACTTCACATCCTGATCCCAACCGCTCTGGGCCTCTTCCTGCTGGTCCTGCTGGGGCTCCTGGGGAAAAGAGCCCTTCAAAGGAGGAAAGGTGAGCCGCTGGACTTGGGCTTCCCGCCCAGGAGGGAGAACTGAGCTACTCAAAGCACCCAGCGCATCCAGATCTCTGCTGGAATTTCCAGACAAAACACACGAGCAGCCTGGGGTGTACGGAAGCTGGACAGAAGGCGGTGGCCTGAGCCCTTTGGTCTTCAGCGCAGGGCAAGGCTGTGCCTCCGGACCTCGTGCGCACACTGAACGTCTTCACACGTGGCCAAGCATCGAGGGAGGGGCAGCCTTTAGTTTGGGGAGGGAAGGGAAGGACGAGCGCCAGCCTCTGAGGCCATCTGCTTTTCTCTCTCTCCCTCGTTACTGCCAAGAAGCCTTCTCCAGGCGAGTCCGCCGACTGGCGAAGAGGATGCGCGCCCTGGAGGCCTCTCAGCGGCCCGGGTCGCAGCGGCCCCGCGAATCTCAGAGGCCGCGCTCGCAGAACAACGTCTACAGCGCCTGCCCGTGGCGAGCTCGGGGGCCGCAGGCCGCGGCTGAGCCGACGGCGATAGCAGGTGGGAGATGGCGGGCAGAGAAGCACCGTAGTCTGCCGCCAGGGCGCAGTCCACACTTGGCTCTGGAGGCGCCCGGAGCGCAGCACTGAGCTTTCCCAGGATTTCCGCAGGGCCGGGAGGGGCGGGGCTTGGTCCTGGCCACGCCCTCCTCATAGCCCTGTTGGTGTTCCCCTTAGGCCAAGGACCCGCCCCTCTAGCGGATCCTGGAGTCTCGGAGCCCCCCGCCTCGCCCCAGGTAAGCTCCCCCACCCACCCACCCCCATTGACAGCTGCAAGGAACCTGCGGCGGCTGCAGGGGCTTAAACCAGGGTGCTATCACTGGAGCTGCCCCATAGCTGCAGGGCGCAGGCATTCTTCCCAGCCCCTGAGCCGGAATTCAGGTTGTATGCGTTCCATTCCTTGATGGTGTCAGGGTACTAACCCCCCAGGAATTGTGGTAGCTTTAGTTGCCTGGTTGTTGTCTGAAAGTTTCTCAAGGCCCGAATGGATACTGGATGCCTGGGGCTTAGTAGAGAATGATAGGTGGTGACCCTAATGTACCTGAAGGACTTAAACATGGAAGGGATTAGCTTGCTGAGAGGTCCTAAGGGGCCACCGTGTGGACGCTGCTATCCAGTTTTACCTTAAAGTGAGGGAGAGCTTTCTAGTAAACTCTCTTAAAATGATACGAGGTAGTTTACATATCACAGGAGATTAGACTTAATCTAGAGGGTGACTTGGCAGGAGACAGCCAAGAGTTGACACCTGGGGTGCAAAGAATTCATAAATCCAGGAATGGACCTAGGGAGCTCAAGTTTCAATCAGAAAAAAAGCCTTTAAGATATCTATCTTTGTTTTCCCACATTAAGAAAGCATTCTAGGCCAAGTATGGTGGTGCACAACTATAATCCCTATAATGTGGGCGGCTGAGACAGGAGAATGGCAAGTTTGAACTCAGCCGCAGCAATTTAGTGAGGCTGCCAGCAACTTACTGAGACCCTGTTTCCAAATAAAAACAATAAAATAGGGCTGGGGATGTAGCTTGGTGGAGGAATGTCTGTGGGTTCAATCCCTGGCACCGTAA
Source organism: Muscardinus avellanarius (assembly GCF_963383645.1). Lineage (NCBI taxonomy): Eukaryota > Metazoa > Chordata > Mammalia > Rodentia > Gliridae > Muscardinus > Muscardinus avellanarius. The sequence continues at coordinate 83,317,519 of NC_137793.1, forward strand.
AAAAAAAACTTAAATAAAGGAAAGAAAATATTCTCTAAAGAAGTCACCATGGCCAAAACACTGGTTTCAGTATCCTAAAATAAAATTAGGGGTAGCAAAGATCCATGTTTTAATTAGCATGTAAACTAAGCTAATACAACAGACCCCAAACACAGGGCTCAGGAGATAGAATCCTATTTCCCTCTCAAGTAAAGTCTCAGAGGCAGAGTGGGTGGCCTGAGTCAGGAAGTCACTCAGGGACTTTTGGCTCCACCATTTCCTGGATGGTACTGGTCCTAGTCAATACTCAGTCTCCAATATCATACCTACATTCCAGCCCACAAAGAAGAGAAAGCTGCTTCTTTAAGACCATGGCCCTGAGGTTCCACACACCCTTCCCGTCTCACCCCATTGGCCATAACTGAGTCATGGAGCAACACCAACCTTCAAGGGAGGCTGTGAAATGTAGCTCCTGGCTGGCAATCCTGTGGCTAGAAAAGGGAGAGTGATATCAGCTCTGCCGCAGTCACTGCCAGCTTCTTGAGCTTGTCCTGCCCATCCCTGCCAGAGAAGGCTGGCCACAGCTTAGAAATGGTCCAGCGGTGCCCATCCACGCACCCACCAGCCTTGTCCCCTGGAGCTGCACTGCAAGCACACATACTCTCCTGGGCTACACCTTTCTTAAAAAATATCATCTCCCTACTTGAGACTTTCTATTAGGGGCAAAAAGCACACAAAAACTATAATAGAGAAAATTTACAACAAGATGTATGTGCTTAATGATTGATTGTTTTAGCTTCATAGAGAATATTTTCATTTTTTAAGCCAAATGAATTAATTTCAAATGATGAACTCCGTAACCGGCAGTGGGGGCATTTTTGGTGTTTTGTGTACTTGTGCATGCTAGGCCAATGCTCTGCCACTAAGCTACGCCCTCAGTATCTTCCCCCTTTTTGTTTCTTAATTTTGAGTCAAAGTTTTGCTAAGTTGCCCAGGATGCCCTCAAACTTGAGATTCCCCCTATGTCAGCCTCTTGAGTAGTTAGGATTACCGGCATGTGCCACCATACCCAGCTAGGATACATGTTTTAAACAAGCTATGTCTGCTTCCCTCTTTTGGAAAGTACAAAATTTATGTTTTTTTTTTTCAATGAGCACTTAACCAAATGCCTAGTATATTCAAGATACCAGACTTCTAGGTCTTTGAACTTGTTCTGAAATACATGTTCATGATCCCCACCAGGGCTATGACAGCAATTGTGCCATGTCGGGGTCCTTGACACAGCTCTGTCCTTTGAGAACTAATCATCCTAAAGGTGTATGATCCTGAAGTTTTAGTCACGGGAAGAGAAACACCACGGTGCCCATGGGGTCTGCAATTTTCCTCCCTGTCGCTGCCCAGCCCCTCTTTGGAATGCACTGTCACGCCACATCATGGCCTCCCCATGCCCTTACAGAGGTACATGAGTTGACTCACTCTACCTCTGAATAACTTCCTAAGTAGATGCATATTTATCCCACAAGTCACATTATCTTGCCCCCTAGGGGATTCTCTTCTGGCTGCCAGGTTCCCTGCACCCGTGTTTAGCCACATGATTTCAGTTTGAGCCCCATTTAAGGTATTTCCTGCCCATGTTAGATCTAAGCGTCTTCCAATTATTTAGGGTGAGACACCACCCTGAAAATCCCCAGGGCTGGCCCATTTGATGGAGCTCAGCCACCTCTGTATCTTCACCTCCTGGAACTTAGCAGCCATGGCCATGCCCCCCATTTCCTGTTGCAGAAACCCACCTGGAGACACACTGAAATCATCCACCCACACCCAGTGATGCTTCTTTGGTGTTCCTAGGTGCCTGAAGATCCCTGGCTCCATGCCCCGTCTCTGAAGACCAGCTGTGAATACATGAGTATCTGCCACCAGCCTGCTGTCAAGGTGGAGAACACTGATTCAGATGACTACATGAATATTCCCAGCCTGACTCACCTTCCTGGATGTCCCCCCAGGCCCAGGCCTGGGTGCCAATGAGTCTAGCCTGTCTGCTGATTTCCAATACCTATTCCCTCTCTTCTTCAGCTCCCATGCCCCCTCTTGATTCTCATCCCCATCTGTCTGTGCCCTGAGCACGGCTCTGCTCCCAGCTAACCTTGTGCACCTTTGCAGCCCATTGTGTTCATCAAGAGGCCCTCAATGCCACCTTTGTCTCCATGCCACCTGCTTCCTCTCTAACCTAATAGTCGGTGGCATGTGCAGGGCATTTCATCCATATCTTTGATCACAGGGACTTTGCTACCCCAGTTCTAAGTCATATAGCATCAGGATGGCATGTAGGTATAGCTGCCACTTTATAATTTCTTTCCAGGGTTGGGCCTCACACAAACAGAAAGCCTTTGGGCTGCACTGCGAGGACGTGCCTCAGCCCACGAGCTAGGAAGAAGCACTCCCAGGACATTCCCAGGAATGCCTGTGCCTTGACCCAAAGGCTGGCACTTGCTACTGAGCTACTTATTTCTAGTCCTATGCTAAGAGCAATTCATTGTAATGTGATAAAGTATTCTACATTTTGGAACCGTGATTGTTAGTGTTGGCGACACATATCTGCATAAATCCTCTCTATTCTAAGCCTTCCTCAGATAAGCACCCTGGCTCCAATTTCTTTCCTCTTTTAGACAGAGTTGTGGTCATCTCCTTATTCTTCCATATCATAACACTGATATTTGTGCACTTAACTCTGGTTTATGTCAGCCACCCCAAATCATTACCTCTCTCTGCTTTTAAAAACACACTTCATCTCTTTGCCAGTTCTATGCAACATACAGCAAGGTGGGTAAGGAAAGCAGCCTGGGCTCCCTGGAGGGTCAGGACCTCTGCAATAGCACATCTGTCATGGAAGACGAGACATTCCCCTACACATACTCTCTCTCTTCAGCTTTAGGGCAAGGCACAACAGACACTATCTTTTGATTGATGTCTAGCCAGAGCTTGGACCTAGAGAATGCCTACTCTTGCCATTGAGAAGGTCTTTCTCACATACACAACACAATCTCCCCAGGCACTTGCCCAGAAATAGGAAGGAAAGGCTGCCAGACCTGAGGTGTGTTGCCTTTTCTGAACAAGGAACATCAGCACAGATTGGACAGTACCTTCGGGTACCATGACACCAGCAGCAATGCCAGCTCAACACTGACCCCTTCTCAAGCAGCCGACAAGGAAAAAATGACTAGAGAAAGAAAAGAGGGGCCTCCAAGAGAAGAAGTGGTGGAGTGGGGTGGGCACTGTGGTGGGAAATGAAATGCTTGGTGACACTCTGCTTTGTGACGGTGCCTTAACCTACATGTTATCCTTTATCATTTACTTTTCAAAGCAATGCCTCTCCTCCTCACCCCAATGTTCTGCCCCTGCAGATACGTGATGTTCACACGCTGACATTCAATTTTATATTCCTGCATCTTTCATTGTTCTCAACAGTCCAAAACAGGCAAAAAAAAAATGTTCATTTTATTAAGTATTTACGGAGCACCTGACCCACTGCTCCACACTGTAACAAGAATCATGGGAGATAAAGGGAAAACATGGGGTGCTATACTTTGCTACTTTCATGAAACTTACAAATAAATATAACTCCAGTCAAAATACTGACAGTAATTAAATAAGCGTTGTAATAAATATAGGAATTCATAGATTATTCACAGCATCCAGAGGAGCCTTCCATGACTGTTGTTTGAGCTGTTGAAAGGATGGTCTTTGAAGATAATCCTGGTGTCCACTGGCCAAGGATGCTAAGTACCCAGAGAGCAGCACAGGAAGGGGCACCTGTTTGGAATGACTCAGAACAAATGAGTCTAGGCATTCACAGCTGGTAGAATTTCTCCATCCAGGTCAGAAGAATGTCCACTTCCCCAAAGGCTTTGATCAGAGCTGCTTCAATGTCCAACTAAAGGGAAGAGAGAGTTGGAGGTCAGCCAAGTTAGTTATAAAAAGAGTCTTCCTTCCAACCTGCCATGCTTAAACCAGGTCTGACTCCTGATCATGGGCTGGATCACTGTGGAGGGATCTCAGATGAGCTCACCTGCACAACACTTGTCCTCCATCTATATGTGTTTGTCTGCTCAAGGATGAGGACAAAGAGGCCACTGTGTAGCAGTGGGCAAAGGGCAAGGGAAATGCACATGGCACCCCTAACAATAAGAGCCATAGCATCAGCGGACATGGCCACCTGAGCCCACGGTGAAGGTGAGGAAATGAGTGCAGGTAGCCCCTTTCCTTTGTGTGTTTGTGCTTCATGCTATTTATTTATAGGTAGATGTATGTGTTACTCCAAAAACATGGTCAAAAGCACATTTAAAAAATTCTTATGGGTACAGAAGCTGGAGATAAAATTTGAATTTTCTTTGGTGTGTTAGTTGAGGAAGAGGTCATATAATTTCCCATCATTTCTGAGACCACCTGTGGCTTATGGAAAATACTGCAGATGTGTTTGAAAGTGTATGGGGGTGGCGGTGTCTCCCTTCTTTCTCTCTCACTTCTGACTTCAGTTGTCCAATAAGTACCCATAAAACTCTCTCCTGGGGGAAGTCCCCAATAGAAGCCATCTTGTGGGGAACATAATAGCTTGAAAATTAACTTATAACTTAACTTGAAAATTAGCTGGAAAAAAAAAGAAACCACTTTATTTGTAATGCTTATGCAAAGCGTATGCTGCAAATAAGCCCACGCTCCTGCTCAGTCAGGTGGTTTGGGGGCAAGCCTGGTGGAATCACCTACAGTAGATTCTGCATCCATTCTCTCTTGCTAGTCTGCTTCAGTTGGATGTGTAAGCTCCCAGCTCCTAGACCCACCTGCTTGAACACTCTCTGGAACAGCAGAAACCGCCTGTGTGCACTCTTGCTGATGGAACCCATTTCATTTCCTTGCTGGATAATAGGAGAAAAAGTCATGCCAAGAGTTTTAGGCAGGAAGGGCAAAGGTAAGCTCCCTCTCACCGGGGTACCAAGGCTGGAGGACAGGGCTGAGCTCTACATCCTCAAAGTAGCCAATGCCCAACTCCCATCATGTGGCAGGAGCCACCTCCTGTGATTCTCACAGCAGTTCCTCCAGGTAGAAATGTCACCCCCATTTTACAGATGATGAAACTGAAGCCCAGAGAGGTTGAGCACCCTGAAAAGTGTCATCCAGCTGATTCGCACACTAGACTTGAACCCAGAGCTCTTTTCCATGGCACCCACAACTTCCTTATGGAATAAAAACCAGAACTAAATGAGGAGAGGAGTATCCTCAAAACACACCAACTCCTGGGCTCCTGGACCCAGCTTTCTTCTACTTACATTGAGTTGTAGTTTTGACAGGATAACAATGAAGTTGTTGGCCAGGGTAGAGAGTGACTTCAGGATTTTGAATTCAACTTTTTTGCTGTAGTAGTTTTTGAAAACACTGTTCAAGTAGAACTTCAGCAGGGCGTGGATGAGGTAGCAGCTCTCAGCATCCTAGGGAGGGCCTGGGTCATTACAGAGCTGAGGCCTCTGCCCACCCTCGTCCATAGAGGGCCAACCACATGCTACCCAAGGCAAACTAAGAAGCAGAAGAGGAGCCTTCTAAAAGATGATAATAAGCACTGGACCTAAGGAAGCTTCGGGGGCCTGTGGAGAATTGCCAGTTTCACGGAAGGAACCGAAATCCCAAGAAAAAGGTAGCCTGTCAGAGGTCACATAGCTGTCATGGACAGGCACTCTTGATTCCATATCCAGCTAATATCTACTTTATTTTGCACTGGTGGTCTCTCCAATGTGGGGAGGTGATAGACCCTGAAAAGTGCTTGAACTTTGACTTTGTGGTGGAAGGTTGGCAGGAAGAAGACAGGGAGAAGAAATGAGAAAGGTAATATCCTCAAATACAGCATTGCCCTCAGCTCCCAAACCTTGTCACCTCTTAGGGATCAGGGATCAGTATGTTTGTGCTTGCTGACTATATAGGCAAAGAGAAGACAGTAATGGGTGAGAAAAGAAGACAGAATTGCAAGAGGAGTTCCCCTCAGTAGATGCCCATCATGTTTCAATAAGCAAGAAGAAATAGAGGCTGGTGGCAAATGTGCTCAGTGGACAACAATGTTTGCAAGCCTCATTACCCACTCCTGTCTGTACCCATCCTATGTAGGCTCAGCTCAGGGTGGAAGGGAGGGGCTCCCATCAGCCCTACAAAGGGAGGCGTCATCTTTCCCTACTACCTGATTACCGAGACATCCTGCAGAACCTCCCGCCGCAGTAGCCGGATGCTTGTGATGTTATCTTGAGCTTGCTTTGGGAACAGAAAGAAAAGATGTCTCCAAGTTAAGGGTCAACATTGAAGCCAACCCTCTGACTATGTACTGCTTCTGCAGACCCCTGAATCTAACCAGTCTGTGACAGTTCAGAGGCCAAAGGAGGAGCCAGGAGGGCGGACAGATGCCATCTATAGGAAACCACTCAGCTTGCCCCACCCCAGGGGCAAATGGAATCCCAGGGCTTCTTAGAGCCTGGACACAGGCTTGTTGAGGGACCAGTGTAATTCCTGTGGTCATTTGAGATAGGAGGAAACAAGCATTTGGGTTCAAGGACCACAGTGAGTGGATTTGTCTCCACTCCCAGGTGGTAGGGACAGGTGTAAGGCAGGAGGGCTGCCCTGGGAGCTGCCTCTGCAGTCCCACCACTCACCCTGGCTCTTGAACTTAGAGCCAGATTCCATCCAGAATGAAACCTGAGTGAATCAAGCTCTCTTCTTTATCTTCCCTGGTCTCTATTTTCCTAGAGGCTGACCACATCTGAACCTTGATTTCCTCATGGGTGACAAGGAACTGGCGGTGCCTCCTGACTTCCCTGCATCCTTATATAGGAAACTGATTAGCAGGCTGTGAAGGGCTTCATAATCCTAACATCTTTCCCTGGGGTTGACCCCCATATCTGGGTACAGAGCACTCACCACTGTGTCCCTGACAGCCCTGAAGGCCTTCCACATTTCCTGGAGATCTACCCCCTCCACTCTGCAGGGCCCAAATAGGAACTCTTGTCCCTGGAGTCCTGGCAGCTGGCTCCAGATAAGCAGGATTAGACTCAGGGATGGGAGGGCAGCCATCTGTAACCAAGAGCCCATCTGCAACAAAGAAAGGGCAGGTGAATTCTGATGAAAGAAAGAAAAGCCTTCTCCAGAGGCAGGCCCTCTGACCAGGAGTGGTATATCTCAGAATAATGCTCTGTGAGCCTGCCTATGCCACAGATGGGAAATCTGAGCATACAGATGAGAAATCTGAGAATAGGGTAATTCCATGGTTTGTATGTCCTCAACAAACTCAAGAGTCTCAAGAGAATCTACAGAATGTGAAGAGATCTTTGTCAGCTATTCCTTTGATAGAAAACTAATATCTAGAATATGCAAAGAACTTAAAAGACTTGACACTTAAAAAAAATCCAATCAAGAAATGGGCATGACAGCACACTCTTGTAATCTCAGCATTCGGGAGGCTGAGACCAGAGGATCATGTTTCACGGACAGCAGCAGCTACTTAGTGAGGCCCTCTGCAATTTAGTGAGATCCTGTTTCAAAATAAAGAATGAAAAATGGGGTAGGGGGTATAGATTGGAGGTTGAATGCCCCCTGGGTTCCATCCCCAGACCATCAAAAAAAAAAAAAAAAGAAAGAAAAGAAAACAAAGAAACGGGCAATTGAACTAAATAGACACTTCAGAAAAGAGGAAATACAAATGGCCAATAAATACATGAAAAAATGTTCAGTGTCATTAACAATCAGGGAAATACAAATTAAAACTACACTGAAATTCCATCTAACCCCAATCAGAATAACAACCATCAAGAAGTCAAACGACAATAAATTTTAGCAAGGATGTGGGGAATAGAAACTCTTCTACACTGTTGGTAAGACTGACTGCAAATTAGTACAGCAGCTCTGGAAATCAGTGTAGAAATTTCTCAGAAAATTGAAAATAGATCCACCATGTGATTCAGCTATATCACTTCTGGATATCTTTCCAAAGGGACTGAAATCAGAAAATTATAGTAACATATGCATATCCATGTTGATAGCAGCATAATAATTCACAATAGCCAACTTTTATAGCACCAACCTAGGTGTCCATCAACAGATGAGTGGAATATAAAATTATGAGTTATAGGGCCGGGCGTGGTGGTGCACGCTTGTAATCCCTGCGCTTGAGAGGCGGAGACAGGAGGATCACATAGTTTCGAAGCCAGCTGCGCTGGCTTAGGAGACCCTGTTTCCAAATAAAAGGTATAAAAAGGTCTGGGAGTGTAGCCCAGAGGTAGAAAGTCTTCCAGGAACCCCAGTACCACAAAAAAAAATTATGAGTTATACACATCATGGAATTCTAGTCAGCAATAAAGACGAACAAAATTATGTTATTTGCAGGAAAATGAATGGACTCAAGAACATCATGTTAAGTGAGATTAGCTAGTCACAGAAAATGAAGGGTCATATGTTTTCTCTCATATGAAGAAACCAGGGAGTAGGGTAAAAAAAGGATTTCCAATAATGGAGGAAAACCAATAAAAGTATTAAAAAAAAAAAAGAAATCTGATCCCCACTGTGAGAGACAAGACCTGTAAAATGTGATTAGGTCATCAGGTCTGCCCTTACCAATGGGTTCATCCATTCATGGGTTGATGGATTAATGAATTAATGGATTATCTCAAAACGGGTCTGTTGTAAAAGCCAGTTGGGCTCTGTCTTATACAGGCCTCTCTCACCATGCCATTCCCTTCATAACCTTGGACTCTTAGTCACATCAACAAGAAGAACCCCATCAGATATGACCACCAATCTTAACCTTTCCAGTCTTTTCATTATAAATTCCCCAACCTCTGGTGTTCTGTTAGAGCAACAGAAAATGGATTGAGACAAGTGGGTTCCCAGACTAGGGAGAAGAGGGCTTTCGTGTCCCTCAGTCTCATACTTGCTGGTCTTGTCATTGCTCATCTGTCCTCACCATGCCCATGTACCTCCACACCCCTGCATCTCCTTCCTTCCCCATTACGGTTATGACCTCCAGCTGCAGTCAGAATTTGGCTAAGGCAGGATGAAAGGAATTCTCATGTGCCAAAGAACACACCTAGAGAGCCCTTACTCAAGAGGAGAAAGCTCACCCAGAAATTTGCCTGCCTGATGGTTACCCTTCTGTTGCCAGGCACACTGAAGAAAGTCTGTTTCTCCTCCTAGGAGATGGCCACCCTGGTTCCTCAGCAGGCAAGCTGGGGTTAATCCTGATCTTTTGGGAAGGGTGCAGAACGCAGGGCTGGATCACAGACTCACTCTGTCATCCCAACTGTCCCACTCACTCTTATGTGTGTGGGTATGGTGCTGGGGATTGAACCCAGGGGCATTCTACCTCTGAGATACACCCCAGCCCGATTTTTTATTCTTTTTTTGATACAGGGTCTCACTAAGTTGAGGAGGGCCTCACTAAGTAGCCGAGGCTGGTGGCAAACCCTGATCTTCCTGTCTCAGCCTTCCAAGTACTAGGATTACAAGCAAGCATGTGCCACCACGCCTGGCTCCCACTCACTCCTAACTCTAAGAACTGACTTTTCAAGGAACCGATGGGAGGGAAGAATCTGAGTTCCGGATGAATCACCTTTCAAACTCTCCCATAAACGGCCAGCAGGGGAAGGCTGTGCAAAGGGCCTCTGCAAGGGAACTGGGTGCCATTATATACCTATTCTAGCTATATGCAGATAATTTTTTTCCAGTGCCTTTTTTACCTTTTGTGTTTCTTCCTTCTTTCTTCCCTCCCCCTTAGCTCCACTCCTCTTTTTTCTTTCTTTCTCCTACAAACATTTAAGAACCTTCCCAAGCTGAGTCTGATGGTAACACATCTGTAATTCTAGCACTTTGGGGGGCTGAGACAGGAGGACTGTAGGTTTGAGGTCAGCCTCAGCAATTCAATGAGATTCTCAACAATTTAGGAAGACTCTGTTTCAAAATAAAAAATCAAAAAGGGGCTGGTGGTGTAGCTAGGAGGTAAAATGCCCCTGGGTTCAAACAAAACCCCTTTCCTATTCCAGGCACTGTTCTCACACCTGAGGTGTCTCTCATCCCTAGACAGGGCAGACAGAACAGAGAAGCCCTGTCTTTGGAATGAGCACTAGCACCTGGAATCAAGAAGCGGTGCTAAGGGCCAGCACCCACTGTCCTCTGTCACACAGATCTCTGCTTCAACATTTCCTTCAAGTCTTCCCATTCAATTCTTTCAAGCTGGACAGGCTTTGCAGACTCTCCTCAAAATGTATCTCTGGGTCTCATAATCCTCCCGGTCTTCCTCCCATCTGGCCTAAATTCTACCTGGTGTTAAATTGGAGAAAGCAGCTTGTCATCCTCTTCTTACATACACTCGAAATGTTCACTTCTGCCACACATACACCCCCAACCCCCATTCCCAAGTAAGGCACCAGTTAATGCTTCAGCACAGAAGACACCGGCATCTCCCATGGCTCACCTCGGGTCCTGTAGGTGATGCTTGGGGCTGGCTGTCTGGAGGTGCCGGCTCTTTTTGCAGAGGGGAAGTCGGGCAGGCCCCTCAGCACTCACCGGTTGGTATACCTCCAGGTGGGAGATTCTTACCCCGTAGTTGTTCCAAAAGTAAAGGTGTGCAGTGAAGCCAGGCTTTGTGGAGATTCGTCGTATATAAGGGGGCTGAGAGGAGGGGCCGAGGAAGAAGAGGGAGGTGGAGAAAGGGAAATTGGTCATGCTTCCCTACAGAATTACTTCATTGCCTAGTCACCCTTAACTTTAAGACAATGGGGCAATTCAGAAAGCGCTCCCTCAGGTGAGATGAGACCTGGGTCTGAGTTCAGGCTCTGCCACTGGCCGGCTGCCCAGGGGTAAGTCTCTGATCTGCACTTCCTACATCTGTGTATATATATATATATATATATATATTTTTTTTTAAATCTGTCCTATCTTTCCCAGAGGGCAAATGTAAGGAGCAAATGAAAGAACATCACAGAGGTACTTTGTAAATTCTGTACACACACAAACACTGCTACAGAGAGTATACCAAGCCCCTTACTATCAAAATATTCAATCATTTTGCCCCATTTCTGACGGAACAGTAGTCCAAAGGCTAAAGATAGCTCCTAAGTACCTCTCCATTAGTTCCTCAGAGCCAGGAATTTTAGAAGTGGTGCCTGACATGTAGCCGTCCATCTATGATCCCTAGGACTACAATTGCTTAACCAAAATATGTTCTTTCTTTAGGCACTAGAAACTCAGAAGAATAACGAAGTCTATGCATAAACAAGTCCAGAAAGTGGGGCACTATGGGTGTCCTCGTGGGCTAACCTTGACTGTGCTGTGCTGCCTGGGACCACCCAGGGGACACAGGCAGTGTATCAAGCATAGCAGGAGGACCAGTGCAATCGAGAGACCTGGCCAGATCTCCAGCCAGCAGGGTGCTCGGGCTGGAGCAATGTTTCCCAAAATTCATTCCACAAAACCTAGTCTTAAGGAATGCTTGCCTTCCAGAATACTCCATGAAATGAGAGAGCACACAGTAGGGCCAATTAGAGAAACCTAGTATGTGCTAGCCCCTCCTGGGAACATAAAATGCTTCTGAGTGTGGTAAAGACTTTGAGAAGGCCAGTGGAGAGTGGGAATATGGTTAGCCTGGTTCCCCACAAACCTTTCCCATAAGTATTTGACTATGTCCCTGAGGAAAACAATTTGGAAAACCCTGGACTCTGAATCAGGGGTACCACAGGCCAAATCCAGCTTGCCACTGCCAAGCTATAAAAAGCTGCTAGCTAAAATAGCTCTTACATTTTTTAAAGGACTGGATAAAAAAATCAAAAGAAGAACAATATTTTGTAACACATAAAAATATGTGAAATTCAGATTTCAGTGTCTACCAAGAAGGTTTTCCAGGCACATTCATTTACGCATTGTCTCTGGCTATCCAGGTGAGCAGCTGAGACTGAGAGCATGTGTCCAAAAAGCCTGAGACAGTCACCCTCACTACAGAAAGAGTTTGCCACACCCGATGCTAAATTACCCTTCGGCATGAACATTCTAAGAATTTCCAAGCAAGAGAAATGGGATTGGGAAGGGGCAAGATAACTTTCTTCTTCAGATGAGTGGAGAAAAAGAACAGGAAACCCAGGGCACAGGCCCTTGGCACAGCTTGCCCAGTCTCTCTGGCACCAGCGCCCCTTCCTCCATGGCACACAGGCTGCTGTTTGTTTTCTTAAAACACACGCCTGCTATCTCAGGCCGGAAGCCTGATAGGAGGTGCTGTCACTAGCTTGAATCCTCTGCTTCTGGAGGGCTTAAGTCTTGCCCCCCTGTCCTAGGCAGGGGTCTTACCATACACTTCAGTATCTAAGTCATTCCTAAAAATCCCTACGTATATGGGAAGAAGATGCCAAGGGACAGTGATGAGACACAGAAGACCAGGTGTGGGGCAATGGGCACGGGGGAAGCAGGAAGGAGCAGACAGCTAGGGCAGGAAGCCAAGAGGCAAGAGGAGCCCCAGGGCAGCTGCAATCCTAGCAGACTGCTGACAAGTGGGGAGCTCAGGACAAGATGAGCTGGTACCAGGGCAGGCTGCAACAGAGGCCCGAGGCCATGCGCACAGCTTGACAAGCTCCAGGACACCCACCTGGGATCATAAGTGGTGCGCTCTAAGGGGAGAAACTGCAACAGGGATAGTCTGAGCCAATGCATGTCCAGCCTCAGCCTCACACAAACCCATCACAACACCATTGCCTGAGAGAGGACGGTCAGGAGAGAACTCAGGGACCTTGGCCCAACATTGATGAGCCCACTAGTTAGGATCACAGGCTTTGGAGGCTGTAGACCCAAGCTGCTAAGGAGCTCTCTGATCCTCAGTTTCTTCACCTGTAAAGTAGGTCCTCACCGGGCCACGGAGGCACAATGGCACATAGCCTTGCTCTCACAGGGTAAAGCAACCAAAGCAACAAGATTCAGGAGCTTGCTAAGAAGCTCAGAATTTCAAGCCCTTCCCAAAACTCCTGAACGAGAATGTGCATTTTAAGAGATTCCCAAGGTGATTCTTAGATACATTCTTCTTTTTTCTTTACTTTATTTCTTCCTATTTTCCTTTCTTGTTGTTGTTGTGGTGGTGGTGGTGGTAGTGATGATAGGGATGGAACCCAAGGGCATTCTATTTCCAAGCTATACCTTTATTTTTTATATGGAAACAGGGTCTCACTAAGTTGTTGGGAGCCTTGCTAAATTGCTGAGGCTGGCCTCCAACCTGAGATTCTTCTGTCTTAGCCTCCCAAGTACTGTGATTACAAGTGCATGCTCTCATGCCCAACTAGGTACATTAAATTTTGAACAACATGTACACAAAACACATGGAAGGCTTGACCTAGCATCTTCATATGATAAAGGCTTAGGGCATGGGGGCTCTGAGCAAAGACAGTAAAGGCTAGAGCAGGGGCTCTCAACAAGTGGTTTTGCCCATAGAAGATAGCAGCCAATATCTGGAGACATTTTTAGTTGTGATAACCGGGGAGAGGGGGTGATACTGACATCTAGTGGAAGGAACCAAGGTTGATGCTAAACATCCTACACTGCACAGGCTAGCCCCTCACCACAAGGAATTATGTGACCCAAGATGTTAATAAGGAAGCAGTGCCTGTGGGGGAAAGAGCTGGGAGAGGAACAGAAAAAAAAAGAAGAATGTATCCCTTACTGCAGGGGAGGCAGGACCCAAAGGCACCTGAGGGAGCCAGTGGGTGAGGCCTGGCCCATTGGCTCTGTCCTGGACCACACCAAGACCTGAGGCTCTTCTATTCCCCGTGAAAGAATGGACCTTGGGGAATTTCCTCTATAAAAACTGGATGGAAGAAAGGTTCATCTAAATCTTCATGAACAATGCCAGTTTTTTTTCTCCAACATACTCTATGAGATTAAGTATTCTGATAATCCCATGCTACCATGGTCCTGTGTATCTCTGTGCAGAGCCTGAACTTCACATTTGGATAGTCCATCTACTTGAATTCCACACCCCAGCCCTGATTCCTCTAAATCTATATAGAGGAAAAAGGACTGAATCACCAGAGTAGAGTTCTTTCTCCACTCTGAATGAGGCAATAAAGAGCCCACTCTTAAACCTGAAGCTTCCCGCTGTCAGATTGATAAAAATGTCCTTCAGGAGAGAAGTAATGAGCATATATTAATTAGAATTTCCTGAAAACTGAAAGATAGGAGAAAGTGACGTCGTCATTTCCTTCCAGTGAATTGAGTTTAATCTTCACTGTGAAACAGATTTTTATCTCCCTGTTTGGCTGGGGAACCCATGTAGTAATGGGTGTGAGGTGTCTGAGTGTTTTCTTAGCCCCTTTCCCTTAGTTGTGGTCCCTGCAGCAGCAGGAATGAAGGTTGGCTCCCTTAGACAGGCACCTGTCACCCGCCTTCTCTGTGCCATAGATATAATAAGTGACTTATTTCTGCAGGCATTCCAAGGGATGGGAGTAAACACAAAGGCTGGTCATTCTGCGTTGATACAGCCTGCGTAGATATACAGAATGCTTCCAAGAGATTTTTCTCCATTGACACTCCTGTCATAAACTCTCAAGATACTATTACCCCTCCTCTGCTGATTAGCAAGCTGAGGGTCAGGAAGGTCAAGTGATTTTCCCTGGGCCTTATGGATAAATGACAGCACCTGGACTGGAGTGCAGGTCTTCTGGCTTTTAGTCCTTCTGGACTTTTTAGTCTTTCTCCTGTGGATTCCTCTGCAGAGCCTGAATTTCACCTTCGGGCAGTGTCAAAGTCTTTCCTCGTTCACTTATTCATCGAATGAAAATTTCCTAAGCACATACTGAGTATCAGAACATGTTATTAAAAAAAAAAGAATTACTTTGACAACATTTAGTTAGTGTTCAAAAAAAAGTCTAACCTAAAGGGACAGAAAACAGATGTCTGGTCACTCAAGACTGGAGTTAGGGGCAGGGTGGGTACGAAGGGAATGGGAGTGACTACCAAGGAGCACTATGTTTCTTTGGGGAGAGGGTAATGTAAATGCTCTAAAATTAGTGTATGGTGATGGTTACAGTACTCTGAATATACTGTAAACCACCGAATTGTACAACTTAACAGGTAACTTCTGGTATGATGTCACCTCCAAGGTGGCTTTTTCTAAAGGAGAATTTTAAAAGGAAGGAAGGAAGAAGAAAGGGAGGGAGGCTTCAGTAGGAATGAAAGGTATCCCATTCTCAGGGATTAATCAGGGTCAATACTCCTAAAACAACGTTCTCTTTCCTCCTCTCCAAATTCATTCTCTCCATTCACAAGGAGCTCTTTGGAGTCCCCAGACAGCACTGATTCCCCTCCTATGTGCTCCCATGGAGCTGCTGGTCCTTTGCTGATGGAACCAGGGTCACCCTTCCCTGCACCCTGGTTGTCTCCTTCATCGGGCTGTGAACTCCCTGGGCACCAGCTCTAAGTTTTATCCATCTCAGAATTCCCCTCAGAACCTGGCACATGGCAGGAGCTTAGTCAGCATCTGTTGAATGAGTGAATTCCAAACGACTAGGGTAGCATTGACCCCTGCCTTCCCTGGCACACAGGGAAGCCCGTACAACCCTTGGGAGCTTTGAAGTGATAAGCATCTCCTTCATGCTAATGAGGTGATTGATGGCCAGGGACTCCTCCAAAGGCTTGAGTGGAGGCTGCTTGCCAGGGGAGCCAATCATGTGAATAGAGGGCTAGAACCTTCAGCCCTATACCCATTCTCTCGGGGAAGAAGAATGAAGCCAAAGGCTGAGTTGCTCACCATTGGCCAATAGTTCAATCAATCATGTATTGGTAATGAAGCCTCCAAGAAAACATTAAAGGACTGCGCCCAACATAGAACACGTGGGGGCTCTGGAGTTTGGTGCGCATAGAGGATTTTAGCTGTTACTGAATTGTATCATTTGATAATAAACTGATAATCATGTAAGTAAATTGTTTTTCCTGAATTCTCTGGACCCTTCTAGCATAGAACCAGGGAAGGCATGGTGGGAACTTCTGATTATTGGGTGTTTGGGCACAGGAATAACTTAGATTTGCAATTGGTGTCTCAAGTTGGAGAAGTCTTATAGGACTGAGCCTGTAACCTGTGGGATCTGACCCTGTCTCCTAATAGATAAGGTCAGAATAAAACTGAATTGTAGGACAACCAGTTGGTGTCCACTGAAAATTGGACAATTGGTTGGGGTAAAAAAAACTTACACATTTCATGGCCATAATTATTGGTGTGAGGGGAGTAGTATAATTAGGACTATATAATTAGGCTAGTCTCCAAATATTAAATACTACTATGTACAGGTCAAATTATTACTATTATTATTGACACCCTAATTATTTGTCAAGAAGTCTTTCTCAAGCATTCTTCCCCTTTGCTTAGGCAATGGCCATAGGCCATAGAACGTGGCCTGCATCCCATGACATTATTAAACACCTGGAACAGCCTTGCACAAACCTCTGTAGAAGAGTAAAGATCCAGGAAATGATGTCATGGCCACGCATCTGGACATAGAACCCAAGGAAGCAGATCTGTGGTTGGGCCAGCACAGGAGCCAGTCCTGGGTCTGTGACTAAGAACATCCCAGTCTCATCCCCAGTGCTGCTGACTCCAATAAGTCACACCATTCTGTGCCACCCGATTCATTCCATCCATGGTAGAAAAGGTCCCTAGATCTCTATCTTACAGTCTCTCCTTGAATGCACAGTTAACCATGCATTCAGCAGGGTAAGGTCAAATTATAGCATATAATTTGGGGCCCAGCAGTTGACTGCACAATTTAGCCAGGCATCACACAATGGGGAAAACAGCTCTGGAGTGGATAATAGAAGTCTGAGAGATTATCTGCAGAAGAAATCCTTTTGCTCTTGGTGAAAGTGCTACAGGGGACCTTCTGCTTGCAGAAGCCTAAGATGCCAGTAAGACATTTAGGACAAGCCAAAGATCACACACACACACACACACACACACACACACACACACACACCTCACCCCACCCCACATGCTCACTACAAGGATTTTAAGATTGGCAAAGAAAGGCAGCCTAAGGCCTGGCAAGTCTGAGCTTGCCCAAGAATAAGAGTAACCAGATATTATGTTCTTAAAAAGGCTTATATATAGTGCTTGGGTTCATAGACTGTCTTGGGTTCTTAAAACAACATCTTTCTTTTTCCTTTCCTTTGGCTTCTTGTCTCGATCCTTTGCCCACAGCTACGTGAGCAGAATCAGGGACTCACCAGAAGTCAAAGGAATGATACAGAACAAAAGCTGCTCCCAGAAGTTGGGGTGGGGCTTTCTCTATTCACACACTGCCTTCAACTTTTGACAAATATTCTCTTGGAAAACTTTATTAGTCATGAAGATGAGGAGATGCTGTTTTCCTCCATAGAGTGTTCCCTACCTTGAAAAATTACCACCCCTCTTCCTAGACCTGAGACATGGACCCCAAAGAGAGGGAATGTAGTTGCTTAATTTTGGTTGAGTGAATTCTATTTTCTCACAATGAAGTCATAATAATAATTTGGAATGCATAACTTGAATGCCCATGTTTCTGTAGCTTGTGGCTAAAAATTAGAAATGAAAACCTTCCAAGTTCTATAGACTTATCTGTTCATGTGAACAGAGCAGGCTCTTGCAGAGTCTCTCTCCTTAGAGTATTTTGAGAATTCCCAAAGGGTGTTTCTCTGATAAGTTCAGAGACCAGCCTACACCATCAGGGTGGGCAGAGCCAACTGCTGCCCCGGTGATGGTGTGAACGGGACTCTACTTGCTAGTTCACGCCTGCCAAAAAATGGTACAAGGTCACATTCGCCCCTAGAAGAGTGTTTGAGCCCAGCGTGTTACGGAGTTCAGTGAACAGCTTCCTCAATTCACACTCGAGGTCCTTCTTGGACCCCAGGACGCCTTACACCTTCAGAGTGGTAGGTTTAGGGAAGTGCTGGTTGAATGGGACTGGAATTCATCAGTATCAGTGATGTTGATTTCTATTACTGAGCCCAGCCGACCATACCAAACTCCTTTCTTTCTCAAGGTGAGCCATCTGTAAGGGGCAGGAATTGCCATTAACTGCCTTGCATTCTGGCTTCTAGATGCTTCTATCAGCCATGTTTGTGAATGTCTGAACTCCAGGTGTGAGCAGAGCCTTTTGCCCAGAAAGTTCTATGGTAGCTCAAGGAAGGCAAATGTACCCTTGTAGGAACAGGTGCTGCCCAGCTCTACTGTCTACTGGTAAGTGTGTGTGTGTGTGTGTGTGTGTGTGTGTGTGTGTGTGTGTGTAAAGGGTGTGATGGGAAGGAGAGTGTCAGCTCTAGTCCAATAAGCTAGCCAGCTATGTAATGCTTTACTAAGTATGTCTACAAATTGATATTCACAAAAAACCCTGTGAGATCAACAGAGCAGATAGCATTATCTCTGTTGTATGGATTAGAAAGCCAAAGCAACATTTGGTGACTTGCCTACACTCATAACGCTAGAAAAAGGAACTATCTGGAATTGATCCCTGGTCCCCGACTCCAAGTCTGGGCATCTGGGAGGAAGCATCATGTGCTAAAAATCTGCAGACCACAAAGTCACAGTCAGCATTTGAATGCTGAAATTCTGCAGCTTACTCCCAGTTCCTCTTTCTGCTTACTCCCCGGACTTTCTGTTTCTGTGGATTTGCTATCATGAATGTTGCATATAAATGAAATCATACAGTATATATAGCTTTTGGTGATGGGCCTTTACTTAATGTTATTAAATGCACCCATGTTATCAGTATTTCATTACCTTTTTATTGATGAATAATATTCTGTTGTAGGAATATACTGCCTTTAGTTTCCCCATTTAGTTTATACAAATTGAGGATATTTTCACTCTTTCTGCACTGGGGCTGTTATGAACCGTACTGCTCTGCACATTCATGGACACGTTTTTGTGTCGGCAAGTCTTCGGTACTCTTTCAATGCCGAGAAGTGGAATTGCTGAGTCATAGAGTAGTTCTATGTTTATCTTTTTTTTAAAAAAAAAATCACTGGAAGTACTGCTTATTTATTAAGTAATGAGTTTTGCAAACCACTGAGAAGCATGTGGATAATGAGGTTATTGCTATTTGTTAAATTTAACATCTTGAGGAACTGCCAGGCTATTTTTCAAAATTCCTGCACAGTTTACAATCCCACCAACAATGTATGAGGATTCCAACTTTCTTGCTTCCTTATTAATACTTATGATTCTCTATATTTTAGCCATCCCAATGGGTATGTTATATTGTTTTTATTTGAATTTCTTTTCTTTTTTTATGTTTTGGATGCTGGGGATTGAACTTAGGGCCTGGCTCATGGTAAGCATGGGCTCTACCACTGAATTACACTCCAGGTGATTTGAATTGTATTAATGATTAGTGGTGTTAGTTATCTTTTCATGTGTTTATTGGCTATTCATGTATCATTTTTTTGTGAACTGTCTATTCAGTTGGTGGTGTCTTTTAACATCAAGTTTTTCTTGTTTTGTTGAGTCAGAGTCTCACTATGAGAAGGCTAGCCTCCAGTTTCTGGGCCCAAACAATCTTTCTGCACTAACTTCATGAGTAGTTGGGATTTCAGGTGCCTACCATTGTGTCTGGCTTTGATATTGAGTTTTAAGAGTTGTTTATGTATTCTGAATAGCAAGTTCCTTATTTGAGGTAATTTGCAGATATTTTCTCCCATTCGATAGGTTGTCTCTTTACCTTTTTTTTCTGGGGGGGGGGGTACTGGAGATGGAACCCAGGGGCATTCTATCTACAAGCTACACTCCCCAGCCCCATTTTTTATTCTTTAATTTGAAACTGGGTCTCACTGATTTGTAAAGGACCTCACTAAGTAGCTGAGGCTGTCCATGAACTGTAATCCTCCAGTGTGTGTGTGTGTGTGTGTGTGTGTGTGTGTGTGTGTGTGTGTCTCTGTAGTACTGGGGATTGAACCTAAGGGTATTCTAGCCTCACTAAGTTGTTAAGGCTAGCCTTGAACATGCAATCCTCCTGTCCCAGCCATACTGTACCACCAATGCCTGACTTGTTTTTTTTTTTTTTTGTTTTGTTTGCTTGTTTGTTTGAAGTTTTATAGTTTTAGCTATTACACTTAGGTAATTGGTCCACTTTTGAGTTAACTTTCATATGATATGAATAGGGAGGCATCTTTGGAAAAATATTCCATATAAGGTTCAGTACTAGCTATGCCACTAAAAGTGTTGGATCATATTCCTGATGAATAAAGGTAAAGTACTATATTTAGACGGCTTGGAATTGTGAGGTTTCTTGAATCTGTGGTCTTACATTGTATTAGTTAGCTTTCTGTGGCCAAAATACCCAGAAAGAGAAGAATTTTTGTGTGTGTGGTACTGGGGTTCCTGGAAGCCCTTCTACCTCCAGGCTACACCCCCAGACCTATTTTTATAATTTTATTTGGGAACAGGGTCTCTTAAAGCCAGCGCGGCTGGCTTCGAACCTGCGTGATCCTCCCGTCTCCGCCTCCCAAGTGCGGGGATTACAAGCGAGCGCCACCACGCCCAGCGAGAAGAAAAGTTTTATTTGGGTTCATGGTTTCAGAGGTTCAGTCCATGGTGGCTTACTTCAAGGCAGAAACATGGCAGCAGGGTATGATGGCAAAAAATTTCTCAGCATCCAAGAAGCAGAGGGAGGGAGAAAGGGGCCCAGGACAAATATAGTCTCTAAGGCCGCACCTCCAATGACATGCATCCGCCAGTAACACTCAACCTGCCTACAATTTCCATGTAGTAAGCCCATTCCATTTATTAATCTATTAATGGATTTATCCACTGCTTTGATTAGAGCTGTGATTCCATTATTTCACCTCTGAACATTTTTGTATCTCCAATACATGAGCTTTTCTGGAAGATAGTCTATATTCAAACTGTAACCTGTGTCTTTTATCAGCTTTTAAAAAATTCCAGCCACTCTCTCTATAAATATCATTTATGCCTCATACACTCTTGTCTCTCCTCTTTATTACTTTCATATTGGACTTTTTCACTGTGTTCTCTTAAGTATTTTATACGATCTTTTCTCTGTGTGTATTTTTTGTTCCTTTACCTTTCCATTTTTTATTCTGGATATTTTCTTTGCCTTATCCTCCACTCTACTAATTTTCTGTATATATATATATATATATATATATATATATATATATATATATATGTATTAGTTCATTCTTTTTTTTTTTTTTTGGTGGTACTGGGGTTCTACCTCCGGGCTACACTCCCAGACCTATTTTATACTTTTTTTTTATTTGGAAACAGGGTCTCTTAAATCAGCGCGGCTGGCTTTGAACCTGTGCAATCCTCCTGTCTCTGCCTCCCAGGCGTGGGGATTACAAGCGCCCGGCCTAAATTTTTTTTAATCCAGGGAGATTCTACTTTCCCCTGAGCTACTCCATTCTCTGAAATCCTTGTATGTCTTTTCTATTGTCTGTTATTTTTCCTTGATTTATATCGCATTGTTTTGTCTTTCCATACTGCTTGTCTTTCAAACTGGTCAATTCTATTTTAGCTCTAGACATTGTATTTGAAAAATTATAAAGATAATTTCTATCTTAGAATATAATCTTCCTCTGAAGTAAACTTTTATTTGCTTCTGGAAAGAGACTAGGGGATTAATAATCCTGGATTGTCTTCATACAATGATAGACTGAGATTATCCAAACCTTGTTTTCTAAAGAACATGTTTTTGTGTGTGTGTAGTACTGGGAGTGGAACCCAGGGGCTTTTCTACCTCTGGGCTATACTCCCAGACCTATTGTTTATACTTTATTTGAAAACAGGGTCTCACTAAGTAGCTGAGGCTGACTTCAAACCTGTGCGATACTCCTGGCTCAGTCTCCCAAGTGCTGGAATGACAAGTGTGCGCCACCACGCCCGGCTTTAAAGAACATTGTTTTTAAACTTTTTTTTGTTCCTATTAGGGTAAATACATTCATCAATTATCCTTATTGCTAGGTGTAGGACTTTGGGATCCCATCCTGAAGCTTTAAAAGCAGTTACTAGCATTCTTCTTCAGATTCTCTAAGGACCAATATTTGTTGCCCTAATCCTGCAGGTTCATAGAAAGTTCTACACAACTTCTAAGTCTCCCAAACTTATACCAACTTTTGTGAATCTAGATTGCTGAACTATATTTCATCCATAGAAGAAAAAACAGCGTTACTGCTGGGCTCACTTTTCCAGATTTTTATCTCCCAAGTCTTAACTCTGTACTGAAAATATTCATTGAAAGGCCAGCAGCTGTTCATTCCTTCATGCAGAACAGAGGAAACTGTTTCCACAGATTGTCACCTTGAAACAGCTTCAGAAAAATCTCCATGCTCTGCCATTGATAGTATAGACATGCCCACTGTACCGGGTAAGAGAGAACTGAATGAGGTTACCTAGTCAAAGTCATTGGCAAGTTTTCCAATGACCACGCTTCTCTCTTTATTTTAGCCTCTAGGAAGCACAAAGCCAAGTTGTGATCCTTTTATGCAGATACCAGCAAAAGCCATGCTCTCTCGGCATCTGCATTTTCGCAGTTAAATAGGCAAAATCTCAAAGTGAGAAATAAGCCCCGAGAGAAGGTGTGCTCGCTGGCCAAAAGCATCTTTCCACTTTTAGATATTCTTGCATAACTATTATTCTTCTAGTATTCTTTTAACTCTCTACACGAATTGCTCCGGTGATGTGAGAACAGGACTATGAAAGAAATTGAGTCTGAGGAAATAAATTCTCTAATAATTTGTCTAAACATCCTTGGCTCTGCTCAATAATAATAAAAACTGGCCAGAACTCAGATGCTGTGATAAGCACTCCAGCTGCAGCAATCACAAATGGCCTCCGACCCTCATTCCAATCACTAATTTAGGTTAAGCTATTAACTCTGGTAAGGTAGCTCAGTTTACGGTAACTCTGTTTACCCTTGAGATCCTGCCTAGAGACAGAGAAGATAAAAACCTTGTGTGTGACCGTAAAGCAATTTAGTTGATAAACAACTTAGTTGCCCAAATACAATAGACTCAAGGAGAAAGATTGTTGACTTTTACCTCAGTATGAGCATTCATGGAGACAGAGACTGACCGCAGGGTTAGAAATGAATATGACAAAATAAAGGACAGACGTTCTAAATATATATGTATGAAGGAAAGGAAATACCGTGTAAGAGTAAGAAAAGCATTTTTGCATGAAAAAGAGCTTATCATAAGGAAGTCCCAACTGGGAAAGAAAGAAATTAGAAAGTTAGAAGCAGGTTGCAGAGGGTTTGTGACAGAGAAATGGATTATTAAAGATGAGTAGGCTTTTAATAGGCTTGTTGTCTAAAGAAGAGTGCTCAGCAGTTAAGGAAATACATCTGACAATTAAAACCAAGAACTTTGTGGTGTTGTTTGTGGTATTTTGTCTGCAAAACTGTGTTGTGAGTTTGCTTAAGCTTTCAGATTTAGAAGATAAGATGCCAACACCTGAAGAAACTCCATCACATCCACCTGAATCACCACATCTCCCCACACTTGCTATATGAACTGAGCCCAAGAAGATGGAAAGTTCCAAGAAAGTTAAAGAAGATTCCCCGAGAAGCCCCCAAGCCTTGGGCATGCCTGTTTGGAACTGCTTATCTGCAAAACCTGAGAAAGAATCCGGAGGGAGTTAATCTCTCGAAGATCAACAGCCAGCTGAAGGACTAGTTTTATTACCTTTGTTTACATGTCATTCATTATTATTTCACAGTGATTACACCCACCCCCTTCTTCTCTTATTATTAACTTTACTGGTGAAGGGTATAAATTTTGGGGTTTTTTGTAATAAAGTGTCATTGGCTCAAGAAGCCTTTGTCCATCTCAGGTTCTTTTCCAAAGCGTCGTACCTAAAAACTTAAGAATTCATAGAGGGTAAAGAACCACTGCAGATAAGATTCTGCAGAATTTCACCTGCCTTTTGCCCCATCTTTCTGAGGCTC
This sequence comes from Muscardinus avellanarius, assembly GCF_963383645.1. Taxonomy (NCBI): domain Eukaryota; kingdom Metazoa; phylum Chordata; class Mammalia; order Rodentia; family Gliridae; genus Muscardinus; species Muscardinus avellanarius. The sequence goes on from NC_137793.1 coordinate 83,341,485, forward strand.
CCGACCGCGAGTGGATTCGCCCCCCACAGGACTGAGCCCGTCGGCAACACTTTTAGAAATTTATGATTTAGAGTTTTATGATATATCAATTGTGAAACAATCTTAGCTCAACTTTATTATGTTGTTGGCATAACATGGATTTCATTTGTTGACCTTAAATTCTGTTGGATTACAAGTATCTTCATAAGTCTCTAAATCACTCTCAAAGTAGGCGAGAAAGTGAAAGTGTTTGGAACGACTATGTGCTATGCATATGTTAGAAAGCACTGATGTTTAGCACAGGATGGAACCACTTCCCTGGAATAGCAGAGCTTCAAGGTTCCTTGTCTTCCCATGACAAGTCAATGTGGCTCATCCTTGAGCATTCGTTGGCTCATTCTTCAAGATCCAATCCAAGGATCCCTCTATCTTATCTGGTCTCTGCATATAAAAGTCTTTCCTTAATGCTATTTAGCTTAATATTGCTGAACAGTGACTTGTTCTACCAACCTCAGTCTCTTTTTACATCTATAACATCTACAACCTAGAAAGAGAAATAACCTTGAATTGTTTTTGAACACCTTTACCAAGCCATAATTAACATTAAATAAACTGTGCATATTTAGAGTATACAGTATGATAACTTTTGACATTTGTATATACCACCTGTAAAACCTTTGCTACCATCAGGACAATGAACATATACACCACAGTTTGTTTGTTTGTTTGTTTGGACATTTAGATTGTTTCACATTGTTGCTATGTAAAAAAAAAAAAAGATGGTATAAACCTTCCTATACCAGTCTTTGTATGAGTATCTACTTTCTTTTCTCTTGTAGAAATAAGTATGAGTGAAATGATTCAGTGATGTGGCAGATGTTTGCTTAACTTTCTAAAACACTACCTCTGTTAATCAGCTTTCTTTCTTTTTTTCTTTCTTTCTTTCTTCCTTCCTTTCTTTCTTTCTTTTGTTCTTTCTTTCTTTCTTTCTTTTTCAGTACTGGGGATTGAACCCAGGGGCATTCTACCTCTGAGCTACTTCCCTAGTCCTATTTTATTTTTATTCTTTATTTTGAAATAGGGTCTCAGTAAGCTGCCAAGGGCCTCACTGGGTAGCTGAGGCTAGCCGAGAACCTACAATCCTCCTGTCTCAGCCTCCCAAGTACTGGGATCACAAAGCATTCACCACCACACCTGGCTTGCCATCTTTCCATTGTGGTAACAAAATACCTGTGATAACTGACTTATAAAGAGGAAAGGCTTGTTTTTGCTCATAGTTTTGGAGGTTTTAGTCCATGATCAGGCAGATTCACTGCTTTGGGGTCTATGGCAAGGAGGTAGTTTGCGGTGAAACAAAGTTGTCCACCTCTTGGCCAGCAGGTGAAAAAGAGAACAAGAGAAGGGGTCGGTGGCTCAGTGCCCCCTTCAAGGACACAACTCCAATGTCCCAGAGTCTTTCCCCTTTGGCAAGCCACTCTTCCTTGAATCCCCATCACCTTCTTAAGTTATTTCCATATTTTTTTGTGACCAGTTTGATCCCTTCCACTTCTAACATGCAGTAAGACTAAGATGCACTCAGGAAGGTGCTGGTGCCCGTGTAACTCATGGCCTCCAGGTCTCTGGGTCTTACTCTCTTCCTGCTAAGCCACTGACTCATTGTGCTCTTGACAGTTAGGCTGAGTGTCACCTTTTCTCGCCTCAACCTTCCGGTAAAAGAACCGAGTGGCTAGATTCATTCATCCCTTCATTGCTTATTAAAAATACTATCGCCTATGAGCAAGGCCCAGTCTGCAAGGCAGGATGAGTTATTTATTTTCTAATAAAGCCTTTGACTCATGAAAAAATTAACTTCTGGGTCACTTACAAATAAAGAGAAATTTAATTATTTTCACTCTGAAATATTTTCATTCTCTTGCTTTTGAATTCAGTCCTTATCAAGGATGTGGTGTTATATTGTGCTGAGATGGACTGGGGTAGGACAGACTAAAAAGCTGAGGGGAAAAAAAAGTACTGTCATTTAGAAAATGAAGAGCCCAGCATAAGGATGGTCCAGCTGTTTCCCATCCACATAGAGAGAAACAGGCAGACAAGTGACTGTGAACTAGGTTGGAAAAGTCCAGGCCCTTGAAAATGGAAAATTTGGGCAATCTCAAGTCATGGTAGAAATAAGGAACAGAGATAACTTTTTCTATTCTATGTGTGTGGGGGGTAGAGGTGGTACTGGAAATTGAACTCAGAGGCATTCTACCTCTAAGCAACACTCCCAACTCTTTTTACTTTTTATCTTGAAACAGGGTCTCACTAAATTGCTGAGAATCTCACTAAGTTGCTTAGGCTGGCCTCAAACCTGAAATCCTCCTGTCTCCTGTACTGGGATTGCAGGCATGTGCCACCATGCCCAGCAGAGGATTTTTTTTCTATTCTTTTGAGTCGACATCACCTGGACTCTATTCTTCAGTTTGGCATGCCCTTCTTTCTGGGAAGGAGCCACCTCCCCTCAGAAGGAAAGCTCATCTTGCTTCCCTGGCATCCAGAGCATGGGGCATCACCTCATCCTGTCCAATCAGATGCACTCACCTCAAACCTTGAGTCTGAACTTGGTGATACAGGACCATGTAGACTCCTTTTTAGTAATGGAGAGTAGCAGCAGCAGATGCTACTTCCAGTACCCTGAGTTTTTTGTTGTTTTTTTAATCCAGTATCATCTCTTCCAACCCTTTCTTTTTACAAATGCAGTGTTAGGATAATCCAATTAAAACAAACCAAGGCTAATTATTTAGACCTTGCTATAGAGAGATGGCCTCCCCAGTCACCTGCATTTTGGTGGTGACACCAAGATAGGCATAGGAGTGGAAAGGTTTTTAGTGGGAAGAGGAAGGCTGCAGGTGTGCCCTGATGGACTTGTTGGCATGGAAAGCTGTAGGTAGGCTAATTAGAAGTGGGGCATCCAGTATAAATGATTAAGGGTACATGTTTAGCTTTCTTTGCTTGGTACTAAGTTGGAGAATGGGAAAGAAACCATGGAGGTTGTCAGTTACAAATCGAGTCCTGGCCATTTGGGGCCGATTGCTTCCTGGACTCTTGGATAAAGTTGTCTAATTTCCTTCAAGTGTGACTTAAAGATGGTAGTAGCATGACTTCCTGGGCTTGTTATTGTAGATACTGGGCTTGTTTCCTGGGCTGGTTGCTATAGACTATGGGTCAGAGTTCTATTTTATATACAGTCTGGTCATTGTCTGCTTGGATATTCCATCTTTCAGCAAAAACTGGGGCCCAGGGAGGGGGAGTGCAGCTAGTGGTAACTAGAACTGATAGGTCAGTTTGAGATTGAGCGTATTTATCTTGTTATCTCTAAAGGGATTTGCATCCTTCTAGGTGAGAAGACGAGATTTATATTCATAGGAAAGTAAAGTTCAACACAGACATTATAGAGATAAGTTACACCATGAAGTTAACAATTCGCTCCATGGTAGTCAAGAAGGCTCCTCACTTTCCTCCTGACGTAACCAGAGGCGATGCTGGTCACCTGCTTCCTTTCTCTCCAGCAAAATGAGGTGAGTAGAAGTATGGTTCCCAGCCTGCCTTCCTGCATTCATATTTAACCTCCACCCACAGTAGCCATGTGAATTTGAACAATATTTGTACATCTTTTGTTTTAAATTTTTTCATATGTGAAATGGGAATAATAATCACTACCTCATTATGGTTCCATGCAAACTACATGAGCAGACACACGCAAACACACGTGGAATAGCACCTGATACATAATAAGTCTTCTACAAATTAGTGATTACAATCCTATTTAGTCCCCATACCAATCCACTGTGGTGAGTAAGATAGTCTCCACTTTGCAGGTAAAGAAACTGAGGATGGTTATGTGACTTATCCAAAACAGCCAAGGTCCAAGTCAGGATTCTCACTCATGTTGCTAAGAGGACAAAGCACATCGTTTCTTTCTACTGTGCTTCCAAACACAAGATGCTATGGCTGGGAAAGAGGACAGGAGAGTGGGGACGTGTGTAAGGACATAGTCTCAGCCTGCCTGTGGTCAAGTCTTGGTTCTGCTCTTTATTAGCTCTAAAACCTTGCACAAATTACTACCATCTCTGGGCATACACTACCTACTGCACAGGGCTCTTTTAAGGATTAAATAACGCAATGTATATGAAGTTCTCAATACAGAACCTGGCACGTGAAAATAACAATTAAAAACAACCATTTTGTTTACAGTACAGCCCCTTATCTTCAGAGGATACATTCCAACCCCCCAAGGGATGACTGAAACCAAGTACAGTATTGCGCTCTCTCTCTCTCTCTCTCTCTCTCTCTCTCTCTCTCTCTCTCTCTCTCTCTCGTTTGTTTGTTTGTTTGTGGTACTGGGGTTCCTGGAAACCCTTCTACCTCTGGGCTACACTCCCAGACCTATTTTATACTTTTTTTAATTTGGAAACAGGGTCTCTGAAGCCAGCGAGACTGGCTCTGAACCAGCGCGATCCTCCTGTCTCCGCCTCCCAAGCACGGGGATTACAAGCGTGTGCCACCACGTCCGGCTTGAATTCTCTTTATAGTCATCCTTCAGTATGCATGAGAAGTTAGTTTCAGTACTCCTTCCCTCCTCAAGGACATCAAAATCTATGGATGCTCAACTTTCTGATATAAAATCACACACTATTTTCACATAACATACACACATCCTCCCTATATGCTTTAAATAATCTCTATATTACTTATAATACCTAATAATACAATGTAATACAATGTAAATGCTACCCAAAACATTGTGAGACTGAAGTATTTAGGGAATAATGATAATTATTATGAAATGATATATGGTCAGTGAAGATACAATTTTTTCCAAATGTTTTCAATTCACATTGGTTGAATCTGCAGATGAAGAATGCTCAGATACAGGAAATTAAGAATGTACTGTATTGTTTTTTTCCTATAATACATTACCTATAATGAAGTTTTTTTTGTGTGTGTTTTTTTTTTGGTGGTACTGGGGTTCCTGGAAGCCCTTCTACCTCCAAGCTACACTCCCAGACCTATTTTATTTTTGGAAACAGGGTCTCTTAAGCCAACACAGCTGGCTTCGAACCTGCGCTATCCTCCTGTCTCTGCCTCCCAAGCGTGGGGATTACAAGCGTGTGCCACCACGCCCGGCCTTATAATAAAGTTTAATGTAAAAATTAGGTATGATATTTTTAATAAAAGTAACTATTAATAAAATAGAATAATTTTAACAATATACTATAATAAGTAATTTAAAACTTATGAATCATTTATTTCTGAAAATTTATTAATATTCACAGACAATGGTTGACCGTGGGTAACTGAAACTGTGGAAAGTGAAGCTGTAATCTCAGTACTTGGGAGGCTGAGACAGGAGGATTGCAGGTCCAAGACCGGCTTCAGCTACTTAGCAGGACTCTGGGCAATCTAGAGAGACTCGGTTTCAAAATAAAAAGTAAAATAGGACTAGGGTGTGTGTGGCTCAGACGTAGAATGCCCCCTGGATTCAGTCCCCACACCAAAATAACAACAAAAAGATACAATTCTTAATCTGGGTGTGGTGGTGCACGCTTGTAATCCCAGCATTTGAGAGGCTAAGAAAAGAGGATCGCTATTCGAGGACATCCTGAGCTATTCAGTGAGGCCTCTTGCAACTCAGTAAGACCCTGTTTCAAAAGAATAAAAAATAGGCCTGGGGGTGTACTTTGGAGGTAGAATGCCCCTAGGTTCCATCCCTAGTACCACACACACACACACACACACACACACACACACAAAAGAAAAGATATTATTTCACCTAAAATATTTCAGAAATGTATATATTTTTTCTTAGTTTTATAAATGCAAAGTAACATCGGTTGTGTATATAGAAGCATTAAAATGTGTGGATTTAAAAAAAAGATACAATTCACCACCAAGTGAAGCTAAACTAAAGAGAGAGAACGGTATTATAATTGGAAGAGGCCACCAAAAACCTTCCGTGAAGTTCCTCTTAACCCCCAATCTGGTGTGACATCTCCAGATGTCCCATTGTTGAACTTCTCATTATTAGTGTTAGGTAAGTCAAACTGATAAGAGTTAAATGACTTGGAGGAGGAGCTGGGTCCTGCAGAGGGGAGGAATAGACAGGCAAGAATGCTAACAAGCTTGGCAACAGGGTAACACGGAGCCCTAACAGGCTAAGGCTTCTCGTAGTCCTGACCTCTAGAAGACGCAGTCTTCCTAGGAATCCCATGCACAAGCTCCGTCCTTATCCTCTGGGTGGACCTCAGAGATGCCCATCTGGAAGCGCCAGATCCTTGTCAGGCAAAGATAACCTCTGACTGGGTGGTAGTTCTAATTTTAACACAAAGCTCAGTGCAGTTAGCTCCCCAGTCCTGTTCCTAGAGACTTAAAACCACCCTGTTTGTCAGACAGAGGGAACCAGGAGACATGCAACTGGAAGGCCTGGCAGAAAAGGGGTAAGAAGAGATAAAAATCTGATAATAAATGTGATAATAAGAGGGTTTGAACATAAGGCAGCAAAACATGCTTCTTTAAAAAAAAATTAATCTGGGCATGATGACCCAGGCCTGTAATCCTAGTGTCTGGAAGGCTGAGTCAAGACTCTCAGAGGTCAGAAGTCAGCCTCAGCAATGTAGCAAGATTTTCAGCAACTTAGTGAGACCCTGTTTCAAAATAAAAAAAATAAGAAGGGCCAGGGGTATAGCTGAGAGGTAGAATGCCCTGAGTTCACTACTCAGTACCCCCACACACACACAAAACAGAAAAGACTGAAAAGTAACTATTACCATTTTTTTCTCTAGCTGAAGAAACTAAATTTCAAGGTTAACTTTTGTACCTCAAATCACTCTATTAGAAATAGCTGAGTCATGATTTGAACCCAACAGAAAAGATCTGAAAACAATATACATAAAAGTTTAAAAGCAGTTACCTATGGGTGAATTTAATTTGCTTCTTTATATTTTTCTGTATTTTCCAAATTTTCTCTATTGAGCATTTGCCTGTTACTTGTATAATGTGAAAAAAGTGTGTCAGATTATTTAATACTTAGTTTTTTAAAATTATACTGGGGCCCAGGCTAAGAATTGAGAGCAGAAATCAGAGGTTAATAATGCTATCTGCAAGCCAGGCATGGTAGTGCACACCTGTAATCCCAGTACTTGGAAGGCCGAGACAGAAGGATTGCAGGTTCGAAGCCAGCCTCAGCAACTGAGAGGAACTCAGCAACTTAGTGAGACTCTTTCAAAATTAAAAAATAAAAGGGTTGGGGATGTAGCTCAAAGGTAGAGTATCCCTTGTTCAGTTCCCAGTACCCATCCCCAAAAAAAGCTAAGTGGAGAAGCTGGAGAATCTACCTGAATCAGATGTTCCTGAGATTGGAGAGACTAAGCTAAGAATATGTGGATACAGTTCAGAGAGGTGGGGGGAGTAATGAAGAAACCAGGCCAGGTCAGGACTCTGGCTCTTGGTCTAGGGAAAAAAACAAAACAAAACATTTTGGTTTAACACTTGGACACAAAGACTTGATCCAGCAACAACCTAAAGTCTGGAAGCAGAGTAGGAGGAGCTTCACAGGGACCTCCTACCCCCTTCCCGGGTAAGGCTGTGGCACTATGTTCCGCATCTGTGTGTTCTTAGCCCTTATAACACAGCCTCATGCCTGTTGCGATTTGTTTTGCAATGAAGACCCCTGACACAAAAGTATGTGAGCCAGGGTGAGAAAGAACGCAAGGGTCCAGAGAAGACAGTGCTCTTAGCCAATAAGGGGAAAGCAGGAAGCCTAAGCCCCTCCTCTCTCAGTCATGGTCCCTGTGTGTGGATGGCAGCTGTGGGATCAGAGATGCCAGGAGAGAGGCCCGGGTTCTCACTTGTATCTTCCTTCCCAGAAGAGCAAGAGGATCTGGAGCAAAGTAAGATTCAAACTCATCCTCAACATTACTTCTCCCTAAAGCAATTTCAAATGCCAAACAGATATTAAGCAAAGAAAACTTTATTTGTAGAAGTACACGTTGACCATGCAGGATTCCATACAAGTGTGGGGTTCAGGAGTTGGGTTGGGGCATTAGGTAATTGTAAGACAAGTTTGTAATTTCACATCAGAATGTCTTCTTCCATAACCCCTGCTAGGTGACCATCGGTCCAGTTTTAAACATCTTCTAAAGCACTGGCAATGAATAAATATGTCCTTAATTTAATAAAAATAAAAAAAAGACTAACCCCTCTAGCCACTCCTAGAGGTTAGAGGGTTTGTTTACTGTAAGAAAATATATCACGTGCTCTAGTCAGGTTATAAATATGATCTATGAATTTTTAAAATTTCATATTCTAATACAGAAATAAATAAGTTTCTATAGCAAAATAAATAAATATATTAATAAATATATTCCACAGTAGAAAAGATATAAAAATCTTATAAAATTATGGTCTAAATTAAGATTGGGAACATATATAAAGTCAATCACATAAGAAAACAAATAATAAATAAATAATAGACACTGTGACCAGCACTAAGTGATAATGATTTGGGGTCATGTCTCCACGGTACTAGGAAGTGAAACTCTGGGCCAGAAGTATTCCCAGCAGCCTCATTATTCTCCCTTCTATTCTGTTTCCTCCATCCATCGCAGAAGAATGTCTAGTTCTCCCAAAGCCTTCACAACTGCTGCTTGAGACTCCAGCTAAAAGAGACACACGTGGTTAGCAACTCATAAAGAGACCTTTGTCCGAGGGTCAGTCCTCTCTTTCATCGGTAGGTCTGTTAGGGGTTGTGAGCAAAGCATTCTTTCTAAGATGAAGAGCTTGAAAGAAGTGGTACAATCTCAAGAACTCACACAAGAAAGGGAAATCACTGAGTCTACCACCCTGGTCTTAAATAGGGAAATTGAGCCCCAAGAAGGCAACAGAATTGGAACTATAACCTAAGCCTCTTGCTTCATGGTGATCAAAGTGATTAGGCTGTTTTCTTTAATGCTGGTGTATAAGTGTGCGTGTGAGTATGTGTGGTGTGTGTGTGGGGTATCACCTACTACGCATACCTTATTGGAACAAAAACTGATCATGTCAAGCATTGGACCAGTGGCTAGGGATTCAGAGGCGAATGACACTATCCCCATTCATAAGGAATTCCCTGTTGAGGGAGGGAGGTAGAAACAGGCGTGCAGTGTGAGGCACAGATGCTGGGGTCCTCACAGGACAACAGGAGAGGCACCTGACTGACAGAAATAGCCATCTCTTCTTGGAGGTGCTTCCCAGGCTGAGTCTTAAAGGAAGAGTAGAGTTATTCAGTGAGGAATAGACTTGGGCCTCCCTGGCAGATGTGCCAAGGTGTTGAAGGGAGAACCAGCATGGCACAGGTGTGTGCTGCATTGTGAGTGAGTGTTTTTAAAGGTTGGTATAAGTGTGAATGTTGGAAAGCCCTTGCCTCTTGTTTGTGCAGCCAGAATATCAAGCTGTCTCTGGAGTGACCTGATTGAAATGTGGCCATTCCCTTTCCATTCTGGTTTTTTTTTTTTTTTTTTTTTTTTTTTTTTTTTTTTTTTTTTTTGCAGGTCTGGGGATGGAACCCAGGGGCATTCGACCTCCGAGCTACACCCCCTGGCCTAGTTTTTATTCTTTATTTTGAAACAGGGCCTCACTACGTTGCAAAGAGCCTCACTAACTAGCTGAGGCTGTCCGCGAACCGCGATCCTCCGATCTCAGCCTCCCAAATGCTGGGATTACGAGCATGTGCCACTATGCCCGGCCCCTTTCCATTCTTAAGCATTGTGTAGAAAGAACACTTTTCTGGAGGCTGGATTGATGTCCCTTATAGTGAGGGATGGGTCATATGACCTCCGATGACTACTGTCCTGAGGGCTACAGAATTTCCACCAGCATGAATATCCATCCTCTCCATCTATGATCTCAGTTCTAAAAACACACCCACCCATCCCAACCAGTGCCAAAATTGCTTATACCTCTTCGAAGTGACTCAGAATCTGGCCATATTTCTCTGTCGCTTCCTTTCCACAATGGCATGTCATGTGGGCATGCTGAAAAGAACCAAGAATGGTAGATTTTATTTAAAATTCTGATTTTCTGTCCTTGCCATTGACATGACCACATGGGACTTCTCTTTCACTGAAATCCTATAAATACTCATTTCTGTCGACAAGTCCTGTAGACCTTTTCATTTGGGACCATTAAACTAATCATCAACTAGAAGAGGAAGCCAGGATTCCAACCTCAACTATGAATCTCGGTATGTCTTATTTAGAAAGAGACAGTGCTAAAGAACAGTGTGATAACTGTACCCCAGCTGGCCTCCACACCACAGGTCTCAGCTAGAAGCTTCAACCCAAAGCAAACCTGAGAATTCAAGTCCTAGGTTCTATTCAGACCCTACTCTAAGATTGAGTCCAATGACCTATATAAGTAGACTATCTAGACACAGGATACATACCAGTATGCTGCAGGATACCTCACCTTTTTAAAAAAAAGTGTAATTTCATGGATAGCTACTTTTTGCATAAAGCATATACTTAAAGTCACTAAAACTAAGTTTTTATAATGAGTTACATGGGTCAACAGAGATTATTAGAACTTTGGGGCTTGGTTTCTCCACCTATTAAATGGGGCAGTAAAGAGCGCTCGGTTGCTAAATCATTGAAGCTATGTGTCAGGATGGATCCTGTTACCCAAGACCTTCACTCACACAGAGCCGGAGGTCCTTCTTCATAGTAAGAAAGGAATTAGCGAGGCTGCTGATCTTCCGGAGGGTATGATGGTCAGAGGTCTGATAGTTTTTGAATACCCTGTCCAGATAGAGTCTCAGTAAATGGCGGAGGAGGCAGCACTGATCTGATGGCTGAAAAAAAGACAGACGTATTGGTGAGAGGAGGGGGAAGGGCAGAGATAAGGCCAGGGTGATGGAGGTGCTCTGGCTTTGAGCCTCCTCCCCAAGCCCGTGTAGGCCAAAAGCATACCTTTGTGTCTTGCAAAGACTCGGTCCTCCTTAAGATTCTGATGTCGATGTGTTCATCTTTGGCTTGCTGAACAGAAGAAGGCAAGAAAGGACAGATCAGCGACTGCTGCCAGGGTCTTAGACATCAAAACATCTCACTCTCTGCCTTCCCAAGGCCAGGTAGGAGGCATGCCTTCCCAAAATACTTTAAGTTATAAATTATAGAGATTTCTTGGGAATGCACCATTCTAGTAAGGAGTCCCCAGCCTTCCTCTTTCCATGATTGCACTGCCAGGGTTGCCCGGGGCAGAGAGACTGAGGAGGGAAGAGTACAGGCAACCGGCAGAGGTGGACGCCCCCTTACGTACCACGCTCTCTCGAATCTCGGAAAACCTATTTTGTATTTCCTGGAGGTTTGTGGTGATCATACAGCTTCCCAAGTGGAGCGTCTTGAGTCCAGTAGAAGGAGTCCAGAACAGATGAAACACAGCAGAGAGAAGACCAAAGGCAAGACCAGAGCTCTTCATCTTATGCCTGGAATCTGGAGACCACAGGAACTGGAAATTCAAAGGAAAAGATGTGACTTACCCATTTCCCTTAAGAAGCCAATCCAGCCAACAGGAACTTGCCTCCCCCAGGTGTCTACTGAGGGGTAGCTGAGCAGCCTTAGCTGGCTCCAAACAGTGCTGCTCATTTACACAACTTACCAAGAAAATTGCTGAGTCTCCTGCAAAGAAACCCTCAGGTGCCCGCTCAGGTCTGAGTGTGGTTTGGTACCACAGGACCCAGGTCCTTTATTTTGTACCTGTCCCAGCCCCATCGTCATTGCCCAGCGGGTAGAAGCCTGGAGCAGCAGGTACTCACAGTGAATAGATGGAGGATGACATTTCAGGGAAATGTCAAAACTTGTTTTGGGGAATTGACGTAGATAGATTTCCCTTCCAGAATGCCAGTGTAGCTCACCCTTCTGGGGCCCTCAGACCCTCAGGGGATCTTGGGGAAAACAGAATCTCAAAGAAACTGTAACTGTGCCACCAAAAGCACTTGGGGGGAAATTGTCGGGATTTTATGGCCACCCACAAGGCAGAGGTGCTTGGCTTTGTCTTGCATTTGTCTGCGATCTGTAGTTCGTTGAGAATAATAGATTCAGCCCCAAAGGCAAATAGAAAGTCAATGATTTCATTACAGTCCTACTGCCAGAGAAAGGCAAGACCTGATGGGCGTGAACAGAATTCCTCCTCACATCGCTTTCTCCTTCTAGAGGGGCTCCACAGCGCCCCTGCAGGAGGGATGTTGGGTGGATCCAAGAACAGGCTCTGTCCAGCCCTGCAGCTCAGCTGAGATCACAGGAGCAGTTCCAAAACAAAGAGGACAAAGACAGCAAGGGAACGCCCGACTTCTTGCAGTGAGGCTGCTCAGTAAAAAAACTATAATCTCTGTTGAGTGTGACGATAAAATGAGGATGGGCTGTGATAAGACAAGTGAGGTTCTTACCTGGTGGAGGTAAGAATTTAAGGGAGGTACAAAAAAACTTAGTTATCAAGATAAAAAATATTTTAATGCAATAATATCAAAATGAATGAAAATCCTCAATGAACAAAATATCAAAATCTCAAATAAAGGCAGAATACAACAGTACCATGGTACAATACTGGGGAAAGAGAGAATGTACACCCCATCATACTTTCATATGTTTTTATGGTGAACTTTTTTTATCAAAAGCATATGATGAAAATATTATTAATGGGTTTTATTCCCTTGAATCCAGAAAAGTATAATTATAATACATTTTGTTTGGGGCATAAATAAAATCAACTTAAAATAATATTGTGTTATAATAAGCCTGCTATTTAATTTTTAAATATTTTAACTGTTTTTAATATTTTGGGGAAAACAACGTACATGTATGTATATAATACATTATACTTTTATATACATGTATGTATATAATATATTGATATATTTACGTGTGTAGTATGTATATAGCACCTACATACACATATATGTGTCCATGCCTTTCCTTCATCTTAGCCCCATGGCTTGCTTGGCACAGTACTGATAATCATTACTACTTACAAAATTTTTCCTAGGTGCTAGGCAATATACTAGACTGTTCGACATTTGTGAGTACCTGAGATACTGCTGAATGTTGAAATGGAATAAATAAAAGTATCAGAGGGAACAATGAGTTTGGAGACAAGATAATGGTGTAATAAATTCCTACTCTACAAGTTCCCATCTGTATAGATAGTTCTAGTTTGCCCAGGGATAAAGAAGGTTCCCAAAATACACAAATTTTAAAAATGGAAAATCACAGGTAAACCAGAATAAGTTGGCCACTCTATATCTATGTGACTTTGGACAAGGTCAACTTACCTTGTTGAGTTTCATTTTATTAACCCTGAAATGGTGATAACTAAACTTACCATAGAAATTTGCTTTGACATTTAATTAGTCTATGGTTTATACAGCTAGCATCCACTGAATAATCAACTCATTTTAAGTAAAGATTGATCTTAGTTGCCTTGAACTTACTAGGTGTATAGTAAATTTATCATAAGTTCAACAATTTGATTAGTACTTATTGAGCACTCACTCTCCTGAATGTCATGCGAGGTACTGGAGCACACAGATAAATATGACAATTTCAACTCCATGGAAAAGATTCTTTTAGATGTGGCCCTCAGTATACATGGGCAAATGATTGACAGGACTAGTCTGATCTAGAACCATGTGAAAAGTCTCTTACCTGAGCTCCAAAAGGACCGCTACTTCTGGTCTCTTTGGCCTCTGTCTCAAGCTGAGAGGCTTACAATTACCGTCTCAAGCTGAGAGGCTTATAATTACTCACCTGCATGATCTCACTTCCTTTCTGGGCATTCCTTTCTGTATATTATATATATATATATATATATATATATATATATATATATATATATATGGTATATATACATATATATGTATAAATTTATACACACCCAGAAAGGAAGTGAAGTCATGCAGGTGAGTGCTGGAACTCCCTTGAAATTTCTCTGGTGGTGTCCTATTTCCTCAAAACCTAAGGCAGTGCAATTACATACTGCATTACTCTAATACCTTCCTCCTCCAAATAGCATTGCCCAAAAGGAATGACTGGTTGTAGATGTCGGTAAAGGATATGCCTTCTTCTGGCTCCCATCTTCCTGCTTGGTGAAATGAACAGAGAGAATCTAAATTACAGAACTGGAAGAGAATTCTAGATAGATGCCTTTGCCCTCACCTCTAAATCTGGCCCTGCCCAACCCCAGGCACTGTGGACTCATTCTTGCTGTTTTTCCTTTGCTTTTTCTATCCTGTTCCACCTTTGCTTTCCAATATGACCTCCCTTCCTCTCCTCCATTCATCATTCAAGGGAGACACAAATCATTTGTTCCAAAATTACTCTGGCCTACACCAACCAGAGTAGATAATGCATGAAGTCATTTTCAGTTCTAACACTCAAACGATTCTTGGTTTTTTCATCTTTTAGATCAGAAAGCTCTTTTTTTCAGCACGTTTCCTTTTTTAAAAAACAAACGTAATTTTTACCAGTGCATTGTCATTGCAAATCATACTGGGGCTCAGAGAGATAGAAACATACAGCAGTCGATGTGTCTCCCTCTGGCTTCCATCCTGCTCCCTCTCTCCCCGTGCATGTTATTGAGGATGGTGTTGATCGTTTCATATATATACATAGCATTATTTGAACTGTTTCCTTCATCAAGTCTCTTCCCCTCTTCCTCCCTTAATCCTCTTCCACTATTTTACTGGAATCTCTCATTTACCTGAAGTCTCTTTTGTTTCCCAATTTAACACATTTCAATGTCTTCCTAAAGTTCTCTGAAAGTGAAGATCATGACTTTTTATTGTAACGCTTGATAAATATGCCAAGTGTATGTGGACGTCTGATCGAAATGTCTCCCGAACTCTTAAAGCTTGTGCTTGTTTTCCCATCATTGGTGTTAAATAAACAATTTCTCATGATCACCCACAGTGTGATGGAAGTGAAATTGGGAAATGCCAGCTGACACGGATCCTTGAAATCTCGATTCTCAGTAAATCTGAGCTTGTACAGACTGTACTGATGGAGTCACTTCCTTTCTAGAACCAAGAAAAACCCAACTGCTCTGTTTTAAAATACCTTTAATTAGTTAATTATGCATAATCCTAACTTTAGTATTCAAGTATCCTCTTTTTCTATATGATACCGTATTCTTTCAAATATCTCTGGCTAGTTCCCATATAATATACTGTGCAAACACGGATTCCACTTATTTCCTCTACAAAACTTTCCCTGCCTCATCCTAACCTCTCCCTCCACTCCCATTTCCCAAGGCATAATTGATTTTTCCACCTTTCACCACAGATTTAACTTATGTATAATTTTTTTGTTCTAATCACGGTCAATTACAACTTTTTGGCTGTAATCTCTATCCCCAACTGACCTGAGAACTCCTTATTCATCTTGCTTAGTTGATATTTGATGACCACTAAAAGAACATAGTGATTTATAATTGCTTCTTTTTTATTCTATGTCCTAAAGCATGAGTTCCGTGGCTTAACTTATGAGGGAACCAATAGCTCCTTGTCACAGTTAATTAATTGTTCAGTAATATCAGGAGGGTTCATGGATCTTCTGGGTTAGAGAATTATATCCCAATGGCAAGCATGCCCCTACCTAATGATAACTCTCCTGCACCATTCAATCTGGAAGTGATTGCAGTACATCTAGTCTAATCCCTTCATATTATAAAACTATAGTTCAAAAAGGTTAAGTAACTTTCCCTAGGTCACTTGGCTGCTGAAAAAGCAGGCCCAGAAGTTGAACCCAGTAAGAGTTCATTCCACCATGTGAAACTTTTTTTTAACATGATGTTCTTGAGCTATTATGAACTCGTCTTCTATAATAAAGTTTCCTTAAAAATAGAACTGGGAGAGAAACTTCCTATATCACAAATTTGGCAGAGGAAATGAGTCTTTTATGGAAAGTATGTAGAGGGTGTTAGCACTGCCAAACACAGGGACCAAGAGTCAGGAGACCCAATTCTAATACTCACTTTCCCACCAACCTCGGTGACCTAGAGTGACCCAACTAATCCTTACACCTTTCAGGCATTTAGTGTTTCACCAATAAAATTATGATAACACCTACCTTGCCTGTCTGGCTCACTGAGTTGGCAGGAAGAATACTTATATAAACCTCTAAGTGCGTAAAGGTGATTTTTTTTTTTTTTTTTGGTGGTACTGGGGTTCCTGGAAGCCCTTCTACCTCCGGGCTACACTCCCAGACCTATTTTTACATTTTTATTTGGAAACAGGGTCTCCTAAGCCAGCGCGCGGGGCTAGCTTCGAACCTGCGCGATCCTCCTGTTTCAGCCTCCCAAGTGCGGGGATTACAAGCGTGCGCCACCACGCCCGGCGGGTAAAGGTGATTTTTATCACTCCTTGTGTCTGATAGAATAGATCCTAAATGACATCTTTTTAACAAGTGTTTTCTAAATGCTTACTCTGTGCAAGACACTGTTCTGAAAACTGTGAGGATTACCAATGTGCTCAGCCAGGCCTCTGGCCCTCTGTTGCTTACCGTCTTGTTGAAGGCAAAAGAGTGTGCCTGGAGAACTGCCAAGACAATCAGTGCTACCAGGTGCATAGAAAGGACGTGCCAAGGAGCACAGAGGAGGGACCTATCAGCGGATCCACGAGTGGTGGGCAGAATGAAAGTGGGCGAGGGGACTGAAGAGGGCCAGAAGGGGGAGAGTAGAGGGACAAAGGGCATATAGGACAGAAATGAGCTGGGGATGCCAAGCTCAGTGTGTCCTTGAGGACTGGCAAATGGATTCATCTGGCTAGAACTAGGTGTCTTGAAGACTTACCTTCATCCGACTGGGTGGTCTCAGAAAATTCACGTCCCTTACCTTTCTGTAAATTGTGGGAGAATAAATTCAATAATTTCCTAAGTTCCATTCAAATGGATATTCTTGATTCTGAAATTCTTTGTCCCCTCCTCCCAGGTAATAGGGAGCCAATGAAGGGGGTTTGTTTGTTTATTATTGGGGGTTTGTTTTTATTTCTGTTTTTTGTGTTTTTTGTGGTTTTTTTTTTTTTTTTTTTTTTTGGTGGCAGTGGTACTGTTGAACCCAGGGATAGTCTACTTTTGAACAGTACCCCTAGCCCTATTCTATTATTTATTTTGAAACAGGGTTTCACTAAATTACTGAGGGCCTCACTAAGTTACTGAAGCTGGCCTCAAACCTGCAATCCTCCTGTCTCAGTCTCAAGTACTGAGATTACAGGTGTGCACCACCGCTCCTGGCCAATGAAGGCTTTTATAGTGGAGAAAGACATAGTAAAGCTTTGTACTAACTATGAGCTTTTCAAAGACAATAAGGACACAGAACATTGTCGGTTCTCGAGTAGAACAGATGGGAGATGGGGCCATGGTGGAAAAGCCGGTGGTCCATTTCATGTGCACATCAAGCCAGCCTGAGAAAGCGGAGTTTCAAAACTGGGGTTAGCATATAGTCAGTGCCAGCGTCATTGTAAAGATAAGCTGGGCAGAGGAAAGAGGAGAATCCCTTCTTACCTAACAAACTCAGCTTCCTAAATAAGCCATTTGGGGGCAGGAAACAATTTTCTAGATGCCAAGAAGAAAACCTAGTGACTCCTTTTTCCCAAGCAAGACCTGAGTTTGCAGCTCAGGGTTTTTCATAATTAGACGTCATCATTGCTGACTTCTGGGCTTCCTGCCCAGTTGCATCACTTTGCAGGGAAACACGGACCTTCAGGCTCTACTGGAGGAAGAAGCTCTCAACTCATGGAATGGATGGGCAAGTAGAAGCCTTTGCCACTCCCAGCTCGGTAGTGCTGGGAACTTTGCCTGCAACCCCTGCAAACTTCCCAGGATATGGGCAGGGTGGGTATGAGCAGAGCAGCTGACTATCTGAAGTGCACACTTTCAGTTCCTTATCCTGGAAGCTGTCAGCAGGAGTGACATCATTTCCTTTTCCTGGTTTTTTTTCTATCATGCTTTGTTCTAACCGGCTTAACTGGCTCCCATCCTTTCTACTGAGAATTCCTTCAACATAGCCAAGTCCCCAGATTTAGCTAATTCTTCTCACCCCCTGACTGCAGAGTGGGAGCTGCTGGGCAGATTATCTCCTAGTCATGGAGTCTAGAACAAGAATCTACGTAAGGCCTTGGATTCAGTTTTCTTTTCTAAGAGAATAGAGATTTACTCTTTCTTTCCCTTTTAGTTTTGCAAATAAACATGGAGAATCTCCCATGTGCAGACACTGATCTGGACTGACCCAAGGATACCAAAGTGATAGAGAAATGATCTTTTGGGACCTTTCATTGAGTCTCAGAGCATCCTGAAGGGACAGAGCCTCTAATGCCAGAGTTCTAAGCCTGGGAGAAGGTGCATGGAAAGGAACCACATCTTTTCTTTCAACAAACCCCTAATCAAAATCAAGAATTTTCTTGCCGGGTGTGGTGGTCCATGCTTGTAATCCCAGCATTTGGGAGGCTGAGACCAGAGGATTGTGGTTTGTGGACAGCCTCAGATACTAAGTGAGGCCCTCTGCAACTTAGTGAGACCCTGTTTAAAAATAAAGAATAAAAAATAGGGCAGAAAGGATGTAGCTCAGAGGTCGAATGCCCCTGGGTTCCATCCCCAGACCCGCAAAACACACACACACACACACACACACACACACACACACACCACAATAACATCAGCAGTATAGATGACTTTATCACTAATAGAAATACAAACATTTTGTATCCCATTATAGTGGTTTCAGATGTCTTTAAATATCATCTATATATATCTACTTTAAATTCTGCTCGATCATGTTAATTAATAAAGATAAAACCCACTTGTATAAAACCCACTTGTCATTTTCATATTTTCATAGCTGTATTTAAATATATTGTTTTTTATCATTCTATCTCTTTTATGAATTTAGAAACATTCTAAGTACAGTTCCCAAGTTTTACTGGAGAGCCCAAGGAATCCGTGACATGCAACCAGTTGAGAATTTTTCTGTAATGGCAGGGCAGAGGACCATAATACTGTAACCACACCTCCTCAGAGGTGATACATGCTGTGAGAAGAAGGGGGTCATTTATTGAGATGATGGGGAAAACATCTCCCTAGAAAAATTTAGTGCATGCTCATCATAAGCATGTGGGTGAGATGAAGGAGTAGGATGATGATTGAGGGACAAGGATGCATCTGAAAAGTTTCATTAGAGAACATCTGGGCTGAGAAAAGCCTTGAAAGACTAATGGTTCTTTGAGTTTGAGGGATTGGAAGACTGTGGCAGGATCAGAAGGACTCTTATTCCTTATGGCAAAGAAAGCTGCAGCAAAATCCCGGAGACCAGAAAGCACTTCTGCTCTTATACCCAAGGGATGCTGCCCCCAAGGGTGTTGGGTGAGATGGGGGCCGGGAGTGAAGAAGGTTGACAAAGGGCCCAACTGCAATGAATTGTGAACATTGGGATTGCACTGAGACTCTCCAACCCTAAGTCTCTACCACTGTTTCCCTTTGGTACCTACTAAATCTAGACCCTAGATCAACATCAAACACATCCCAGAAGCTAAATAGATTTGCTTCTTGATGTGTTCCCTAACAACAGGGAGAGATTCCAAGCTGAGAATAAGAGGATGCCTGAGAGATTCCCAAAGCCACAGGATTTCTGCTTCAGGCAGGCACACATTCCTTCAGTGAACACGGGACCACTCAGGAAGCAGCTGTGCCCTTTGGGGCTCTGATTCTGGAGAAAGGAAAGGGACACTGAGATTTTTACGTCTTGTAAGGAACTGGAAAATTATTATGTGTCCCAAGGAACACAAATAGGGGTGGAGGACGAGTGGAGGGAGCAGGAGGAAATCTGTTTTCTACCCGAGTGTAGAGCAATGGTTATGCCTAGAGCCAAGGTTAGGTTATGATGGACCAGAAGATGACCACAAGCTTAGTTGTCATTTGCTTATTACACTTACTGTCTGTCTAGTATTAATAAAACATTAATTCATGACACAGATCAGGACCAGCGTCCCTTATCTTGTCTCCCTTGCTAGTTTAAAAATAAACATGTAAAGACGCTGGGTTCTGGGCGGGGGTCGAGCGTAGGGCATGCCAGCTGGGGCCCGGGTCGTGGGACTCTGGGTCCCGGCCGAACTGCGCATAGCACGCCAGACCCCTGGAGAAACCAGGCCCAGTAAGATGCTGGGTTCTGGGCAGGGGTCGCATGCAGGGCACGGCAGCTGGGGCCCGGGTCGCGGGACTCTGGGCCCCGGGCCGAACTGCGAGTAGCACGCCAGACCCCTGGAGAAACCGGGCCCAGAACAGAAAAAGATAAAGAAAAATATCGGAGAGGAGGTAAGAAAGCCGTTATGGATGCCAGGACACTGGAGATGCAGACAAAACTTTTCTAAATGCACTGGAACTTATGGAAAAATTCGTCGTGAAAGAGGACTGCTATTTCTCTATATTGTTAAGAATCTCAGACATCACATATAAGGAGAGAGTTTAGCGGAGACCAAGGAGAAATGCGGTGTTGAAAGAGTTCTCCGCGATGGTGGTGGAGACTTGTATTCAGGAGAAGCAGAAACCGGATCTTACCAACTTTATTTTTTTGGAGAAATTACACCAGATGTCGAATGCTACCATCACGCATGCTTAGGAACACTGGACAACATTCAGAGTGGAAAAAGAGCCTGGGAAGGATTTGAAACGGTGGAGGCAGTGGCAATGCCAGTGGCCAATATTCGGGGGAGGCAGAGATCTGATACATTACAACTGGAACCTTTGAAATAATAACCACAGAGACAGTGATCGGAACCTTCTGAGGGGTTAGGCGGGCGCCGGGGCCAGTGGCCGACATTGGAGCTTGCTGTGAGGCAAGGCCACTACTGAGGCCTCCGTGGCCGGGATTGGAACCTGCAGAGGGGTTAGACCGATGCTGGGGCCAGCGAGACCGGCATTGGAGCCTGCCATGAGGCAAGGCTTGTGCTAGGGCCTCCGAGGTCGGGTCCGGAACTTGCTGAGGGGTTAGGCTGGTGCTGGGGTCAGCGAGGCCGGCATCGGAGCCTGCCGTGAGGCAAGGCCAGTGTTGTGGCCCCCGAGGACGGGACCGGAGCTTGCTGAGGGGTTAGGCCAGTGCTGGGGCCAGCGAGGCTGGCATCAGAGCCTGCCATGAGGCAAGGCCGGTACTGGGGCCTCCGAGGCCAGGATAAGAGCCTGCCGAGGGGTTAGGCCGGTGCTGGGGCCGGTGAGGCCGGCATCGGAGCCTGCCTTGAGGCATGACCAGTGCTGGGGCCTCCGAGGCCGGGATCGAAGCCTGCCGAGGGGTTAGGCCGGTGCTGGGGCCAGTGAGGCTGGCATCGGAGCCTGCCTTGAGGCAGGGCCGGTACTGGGGCCTCCGAGGCCAGGATAAGAGCCTGCCGAGGGGTTAGGCCGGTGCTGGGGCTGGTGAGGCCGGCATCGGAGCCTGCCTTGAGGCAAGGCCGGTACTGGGGCCTCCGAGGCCAGGATAAAAGCCTGCCGAGGGGTTAGGCCGGTGCTGGGGCCAGCGAGGCTGGCATTGGAGCCTGCCGTGAGGCAAGGCCGGTGCTGGGGCCACTGAGGCCGGCATCGGAGCCTGCCTTGAGGCAGGGCCGGTACTGGGGCCTCCGAGACCAGGATAAGAGCCTGCCAAGGGGTTAGGCCGGTGCTGGGGCTGGTGAGGCCGGCATCGGAGCCTGCCTTGAGACATGACCAGTGCTGGGGCCTCCGAGGCCGGGATCGGAGCCTGCCAAGGGGTTAGGCCGGTGCTGGGGCCAGTGAGGCTGGCATCGGAGCCTGCCTTGAGGCAAGGCCGGTACTGGGGCCTCCGAGGCCAGGATAAGAGCCTGCCGAGGGGTTAGGCCGGTGCTGGGGCCAGTGAGGCCGGCATCGGAGCCTGCCATGAGGCAAGGCCGGTACTGGGGCCTCCGAGGCCAGGATAAGAGCCTGCCGAGGGGTTAGGCCGGTCCTGGGGCCAGCGAGGCCGGCAGCGGAGCCTACCATGAGGCATGACCAGTGCTGGGGCCTCCGAGGCCGGGATCGGAGCCTGCCGAGGGGTTAGGCCGCTGCTGGGGCCAGTGAGGCCGGCATCGGAGCCTGCCTTGATGCATGACCAGTGCTGGGGCCTCCAAATCCGGGATCGGAGCCTGCCAAGGGGTTAGGCCGGTGCTGGGGCCAGCGAGGCCGGCATCGGAGCCTGCCGTGAGGCAAGGCCGGTACTGGGGCCTCTGAGGCCAGGATAAGAGCCTGCCGAGGGGTTAGGCCGGTGCTGGAGCCAGCGAGGCCGGCATCGGAGCCTGCCGTGAGGCAAGGCCGGTACTGGGGCCTCTGAGGCCAGGATAAGAGCCTGCTGAGGGGTTAGGCCGGTGCTGGGGCCAGCGAGGCCGGCATCGGAGCCTACCTTGAGGCATGACCAGTGCTGGGGCCTCCGAGGCCGGGATCGGAGCCTGCCGAGGGGTTAGGCTGGTGCTGGGGCCAACAAGGCCGGCATTGGAGCCTGCCATGAGGCAAGGCCGGTGCTGGGACCTCTGAGGCCGGGATTGGAATCCTGCCAAGGGGTTAGACCAGTGCAGGGGCCAATGGCCAGTATCGGAGCCTGGTGTGAGGCAAGTTCACTCCTGTGGCCTCCAAGGCCAGGACCAAAGCCAGCTTAGGGGTTAGACCGGTTCAGGGGCCAGCGAGACCAGAACTGGGGCCTCCCATGAGGCAAGGCCGCTGCTTGAGCCAGCGAGGTCTGGATCAGTCCACTGAGTAGCCAGGCCACTACTGGGACCATCAAGAGTGGGATTGGTACTTGCTACGCAGCATGCACAGAGAAATATCGCAGAAAATATAAATCAGACGCTTCTCTTAATCAGCAATAACTAGGAGGAAAAGGGCAACAGGAAGAGGTTGAGCTATAGAAAGGGCCCTATAGTGAAGCAACTAATGTGACCAATCAGAGGGTATGTAATACTGGAGGACGGAGCCTCTTTAAAACACAGGAGGTACATAAACAAATGTATCAAAGTAAATCACCATAGAAGTGTGGGATGGAGGGAGGGGGAGGGAATGGGATGGGGGCTGAAGGAGGGCTAATTGGATGATGTGTGCTTGTATATCCTCTCAAGTCTTGTACTCCAATGTGATTGATATATGACTACAATGCACCAATTTAAAAAATAAAGTAATTAAATAAAATAAAATTAAATAAAATAAAAATAAAATAAAATAAACATGTAAGAGGCCAGGTGTGGTGGTGCACACTTGTAATCCCAGGATTCGGGAGGCTGAGACTGGAGGATCGCAGTTCGCAGACAGCCTCAGCTACTTAGTGAGGCGCTCCTCAACTTAGTGAGAACCTGTCTCAAAATAAAGAATAAAAAATAGGACAGGGGGTATATAGCGCGGAGGCTGAATGCCCCTGGGTTCCATTCCCAGACCTCCAAAAATAAAATAAAATTAAAATAAACATGTAAGAGAAAGGCTCTCCTCAAACAACTGTGTTTTATGGGAAATGAAATCAGAAGAGTTGAGATTTATTAAAAAGTAACCACCACCACCACCACCATCATTATTACTGTAATTTTGGTACTAGAGATTGAACCCAGGGGCATTCTACCTCCAAACTACACCCACAGCTCTGTTCTATTTTATTTTTATTTTGAAGCAGGATCTCACTAGGTTGCTGAGGATCTTGTGAAGTTGCTGAGGCTGGCCTCGAACTAGTGATCCTCCTGTCTTGCCTCATAAATACTGGGATTACAGGCATGCACCACCATACCTGACTACAACCATCCTTTTTAATGAGCACCTACTACATAGTAGGCACTATATAAACAAGATCTTGGATCCTCCTAACAGTTCCGGGGTATAGGGGCAGATATCTCCTTCACTATTTAGATAAGGAAATTGAAATAGAGGTTTAGTAAATTGCCCAAGGCCAAGCAGTGAGCCAAGATTGAATACCAAAGTTTACTTTCATTCTCATTTGGCTAAACTTCTCAGCAAGACCACAATTCTAAAAGACAGCTATCCTGAGCATGTGTGGCTGTCAGCAATTCACTCTGGAAGATAGAAGGGGGATAGGGTATTCTCCAAAAGGAGGGCAGTTGCAGCTGGACCAGGAACACTGTGCAATGCCTTCAGAAGTCAGCCTCTGCTCCGTTGCTCTGTGTCGGTCTATACATTTGTGTAGAACTTCAGAGGCTCATCACTAGTTAGTTCAAGCCCTTTTCCAGGTGTCTGGGTTTGATTTTCTGCACTACATTGCTGGCACTCAATGTCAATAACATAGGTCCTGGGTTAAATAACCTTGGCCATGCAAAGTAATCTTCCCCAGCAACGGGAGGTATCTGCCCATGTTCTGACTACTTAAAAGGTTAATTTGGCCGGGCGTGGTGGCGCACACTTGTAATCCTTGCGCTTGGGAGGCGGAGATAGGAGGATCACACAGGTTCGAAGCCAGCCACGTGTGCTGGCTTAGGAGACCCTGTTTCCAAATAAATAAAATAGGTCTGGGAGTGTAGCCTGGATGTAGAAGGGCTTCCAGGAATCCCAGTACCACCAAAAAAAAGGTTAATTTGGCCTAGAGCAGTGGTGCACATCTATAATCTGAGAATTTGGGAGGCTTATACAGAAGGATCGCAGGCTAGAGACTATCATGCAGTAACTTAGTGTGACTAAAGTTTCAAAATACAAAATAAAATATGGCTGGAGTGTAACTCAAAGGTAGAATGCCCTTGGGCTCAATCCCTAGTAACACACACACACACACACACACACACACACACACACACCATTTTGAGAAGCAAAATTTAATAGGGCAGAGATTGGAGATAACATGGCAAAGGAATTTTATTTTCCTTCTTCCACCCTGTTGCATAATAGGCTCATTTTTTAGTGATGCTCAAATACATAGTAAGCAAAAAAAAAAAAAAAATTTTTTTTTTTTGCAGTACTGGGGATGGAACCCAGGGGCATTCTACCTCCGAGCTGCACTCCCAGCCCTATTTTTGAGTCTTTTTATTTTTTTGAAACAGGGTCTCACTGAATTGCAAAAGGTCTTGCTAAGTAGTTGAGGATATCCGAGAACTGCGATCCTCAGGTCTCTGCCTCCCACATGCTGGGATTAAAGCGTATGCCATCACGCCCAGCAACAGAGTATTATTAAGGAATAAAATAATCCAGGAATAGTAGTGATACATGCCTGCAATCCCAGTTCTTGGGAGGCTGAGACAGGAGGAGCACGGGTTCAAGACTAGCTTTAACAACTTAGAGAGACCCTCAGAAACTCAGCAAAACCTTGTTTCAAAGTGAAAAAAGGGCTGGAGTGTAGCTCAGAGGTAGAATGCCCTTTGTTTTAATTCCTAATGCAAAAAAAGGGGGAATTAAATATCTGGCAATATGGAAAACATATAAGAGACGTGGGCTTTCTATCAATATTTTGACTAGTTGGATAGACTCCACAACAGAGTAGATTTGCCCTCTGGGTTTTCTAGCAAAATTGCTCACATGTTTTTCCCATCCAAGAACTCAAATTAAACTGTCCTGTTTTAATTATTTGCTTAAATTATTGTCTACTTAAATAGTACTCCAACACGTTGCCAACTGAGTGCGTGCACGAGCTCACGCACACTTGGCTGCCGAAGGAACAAAGCGTGGTAGCTCTTAAGCACCAGCTTTGTGAGGGAGAAAAAACTCCACAAGTCAGTGCTAGGCCTGCTGTGGACTCGAGAGTCGGGACACACTCTTCAAGTCTGCAAGGGGAGAAATGACAGGTAGACAAGCGAGGTGAGCAGTTGAGAGACAGAGTGGGTTTCAGGTCAAATGCCTTTGGAGTTCAGAAGTGGAGAGCCTCCCTCCAAGCTTCTTCCTCCTCTTCTACCAGCACTTCTACCACCATGAAAAAGAACAATATTTTTTTCTTGCATGTGCAGCTCATTATGCCAGTAAATATCTAACCTTTCCAATCTTCCCATCCCGTGAGCAAGATGTTCAGGCCATGTGCTATCATGAGTGGTGGTGGGGGGGGGTGGAGTAGGATGCTATGAATTTGAATTCCAGTTCCACAAGGAACTGTATGACCATAGGTGTACTATTGAGCCTTACTAAGCTTCAGACTCCTCCACCTGTGTAATTAGATTTGTTAATAAAAAATAAATAAATAAAAATTAGGAATAATGAAGAAAATGATTAAGTTCTCTCTTCCGTGCCTGGTACATTGTTGCTGATATTATACTTCATTCTGGGACCAGGTTGCTTGGATCAGAAGCCTGCCTCTGTTGTTTATGAGCTGTGTGACCTTGGATAAGTGACTTAACTTGGCTACGCCTGGTTTCCTCTGTAGGGTTTAATTATCTATACTAACATTCAAAGAGATCGTCTTTTTCATTTTATTTCCTTCTCAAAACTTCTACAAGGCTGTTGTAGAACTAAATGAAATACATATATTTATACCACAACATATTGTATCATGTATATTTCTTAGACTATTGGCTGGCATATATAGAGGGCACTATATAAATGTTTGCTGTTGTTATTTTTATATCATTTATTCAAGAAGTAGGATTTTAACACCTACTAAGTGCCAGGCAAGAAAAAACCAAATTATCCCCATACTCGTGGAACTTTCATTTGAGTGAAGAAATGGATAAAACAGGATGCTAGGTAAATAGAAAAGGGGTATAAGTTTTGCTGAAGGTGAGAAGGGAAGGTTATGTTTAAATATTATACCTCTCAAATAAAGGCCTGAAGGAGGTAGAGGCCTAAGCTGTGCAGGTGTTCAGGGAAAGCACATCCCAGGACAGTCACAAAAGATCAGAAAGGTTCTAACTGCTGTAAGCCAGCCAGCCAGCTTAACATGGGCATCCATCCATGGTCACGCTGGAAAGGTTGCCACCTCTGCAAACAAGCTTGCGTCTTCTTCATTGTCTACCAATTCCATTAAAGAATAACATGTGGAGGGTTTTTAAAATTCTACTTTGAATTGTGCATGTGTGCAAAACACAAAGGTCCTCAGGTGAGAACGTGCCTGGTACTTGTAAGAAACGGGAAGTGGGCCAGAAGGGCCGAGTTTCAGCCTGGGCAAGCAGTAGGGGACACGGTTAGAGGAAGCAGAGTTGAAGAGAGGTGTGTGTGTGCGGGAGTTAGGGCTTCTTCAACTATCTTAGTGACTCTGGCTTTTCAATTTCTGAGAGGACAGATAGGACAGGGGATCAGCATTCATATCACAGACAAGTAAAGACCCAAGAAATTTAGCCACTTGCCTTAGGAAGTGTATGTGGCCAGACAAGCCTTAGAACCAGAGTAAAACTCCTGGGTAGGCTGTCTTTATATCATATCCTGCAGCCTCTCGCCCTGCTGAAGTTCCTGGAGGGCTTTTGTCCTCACTCAGTGTTTACAGAGACACATGAGACTGGTGTTAATATCTCCATTCAATGTAGGGGACTCTGAGCCTTAGAGACATTAAACACTTTGCTCAAAGTCACAGACTGGAACCAGTCTGAGGCCTCGTCCTCTCCACTACAGCATGGTCTGTAAGATCTCGTTCTCAGGTAGGCATAAAGGCTATTTCAGCCAGCTAGTTACAGTATAGACACTGACTTGGGATGTCGCATATCAATACTTATCTCAGCACCTAGCACATGTCAGATGCTCAGTAAATATCAGCTGTTTTTATTCTTATTATTAAAAATGAGCACTTGTGTTCTGAATCATTCTTAAAGTGTCTTCTAGAAGTTGGTGCCCATTTTCCCCCTCTTTCCTTTATAACCTGGGCTTTGGCTCCTCTACCCAGGGTGTTTTGTGCCTACTTCTAGACTTGTTCAAGTTTGTCACTATGACAACCACCCCTGCATCAGAAACATGCTTTCCTCAGCCCAATACATACCCCCATTAGAGAGTGGATTAGGATCAGAGGAGACAAATCTAGGTTGGGAATAGTAAAAAGTAAACAAAAAGAGGCAGATGCAGAGAAAAACAGAGATAAGACGGACGCACAGAGAAAGAGACATTAGAAACGGAGGGATGTGGAGAAGTCAGTGGCAAGAGGCCCTCTGTCTCATCTCCTTGCTCTTTATGTGGAAGAACAGCTGCTGAGTGGGGAGTCTGGAGACAGGAGCTATGGCTTGAGAGCATCTCCCAAGGGTTCATCAGTTGGAGGCATGGTCCTCGGGGTGGCAGTGTGAGAGGCAGCGAGACCTTCAAGAAGTGAGGCCTACTGGAGTCTTCAGTGATTGAGAATGCTGCTCTCAGAATGAATGAACGTAGTTCTCATGGGATCCTGAGTTCTCGAGAGAGCAGGTGGTTACAAAAGGAAGCCCAAACCCTCAATCGCTGTGACCTCCTATCTCTGGATGTGATGTCTTCTCCCACCCACAAATGCTCCCTCAATTGTGACACCATTCACCATGATTTATCAGAGCAGAGCCAGTGCCACCTCCATGTCCTTGAGCCTCCAGAAATGTGAGCTAAGTAAACCTTTCTTTATAATGGTATCCAGGCTTCGGTATTTCATTACCTCAACCAAAAATGGTGTCATACACACAGTGTGGAACCCTTTACTGCACTAATTTGTTTTGAGACCTGTGTAAATTCTTATCCCTCTCCAGGCCTCAGCTTTTCCATCTTTTATGTTCCTCCAGACCACTTTGATTTCTAATATCTCTATTGGTAATCCCTTGACTGACTCTCCCTGAATCAGAAGACAGTTCCACTTACAGCAGTTTATTCAGAAATGTCAGTACAATATGCACTACAGGAGACCACTCAGCTCCCATCACAGACATGGGACAAACAGCTTCACAATAAATTAGGGGGGGAGCCAGACCAGGGCCTTTCAACCGACATATTTCATTATAAATACCACAGTACTCTATTGGGCTATATTCAGATGAGATAAGACAGCCTGAGACCAGCCAGTGGAACTTTCAGATACAGAGTGAGATCTAG
The DNA here is from genome assembly GCF_963383645.1 of Muscardinus avellanarius. NCBI lineage: Eukaryota > Metazoa > Chordata > Mammalia > Rodentia > Gliridae > Muscardinus > Muscardinus avellanarius. The sequence continues at coordinate 83,370,419 of NC_137793.1, forward strand.
TCAAACACAGATACCTTTTCTGCCATGCCTCAGCCCCACAGGAGAGTATTTCAAATTAGTGGGGAGGCTCCTTCAGAGGCCCCCTCATCTGGGTAAACATGAAGCTTTCCCTGTCTCTTTTCCCTTCAAAGTCAACTGTGTTTCACAGGAGACCTCACAGGGGGTGTTCATTTCTGGATAACTGGAGGCCCCTGATGTCAGGCAGCAGAATTTTCCTGATGATTCCTGTCAATCCAGGCTAGAAAGATGTTGAGTTCTCCCAGGGACTTAACAGCAGCAGAACGGAGCTCCAGCTGAAACCAATGAGAGGTCGTCATGAGAGGCTACCTTCATCAACCATGCCAAAGCTTGCAGATCGTGTTCCCAATACGCTGGCCCCTATGAGCTTTTCTTTTTATTCACCAAGTACATTTGCATAGCATACACATTCAAAAATTATATTCCTAGTAAGTATACAAAAAATGTTGTGTCTGCAAACAAGTGGTTAAATCGAATCAGCCCCTTATACACAAAATAAGAAATATTTCGTTCTTTCCCTTCTGTTTTCTTTCCCCGTTTCTCATAGGAAAAATTTGCCTTCCTGGCCAGTTCTGCTTATTTCCTGTTCACAGCCACTTGCTCTCATACTCTCATTCTTCTAGAAAGTTTTAGTCCCTTCAGTGCTTGCTAGCAGGTAGCAAAAACATGTTGTCCCATTTGATATAGTAAAGCACTAAAGTCTGAAAAGGTAAGTGACCTACTCAATGTTACATGCTAGTCAATAAAAGAGCCAGAACTCAAGTGCAGCTCCTGACTTATTCCACCTCCTTCCAGGCCAGAAGGAGGTCACAAGATTTAAAGGCAGAGTTGGATGCCATGGCGCACACTTATAATCCTAGTACTCAGGAGGCTGAGACAGGAGGGCTGCAGGTTTGAGGACAGCCTCAGCAACTTAGCAAGACTCTCAGAAATCTAGTGAGATTCTGCTTCAAAATACAACAGGGCTGGAGGTGTAGCTTAGAGGTAGAATGACCCTGGGTCTAATCCCTAATACCACTACAAAAAAAAAAAAAAAACTCAAGACACATTCATTGGTGCTAGCCAGGGCAGGATCAAATCCTACCTCTCCCACTTAGCTCAGAATGACCTTGGTTAAGTTACTTAACCCATTTGTGCCTCCGTTTCCTCATTTATCCAATGCAAATAGCATTGTTGTGAAGGATCCACGTGTTGATAGTTACCATGTGCTTTGGACAATACCTGGCTCACAGTAAGAACCTCTTGACTCTTAGCTCTTTCTATAACATTATCCACTGGATCCTGTCCACAAAGAAACCGAGCTCTGAATAGACCTTGACCTCCTTGCTCTTCAAAGCATTGACATCATTTGGGACTGTGGTCCGAGGCAAAAATTCAGGCCTCACCACAGACCCTCTCAACCTGAACCTGCCTTTTAATAAGATCTGACAGTGCATACGGACACCGAGCTATACCTTCAGCCTTTTAATTTTTTTTTAAATAGATGTGTGTCACAGTGCCTGGACTACATCCTCAGCATTTAAAAAGTGGTGCTTTGAACCTGGCATGGTGCTGCATATCTATAAATCTAATATTTGGGAGGCTGAGACAGGATAATAGCAGATTCAAAGACAAGTCGCATTAATTTAGTGAGGTTCTCAGCAACTTAGTGAGATCCTGTTTCAAAATAAAATAGGGCTGGGGGTGTAACTTGGAGGTAGAACACCTCTGAGTTCAATCCCCAGTGCCAATCAATCAATCAATCCATTCATCCTCAATCAGTGGTGCTAACACACACAAAAAAAATATATATCTGCCAGGGATATCCACAAGAAGCACTGTTTCTACATGAACGCCCTCATCAGAAGGCACTGTGTCTCCATCGGCACACAGAATACAGATGGCAGGTACTGACCACGGGGACACCACACAGGTGACACGTTTCATGCATAATGGCTTAAGATTCTCTGCGGATCTTTCTCTGCAGTAACCTCATCTGGTACAGTGTGTGCTTTTTCTACCTTATCACCGAAGGTCATGCCTGATATGTGAGCATATAAGAAAACGGGAAAGAAATGGTAGAGAAGGAGCTGGGCGTGGTGGCGCACGCTTGTAATCCCAGCATTTGGGAGGCTGAGACCAGATGATCGCGGTTCGTAGCCAGCCTCAGCTACTTATTGAGGCTCTCTGCAACTCATTGAGACCCTGTTTCAAAATAAAGAATAAAAAAAATAGGGCAGGGGGTGTAGCTCAGAGGTCAAATGCCCCTGGATTCCATCCCGAAACCCGCCAAAAAAAAAAAAAAGAAAAAAAAGAAAGAAATGGTAGAGAAGGAGGTCCCAGGGAATTAGCTAATGAGGTAAAACATACACACTGTGGATATAGACTTGGGGAGGCCTGCAACTAAGACTCATTGAGCCAGTGGATGACTGAGTGGAGAGGAGGCAGAAAGGTTGGCACCCTCTTTATCACGCCTCTACTCATTTTCCATCTTCCCCACCCTCCTCCCAGATCTTACCTGATCGTAGTTGTCATGGACAATTCTGGTTGCATTGGTGGCTTCCTGACTACAGTAACACCGCCTCTGCACCTGCTGTGATATAGGGAAGGCAGCACCTGTCAGAGGACCTTGCCATCCCAATTTGCTCTTACCACACGTCTCCTCATGAGAAGTGACATTTCTCCTCCCTCCCACACTGGGAATCAGATGAGGAAACTCAGGTGGGAGAAGCCAGGGGGAAAGAGGGTCTGTTTGTAGAGTCAGGAAGCATATGAACATGGCTTGGCTTTTTCTAGATTCATAGCCTAAGACAGCACCAGGAGGGCACCTGCATCTCACTTGTCACTACTCTGTGAATGCGGCACCCCACAAGGTGGGCACTTGACAGACACCTATTGGGTTAATTAATTAACCAATTGGTTAAATGTAACTGATTCATTCCATTATTATAGTATTGTAAGGACAGGAATCATTACCTTCTAATAATTTCAAACTCTGAGAGACAGAGAGGTAAAGTCACTCACCAAAAAGGCACACAGGAAATTCACATCAGGGATGGGGCTAGAACAGGTTTTCTCCTGATCTAAGTTTTAGTTGGTTAGTTTTGTTGTTGTTGTTTCTGATGCTTGATTTTTTTAATAGATCACAAGGAACTTACAGGTGACCACTGGGGATGGGCTATACCAAGAAACTACCCTGTGGTATACAAGTCTCAAAAGACCAGTAACAAAACCCTGGGGGTATGCTTATGGGACTTTCACATGCAATTGCTTAAATACTTGGGCGTAAGTTGGCCATCGATGGGGACTATTCATAAGGAGGTATCAATAGACAGAAAGTCTAGGAAAGAACTGACCACTGAACGAGGTTCTGAGGGATTGCCTTAGACTCCAGGAGCCTATCAGAAGACCAGCTGGGGCCAGCACATCCCAGGCCCTCCCTCGGCAGATGGGGAACAGATGCTTGGAATCCTAACGCACAGACTCACACATTGCTGCAGGGTTTTCTGCATGTACAGGAAGGAGTTGGCGATGCTGCTGATTTTTCTCAAGATTTGGGGGTTTGGCTCCTGATGATCCTTGAAGACCCTGTTCACATAGAATGCCAGGAGGTTCTTGGTCATGCAGCACACATCTACAGGCTACAGATACAAATAAGAGAGATTCTTCTTTTATTCGAGACCCCAAACACTTACAATTTAAGTAGGGGCAGAAGGGAGCCAGAGAACTACAAGTCATTGTTTAAAAGTCATAACAGGCCGGGCGTGGTGGCGCATGCTTGTAATCCCCGCACTTGGGAGGTTGAGACAGGAGGATCGCGCAGGTTCGAAGCCAGCCTCAGCTGGCTTAAGAGACCCTGTTTCCAAATAAAATATAAGATAGGTCTGGGAGTGTAGCCCAGAGGTAGAAGGCCCCTGAGTTCCATCCCCAGTATCACCAAAAAAATAAATAAATAAAAATAAAACCCGTAATGGTCTCAGAGTCACACAGTAAAGTGACGTAGGAGGAAGGTGGTAAGGAGAGATACAAGCTTCCTCCCTCTGTGTGTGTCCCGGATATAAATTAACAAAGGATGAGGCCCAGAACCCAAGCATAGACTACAACTCTCTCCATAGCATGCCAACAGCTCATCACTAAGTTCTGCTTAAATCCTTTCAGGAATCAGATGTCTCCTTTTTAAGAGGAGTGATGGCTGATCAGCTTTCTTAAAAAGTTCTTCCTTAGCTGGACATGGTAGCACACGCCTGTGATCCCAGTTCTTGGGAGGCTGAGACAGGAGGATCGCAAGTTTGCAGCCAGCCTCAGCAACTTAGTGAGACCCTCCACAACTTAGTAAAACCCTGTTTCTAAATTAAAAAAAAAAAAAAATCCAGGCATGCTAGCGCATGTTTATAGTACTTGGGAGGCTGAGACAGGAGGATCACGGGTTCTCAGCCAGACTCAGCAGTTTAGTGAGACCCTCTGCAACTTAGTGAGACCCTGTTTTAAACAAAATAAAAGATAAGGTTGGGGTGTTAACTCAGAGTTAGAACACCCTTGGGTTCAATCCACAGCACCAATGAATAAATAAATGCATGAATGCTGCTGGAGATAGAATGCCCCTGGGTTTAATCCTCAGCCACACACACACACACACACACACACACACACACACACAGAGAGAGAGAGAGAGAGAGAGAGAGAGAGAGAGAGAGAAGAAGAAGAAGAAGAAGAAGAAGAAGAAGAAGAAGAAGAAGAAGAAGAAAGAAAGAAAGAAAGAAAGAAAGAAAGAAAGAAAGAAAGAAAGAAAGAAAAAAGAAACTCCTTCCATGACAGAAACTGTAGGGCTGTGGCCATCACACCCCAGGCATGGTACCAGGCATGATGTAGTGTTCATCCTAGCCACCGGCTCTGTACCACATTTCCAGACCCTCTCCTGGCCTGTCCTCTTAAGCTGCAGGTATCATTTGGATGAGGCTCAGATTTACAAGCATGGAGACTGACAGATGTAGAGATGGATATTTATCTCTAGATAAATCTGGCCTGCAGAATGCCCATCTCTCTAACAAGAGGGCTCCAGAATCCCCAAGGCACAGCCTAGAAAAGCTGGCAGGACAGCTGTTCCTCCTACAGTTCACATCTGCCTGCCCAGTGACTTAGTTGGCAGATTTACAGTTCAGGGTGTGGTGCACTGAGCTAGCTCCTCCACCTTCCTTAGCATTAAAGGAGCAAAAGCCACCTGGGCCCCAAGGGCAGTGTTTTCCTAGATCACTGCAGCACACAACCTCCTCTTCCTCTACTCTTACTGGGGCCACTGGCCAGAAGGGCAAAAGGTCACACCTCTGTGTTATCTAGGATTGTGACACAATGGAGAGAGAGAGAGAGAGAGAGAGAGAGAGAGAGAGAGAGAGAGAGAGAGAGAGAAAGAGAGAGAAGCCAGGAAAGGAGAGAGAAATAAGGGAATAAGATAAAGACTTGAATTCTCAGTGGCTCCTTGCTTTATTATAATCAACTATTTCTATTCTTTTTTTTTTTTTTTTTTTTGGTGGTACTGGGGTTTCTGGAAGCCCTTCTACCTCCGGGCTACACTCCCAGACCTATTTTTACATTTTTATTTTGGAAACAGGGTCACCTAAACCAGCGCACGCGGCTGGCTTCAAACCTGCGCGATCCTCCTGTCTCTGCCTCCCAAGCGCGGGGATTACAAGCGTGCGCCACCACACCTGGCCAACTATTTCTATTCTTAAGAGAAAAACTGTTCTAGAAGTGGAGGCATAAAGTGGCGGGTCTAGTCCTGACCCAGCCACTAACTTATTATTCCCCTTTCTAAGCTCTCAATTTCCTCATGATTTATTTTATACTTGTCATATACATTCTTAAAAAATAATTAGATTTCTTTTTTTTTTTTGCGGTACTGGGGATGGAACTCAGGTGCATTCTACCTCCAGGCTACACCCCCAGCCCTATTTTTTATTCTTTATTTTGAAACAGGGTCTCACTGATTGCAGAGGGTCTCTCTAAGTAGCTGAGGCTGTCAACGAACAGCGATACTCCTGTCTCAACCTCCCAAATGCTGGGATTACAAGCATGTGCCACCACGCCTGGTTTAGAGCATTCTAAAATGAATCTGAGCGCTGAAACAATTCACTTTAAAGGCTCCTCTCAGAGCTCTTTGGTTAAAAGGATGATCAGTCAGCAAGCCAGCTTTTCTAGGCACACCCTGGGCAGGTACCATCTGTCTGGAAGGTTGGACTGCCTAGCTTTCCTGCCCCAAGCTACCACTCCAAAGCATATTACCAGAACGTCTTGCCAGACTGGTAACCTCAAGTTACCACTGTAAAGCAAATTACCAGACTGTCTAAAATGTGGTGTGGTCATATAACTTTGGTTTCAAATACCTTCAGTGACTTAATGGCCTTTGTACCTTGACTCCAAGGCAGTTGTCCATCTCACCCCACCACTGGCCTGCATATCTTTCACAAATGTGAAAATGTTGTCACTTCGCTGTCCCTGCCATGTGGGACAGCAAGGTGACAAAGTGTCCCTTAAACCTTACTCTCCCGTTGGGCGTGGTGGCGCACGCTTGTAATCCCTGTGCTTGGGAGGCGGAGACAGGAGGATCGCGCAGGTTCGAAGCCAGCCATGCTGGCTTAAGAGACCCTGTTTCCAAATACAAAGTATAAAATAGGCCTGGGAGTGTAGCCTGGAGGTAGAAGGGCTTCCAGGAACCCCAGTACCACACACAAAAAATCTACTCTCCCATGCCCGCCCCCATTTCCTCCCTCCCTTTTATCCACTTCTGTACAACTACTGAACTGTTCATAGTTTCATCTCCCCATGGAACCTTCCAAAATTATCCCCAAGTCACAGAAATCCTGTCCCCTCTGAGCACCCCTATCACTCACTAGGAAAATGGCACTTTAATCCCTGCCAGGGGGTTCAAGACCCCTGGGACACTGGTGTGCCCCAACACCTCGGATGACACATGAAAACCTAGATCATCAAGAGAGCACTGGAGACTGGAAACAAGAGAAGAGAGAAGGACGCAGTGGAGATTTCTTTCTCAACTCAGAGCTACCTTACGATAAAGAAGAAAATACACCAGGAAGCAGACTGAGATCAATACCTTAATGCTCTTCAGGCTCTGTAGTGTAGACAGGATGGTGACATTTTGGAAGGTGTCCTTTGCTTGCTGTGGAAGGAAACAGAAGGACAGACAGACGTGATGAATGAGCACTTCATGTTCTCCTGAGAGAAGGTTACAAGAAGGAACTTGCCTTTCAGCGGAGTTGTAGGGCGAGGCACACCCCCTTGCCCATACCTTCACCCAATTTGTACTCACCATGGCTCTTTTGATTTCTTGGAAGCTCTCTTCTAAATGGCGCATGTCCATGGAAATGGGACATCTCCTGAGACAGTGGGTGCACTGCGAGCACAGAATGAGCATCATGCCCAGGAGCCAGAGGGAAATACACTGTATCTTCATGTTCTGTAGAAATGGGTGGAAATCAGAAGTCCAGCCAGAGTCTCCTCCTGTGGCCTCTTGAATCCACCAAATATGAGCCTTCCCCTTCCCCCATCCCAAGTCCCCATCCCACCCCACCCCCAGGAAGCTCAATACCATCCTCTCTCAAGTCCTGGGGAACACATTTGTGTGTCCATTGCTCTACTGTGACTCAACACAGCTCACTTCCTCGATAGGGGTATTGTTTTTAATAAATCAAATCAAGAAAACAGGGTTAGAAATATGCCATGGGTATTAGGCAACAGATCTGAAAAACCATAAAAGCACATTTGGTTTATGTTTGCCCCCAAAGTAAGCAACAGCCTTTTATTATAAAACCCCAGTGTGTATCTACTTAAAATAATTTGTTTGAAACTAAGTCTGCAGATTTCACCTTCTGAAGAAGATAGAAAGGAAGGTATAAAACATCTCCTAGAGTTACTTGGTCCTAGTGAAGAGGAAGGGGAAGGACGGCACCTCCTCCTCAGAGGCCAACCTGGTGGCTTCTCTTCTGTCACCCACTGAGCCAAGGGGTAAGACGGACATGCTTGCAACTAGCTAGCTGGCCCCATGATGCTGGCTGCCTCTTCTAATTCTCTCACCCTTCTTACCTCTATTCTTTCTACTCCCCCTTTGACCATTTAAAATTGCATCCTCTAATGTACACAAAGAAAAGTGTGTCAAACATCACCACATAGCTTTTTTCTTTCCCCCACAGGAGCTCAAGCTTTACAAATAGAGCTCAGCCTTAGAGGTAAATCTTCTGCGAACATGTGTGGCTAGACCAGCATCCTACGTGAGATCACCGAGCACTCTCACTCCCCCTGTGCAAGCTGGGGACAGTGTATTGTATGTAGCATTGGACAGTAGAGAAGGCCCCAAACATAGCAAGCCACCCCTAGCCCCTGGCTATAGTTACGATCATGTAACCATAAAAACACCCCAGCTGGGCATGGTGGCACACGCTTATAATCCCAGCATTCGGGAGGCTAAGACAGGAGGATCACGATTCATGGACAGCCTCAGCTACTTAGTGAGGCCCTCCGTAACTTAGTGAGAGCTTGTTTCAAAATAAAGAATAAAAAATAGGGCAGAGGGTATAGCTCGGAGGTCAACTGCCCCTGGGTTCCATCCCCAGAACACCCCCCAAAAAACCACAGTATTTCCCACTCCCCACCACCGTGGCCCACATCTTCCTGGGATTCCTGGGCTCCTTCTCCAGAAAGCCAAGAAACAGCAAATTCTTCTGCCTCCTTCACTTTCCAGAGCATGGACCTGAGTAATATTGAAACAACACCACAAGCCAAGCAGATTGCTAACAAGTTTGATTTCTCTTTTTAAAATATCTTTCTTTCTGGCAAAAGAAGGAAATAGACCCCATTGACAGGTAAGTGTGTGCACAGACCCTCAGAGCTCTGTCCCCTCCAATGGCATTTCAGACATGTTGGCCTATTCACATAATAATTGTAGTGATGTTTATCCTGCACACCTGAGCACAGTGCCAAGGCTTTTATATAATGACCTTGTTTCATGCTCACAACCACCCTGTGAGGGTTCTGTTCCTGTTCCCAGGTTACCAAGGAGGAAGCACTCCAACATGTGAAGTGATTGCTATGGCGGGGACTTTGGAAGGAGGCTGGCCAGCCCCTGAGCCCACGCTCTTCCATCTGTACCTCGACACTTACAACTCAGATCCCAGCCATTCTCCTTCCATCAGAAAAACAGGAAGCCATTTCTAATCAGGCCCTACTGAACCTTATATGTAAAATATTTAAAGGCTGGGGAGGTAGCTCAGTAGTAGAGCACTTGCCTAGAATGTTTGAGTCCCTGAGTTCCATCCCCAGCCCCACAGTAAATTTAAAAGGCCATAATAAGGTCTTTAATATTGCAAAGGATTAAAAAAATACATTTTAAATTGACCAGCACAGTTCCTCGAATGAAAAAGCAATAAATAGTAAAGATATTAGATTTCTTCCCCTTCCCTTTTTTCCTCCTTCCTTCCTTCCTTCCTTCTGCCTTTTTTCTTTCTTCCTTTCCTTCCCTTTCCCCATCTCTTCTCATTAAAAGGTACCAGAAAGTTCACCCTCAATATGGGGCCTTCCTTCCCATTCTGCATAACACCCAGAGTCCCGGGACAGCGTCGGCCACACAGAGTGAGAACAGGTTCCCCGGCCACTCTGAAGGTTGAGGGCCAGGAAGGTGACGGAGCCCGCGCCAGGCTCACCTCCCACTGCCTGGCTGCCAGCTGCTCCGGTGTCTCCTCTCCTGGTGCTTTTTGCCACTTGGGAAGGGCTGGTCACTTTTATGCTGGTGGATAAGAGGAAGTGCTGTCAAGGTTAACTGGGTGGGTCCACCTTCAGGAGATTCCCCCCTCATTTCTTCAGTATTTAATTTCCTTCATTGTTTATTTTTTTCTTTGTGATATAGCTGATTAATCATTATTAAGAAGTAGCTCCTTTTTTTCTGGGTCTTGACATGCAGCTTCTGGGAAAAAATAAACTCCCCATCCTATGTAAATGAGAATTTCTTTGCAACTCTGGGTTCTTATAGAAAAATCCAAGTTAGGCCCTTTTCCTAAGAGCTGTGGCATGCCACCAACTGTACCCTGCAGGCAAAAACTCAGGAAGGTACTCCACGATGGCCTCGTCTTGCCAGCAGCCAGCCTCGTGAGACTCTGCAGGTGTCTCTGGCTCCGGTACAAACCATCTCCACGGTGCCTCATCCAGCTGCTGGGTACCTACCATGTGCCAGGCATGAACTAAATGCGTTATGTGCATTATTTTGTGTGACTTCATTAGGAACAATTTTTTCCTCCTCTATATACAGATTTATCTGTACATCATCTCTTTCCCCCTTTATCTTGCCCTCTGTAATATCCTTTAATTCTTGACTAGTGCAGAGACAGAAAAGGAGACTGGGACTGGAAAGCAAAAGGGTTTAAGGGCAGGCAGTGGCCAGAGACCTAACCTGAAACCCTAGCTTTGGGGCCAGAAAACTCTTTATCTAAATTACTTTCTTAAACAAACTCCCCACCATGAAGTTTTCCAAAGATCCGGATTTGGGGAAATGGAAAGATAGAATATAAACAATTTCCTCTCCAAATACAGATTTCAGGAATAAATGGAGCATATGTTTACCAAATGAGGTGGCTCTGGGATGAGGTTCAATTAAAGGGACCCCACAGGGCTGGTACAGGCCCTGCTCCTGCAGCCAAACTAGGAAGACAGAGAGGTAAACAGGGCACTGGCAGAGAAGGAGGAGGGATAAGGCTTTTTTATGGGATAGGTATAAGGGACAGGAACTCCCCAGTCTGGACAACCTGTGGTCCAGTGTCTTGAACCTACTGCAACTATAAGTGTTGGGAGAAGTAGTAGGCTGTAGTGGTTCACAGTGTCACCCTGGATTTAAACCTGCACTCTTCTCTTCTCTGGGAAACACAGGACAAGCTACTTAAGGCCTTTCCGAAGCTCCGTGGAATAGGTAAAATAAACTGTGAGGCTATGAATGAGCTAATGGCTCTGGCCTATATCATAGTGAGTTGGCCTTAATAAGTGTTATTTATTCCTATAAGGTGCAATGAGACAAGAGAGGCAGTAGCTGATGGCATCTAAACTTCTCACTCCCACCCCTGTTTCTCTGGGGAGGGTCCATTTCCCCAGTGTGGTCTCGGCTGCCTGGTGCACAGCCCAGCCCCACAGGTGAGAAGACTGCAACAGCACCCATGCCACGTGTCACCCACTTCACTCCCTTGTGCTCAGACTGTATGTTCTGACCCAGCTTTCACTCGGGGCCAAGATGTCATATCAGGAAGCTTGCAGGGGGTGGGAAAATATGTGATGTGTTTATAGCTCCTCTTCCAGCATGTGTCAAAGTGGCTGAGACTTAAGCTGGGCCAACAGGCTCTGCTCCCCGTGGCTGTCAGATTGAAGGCAAACCACGTGGTCTCTGTGCCTGTCAATTCATCTAGAAAGACTGAGCAAACTGTGCCTACTGAAGAGTCACCATGTGGGCATGGCAGGACAATAACGTGACTACACACAGGCTCCCCAAACAGTGCCTGACACAATATAAATGATTCAAGAATGATAACCATCGATATTAATTTTACAGCCCCCTTCTGAGTCTCTAAGTTGAGAGGAGGCAGGAACAATAAGAAATGATTCCTCTCCATCTTAAGCCTTGCTGCTTAACATTTAGTATAAAAAATACAAACATAGACTAAAGCCCAGGTATGGCGGTTCACTCCTCTAATCCCAGTACTTGGAAAGCTAAGACAGAAGGATCACAGGTTCAGAGCCAGCCTCAGTAACTTAGTGAGGCTAGCGAGGCTCTCAGCAATTTAGTGAGACGCTGTTTCTGAATAAAAGTAAAATAGGACTGGGAGTATAGCTCAGAGGTAGAATGCCCTTGGGTTCAATCCCTAGTACCAAATATATAGAGAGCTACAGCCCCATACACACACACACACACACACACACACACACACACACACACACACGCATACATACATACATTTCGATGGAATGGCACCCTACCAGGATTATAATCAAACTATGGGTGTGGTCCATAGACATAGTGTTCTGCTTGGCCTTAGAATTGGGACTTCTAAAACCAGTTGGCCCATGATTTGGATGCCATTTGTTAAGCGGGAAAGCAGAAAGGACATTAAGGAAGACTACAGAGTCATTATGGAGATTCCTCTGAGCCTGGCATGCACTAGGTGCATCTCTCTCCTGCCTCCCAATCCCCTAGTCACACCAATTTCATGAATTGCTCCTGGTGGTGCCCGGGCAATTTCTTGTCCATGAAAGAGAACCTGCCCACTCCCAAATGCAAATCCTGGAATCCAGATAAAACATGCCCAGCTCTGAGGGCACCATGCCATGGAAATGAGGCTCTGTGAAGCTGAGTAGTGTGTGGCAGAATCTACATACATGAAATGAGGTCTATGGGAATAGTTGTGGTTAAATTTGAGGAAGAAGCCATTATGTGGACTAGAAAACACCAGAAAACAGGACAGACGGGATATGTAAAAGGAAGAAGCATTATTGATACTGAAGGATGAACATTTCATTTGAGAAGTAAACAGACTTAAAAACAGAAAGAATATAATGTCTAAAGGTCTTGGTAAATATGCTTTGATCATGATAACATGTTGGGAATTGTTTCCACGTTTGAAAAGAGAGCAAAAAAGAAAAAGGAAAGAAAGAAGAAAAACTTTCCAATTCTGGGAAACTTACAACTTTAGAGTTTTTCTTCTTTGGGGGATTAAGAAATGAGTCAGAAAAGACAACAAAAAAAACACATAGTTCAGCTTTCCTATCACAGGATTGAACTAATGAAGTGAGCCGCCTCTCGCATGACACAGCAGGGGTTCAGGACTGTTCTCAACAATTCCTCCTCCTCCTCCTCCTCCTCCTCCTCCTCCTCCTCCTCCTCCTCTTCCTCCTCCTCCTCCTCCTCCTCCTCCTCCTCCTCCTCCTCCTCCTCCTCCTCCTCCTCCTCTTCTTCTTCTTCTTCTTCTTCTTCTTCTTCTTCTTCTTCTTCTTCTTCTTCTTGTGCTGGAGATGAAACCCAGGGGAATTCTACCTCCAAGCCACACCCCCAGCCCTATTTCTGATTCTTTAATTTGAAACAAAGACTCACTAAGTTATGGAGGACCTCACTAAGCAGCTGAGGCTGGCCGTAAACTGCAATCCTCCTGTCTCAGCCTCCCGAATGCTGGGATTCCAAGCGTGCGCCACCACGCCCGGCGTTTTTACTGGATTTTAATGAAAACCAAACCTTTGGCTGAGTTTTCCACATCTGGTGACTGGAGGAATTTTCAGCATGCTTGTTTCTCGTTTCATTATCACAAGCCTTGTTTCTCTCCCACTACCCACACACTTCCGGGAATAAGCCAGCACGGTGGATAGGGAGAGAGTTTCCAGATGTCGTTTTTTAAATCAAGACAGCTAACAACATCTTCACCACACACACACACACACACACACACACACACACACACACACGTGATTACAAACCATGCAAAGATATGTCTTCAAAACCCAAGTGCATCCGCGGTCAACTACTCCTTAACCAGATCCGCTAAACACAACGGCCTCTCTAATGGCACTTGGCACTAGGGGAAGTATGAGAGAGAGAGGCAGAGTGGAAAAGGACACAGATCCTACCTAAAGATGGCTAAAATCTCTTACTTTTATGAATTTTGCCAGAACATATGTGAAGCGAACACATTTCTCGGGGCCCTCCAGGATCTTGGAAGGAGCCCTTGTATACAAGTGAGAGGTTCCAAACTGAACAGTAACTACTATACTGCATTTATGTGTATTTTCTAATTTATTTGTATTTCTTTTTTTTTTTTTTTTTTGTCTGTTTGGAACCGGGGATAGAACCCAGAGCACCGTACCTGCTTTGCCACTAAGCTACGTCCTGGCCCCATTTATTTGTATTTCTAGTCAAGGATTCCCAGATAGATGATTTTAGAAGGCATATGATAAAAAATACCAGTTAGCTACTATAATCCTCCCTACCCCCTTCCTATGGCCCACGGACCACAGCTTTCAGTGTTCAGCCTCCCCTTCCACTACGTAGGCCCATAATTACAAAGAATATGCATATACTATTTCATAATGCTTCACTTTAGAAATCATCTGTCAGCTTACTACAGTGAAAGATTAGTTTTAATTATTTTACGGCACACCACATAAACATGTTGCTTCCTGCCTCAATCCTGCCAATTTAAACATACCACGATAGCACCTCCTTCTAGACCAACGTTACTCCAGGGAGTGACCAGGAGGCTACTGTGAGAGGGTGAAATTCTGTTCTATAGTCCTTGTGTCTCAGCTTGCTCTAGGGAGAACCAGAAGAAAGGTACCAGGTCCAAACACATGTTGTACCTGTCTCTCCAATATCCAACGTTTCTCCTGTTCACACTCAAAATTCATACGCTGAAAGACCTAGACAAATGGTAATTGCTAAGTAGGACTGAATATATTAACCAGGCCAAGCTCTGTATTAAGCACCTATATGCATTATCTCCTTTAATCTTCACACCTACTCTGTGAGATCTTGTGTCTGTAGCCTTTGTTTCGGATGAGGAAGCACCCGGAGCATAGAGCTATGAAGTGCTTGACTCAGGGCATGCAGGTGGCACATGATGAAGCTGGACGCATTGACAGGCAGCCCCACTCTGGCACCTTCGTTGTTAAACACTGCACTATACCAGGCACGAAAGATCATCTGGTCCAGCCTTCTCATTTACAGATAAGAAAGCAGTGGCAACTCAAGAGACACGTGTCTTGCCCTAAGCCAGCTCTTGGTGGAGCTGGGACTAGAGCTCAGATCCCTGGACTCTCATTCCAGTGTTTTTTCCATTCGCAAGATTTTTGTCATCTCTTCTAATTTCAAACATTCTTCTGCACAGAAATAAAGACATCTCTTTCCTCCAAGCCAAGGAAAAGTAGAAATGCAAAAGGAATAGGGTATGACCTGAGACTGTTCTTCCCAGCCAACAAATCCAGGCATGCCAGGAGAAACTGATTCTGTGGAAATCGGATGTGGTTTTTCCAGTGTTGGTAAAATAAACTGTATCAGTTGAAAAGTGCTGTGTCCACGGGTTGACGGGAGCCAGGGGTTCCTGGGAAAGCTTCACCTCAGCAGTCCTGGGAGGGGCAGGGAGTTGGGCTGGGGGCAAAGGCCGATCAAGGTAAGACACTTGAAATGTCAGAGCAAGCCAGCTACAGACCACATCTCCGCCCACATCACATCCCAGCAGCCGGAAATTTAGTCTAGGCTTCCTTTCCTAGGGGATGTTCTCCCCTGGGTTGGCTAAATCTGCTCCACATTCCAGGTACAAGTGCATTCGATGTAGCGTGCTTGATAGGAGCCACCTCCCAGTATCTACTCAGAAGTGAGTTGGGATTTCCAGCTTAGAGCTAAAGCTTAAAAGGAAGATACAGCACCTCCAGGAGGTCTCTCTCTCTCTCTCTCTCTCTCTCTCTCTCTCTCTCTCTCTCTCTCTCTCTCTCTCCCATCTTTTTCTCCTTAATCTCAGCACCTGTGGACTTATTCTGTGCTCTGATAATTTTCAATTTAGTTTGTTTGGGCTATCCTGAAACCTCTTCCATCAGACTTAAAGCTCAAGAAAGGCTGAGATCCTCCCTATATGCCATGTATATAACAGCCAATGACCAGATGGCTCCTTTAAGTTAACGATATAATTTGAGAATCTAAGGTCAAATTCAGGCTTGCATATCAATTCTGTGGTGGCGAGGCTCTTGTCTGGCGTGTTCACTGCTTTATCCTGAGAGTGTTGTGCATGGTTGGAACTCCCTAAACGTTTGTTGAGTGCATGAAAAATGAATGAATGGAAGGGAATGGAGTCCTCCATAGACATGGTCAATTGTATATTTCTTTGGTGTTTCCCCACATTCATTTGTATGGGGTTTGGGAGAGTTCCAGATGAACAGTCTACCTGCTGAACTGGGTACCTGGTGGGATGGAGCCCCTGATTTTGTACCATAGAAATGCCATTCTTAGGTACCCCTAAGTGAAGCCCTTACAAAGGAAAATCAGGCTGATCATGCCCAAAGAGTTTACACGACTACCTCCAGAACCCAACATAATTTAGATTCAGCTGGGGCTGGAGACAGGTAATCTTGACCATTGAAGAGTTGAATCCCATAGTCTTTTTCTTTAAATGCATGTATCTATGTTAAGAATGAAATAAAATAAAATCAGAAGACAATTTTTGAACTTGACTTTTTTTTTTTTTTTTTTTTGGTGGTACTGGGGTTCCTGGAAGCCCTTCTACCTCCGGGCTACACTCCCAGACCTATTTTTACATTTTCATTTTTGGAAACAGGGTCTCCTAACCCAGCACGCGCGGCTGGTTTCGAACCTGCGCAATCCTCCTGTCTCCGCCTCCCAAGCGCGGGGATTACAAGCGTGCGCCACCACGCCCGGCAACTTGACATTTTATAGATATTAAATAATTATCAAGCAGGCCAAGAAAGAATTCAACTTGGCCTGTTGCATCAAAGAAACATTGACCATTTTGCCTAGTAACCTTGAAACACATTCTAAGTTGCAAGGGTAATTCCCCATTGGTAAAGGCTTTCTTGTAGCATGATCAATGTTTAAACACAGGAAAGGTTTATTAATGCACAGACTATAGGTCTAAGATGTCTGATTCATTTCTTTGAGAAATTGATGAAATATATAGAATTCACATCTCCTCCTGGTTGCTACAAGAAAGTACACATAAATACCAACTTTCATTTTAATGTCCATCTGGAAACTTCTCAGGAGTTTACATACCCTAAATTAACATTGAAAAGCTTGGAGCCGGGCGTGGTGGCACACGCTTGTAATCCCAGCATTTGGGAGGCTGAGACCAGAGGATCGTGGTTTGTGGACAGCCTCAACTACTTAGTGAGGCCCTCCACAACTTAGTGAGACCCTGTTTCAAAATAAAGAATAAAAACAGGGCATGGGGTATAGCTCAGAGATCAAATGCCCCTGGGTTCCATCCCCAGACCCACAAAAAAAAAAAGAAAGAAAGAAAAAAAAAAAGAAAAAAAGACTTACGGTTAAGGATATAGCTCAGTGGTACAGATGGGTTCTGCAAGTGCAAGGTCTTGGGTTTGACCTCCAACATTACAAAAAAAATCCAAAAGACTTGTGTTGGAGTCTAACTTTGGCAGTTGCTGGCGGTATAACTTTGGGCAAGGTGATTATTATCTCTCTGCCTCAGATCCTCATCTGGAGAAGTGGAAGTCCTACCTGCCTTCGTACATTAATAATCATGGCCATTTACCATGACTCCTCTGAAGGAATGCTAATATCTAGAATATACAAAAACCTTAAGAGACTTAACACTAAAAAAAAATCCTCAATAGAAAAAAGGTCAATTGGTGTAAATAGACACTACACAAAAGAAGAAATACAAATCGCCAATAAATATATGAAAAAATGCTCAATATCATTAGCAATCAGGGAGATGTGAGCCAGAACGACTCTGAGATTCTATCTAATCCCAACTGTAATGGCAATCATCGAGAATTCAAGTGATAAGTGTTGGTGAGGATGTAGAGGATCTGAACTCTTCACTGTTGGTGGGATTACAACTTAGTACAGTTGCTATGGAGATCAGTGTGGAGATTCCTCGGAAAAGTTACAATGATTCTACCATATGATCCAACTATACCAGTCCTATGTATCTTTCCAAAAGAGCTGAAATCAGAATGTTATAGTGATGCATGCATATCCATGCTTATAGCAGCATAATTCACAATAACCAAATTATGGAACCAATGTAGGTGTTCATCAACTAATGAATAGATTACAAAATCGTGGGATAGACACACAATGGAATTCTACTCAGTAATAAAGAAGAACTAAATTATGTCATTTGCAGGAAAAATGGATGGAACATTATGTTAAATTGGGTTAACCAGTCACAAAAAGTGAAGAGTCATAGGTTTTCTCAGATATTCGGAAGCTAGCGAATATTTGGGATTTAAGATAGGCTTTGGATGAAGAAAGAGAAACTCCAGTGGCGCGATGGAGGGGGGCTGGGAGAGGCGGGAAGGGAGAATAAATGAAGAAAAGGCTTTCACTGACATATGTACATATGTGAAATTACCAACGCAAATCTCAATATCATGTATGGGGAAGGGGAGGCAGTAGTGAGGAGCCAGCGGAAGTTCACTAAGTGCTGTGTACATGTATGTCCCTAGCATTTTGAACTACATTATGATGTGAGACTACAATGTGCCAATAAAATATATATTTTTTAAAAATCACAGCAGTATACACATGTTCTGGATTAACATTACATAGGGAGGGGCATGCACCTGGAAAGGAAGAAATGCCTTTCTCCTAACGTACTTACCGAGGAGCAGGTTACAGCATGCTCAGCCCTTCCTGCCTCAGTGATGGAAGTCACAGAAACAGGAAACTTGATCCAACCCTAGGAGGCAACTGCCCACCTGCTCTTCCAGTTGGGTTTGTTCATGCTAATCGGTAGAAGGACCTTCCCATGGCTGGGGGCTTGAGTCATTTCTCCCTTAGGAAGAAACAGAATGGATAATTTTTAGTCCTGGTAAAACTACAGCTGTCCCTAATTGACAAAGCCAAACTGTGCTCAATTATGGAAGAACCACTGGATTTGGGGAGACCAACCATCCCAGTTTACCCAGGACTGTGAGATTTCCCGGGACACAGAACTTTCAGTCCTTCAACTGTGAAAGTCTTAGGCAAACCCAGAAAAATTGATCATTTTAAGCAGAATGAGAATTTTAAGAAGCTAGATTTGAGTTCTGGCTTTGTGACTTCCTAGCTATGCTACTTTAGGAAAGTCACATAAATTGATTTCTTGTTACAAACTATAAGAAGCTTCTGGAAGAAGAGGAAACTTAGTAAATAAATGTTTTTGGATCTGAAAATGCAAGCAACATAAATATAACTCACTGAGGACTCTGCTTTCCTTTACTGCCAATATTCGCCCCATTCACAAATGCATCTGTCCACCACCTTACTCTCTCCAGGGCAATTTCACATATGTTATTGCTTTATACTCAGACTCTCATTTAAATAGGGAAGATGTTCTTATCTCTCTTTCCAGATGGGAAAGCTGAGGTTTAGTGATTGGATCAGGCAGCCAAGTAGAGTGAGATCCACAACCTGGCTCTACATCCAGACCTCTTCACTCAAGGCCCGATTTCCCCCTGCCCCCATGTCCTGGGGCAGAGGAAGAGCTGCCCTCCACCTGGGGACCCACGCCCCAAAGACCAAT
This sequence comes from Muscardinus avellanarius, assembly GCF_963383645.1. Lineage (NCBI taxonomy): Eukaryota > Metazoa > Chordata > Mammalia > Rodentia > Gliridae > Muscardinus > Muscardinus avellanarius. The sequence goes on from NC_137793.1 coordinate 83,389,702, forward strand.
AAATCACCGCTACTCACACTGTAGGGCAAGTGAGCACCAAGGGAAGATATTCCACAGTCATTTCTTGGCATCACAAAACTTAGGACTGAAAATGTTCTTTCCCTCTGAAGATGTGGAGCTACTAGTTCTAAACTCAGTCTTGCCTCCACTTGTAAGATTAAGGGAAATAGGGCAATCACCCCTATGGCCTTGTGCTCTAGGAATTTCCTTGGCAGGAAGAGCCTGTGAGATCTCCAAGGTACCTTGGCTCACTGAGAAGGCTGGTAGGAAGGAAGGCAGAAACACACGTCGCTCATTCCCTTCATGACATTCATTCTTACCCACTGAGATGCTCTCTTAGATGATGCATAGTTTTATATTGTTTAATAATATTTTAACCATTAGAAAAGTAATCTTTGCTTTGGTATGGAAACAATTGTGGAGAATACAGAAAAATAAAAGTACAGAAAAATGGTCACTCACTGTCATTCTATCCAGGAATAACTTTGGTATCTTTTTTAAGCTTAAAATTCACTAGGAAAAATGTTTAAAGCACTCATACAGTGAAACAAGGTCCTTCACTGGAGCCCACCTTAGCCACTTTGCATTCATTCAGCTGAATTCCCACAGTGAGGTGGGTCCTGGACTAAGTTCTGGAGGTCCAGCACTGGACAGAGGTGGGCAGCCAGGCCTCCCTAAAGATCTCACACTGGTAGGAGAGACAGAGCATTAAGCATCTGTTATCGGAATCACCCTTACCACTCACAAGCTGGGCTCTGTACTAAGCGCTTGCAATGCATTCATTTGTTCAACGTTTACCACAGTATGAGAAGGGACTTTTCTAAGCTTCATTACACAGATTGAGAAGACTTAGGTGCTATGGTTTGGGTGTGATTTAAGTTTGTTGCTCAAGGTTTCATGCATCAGGAGCTTGGTCCTCGATATGGTGATGTTGAGGTGGGGCCTAGCAAGAGCTCCTTAGGTCCATGGGGGCTGCCCTTGGGAGGGATTAGGTTAATTTTCATGGGTTAAGTTAGTCCAATGAAAAAGTTGTTATAAAAGGAACAAGGAACAAGCCTGGATCCTCCCACTTGCTCTGGCTTCCTTTTAGCAATGTGATGTCTTCCTCATGTGATGGCATGATGCTTTTTGCCATTAGGCTCTCTCCAGAGTCTGGACCAATGAGGTCATCTGATCTTAGACTTTCAAGCTCCAAGACTGTAGGCTAAATAAACCTCTTTTCTTTATAAGAGGTCAGCTTCAGGTATTTTGGTACAGTGACAGAAAACTGGCTAATGCATTAGATTAAGAATTTAAGTACTTAGACAAGGTCCTAGCACTGGTGGGTGAGGAGCTGAGATCTGGACCTTCAAAGGCTAACTCCAGAATGGAATGAGAACTGTGACGGTGTTGCCCTGTGGGAGCCTGTACAGGAGGACCTAACTGGCTCTATAAGAGAGGGAAAGCCTAAGGAAGTGAGGTATAACCTGAAATACAACAGAGGATTATGAGGACAAATCTTCACTCTTTTCTTTCCTTCCAACACCCACTAGACTGCATCCTCCTCCTCCAGGATTCTTGCCCCAATTCTGCCCACAGCTGTAGCTCTTCATGGGTCCAGCATCTGCCCTTCCCATGTGTCTGACTTTCCTCCTCTTCAGGGCTGTTTCCCTGCCGACTCTCCATCTCCCCTCTTCATGTAAGCCTTTTACACAGGATTCTGCTCTGCCTCACTCTCGCAGAAGCATCTTGAAAATTTCCCTTTTTCCTTTGTCCCCCAAAATTTTCAGTAAGCCAGAATCCTAGTTTTCCCAGAATGAAATATTAATCATAATTCAAGCTAAAATTCCATGCTTGAATTCCTCCAAATTTCAGGCAAGGTGGGGCACAGACATGATGAAGAAAACTCTGGGACTTTTTAGCACCCAAACAGAAAGGCAGGACAAAAGCAAGCCCTGAGGGAACTTGAAGAACTTGGGACTCTCTTCCAAATTAAGGCACAGACCTAACCTTTTCCCAAAGTACAACTGGTTTTCTTTCCAGTGAACATTCTTTCCTTTCAGTTATCTCCCAAACCACTCAAAGCTCAAAGAGTAAGGTGGATGCCCATCCCAGGGTGGCTGTATTCCAGAGTGCTCTCACTAAACTCAAGGCTGCTTCTTAACTGTGCGGGGCCTGGGGAGGTCAGAAACACCTGGCGGGCGGCAGTACCTGCATCCACCTGCTGCAGAGGGAACCAAAAGGAGAGAAGCCATTTGGGGCTCAGCGGGGACTGAGCTTTGCCAAGAAGACACACCCAGATGCTATTAGACTTGGACACACTTGCCCTTCTGGAGCATGGTATTGGGGAATGCCAATACCAGGGAACTTTCAGAGGAAGAGCAGCATCTGGGGGTATGCAAGGTCACTCAAGTCCCATTCAAAGAAAACCCCTGATGGGAGAGCAAAAAGAGCCTTCGGCAAGGGCAGCGTTGCCTCTGAGAACTGTGGGTATGATAACAACAGCAATAGCTGCTTATAAGCTAACTCACAGTGCTTCCTATATATGAGACACTGCTCCAAATGCTCAATGGACTTGAATTCACGTAATCTCAGATCCAGGAGAACCTGCTTCATTGAGGTCTTTCCAGGCGCTGGGTTTTGTTGCTAATCTGGTGTTTTGATAAGATAATTTGAATTGACAAAATCTGTGTTATCATTCCATCACTCAATGATTCAACATACTGTATCCCCCATACACTATGCTAGGCACTGGGGGTACAAAGAGTTCCTTTCCCAGGAGCTCTGTCTAGTTAAAGAAACAGGCAAACGCAAAAGGCAAACCATTAGTGTAGGATAAGTGCTTGGAAAAGGGGGCTCACCGCACGCTGTGCAACACAGCAGAGAGGTATTAACACAGGCTAAAGTGTGTAGGGGTGAAGAGGCCAGCTCCAGGCTCCTGTCCACCATGCCTACACTCCTCTTTTTTGACTAACTTCCACGTATCATTTAAGACTCAGCCAAGGTATCGCTCTACCTATGAGCCTTCCCTAACACCTTCACCCCTCTCCCCTTCACCCTTCACCCCTCCAGCAAAGTAACTATATTGTCTCCTTGTACTCTCCGCACCTAGCACTGTGTGTGGGGATACAGTATGTTGAATCATCGAACTATGTAATGATAACACAGATTTTGTAAATTTAAGTCCTGGGAAAACACATATTGGTCAATGGGGCAAAGTTTGGAAATGGGACAAGGAGATGGGTGGCAGGAGGAGATGAGACAAGATCACAATATCCTCAGAATTGCACGCAGGAGCCTCTCTGCACAAGCCCAGCTGATACCACGTGGACAAAATGCCAAGTGTTCTCTGAAGCCACACCCATTTTTCAAATCCATGAGCAAATAAATGATTGGTATGAAGCCAGTGTTTTGAGATGTCTTGTTTTTTAGCAACAGATAATCAAAACAATCACTTTAGTGATGGGGGCAGCAAGGAAGGGAAGGAAGGCTAAGTGGAAAAGACAAGCATCCACACTAGGTGCCAATATCTGGATTCTCCCAGCCTCATGGTTTTCTAGAAGGGTACACCATTTGGCTAACATCTGGAAGCTAATCAGCTAATTAGTATCAGTACATGATTCTAGACAGTATGAAAGGGCCTTTAATCTCTAAACACAGGGCTTATCTCCAGAATCTGGATGAGAGTGCAGGAATGGAGTGGGATTCTAGTACCTTGAAGGATACAGACTGGTAAACTGGTGTGAATCTAAAGAGAAAGATTTTCTGGCCAGAAGCCTCCATCTTTCTCTTATAGATGATTTGTATCCATCACTTGGGTAAAATTTAGGAGCACATGCTTATCATAAAGTTTCTAAAGACAGGAAGTTTGGAAGGCCAGTGGGCATATGGAATAACAGGATGGTGATCCTAAAATATTTTGACAATCTAGAGCAATAAGCTTATACTGACAAGGTAGAATTTAGGAGGGATAAATGTAAGACTCTGTGATCAAATATGAAAAGGAACCTCCACAAGTTAAAAAATGAAAGGGTATGACCTCATCACAGAATATATGAGACTTACCAAGGAGTTCAGGCTTTGAGGTTAAACAGGTGTAAATCTTAAGCTTTAGGCACATCAGTTATAGCAGTGAGCCTTAGAAAATGATTTATTCAAAACTTTGATTCTTAGTCTTTCTTTGTAAGAATTAGAGGCAATTTATATAAAAGGCCTGAAGTTTCTGGTACAAAATAAGTTTTCAGTAAGGGGCCAGTGAAACCTCTAAGTTCCTTATAGAGGTTCTTATGAGACTACGGCAACTCCTGAGTCTATACATAGTCCAGGAAAGAGCTAAGAGAACTTTCTCAGATGATGGAAACATCTTATAATTAGCACTATTCAATATGGTGGCCATTATCCACACATGGCTCTTAAGCTCTTGAAATATGCTTATTGCAATTAAAGAACTAAGTTTTTAATTTTAATTGCAATTTAAATTTCAATGGGCACTTGTGTCTAGTAGTTACCATATTAGACAGTCCAGGTCTGGATGATAAGAAATGCTAAACTCTAAACCTAAGTAGGACCTGGAAGAGAGGGCCAATATTTGCTTGTTTGTCAGCTTCTAAATTGGCTGATCTTTATTATAACTACAATTAGAAAAACATTGACCTAACTATGCACCTCAAAACCATCACCTCGATCAAGATTGCAAAAGCACCCACCACTGCCAATGGTTTTCTCCTGCTCCACTGTGGAGGTCTCCTGCCAATTCACTCACTCCCCTGTCCCTGTGCTGCTCAGGCATGCACTAATCTGCTCTCTGATAGACTAGTTTGAGTTTTCCAGTGTATTACAGAAATAGAATTATATAGCATACAGTCATTTTTCCCTAGCTTCTTTGTAAAATGTTTTATCAGTGCACTGTAATTGCACATGATAGTGAGACTCATAGTGATACATTCGCATCTGCACATATTATTTGGTCTGTTTCCTTTCCCATACCTCCCTTTTCCCTCTCTTCCTCCCTTCCACAATCACCTTCTACTTCTCTAATCGTCTCTCTCCTAATTCTCATTATGTCCCCTTTTGGATATTGAAGTAAAGAAAATTCCAGCAAGAGATTGTCTAGTTTCTTTAACTGGACATAATAATAACTATTTTAAGATGTATCCATAGGAATTTGGATGTAGCTCAGTGTTAGAACACTTGCCTAGTATGTGTGAGGCCCTGGATTCAATCTCAAGTACCAAAAAAAAAAAAAGAGTATAATAAAGATTCACCCAAGCTGGGTGTGGTGGCGCACGCTTGTAATCCCAGCATTCAGGAGGCTGAGACTGGAGGATCGTGGCTCACAGACAGCCTCAGCTACTTAGTGAGGCCATTTGCAACTCAGTGAGACCCGGTTTAAAAATAAAAGAATAGGACCGGACGTGGTGGCGCACGCTTGTAATCCCCTCGCTTGGGAGGCGGAGACAGGAGGATCACGCTGGTTCAGAGCCAGCCTCACTGGCTTAAGAGACCCTGTTTCCAAATAAAAAAAAATATACAAAATAGGTCTGGGAGTGAAGCCTGGAGGTAGAAGGGCTTCCAGGAACCCCAGTACCACAAAAAAAAACCCAAAAAATCATAAAAATAAAATAATAATAAAAAAATAGGGCAGGGGGTGTAGCTTGGAGGTCGAATGCCCCTGGGTTCCATCCCCAGACCCGCAAAAAAAAAAAAAAAAAAAAAAAATTCACCCAGGGGAGGGGCAAAATGGTGGTGACCGCAGCTGCCAAATAGGACATGCATTCCTCTGAGAAGCTCTGGACACCAGATTTTGGTTTAATATCGTATTGGGACAACTTAAGGAGACATTTCCAGCCATGACTTCCTATCTAGAATACAGGAGAGAGAGTGGATAATGGCAGAATTAGAAGCAAGATGACAATGAGGCGCCCGCCATGCAAGAAAAGTGATTTTTGGAAGAACATCCCAGAAGAGATTAGAGAAAAGACCACTTCAGCCACACATACTGGGGACTCTTAACAACAGACCTTGTAAGAAAAATGATCCGGGCGTGTTGGAGGGAGCCCAGAAGCACCAGGCGGGAAGCCCAGCTGCGCATCCAGGGGAACTCAGTGTGCCTGGCCGCCATGCTCCTCTATGCTGCGCTGGGGGCCATGGTGCGCTCAGAACAGCAGATCCTTCTCTATGTGGTGAGGCTGTGGGCCTCCACTCTTGGAGGAAAAATAAAATCCATGCTGCTGAGTGTTCGATCTCATAACCTCTTCAAAAGACACATACTGCCTTCTTTTATTAAAAAATATTGAAAAGGGGTCAAAATGGGGGTGGTGGTAGCCAGTATTCAGGAGATGCAGACAAATCCTATCAAATCAACCTTGAACTTTTGAAAAAATCTCTGCAAAGGGGGACTGCTCCTGCCACACATGCTTAAAAATTCTGGACAACAATCTACGTAAGGAAGGTGCTCAGGGAAGAACTAGGAGGATGGCAATGGCGGCAGGGGCTGTGGTGGCCAGTATTTGGGAGAGGCAGAGATCTGATCCAATCCACCTTGAATTTTTGAAGAAATCACCCCAAAGGTAGACTGCTACCACCGCGCATGCTCAGGAATTCTGGACAACATGCTGTGTGGGAAAAGTGTTTGAGAAATAACTGAGATGTGGGTGGCAGCGGCAGCGGGGGCGGCAGCCAGTATTTGGGAGAGGCAGAGATCTGATTCAATCCACCTTGATCTTTTGAATAAATCTCCCCAAAGGTAGAATGCTACCTCCGCACATGCTCAGGAATTTGGGATAACATACTGTGTGGGAAAGGTGCTCAGAAGAGAACCAAGATGGTCATGGCAGTGGCAGCGGCGGCAGCCAGTATTTGGGAGAGGCAGAGATCTAATCTAATCCACCTAAACTTTTGAAGAAATTTCCCCAAAGGTAGACTGCTACTGCCGCACATGCTCCAGAATTTTGGAAAACATGCTATATGGGAAAGGTGTTCAGGAGAGAACTGAGATGGTGGTGGCGGGTATGGCAGTGGCGGCAGTGGCAGCAGTGGCAATAACAGCAGCAGCAGCAGTGGCCACCAGTGTTTGGAGGGGCAGGCAGATCCAATCCAATCCACCTTGAAGTTTTGAGGAAATCTCCCCAAAAGTAGATTGCTCCTGGCCCACATGCTTGGGAATTCTGGACAACATGGTAAGTGGCAAAAGTGGGGCATATCAGAAGGAGCCCCGCATAGCTGAGGTTGGCCGCCATGCTGCGTGTTCTGGGCGACATCAGCCCTCATGGCCACCGCGCTCCTGTGTGCAGTGTGGGAGCCTAGGGTGCACATGGAGTATCAGAGCCTGCTCTCTGTAGTGAAGCTGTGGACCTCTGCCTTCAGAGGGGAGGCAAAATTCATTGCCACTAGGTATTTGGGCTCCCAGGCTTTACAAAAGACATGTACTGCTTTCTCATATTTTTAAAAAAAAAGGAACATAAAAGGGAACATCTGTAGATAACCTGCTCACTGTGACAGAGACTGGAGCCCACTGCACAGCAAGGCCAGTGCTAGGGCCTCTGAGGCCAGGATAGGAGACTGCCATGTGACAAGGCCAGTGCCAGGGCCCGTGATGCCAGGATCGGAGCCTGCCTTGTGGTGAGGCCAGTGTCGGGGCCTGCCAGGCTGGGATTGGAGCCTGCCGGATGGCGAGGCTGGTGCCAGTGCCAGCAAGGCCAGGTTTGGAGCCTGCCATGTGGTGAGGCCAGTGCCGAGGTCTGCAAGGCCAGGATCAGAGCCTGTCATGAGGCAAGGCCAATGCTGGGGCCAGGGAGACCAGGATCAGAGCCTGCCGTGCAGCAAGGCCGGTGCTGAGGTCTGTGAGACTAGGATCAGAGCCTGCCATTCAGTGAGGCCGGTGCTGGGGCCAACAAGGTTGGGATCGGAGCCTACCATGTGGCGAGGCTGGTACTGGGGCTTGCGAAGCTAGGATAGGAGACTGCCATTTGGCAAAGCTGGTGCCGGGGCCAGCAAGGCCGGGATCAGAGTCTGCCTTGCAGCAAGGCTGGTGCCAGAACCTCCGAGGCCAGGATAGGAGAATGCTGGGTGACGAGGCCGGTGCCAAGGCCTGCTAGGCCAGGATCAAATCCTGCCATGCGGTAAGGCAGGTTTCAGGGCCAGTGAGGTCGGGATTGGAGCCTGCAGTGCAGTGAGGCCAGTGGAGGGGCCTGTGAGGCCAGGATCAGAGCCTGCCGAGAGGTGAGGCCAGGATCGAAACCTGCCTTGCAGGGAGGCTGGTGCCGGGGCCTTTGAGAGTGGGATCGGAACCTGCAGTGTAGCATCTAAGGAAAATATCACAGAAAATAAAAAATCAAATGCTTTTCCTAATATGCAAAAACTAGGAAGAAATGGGTAATAGGAGGAAATCGTTGAAGAAAGGGCCCTATGGAAGAGCAATTAAGATGACCTATCAGAGGGGATGGGAGGGAGGAACATGGAATCTCTTTAAAGCACATGAGTGAAGAGCAATTAAGATGACCTATCAGAGGGATGGGAGGGGGGAGATGGAATCTCTTTAAAGCACATGAGTACTTAAACAAATATATCAAAGTCAATCACTAAATCAAGCATGGGATTGCGGGAGGGGGAGGGAATGGGATGGGGATTGGATAAAGGCTAATTGGATGATGTGTGCCTGTATATCTTCACAAGTCTTATATTTCATTGAGATGTTTGACTACAATGCACCAATAAAAATATATTTAAAAAAAGATTCACTCATGGTTTATATATGACTAGTTTACTTCTTATTATTGCTGAGTAGTGTCCATTACATGGATATGCCACAATTTGTCCATTTCCATCTTCCTTTTATTTTATTTTTTATTGGTACATTGTAGTCATACATCTTAATGAAGTACAATATGGTAGAGGCATACATGCACACATCACTCATTTAGCCCTTCCCCAATTCTCCCCCTATCCCTTCCCCTTTCCTCCTTCTTCTGTTTGACTTAGTGGTTGACTTTGATATGTTTTTGGATGTACATCATGTACATTAGAGAATTTCCCTTTCCCCCTTTCACCCTCCTCAGTTAAGTCACCTTATTTGCTCATCTATGGTTTCTCCTTCTTTGTCTAGAGTTCCTCCTATGACCCTTTTTCTCCCTAGCTTCTACATACTAGGGAGAGCATCTGATTTTTTACTTTCTGTGACTGACTTATCTCACTCAGCATAATGTTACCCAGTTTCATCCATTTCTCTGCAAATGAAATAATTTTGTTCTTTTGATGACTGAGTAAAATTCCATTGTGTACATATTCCATAGTTTTGTAATCCATTCATCTATTGATGGACATCTTGACTGGTTTCATAGTTTGGCAATTGTGAATTGTGCAGCTCTGAACATAGATAAGCATGCATTAGTTTGGTAGTTTTGTTTTTCAGTCTTTGGGGTAGTTACCCAAAAGTGGTATTGCTGAATCATATGGTAGTTTTGTTCCCATTCTTCTGAGGATCCTCCATACTTTTTTCCAAAGTGGTTGCACTAATTTGCAATCCTACCAACAATGTATTAGAGTTCACTTTTCCATATCCTCACCAGCATTTGTTGTTGTTTGTGTTTTTAATGATTGCCATTCTAATTGGCATTAGGTAAAATCTGAGGGTAGTTTTGATTTGCATCTCTCTGATTGTTAATGATGTTGAACATTTTTTCATACATTTATTGGCCATTTAGATTTATTCTTTTGTGAAGTGTATATTTAGTTTACTTGCCCATTTTTTGATTGGGTTATTTGTTGAATCCTATATGTTGAATCTTATTGGTGAGTTTCTGGAGTTCTCTGTATATTCTAGATATTAGTCCTCTATTGTAGGAATAATTGGCAAAAATGTTCTCCCATTCTGTTGCCTCTGTTAAGCTTGATAATTCCTTTTACTGTACAGAATCTCTTCAGTTTAATGCAATCCCACGTTTTGAGCCTTTTTTTAATTTCTTGTGCCTTTGGGGTCTTGTTGAAAAAGTTTTTACCTGTGTCTATTTGTTAAAGTGTTAAGCCTATGCCCTCTCAAGGAACTGCAAAGTCTCTGGTCTGATTTCCAAGTCTTTGATTCATCTTAAATTGACTTTTGTGTAGGGTGAGAAAGTGGGGTTTATTTCCATTTTTCTGCATATGGTTAACCAATTTTCCCAACACCATTTGTGAAGAGACTATCTTTTTTCAGTGTATGTTTTTTGACCCCTTTGCCAAAAATCAATTGGCTGCAAGTGTGCTCCATTGGTCTGTGTGTCTGCATTTGTGCCAGTATTATGCTGTTTTTATTACTTACTATAGCTTTGTAGTATAGTTTGAAGTCAGGTATTGTGAGGTCTCCCACATGGTTCTAGTTGCTGAGAACTACCTTGGTTACTTTGGGGGTTTGTTGTTCCAAATGAATTTAAGGACTAATTTTTCTATGTCTGTGAGGAATGATGTTTGTAATTTAATAGGTATTGCATTGAATCTGTAGATAACTTTTGGAAGAACGGCCATTTTGATGATATTTATTCTGCCTATCCAAGAACATGAAAGATCTTTCCATCTCCTAAGATCTTCTCTGATTTTTTTTTCAGTGTTTTATAGTTTATTTTTTTGTAGAGGTCTTTTACCTCCTTGGTTAGGCTTATTCCTAAGTATTTTAATTTTTTTGTGAGATATCCTAAGTGGAAGTGTTTTCTAGATTTATTTTTCAGTGGATTTATGGTTGGCATAAAGGAAAGCTTCTGATTTTTTCAGATTGATTTTGTATCCAGACACTGCTGAATTTGTTGAGCAGTTCTATAAGCCTTTTGGTTGTTTGTTGGGTCTTCTTAGTATCATTCATCTGCAAATAAGAATAGTTTTAGTTTTTCTTTTACAATTTTTATTTCTTTGATTTTCTTCTCTTGCCTTATTGCTCTGGCTAAAGACTCAATTACTATACTGGAAAAAACTGGTGATAATGGACATAGCCAAAAATGAAAACTTCTTTTCTTCAAGAAGCACTTTTAAGAGAAAGTAAAGGCAAAACACAGATCTGTAGAAAATATTTGTCAAGCATATATCTATTATTACTCAGTCAGTTTTTACTTTATCTCTCTTGGGATGTTTGTTCTTGAATCCAGACCTAAGTGAGAGAGGCCCTCATGGGAAGGAAGCTCATAACACACCCCCTTGGCTCAGCTCCCAGAGAACCAGCCACAGCCACAGGAGTGAGACAGCTTGAAGGAGGATCTGCCAGCCTCAGCTGATCAGCTCCAGCTACGCAGAGTGCCCAAATTGCAGAGTAGCGACCAAATGATGAATGTGGTTTTAAACCTCTAAGCTTTTGGGTGATTGTGACATAAAACTACCCCCAGGCAAATAGCTTCTGCTCTGATCCCAGATGTTTTCCTCAAATCTGTTCTGTGACCCAAGGTACGCCGTTCTTTTTCTTCTTCCCTGAGATAGCCTTGTCCTGACAGATCCCATGCTGCTATTTACTTGTCCCTTGACCCTGAACATCTTCAAAGTGTATTCTAATGAAAGCTTTTTAAACTGGCTTCTCCTGGGGCTCTGATTCCTTCCATTATGTGCTCAGAATGCTGCTAGCTACCCTGCATGTTAACCATAGCTCTTGCTAGTCCTCTAGCCTGCGAACTCTCCTTCAGCATCTGTTTTCTCCATCTAAACTCACTGGATACCACCTCTGCCCATGCTATTTTAATTGGCATTTAATGCAAAAAATATTTATTTAAAACATCGGATTGTAGATTGCTGAATCAGGTAGGATTCCATTGGGAGCTAGGAACCACACCAGTTATTTAAATAGAAAGAGCTTAATATATATTAACAAAGATCTTAACGAGGTAACTGTATCAGTCAGAGAGCTCCAGGAAAAAAAAAAAAAAAAGAAGCCAGAATCTCTTAATATATATCAACAGATTTATTTGAAGAAATTAATAGATTTAGTTGTGGGTGCTAGTAAGTCTAAAATCTGTAGAGTAGTTTAGCAGTCTGGAAACTCAGGCAAGGGATTATGTTGCAGTCTTGAGGAAGAATTTCTTCTTTATCCAGGAAACTTCAGTTTTTGCTCACAACATCTTTCAACTGATTGTCTGAGGCCCAACCTTCACTATTGAGAGTAATCTACTAAGGCACCTTATGTAGCTGTTCACATATTTTCAACATATTTTTAAAATAGCAGCTGGATACTATAGCTAAACCACATTAACACATAAAATCAACCATTAATAAAACTGAAAAGGTTAAAAAGAACTTTAAAATATAATGAGGGTTGCAATTGTTGAGATCTGAGGAAGCAAATGGAAAAGGTTGAGATTACTAAAAATTAGAAACTCCATAGGGAAGGCCCTGGGGGCCTGAAACTCAGATCTCTGAGTAGGAGACATTTCTCAGCCAGTGCCAGTCATCTGCCTTCACAAGAGCGAACTCAGAAAAACTAGGACTCAGATCTCTGCAAAAGATACTAGCTGAGATGGATGTGGTAATGTACACCTGTAATCCCAGTACTTGGGTGGCTGAGACAGGAAAATCACAGGTTCAAAGCCAGCCTCCACAACTTAGTGAGGCTGTCTGTAATTTGGTGAGACCCTGTTTCCTAATAAAAATAAATAAATAGAGCTAGGGCATACTCTAACAAAAAAGAAAAGAAAAGAAAAAGGAAATACTAGATGGCTATTGTTGGTGGCCCCAAGGATGAAGCTTAGTTAGTAAGTGTTAGAAAAACTGCACACTTGATTCAGATGTTTTCACAAGAAAAAAAAAATGTTGATGTTATGATGAAGACTTGATGGGGCAATACTCACAGGAACCACAAGTAGACAGGAAACCCTCAGGAACTATATGGAAAGGAGAAAACTTCTTGTTCCTCTTCTAGCTTTGAAATTTCTATCTAGTGTCCCTATGGGCAGAGCCAACTGTAAAATCAGAAATGTGGTTTTCAGGGTCCCAGCTGTAGGATCACAAAGCAGAATATAGAAGGGTGGGTTTAGAGCTGAGAAGCAATTTTAACTTAATAACTAATACAGTCCCTCTTTGGCTAGTCAAGATCCATAACACCACTCCTCAAAGATAGGAACCCTAACATGCCATAAAAATATTCTTTATGTCTTCCTAACTAAATTTAACTCTTCTACATACAAACCAAGATGATAGTGTCACTTTCTTCCCAAATTCAGAATTGTGACGTCTCAGGAGTCATTGTATTTCTTGACCCACACTAATTACTTCTCAAGATCATCCGTAGTCCTATCTGACTGTTTCCTAAAAAGCAAATAGTAAAACAATATGAGTAATAGTAAAATAATAGTAAATAATCGTAAAATAATAGTAATAGTAAAATAATATGAGTAAAAAAGGAGAGAGAAGAATAAAGTAGTGTACACATACATACATGCACATGTATAACAAGCAAGTATCTGATCATAAGGCCATAACTGATTATAGCTTCCTTCCTTCTACTATCCACTTCATGTTTCCTTGATTTTCCTTGATTTTCATCCAATACTTCATATGGTTGGGTTTTTTCTTTTTATGGTGGGGTAATCCATCTTGCCTGAAAGGTCTGAATCATCCACTTTAGCCAATGGGTGGATAAGTTGTCATCTTCTGTCAACTCTTATTATTGGACAGGGAAATCCTAAAAAAAAGGCACCCCAGAAAAATCCCCTGGGTTTTACATATAGTCCTCCCTGTCCCCGGGGAGTGGCAGCAACTCAATCTCCCTTTTGTAACAAAGATCAATCACCCCAGCAGTAGAGTAACTCTTTTCTTTGCCCGTTGATCCAGTCTCATGAGAAGCCCAAAATGGCCAAGTGGTGACCCTATTTTCCAAATCAGTGGGACGCTGGTATGTTTCCTGGTAGAGGCATTTTTCTCTCAGGAATCAAGACTCCAAATCAGCAGAGTTTAAAGTTGCAGTTCAAAGCACAAATTCTCTGAGTAGGCTATGATATTCTTCTACCCCTGGATGCCTACGCTCATGGATTCTGGCTACAGGAAACACAAAACCATATAATTTTCTCTGATTCAAAGAGAATCTGCAACCTTTGAGGTAAAGCCCCAACCTTTCAGGGTATAATCTCTCAACTGGTACCACAAATGAATTTTTGGTAGGCCATTATACCTTTTGATTAGACCAGCTCTTTCTGACCAATGAGGTATGTGGTGTACCAGTTAATTCCAAGGGCATAAACTCTCTACTGCACTTTCTCAAATTGCTTTCTCAATCAGAAACTGAGACAAGAGGATCACACAGGTTCGAAGCCAGCCTCAGCTACTTAGTGAGGCTCTCAGCAACTTAGTGAGACCCTGTTTCTAAATAAGATTTTAAAAATAGGTCTGGGAGTATAGCCCAGAGGTAGAAAACCTCTGGGTTCCACCCCCCAATACCACAAAAAAGGGGGGCATTCATTCCTTTAAAGGCAACTGCCCTAGGTAAATTTGTTATGAGATTTTTAAAACTCAACAGGAGGGTTGATTGTACATCTGGTAATGGCTGAACTTCAACATGCTATTCAATGATTTATGTGGAAGAGTTCCTGTCAACCTTAATATAAATGAAGGACAGTGTCCTGTAAGTCATTTAATGGATATATATCTTTATTTTTTTAACTATTGATTGACTTATTTTTATATTGGTGCACTATAGTCTCACATCATAATGTGGATCATGTTGATAATGGCATATATTCACACAGTACTTGGCGCCCCCCCCCCCACTGCTTCCCCTTTCCCTCCCTCCCAATACTGAGTGTCCAGGTAAACAAAATTATATTCACATGTATATACATATTCAAATGTAGCTTTTCCATTAATTAACCTCAGCCTTCTTCCTCCCCTATCTTTCCAATCTGGCTTTGCTGAGGTTTCCCCTCCATTATTTGGAGTCTCTCTGGTATTCCTAATACTCCCAGGCTTGAGCATATTAGAGAAAACATACGTCCCTTCTCTTTCTGTGCTTGGCTAATCTCACTTAACATAATGTTCTCCAGGTCATTCTATCTTCTTGCTAATGATATGATTTTGTTCTTCTTTATTGCTGAGTATAATTCCATTGTGTGTATTTCCTATAATTTCTCACCATTTTCAACCCATCCCAGAGCATCCCAGCTACTGTCTGAAGTTTATCTCATCTGATGCACAAAGACTGCTATGGTGCCATCTGGTGGCTATTGCACCTCCAGTCTTATTTTCTCATGGTACTCATGATAGGTGAAGAGGGCACAGATTCACACACCACACACACACACACACACACACACACACACACACACACACACATTTTCTTTCCAATGAATTTATTTGAGATTTAAAACATGAGGTTAAGAGATACACATAAATAGTAAAATGGTTAATATAGGAAAGTATATTAACATCTACCATTTCACATACTTCCTTGTATGTGATGGGAACAGCTAAGATCTAATTATTTATTAAGAATGTCTAATACAATGTAATTTTATTAACATTCACCCTCATTTTGTATGTTAGATTTGGTCATATTTTCAGGGGATGCTGGAGATTGAACCCAGGGATATACCCCCAGGCTTTTAATATTTTTTTTATTTTCAAAAAAGGTCTTGCTAAATTACTAAGGGTATCAC